>NC_045773.1:7351250-8081875 GCF_008692025.1 Phocoena sinus
CTGTGCAAATTACTTACTCCTAAGCTCAATTTTAGGAATAAAAATAATTAATCCTTAATTAATGAGGATAATGGTAGGGCCTATCTTTACAAAGCTGCTGAGTTATTATCTAAAACACTGGATGAAAAATACTTGCTTACCAATTCATCCCACAGATATGTAGTGGGTGTCTACTATATGCCAGATACTAAAAGCTTGGGAAATATTGACCAAAAAAAAGAAAAAAAAAAAACAAACAGGCAACAATCCCTGCCCTCATGTTGCTTATGTAGTAATGAGATACAGCTTAGCTTTTACTTTAGTGGGATGGCAGTTTGCTGACCTTCACTTCTCACCTTCAGTGATTCCTAATTACTTTTGAGCAAGAATAAATTTGACACAGATAAAAAGAAAAATTTCTCCCTTTACGCTTCACCACTTAAGTCTAAACTTCAGCTAGATGCTGAAGTAAATAAATTCTAAGAGGCGTAGCAGATACTAAGAATTTCTTCATAAGTCTCACAGGATCCTTTCTGGTGAATTCATCCTCAGGAAATACTAGGATCACTTCTAAAAAATATAGCAAACCTAGTAGTTACACTTACAAATCAGTACCCATTGGAAAATGCAGTAATACTTTAAAATTACCTGATTTGCGGCAGAGCAAAGAAAAGCAATAAGGATTCCAGAGAGGTCTGTAAACTAGAAAGTAACCATAAAATGATATATTTAGAAAACTATTTTAAACATTGCTTCATTCAAACCTGAGCCAGACTTTCCACTGAAATGTCAAAATATATCTTGCCCCGGTCTTTGCTGATTTTGCACGGTGACCCCAATTTCTCTCTCACTTCATCTGCAGCTGTTTGCTCAAAACCAGTAGGCACAGTGGCTCCAATAGTGACTTGGAGATGTTCAGACTCACTTCTGAGGCCACTTTCTGTCACTTGTATAGACCTCTGGTTCTCATGAAGGTTCACATCCAGGAGCTGGTTAGTGGCTTCTTGAACATCAGACATATTGGCAGTGCTTCCAAGGTCCTGAATATAGTCCCTTTAAAAGTAGTACAGAAAAGAAAAAGAAATAATGCCTAAACATTATCACCTCTTATTTCAACTATAACTAAAAACATCTGCTTTGGAGGTCTGGCAGAACAACGCAACACAACTGAATCAGTATTCACCAAAGATAAAAGGACTGAATAACATGGGTACAAAGTGGAGGATATAAAATATTATTAAACAAGCAATACAGATAGTGTGGAAGAAAAGGAGACAGACAAGAGTATTTCCACAGCATGCAATGTTTGGTTTGGGATCACCTATCTTGATGATAGCCATCGCATAACTACAACAGTTAATCCCAAAACAGAAGGTGCTAGAACACATTCAAAAATATTTCTACATCTAGTCCTTTTTCAGCTAGCAGTTAAGAACATGGGGCTTTGGAATTTCAGACCTGGGTCTGAATTCTTGCCCTCACCGTTCAGAGGCTGAATGACCTAAAACAAGTTTATTCTCCATTGCCTCAACTTCCTCATCTGCCAAATGGGAACTGAATAATGCCTCTCTCTTAGAGTTGTTGTAAGACTTCAGTGGGAATAGCATACTGCCAGGCCCATGATTAAAACTTGCTAATTAAGGATATCTATCTTCCTCCTTGAAATGGATAGTGATTCATGCATTTAAAAATGATTAACTGAGCACGTACTATCTAGTGACTACAAATATTTGAATGCCTAGGACAGGACAGGCTCTGGGATGCTTGGATGGGCATCAAGAGAGACCTGTGAACTATTTAAACCAGTAAGCCAAATTTCCTTTATCTGAGCTTTTGGTAGGGTGGGGGGCGGGGTGGAGTAGGAGGGACTAAAGAGCTGGGTGGGAGGTGGAGATCAATAGTTCTTGGCAGATTTTCAAAGTTTTGTGAGCCAAAACAACTTAAGTAGGCCCAGAGTACCTACACAGTTCTTGTTCTGTACCCGGGACAGGCGACAGTGTCTAACACAAATAAAAGTCAGTTCCTGCCATTAAGGAGCTCACAATCACTGTGATACGACCTCTATCTGCTAAATAAGGCAGCTGAAGCCCACGAAAGGACGTATCCTACCACGGTCAGAGAGCCAACCAATGGCGCAGGCTAGAATGAAACCCACGTCTCCCGACTCCCACCCCCAGGGCCCTAATCACAGGATCCCGGGGAGCAGGTGAAGCCCAGGGAAAGGTAGCGAGAAGGGCTCCACCGTGGATCGGGCTGAAGTGCAGCCAGTCTCCGGCCCGGGTCGCAAGACGAAGGCCGCCCTTCCCTGCCGAGGGTCAGCAGCGCCCCAACTGGCCACTCCCACCCGCCGCCCGGTTACCGGTCGCCAACGAACACTCTTCCGGCTCCCGGTGCCGCCGAGGCCAGCGCGCCCAGGTCACCGCGCCGGAAGTCGCCTCGGTGCCCCGGAAACGGAAGTCTGGTGGCGCGGTCACAGCGGCTCCGCGCTAGGGGCGGGCGCTGGTGCGAGGTCGCTGAGGAAAAGGCGTGTGTGTAAAGGTCTGTGCGCGGTGGCGTGCAGTACGTGGTGGTTGGTTTCTGCGGTTGCGGACAGGCGCCTCAGCAAGCTGAGCCGGGGAGGCCGCGGGCTTCGTCGCCAGGCGTCATTGTAGCTAACTTTAGAGGGCGCTTAGCGGCGCTGGCACTGAGTAAGCGCTTCACACGCGTCATTTAATTTGTTCCAATAATTCTCAGGTGGCAGGGGCCACCCCTCTTAAAGCCGGGGAAACTGAGTCTCACAGAGGTTAAGTATCTTGCCCAAAACGTCCGCCACAGCACTTTAGAGGCAGAACTGGGATTTGAACCTGGGTGCTGTGCCTCCAGAATGCTTGCTCTTAGCGTCTGAGCCAGTATTGCTCAAACTAGTCCCTGAGTTGTACATTGCCTTCATTATTTTTGCCCAATTGTACTGTTGTTTACTTAACACTTTTCTTTAAATTTATAGTTTCAACAAGTTATTTTAGAAGGAGATTTTACAATTCAGCAACAAAACGATAATTCAGTTAAAAATGGGCAAAGGCCATTTGGAATATTTGGAATATTTCTCCAGAGAAGACACGCATATGGTCAACAGTCACATGGAAGGATGATCAAGGTTACTAGTCATTAGGGAAATGCAAATTAAAACCGCAGTGAAATACCTATTTGAGTGGCTAAAAGTTTTAAAAAGTGGACAGTGCCAAGTTTCAGTAAGGGTGTGGAGCAATGGAACACTTGGGCTTTGTTGGTGGGAATGCAAAATGGTACAGCCACTGTGGAAAACAGTTTGTCCTTTCCTCATAAAGTTAAGCAGAATTACCATATGGTCCAGCATTTCTACTGGTAGCTATATACCCAAGAGAACTGAAAACAGATGTTCAAACAAAAACTTTTACATGAATGTGCTTAGCAGCATTATTTATAAGAGCCAAAAAGTGGAAACAACCAGAATATCCCTCAGCTGATGAATAGGTAAACAAAAGTGGTGTATCCACACAATGCAGTATTATTCAGTCATTAAAAAAAGGAATGAAGTACTGAAACATGCTACAACATGGATGAACGTTGAAAACATGCAAAGTGAAAAAAACCCAACAACAACAGCCCCCAAAGACCACATATTCCATTTGTATGAAATGTCTAGAATAGGCGAATATATACAGACAGAAAGATTAGTGGTTGTTTAGGGCGGGGGGGAATGAGGAGATTGGGGAGTGATAGCTAATGGGTATGGGGTTTCTTTTTGGGGTGTTGAGAATGTTCTGGAAGTAGTGATGGTTGCACAGCATTGTGACTATTACTAAGAAACACTGAATTGTACAGTTTAAAATATTTAAATTGGTGAAGTTTGTCTTAAAGGAAACTTTGGTGTCATGGGAAACTCTTCTGCAGTTTCCTCACATGCAAAATGCTACTTCTCTCATAAGAGTTCTTGCAAGCTTTAAATGACATTAACGTGTTACATAATTAAAATAAATGGTGCCATTAAAAAAATACAGTGGAAACAAAGTTATTAAATGCTGGCCAGATAGTGTTCCCTATAAAATGTTCTAAATGTGAGGCCCATTCTGTTTTTAAAAGGATAAATTGTCAAGTATTAGAGACAAAATTGCATTAAATGAGACCTTCTTGACATAATGAGAGGGATTAAAATATTGAAAAGATTCTTTCCACTTGATTCAGTGTTATTTAATGCATACCTTTATACTATTTAAATTGTCTCTCATAAACAGGTCATACACGTGGGGAAACATTACCCTAAGACAGTAACTACCTGTAATGTTAGGTCTGTCGTTGAAGCAACAGAACTTTTTTTTTTATATATAAATTTATTTAGTTAGTTAGTTATGGCTGCGTTGGGTCTTCGTTGCTGCATGCGGGCTTTCTCTAGTTGCGGCGAGCGGGGGACTGCTCTTCATTGCGGTGCGTGGGCTTCTCATTGCAGTGGCTTCTCTTGTTGCAGAGTGCAGGCTCTAGGCGCGCGGGCTTCAGTAGTTGTGGCGCACGGGCTTAGTTACTCCACGGCATGTGGGATCTTCCCAAACCAGGGCTCGAAGCGGTGTCCCCTGCATTGGCAGGTGGATTCTTAACGACTGCTCCATCAGGGAAGTCTACAACAGAACTTCTTGAACATGTATTACATGTTAGCCACTCTCAGGCACTAAAGATACAGCACTGAAAATTTTTTCTAGAGCTTATATGCTAATGGAAATGACAGACAATACAGAAAAATACACATATCATCCCTGTGATGATAAGTATTACAGAGAAAAACTAATGAAGAGTGCTAGAGAGATGGAGGGGAAAACCTATTTTATATCAGGTGGTCAGGAAGGCCTCTTTGATAAGGTGACAAAGCAGAGCCTGAAGGAAATGAAAAGCAAGCCATTTGGGTATCTGGGCGAAGAGCATTCCAGGCTGAGGGCAGGAACATGTTCAACAGGGTTTAGGAATAGCCAGCCAGGAGGCCAGTGTAGACTGGGAGGAGAGAATGAGGGGGAGAGAGGGAGAAGATGAGATGGGATGGGTACATCATATAGGCCAATGTTTTACAAATTGTCACCGTGACTTAGATTTTAAAAGAATCACTCTGGCTACTGCACGGAGAACAGTAGAGTGCAGGAATGGAAGCAGTCCCCAGGCCATTTCAGTGGTCCAAGTGAGAGAGAATGATGACTCAAACGAGGATATCAGGGGTGGGTGTGGTGAGAATTGTCAGATTCTGGTGTATTTTGAGGGATGACCTGTCACTGCTGATGAATTGGATGTGGGTTTGAAAACAAGGTAAAGAACAGGAAGTTTAAGGGTCAGACCTAGCAGATTTTGCTGGTTCAAAGTGCCCATATTCTGCTGGGGGATGAATGCTCAGGAGCTCAGGCCAAAATGCTACAGAGGAAGTAAAAATGGACATATTTGCTCTTTAGAGTTCTGGTTCTGGTTTATTGCAAAGAGTAATAAACCAGAACCAAAATAGTATTCTAGCTTACATCAGACAAACCCTGATGATCTGCTGTGAAAATATTGACTAAAGTGCATCCTTGCTTGAAAATGCCAGTTTTGAATAAGTAACACATACCTGTAGAAATTGAAGCCTCTAATTCCTTTCTAACTGGTAGTTGTATTATAGTAAACTAAAGTGACCCCTAAGTAAATAAGCAAATGATTAAATTTAATAATTCCTATCAGATACAGTGACACAAATTAGGAACTGAGTGGTAGTTGCTCCCATGAACACAGATATCTATTTTACCCTAATAGCTGTCTATCCTTGCCTATTCATAAGGGTAAAACAATATCGTGTTTAGAAAGTTAAAGAGTACAGCCACTCCCCAGCCCGGTCCCTTCTTCTGCTCTTGTACGGAAGCAAGGACTGTTAACCACGTCTGCCTTTAGTTTACATGGTGATTTCCTCCATGTCGCTAAATAGCATGCTTGAAGTGCTATGTCTTGCTTTTTCAATTTTGGCGTTATCTGTGAAGTCTGTTGTGGTACTTGGGATTTAGCCTATTTCCCCCTCCCTTCCCCTCCCATTAAAGTTACAGCCCAATATAGTTTGTTCCTCTATGTTAAATTTACTGGGGTAAATTTAAGTGATATATGAAACATTTTTTTGTTTTATCAGCTGTAGACAGTATCTTTTGATTCCCCATACTGTTAGGTGAGGGTTTTATCAGCACTCCTGGCCTTTCTGCTGCCCACTTAGTACCTTTCTCTACTTTTCTTCCTTTTTTAAAAAAAAATTAATTTTATTTATTTATATTTTTGGCTGCGTTGGGTCTTTGTTGCTGTTCGCAGGCTTTTCTCTAGTTGCGGCAAGCAGGGGCTACTCTTTGTTGCAGTGCGCGGGCTTCTCTTGTTGCAAAGCACAGGCTCTAGGCATGCAGGCTTCAGTAGTTGTGGCTTGTGGGCTCAGTAGTTGTGGCTCGTGGGCTCTAGAGTGCAGGCTTTAGTAGTTGTGGCGCATGGGCTTCATTGCTCCATGTCATGTGGGATCTTCCTGGACCAGGGCTCGAACCCATGTTCCCTGCATTGGCAGGTGGATTCTTAACCACTGCGCCACCAGGGAAGCCCCCTCTCTACTTTTCTTCTTTATAGCTCCCAACCTATTTTGTTAGGATTCCGCTTGCCAGGTTGGATTCCTGTGGGGATGTAATTGAAAGAAAGGATACCCCTACACCTGCTTCTCACTCAAGAAACTACTAAAATTCCATCATCCCCAAGAAAACCTTTTGGGACCTCATTGGGAAGCAAGTGATGTGTCTACAATCCTATTAATGAAATGATATGATAGACTAGGAGTCCATGAACTCTTAACCCAACGGACCTTTGGCCTGTCAGGTGATGATAACAACTAGAGAGGAAAGCAATCAGCTTTGGCCGTGCCCTGAACAAGCTGAGATTTGTTTACTTTTCCCAAGCCCTGTGAAGCCAAAGGCTATAAAACTGCTTTAAGTAATATAACTCCTGCGAGAACTCTCCAGTAGAATTAGTGACATCACAGTGAATTTTCAAGAGAATGTCCTTGAAATTTATCGTTCACCTTAAACTTCCTATGGATAAGTAGGTTTATTTAAAAGCAACTCATTCATCTTAAAAGGAACTGTATTTTGGCTGTAATTGAGATTGCAAGGAGGAAGAAGGTAATGAGCTGGGGAGCAAAACACCCCTGCCACCTAGTGGTCATTCATTCTGAAACACGGCAGTTCTTTGAAAGCACAGACAGCAGAAAAGGAACTGAGTTGGTACAGGAAACATCCAGTAAATGTTTGGAACTGGGGAAACTTCTGTTCCCTCTTCCCTTGTTAGAAAGGGATGTTTGTGAGCCTTTTTAAAATAGTCAAAGACGAAGCAAGGTATTAATGGGGTTGTCCCTGAGAGCCGTTCTTCCTTTGTGTAATCAGAAGAATTAACAGAGCACTGACAAAGGGAGAATGTTGTTAGATAAACACGGACAGCCACCAGATCTCTAGCATGAAGTGGAAGCTCCAGAAGGAAGCAGGAAGTGCAACTAGTGAGCAGAGAGGGACCACAGTGAAGCCGGACCCTCTTCAGTGGTTACTGCAGCAGCAGCATGGGTCTAGAGGCAAAGCAGAATTAGAAGCAAGGCCAACAGGGAAGATGATGGTTAAGTTGCATAGACTCAGGATCACTGGTCAGCAGCAGCCTCAGAGACCATGGTCTTGTCACTGTAGTACTGCTTGATTCAGGGTAAACTAGTCAGGACACGCAGGGGATAACAAAAGTAATTAACATTTATGGAGCACATACTCTATCCAGGCAGTGCTTTACATGCATTATCTCATAATAGTCCTGTGGAGTAGATGTTGTTACCAGCCCTGTTCTGAAGATTGTGAACTTGAGTCTAAGTAACTAGCCCAAAGTCACAGAGCTAATGAGACTTAGAGCCAAGATTTGAACCAAGGCAATTTGATCCGAGTTCAAGCTCTTCATTGCCATGCTTTCCTGCTTCCCTAAGGGGGAGGGAACATGGGGTTCAATGCCTCTAACTCTACTGACTATTGTATTGAGGGATAGTTGTGAATTGGAACTCTGAAGGTGATTAAGATCTGGTCTTAGGTCTGCCACCTACTTGCAGGAGGATATTTAACCTTTCAGGAACTAATTTTCCTTATTGTAAAATAGGGATAAAATGGTGACTTTCATAAGCTGCTGTTGAAGATTCATTGAGATAGTATAGTTTTTGGCATGTGGCAAATGAGATGGCTTGCCTGCAAAATGGTTGCCAACAATTCTCATCATTGTAAGGATCAGTATTCCTCCCAAAAAGAGGTGGGATCTATTTCCCTTCCCCTGGAAGTGTGCCTGGGCTTATGACTTGCTCTGGCCAGTAGGACGTGGCAGATGTGTTGTTGGCCAATTCCAAGCCCAGGTCTTAAGAGGCCTGGCAGTTTCCACTTTTGCTCTCTTGGACCACTTGTGCTACTTTGTAGGGAAGCTCAGCCTAGATTCTTGTGTGGTAAGAGATCACATGGAGAAAGAGGCATCAGGGAGCCGGAGTCCCACCTGAATGCAGCCATGTGAGTGTGCTGTTGAGACCTGAACTGACCTGCCAACCTATATAATTATGAGAAATAATAATTCATTGCTGTGAAATGACTAAGTTTGGGGATAGTTTGTTATACAGCAAATATAAAGTCCTCAATAAATGGCATCTATTAGTATTATAATTGGTGCTGGTGAGGGATTCAGCCAAATATCTGGTTTATCTTTTCTTAGGTCACTGGGTTTTTTTTTCCTCTTTCACTGAAATAGACAGAGAGAAACAAGGGTTATATGTGCAGTGAATGTTGCTTGTTACAAATAGGTCTTGTATTTTTATTAAAACAGGATATCTACTCAGAAAGACTTTGTTAGCATTTCAAATTGCTATATACATTTGATATAATATAGAAGTATATTTCTTCAAACATTTCCAATTCAGGCTTTTCACTAAATTGGTTATGGTGGGACCTTCCGAAGCCTTTATGTTGGATACCTTCCAAAACCTTTATGTTGGAGGAGCTGAGTCGTGAACAGAGATTTATCTTCTTTCTAGCATCTGAAAGCCTTGAAAAGGACACTTCACTCTGACCTTCATCTCCTTTATCTCCCTGTCCCTAAATTCTCTTTTTCTTTCCCTTCTCACATGCTTTTCCTATCTCATTTCCTTATTGGATGATTAAATAAGATCTTCCCTACTGAAATGTAAGTTCCAAGAAGGAGGAGATTTTCACCTATTTTGTTCTCTACAGAACATTCTTAGAACAGTGCCTGGCACACAGAAGGTGTGCCACGAATGTGTGTTGAATGAATTAAACAATGCATATAAAAGCACTTAGAACAGTGTCTGGCATAGGGTAGATGATGCTGAATAAATATAACCTATGGCAATTCAGTACTGCAACACGTGAGATCATTCACATTTGTCTTATAAATGTTCTATTACTTTTAGTCTTTCCTCTCTTTTCTTTCCACTTTATCCCTGCTTTTCTTTTTCTGTCATTGCATCTTCTCTCCTGCCCTTGCTTGTGGCCTGTCAGGGACCCTCATTGGTGGTGTTTCACCCTACCTCAGAGGATGGGCAGAGGAAACTTTTTGGAACTTTGTCTTGGATGAAAAGTAACTATTTGTGATTTATAGCTGACCTAGGACTGTGCATAAAATTCTGCTGTTAAGGCAAGCCAAATTTTGATGGTACTGAATATTTTATCTAGAGGCCTGGATAATGGAAAACAACACGCTTATTAAGTTATAGTCTAACAAATGCTTGACTGTACATGTCTCTGGGTGTGTGGGTATTTCTAGTGCCTGTTGGTGAATAACTGCTACTCTTGGCAGTAGAGATGTGAGCAGAATCAAGCAGAACTGATTTAGCTAATTTTCTCGTCCCCTTTTTCTCCATAAGGGAATGGAAATGTACTGCCATGCAGTGGAGCAGTTCTTCCTCGGGCTCATAACATTACGGAATTCCTGTTGAAATGCGAGCTGGACTGGTGGTGAAAACCAGATTCTCATATCGTCTCATGAGCTGTTTGTCGAGGTATATCCTATATATTTTAAAATCATGGGGAAACTTTGAACCTATCATCAGAACCAGTTATACAGATATCTCCATTTCCTCCAATAATCACTTATGTAGGAAGAGCTCTCTCCTCTTTCCTGCTAGTCTTTCAGATTCAAAGCAGGAGTTTCATGAATCTGTAGGCCAGCAGCTGGGTAGCTTGAGCTGAGTACAAAACAGTATTGGTGCAGTTCTCAACACAGTGTTGTTTATGTTTCTATTAGGCTAATAGGTGGCTCAGATCTCTTACCCCTGCTAATGTTTGAGTCCTGTTTTATATATATATATATATATTCATATAATATATATTCCTGCATATATTCTGTCACATAAGACCACTGTTTTAAAAACCAAGAGTTGGGAGGAGAAAGGGTGAGTCTGTGAGCCTCCTGTCACTCTTTCCCAAAATTGCTTTCAGCCACTCTGTTTTCTTTCCTTCTTTCAAACATCTGATCACCTTATAGGAAATAATTTACCAGGTCTCTTTACTAGGTTAACCAACTTAGTAAATCAACATAGACTCAGGGCAGTGAGATTTTGAGGCATTCAGACCAATGATTTGCACATATGTTAATCGGCACAAAAGACCTCGTAATACACCTAACCCATCCATTCCACTTCTTGTGAGAAGAGAATTTGATGATAACAAAGAATTAGGGAGGAACAAAATATCAACCCCAAGTGGCAATATCATAACGTTTATGCATAAACAATATCATAAAACCAGAAAAACAACTATATTTGACCCGTGAAATAACACATACAAGAAGGGCTGTATTTGAAACTTAAGACACTATGAAGTCTCCCCAGTCCCCTCAAAATCATTCCTGAAAACTGGAAATTCCAGCAATCTGTGCTGTCACATGTGTGGCAGGAAATTTGCATCATTACCAAACTTTCTGTGGCAGTCAAAGTTTTTGATAATTGGCAGTACTGCACTTTTTTTCTTTTTGAGACTATAAAATTTTAATCACTCTTAATAATTAATGAAGAAAGCTATTAAGTACTTAGTCATATATAAAAATGAAAGTCCTTGCCCTTGCATGGCATTTGTTCTAAGAGTTGAAGAAAGAACTTTCATATTTTGAACTCTTCATGTTTCGTCAGGAAGACTAGTGGGCCACAACTATACGTGGAAACTTGCTGGCCCAAATGACTACAACAGCCTTATTTCCGAGCCTTCTCTGGCCTGTGTTTTTGAAGCTGTAAGTTTTTTCCAAGTCTTTGAGTAACAATTTGATTTCTGCATTAAAATGATCACTCTACTGGTGGAAACATAATAAATGAATAAAACCTTTCCATGGAGTATTTGGCAAAGATTCAGAGTCTTAAAAATATGCATCCCCGTTGACCTGGCAATTCTACCCCAAAAGAGTTAATTATGATATGAACAAAGATGCATGTACAAAGATGTTTATTATAGGATATTTTAAAATATTTTTAGGGACTTCCCTAGTGGTCCAGTGGTAAAGAATCTGCCTTAGAATGCAGGGGACTCTGGTTCGATACCTGGTCAGGGAACTAAGATGCCGCAGTGCAACTAAGCCCGTGCGCCACAACTACTGAGCTTGCACGCTTCAACTAGAGAGGCTGTGTGCCGCAAACTGCAGAGCCCACATGCTCTGGAACCCATACGCCACAACTACAGAGCCCACGTGCCCTGGAGCCTGTGTGCCACAACTAGAGAAGAGAAAATCCACACGCCACAACTAGAGAGAAGCCTGTGCACCACAACGAAAGATCCTGCATGCCTCAACGAAGATCCCGCATGCCATGAGTAAGACCCGATGCAGCCAAAAGTAAAATAAAATAAAATTTAAAAAATAATAATAAAATATTTTTATACTAGGTAATTTTATACTAAGAAATTGTCCACAACTCTAATTTTAAAAAGTAGGGCAGGGCTTCCCTGGTTGGCGCAGTGGTTGAGAGTCTGCCTGCCTATGCAGGGGACATGGGTTCGTGCCCCGGTCTGGGAAGATCCCACATGCCATGGAGCGGCTAGGCCTGTGAGCCATGGCCGCTGAGCCTGCACATCCGGAGCCTGTGCTCTGCAATGGGAGAGGCCACAACAGTGAGAGGCCCGCGTACCGCAAAAAAAAAAAAAAAAAAAAAAGTAGGGCATATAAAGTATGTATAGTATAATCCTTTTTATCTGAAGATGTATGTTTATTTATAGAAAATGGCTGGAAGTATATATAATACAGTGTTAATGGTGATTATCTTTTTGTGCTATTACAAACTCTTTTCTGATGTCCACAATAAACATGTATTAATTCTGTAATAAGAAGAAAGGTATTTAAATATAGTTAAAATTTTAAAAAATCCCTTTGGCAGTCATGGTTATTAGAATATGAATGAGGGAGATTGCATGAGAGCTTATTGCAGTGATTCAGGCAAAAGACAATGTAAGTAAGAACCAAGGATAAGGCAGTGTGGATAGAGAAGGAAAAGCTTATTGAAGACATATCAGTAGTTTTCTGAGAACTATAAACACACACCACACCTCCAAGTCAATAAACATTGATCTTTTTTAAAAAAAATATTTATTTATTTGGCTGCACCAGGTCTTAGTCGTGGCATGTGGGATCTTCATTGCAGCATGTGGGATCTTTAGTTGTGGCATGCAGGATCTTTAGTTGCAGCATGCAGGATCTTTAGTTGTGGCATGTGGGATCTAGTTCCCTGACCAGAGATCGAACCCGGGTCCCCTGCATTGGGAGCGTGCAGTCTCAGCCACTGGACCACCAGGGGAGTCCCAACAGTGATCTTTTAAAAGAGCTAACATGATTCATCTATATCCTTAGAGAAGGGGTCCCCAACCCCGGGGCTACAGACCGCTACCGGTCTGCAGCTTGTTAGGAACTGGGCCGCAGAGCAGGAGGTGAGCGGCAGGCAAGTGAGTAAAGCTTCATCTGCCGCTCCCCGTCGCTCCTCATTGCTCCCCATTGCTCACATTACCGCCTGAACCACCTCCCCCCTACCCCGTCCATGGAAAAATTGTCTTCCACAGCACTGGTCCCTGGTGCCAAAGAGGTTGGGGGCCGCTGCCTTAGAGTACCTTCTAATATGCATTTAAAGAAACTCAGAGCCAATTCTGATGACAGGGTTTTGGTTTTCTGACTTGTTCAGCTGAGTTAATGGAGGTCCTGTTGATCAAGAAACAGAATTAGGGGCTTCCCTGGTGGCGCAGCGGTTGAGAGTCCGCCTGCCGATGCAGGGGACTCGGGTTCGCGCCCCGGTCCGGGAAGATCCCACATGCCGCGGAGCGGCTGGGCCTGCGCGTCCGGAGCCTGTGCTCCGCAACGGGAGAGGCCACAGCAGAGAGAGGCCCGCGTACCAAAAAAAAAAAAAAAAAAAAAAAAAAAAAGAAACAGAATTAAGAGGAGGACAGGATTGTGGAAGGAGAAAGTCAATTTAGTTTTGGACATGTGGAGTCTGAGGAGTTTGTGGGACACATACTAAGCTGTGGTACACTAGTCTGAAGCTCAGTTCTGGTCAGTAGATACAGAATTAGGGATCATCAGTGAATGAGTGATGGTTAAAACTGGTTGGTTGTTATGGTTACCTGGAGAGTGAACAGTGAGAAAAGGGCTGAGCGGGGACCCTTGTGGAACTCTTACAGTTCAGGGCAGGGTGAGAAAGAGGAGGTCCTGGAGAAGACTGAAGAGTGGGGAGCGAGGCCAGCCCGTAATGGGCTAATCCAAGTTCAAAGCCTGGCGAGAATGAACAGTTGGACAAGTTCAAGGTTGCTTTCATTTCTGCTTACTCTCTAATATGCGAGCAAACATTGGATAAATGGATGCTGGGGTTTCTTCTGCTCCTTGTGGAGCTGTGTGACCAGAGTTCAGGGGTCAGTGCAGTCCCTCTGAAGTCTGATCTGCCATTCGCTGCTCTTCAGGCTGGGGAAGGGGTCCGTAGTCCTCAAGGGTCTGGGTATTACTTCTTAAGGCAATTGCTCACTGTTCCACAGGTACTTCCTCACGTGTTCTCTCTTCTTACTGCCGCTCCACCTGCACCAGGCTTGTCTGTAGCATCCCAAAAGTGGCCAGAGAGGTTCAGAGGGAAAAGGCAGTGAGGGAGGGGAGAATTTCAGAGAAGGAATTGTCAACAGTATCACGTGTCAGTGAGGTAAAGTAATATAAGTGCTAACAAGTTCCCACTATATTTGGCAATTTAGGGCTATTTGTAACCATACACATAGGGTACTGCCAAGCTCAGATTCCCACAAAAGTCATTTTCAGTCTCGTGAAACGTAATCCAAATATTTATTTTAGCTGTGGTATTTTGTTACAGCAGCCTGAGATGACTAAGACAGCCACCCTGCCAGACTCCCTCCTTTATAGTGATTTTCTCTTAGTGATCCTATTGTCTCTTCTAACAGTTGGGTTTTTAAAGGAACTCCCCTGTCCATCATACAGGTTGTAGCATATTCCACTTGTGGGCAGTTCAGCCTCTCTTCCATAGGGCTCTTGTGTCCCATGAACATCAAGGAGTGCGGCTGGGTACCAATTTCATTGTCCCCGAACCTTCCCAACAGGTGAGAAGACTATTGGATGTTGGTCTTCCCAGAGCATACGGTGGACTTCTAGGTGACTCAAGTCTATCAGGTCATCCCTGATTCATGGAATGCTCAGTTGCCCTTAAGTGGCAAAATAAAAGAAACACATTCAGATGGAAAGTGTGGGTCTTTAGCACCAAATTATAATTACTGGGCTTTATAAAGCATGGCATTTGTCAGAGGCAACAATGCTTAGACTCTCCTGCAAGGGATGAGGCAGCTCCAATCTTATGTCTGTTACCAGCTTCATTTGGGGCCCCAAACTGAAGCATTATAAATATCCGTATCTTTTTACATCTGTCATTGTTTATTATTTGGTTTTCCATCTGCCCTGCTCTGGAACAGGAGGAAGAGAAGACAGAGGGAAATGGTAAACTCTTTAGAGGAATAGTGCCAGATATTAAATCCATAAACAAAATAGATTGAACCGGAAAGAATGAGTCAGAGATGAAGGAAGCGTGAAAGCAGTGAGTATCACACTGGGAAAATATCACCTGAAAGTGCTGACTGAATGCTCCTGCTGTATTTGTGATTGGCTCTGTAAGTCTGATCAGCACAATTGGGTTCCTGCACTGCTTGCGCCTCACTGCCCTGTGAGTGCATTTTCATTGTTTCCTCATATCGAGCCCTTAGATTCATTTATATAATGCAAGCTGATGACCCGTGGTGAGATTGTCCTTTCCTCTAGTGATAATGATCCTGTCGCACCAGGTTCCTGTTTCACTGGAGTGTGAAGAGAGTTAGGCTGATTGATTGAGTCCACGCTGGAGTGAAATAAGAATTTTACTGGAGAGTCCCTTGGTCTTGCTGCATAATAATGCCTCAGACGGTACTTAAAACTGGGAGTTATCTGCGTGCCCAGCCCTCTTGTAGTAGTTGCAAACAGGCAGCGCCTGGGTCTGATGTATTTTATTTGGTCTACCTAGGGTTTAGATTAGTTGACAACATTTAAAAATAGGCATATTCCACACCCAATTTTCCTGCTTCTCTTTAAAACTGGAAGATCTGTAACGCTGGCCCTGCAGTCCCTCCCGGAAATGACTGGCTGATGCTGCGTGAGTCACTGCCCTTTAGTGTGGACATGAGCTCTCCAGGTCGCCACAGCCCCTGCTGCTGCATTCATTTATGTTGGCCACCAGAGGCACCTGAGTTTGTGTTCCATGACCTATAGGAAGGACGTGCAGGGGAGGAAAAGCCTTTTTCCTCTATCATCCTAGGTTTGTGGCTCTGCCTAAGAATCAAATTGATAATATATAGATTAACAAGAGAAGAAAACCAGTTTTAATTATATAGGTACACATGGGAGTTTCACAAAGAAACGACTCAAGGAAGTGGCCAGATGATTGAGGTTTATATACCATCTTAGGCTAGACAAAGGAAAAGGGGTTTTGGGCTTCTGGGTAGGAGAGAAAACTTATGACAAAGTGAGAGGAGGAAATATATGATAATTGTCTTATTATGTAGGTAAGAGTTTCTTAGGTGATAAAAGTCTTTCTTCCTGGTACAGAGACACCTTTACAAATGGCAAGTTCTTTCATAAATATAAGTTTCCTTTACAAAAGGGGAAATTTATACTCTAGTTTTAAGCAGTTAGGGGGAGGTGAAGAGCTTTTCTTGCCTCTGCTTGTTCTCAATTCCCTTTAGCTTAAAATAATCCATATGCAAAAGAGGCATAATTTCACATGGCGTATGCTGGTACCCTTCAGAAGGAAACTAGCATTTATTGAATGTCACTTTTATAGATGAACCACTGTGTCTTGTAACTTGCACATGTGATCTTATTTGATTTTCCTAACAACCCAGTAAGATTTGAGCTCCAGTGCTCCAGGGACCATGCCTGTGATGGGCTTCAGGACACGCCACCTCAAAATATGGCACCTTGGCATATTGTATATTTTAAGCTGAAGGAATCTGAGAACACAGCAGAATCAAGAGGGTCACTCTGACCTTCTCCCTACCCTTCTCCCCTGAAACAAGTCATAAAACCTTCATGTGAGAAGTGCCCTCCCTATACAGGTTTCCCCTGCTATCTGAAAGTAGAGCATTCCTGTGAAACCTTTCGTAAGACAAAGTGGCACAAGGTGAAGAAGCAATTACCTCAGGACACATCTTGCTAATGGATGCACAAAGTAAATTAAGGTAAAGCACAGATGCTCACAGACACCGTTCAAAGGTGAGGTGCCTAGTGCTGAGATGCTGAGTGTAGCTCCCGGGGAAGGAGCTTTGTGGAGCCACGCTGCTCTGGGTGTGTGCTCACTGCAAAACAAACGCTAAATGCTATTTTCATTTTTTTTGTCTTTTTCATTTTCCTTCTTTTTTTTTTTTTGTAAAAATGAAAATCCTCTTCAGATTTCTTTCAGTTAGCAGAAGCAGGAAAATGTAGGTTTTTTGTAAAAGTGAAGTGGCATAAAGCGAGCTTTTGAAAAGCAGGGGATATCTGTACCTGGAGAAAAGGTACATCCTCATCTCTGAAGACAAAGGGACCCTGAGAAGAATCCTAACAAGCAGATCTTGCTAAGTTTCCCTCCTACTCCTTACCCTCCCCTGTTCCTCCCTGACTATCCACTCTTCATCAAATCTAGCATCCGGGCTTCCCTGGTGGCGCAGTGGTTGAGAGTCTGCCTGCCGATGCAGGGGACACGGGTTCGTGCCCCGGTCTGGGAAGATCCCACATGCCGCGGAGCAGCTGGGCCCGTGAGCCATGGCCGCTGAGCCTGCGTGTCCGGAGCCTGTGCTCCGCAACGGGAGAGGCCTCAACAGTGAGAGGCCCGTGTACCGCAAAAAAACAAACAAACAAACAAAAACTCTAGCATTAACCTCTCAGGTTTAACTGTTTCTTTGGGTCCTCATTTCCTTATGAAGCCTCCCATGTAACATAAAACTTATATTTCATTAATTTGTACGCTTTTCTCCTGTTAATCTGTCTCTGTCAGTTTAACTTTCAGACCAAGCTAGGCACCCTAAGAGGGTCGAGAAAACGTTTTTCCTCAACACTGTGAGAGTGCCCTGCACTCAGTGTAGTCAAAGCTACGTGGTAGGAGCTTTGAATGGATGAAGGTACCCATGAACACATAAATATATGAATGCAGCATTTTAATTCCATTTTTGTAGATGAGAAAACCAAGGCCATGAACAGTTAAATAACTTAATCAGATTCATAGAGCCAATAGAGGTTACAGTTGGAATTTAAAGATGAGACTGTATGACTTCAGAGGTTCAGTGTGAAAGAAAAGACCATGGGTCATTCAGGGCCAAATGCATGGTAGGCACTTTGTAAGTTCTTACTGAATTGGTTGACAATGCTCAAGCATATTTTCATGAGTACAAGTAGCCAGAAGATTGCAGGCATGGTTCTTAGCTTCTGAAGTTTATTTAAAACCTACTGGTGTCTAGGTGCCTTGGACTTTGGGATTTTGTAATAATCAGTCTCTGTAGTAGAGGCCACCATTGGCATGTGACAAGGAGGCCATGACATTTCTGTCCACACTTGACTTGTGTCCCATAAATGTGGTAAAATCCCAAAGTTAATTCTCCTTACACATCTAAGGACCTTCCTCCAGGGCTTATTTCCTTAAACTACCTGCTGATGGTGCTTGGTTACCACCCTGGAACCCAGAGCTGTGCTCAGGGATAAATGTAATTCAGTGCTCCTTTGGGAGCTTATTAGGAGGGCCTAAAGCTGGCATAGGAAGCAGGCCCCTCAAAATGAAGCCCCTGTCTGTGAGAAGGGATTAGCCTGGCTGAGGAAAATGGGGGAGTGGGGAAGAGGGTATCCTGTGGCTTAGTTTCCACCTTTACGCTGATTATTCCTAAATTGATCTATAATTTTGATAACTCTCAAACAAGTCTCATAATTGCAAAAACTGTTAGATATTTCTTCCAGACCTTTGTGTACCATGACTCCAAAACCAGCATATGGAAAAGTGAACATATATTTTTGTCCATACATCAGTCTTTCCTTTTAGTTTTTTTCTGTTAGTGGTTATGTATTCTTTCACTTACCAAGGTTTAAACTTTGGATTTTTCTACTGTTACCAGATCAAACTTGGGTGTGCTTACCCACCATACACTAAAGCCAATTTACTTCACCAGGTGGTGGAGGAAAGTACAGTTTTTATTGCAGGGCCCAGCAAAGAGTATGGGTGGCCCATTCTCTAAAAATCCGAGCTCCCTGATGGCTTTCAGGGAAGGGTTTTTAAAGGCAACATTCTGGGTAAGGGCTGTGGGGTGTATGACCTTCTTCTGATTGGTTGGTGGTGAGTTAATGGGATGATGTTTCAGGAACCTTAATCATCAACCTTCTGGTTCCAACCAGTCTGGGGTTTACCTGTTATGGTCAGCGTGTAGTCACCATCCTCCACCTGAGTGGAGGATGACCTGGCCCTATAGGCAAGTGACTTTCCAGCCCAGGCTTTACCCTGAAGAGTGCTCAACAGACTTGAAAGCCTTTTACACATCCATTATCCCAGCAACCCCACAAGGTCAGCTGTATTAAATCTCCCTTTTGCAGCTGAGGAAACTGAGGACTAGTGAGCTAAGGGACATCCCTAGAGCCACATAGTGACAGAGCAGGATGAAAACCCATCACTTTTCACTTCTGCTTCAGTGCTTTTCTCCCTTCCATCTGGGCAACTGACTGTTAGTCTCTCCAGGCCAATATACCTGGCTGCCACCAAAGCCAAACTCTGTAAGTTAACAGGGTACCACGTTTTCAAGAAGGGGAACCCTCTATCTTGTCTTTATTTATTGTGAATATTTTCTGTAAAGTGTTTAATATACTAACTAGTACATAGAAGGTCCTTAATGAAAGATAGTTACTCTTATTATTATCTACTTTGTTTGTATAGCATCACTTGATGCCCTTTTCCTTCTTTCCCTACTCTCCATACCCCTGGCTGGATACTTTCGTCCCTCATATAAGATCTGGTACATTTTCTGTATCTCTATTATAGCACATAATCACACTGTATTATATTTTCTTTTTTTTCTTTTTCTTTTTTTTTTTTTTTACGATATGCGGGCCTCTCACTGTTGCGGCCTCTCCCGTTGCGGAGCACAGGCTCGGGACGCGCAGGCTCAGCGGCCATGGCTCACGGGCCCAGCCGTTCAGCGGCATGTGGGATCCTCCCAGACCGGGGCACGAACCCGCATCCCCTGCATCGGCAGGCGGACTCTCAACCACTGCACCACCAGGGAAGCCCTTATATTTTCTTAATGTGTCTCTCTACTTACTCCCTCAGTCCTTGGGTGCTTTGGTTTCAGGGATTATTTTTATTTCCAATTTTTGTAGCACAGGGTCTGGCCCAAACTAGGTGCTGCCCAAAGTAAATGCTGAATGGAATGGAATTCCCTTGACTGGAATTGAAATTCAGTTGCACAGTTGCAAGATACATTCAATCATATTCTAATTTTACTCCCGATAATAATCATCCTGCAAAGCAAGTATTATTATTAATATCATTATACCCATATTAAGAATGAAGAAATGAAGCTCAGAATCCTGAATTCTCTCCAACTGGTGTTACCAGGTGATGTTGGCCAGGTTTTCCATCAAACAGTTGATTGTTATTCTTTGCTTTTCTTTATAATTTGTGCAAGGCTTTCTCCCTGACAGCAGAGCCTAAGCCTTATGTAGATCTTTATCCCCAGCATGGGGTGTGGCAGGTGGCAGACACTCAGTAAGCATTGATTTGAACGTAATTTCCACTGTTATATGTTAGAAGCTGTGTCTGTTACCAGTTTAGGGAAATGTTTGAAAGTATAATCTAAAAGTTGCTCATGATTAAATCTACTTTCTCTCCATCTGAATATTATCCAAATATACTCACTGTTTTATCAGAGATTGGATGCTGAGAGAGAGAGAGAGAGACTGGGATTGACTTGGATCTTTGAGAAAAGGACATGGGAAATTGCACGGTAACCAGACCCTGTCTGAGAGAGAATTCTTTCTTTGTGCTAATACCAGAGAGTGCAGGGCTGTCATGTGAGGAGCAGTTACGCCCTTTGTGTATCAGGTAAGGCAGTAAAGAGAGGACTAAGGTTCAAGGAAAGGAGGAATTAGAAAGGGCCAAGTGATTGAAATCAACAAAGGGAATGGGTCAAGAAATATGAGAAATGGAGAGGAAGGAAAGACTGAGAGGGTGCTCTGTAGATAGCATTTAAAAGAGACTAAGGAATGCAAAGTGACCCACTGTGAAGGAGCCACCAGATACCATCTGTACTCTCCCTCCTCACCCCCACCGTGAGACACTTTCTTCTGAAAAGGATTGTCATCATCAAACCCCAAACACCACTGCAGTATTTTGTGGTGCTATTGCTTTTAAAATATAGACTATAATTTTATTTTAAGAATCTGATTAATCTGTGATAACATTCTGGTATTTTGTAAAACTAAAATATGCTAAGGCATCCTGTCAAGAGAGATGGTAAATCAAGAAGCTAGGGTATTTTTTTCCTATGATCATGGTTGCTGATTTTGATAGGGAATTACCCACGTGCAAGAAACATTTCCTGGTATTAGCAGTGGGTTCCATATCATGTTTTGTGCTGATTTGATTTTCTGGTCTAGAGCCATTTGTGTCTGAATAAAAATGACAGCTATATTCACATTCATCATATTCTCTTTGGATCAAGTTCCTTTTGCTCATGAGTCTGTTATTATTGAAGAAGCATTTAGTTGTAGGTAAATGACCCTTGCCTTCTGTCTTTAACTGAAACTCAGCCTGCCACAGTTAATATGTTTCATGATTCAGTAAATCTTGGAAGAAAAACCTAATGTGCTGTAAAAGCAAAGGAAAAAATATTAATTGATTTCAGCACACATTTTCCTATGTAAACAAGGCCTTGCTTTCACGTCGAAAGAGCTCTCTTGACATTCTTTTTTGCATAATCTTCCACACGTTCTTACCAGTATCTGTTTAGTTGTATGTAATTCTGTTTTCAGAAGAAGAACCCTTTGGTCTATTTAGAAGGGAGCGTGAGATCTGTAATCACTCTCTGGGCATGGAGTGTGGGCTTGATCTACGTGTTAGGAAAAGAAGTGCAAGAGAGCCTCACTGAAAGGGCTTCTACCTCACTGTGTTATTTAGTATTTTTTTTTGCCGCATTGACCCAGCATAGGCACCTCAATGACTTGAGATAGGCTCTCAGCTTTGTAAATTCAAGTTGTATCAGTTAGCTATTGTTGCAGAACAAATCACCCTACAACTTAGTGGCTAAAACCAACAACAGTATATTACTTTTCACTATTTTATGGATTTGCTGGGTAGTTTTTCTGCTCATTTTGCCTGGACTCACTCACATGGCTGCATTCATTTGGAAGGTCACCTGGGGGATGGGCTCATTTGGGCTATGGGGAATGTCTGGGCCTCTCTCTCTATGTGGTATTTCATTTTGGGCTTCTTCACACCATGGTGGTCTTGGGGTTCCAAGAGGATAAAGGTGGAAGCTGCAAGGCTTCTGGAATTTCCATGATGTCACTTCTACCATATTCTGTCAGTGCAAGTCTCAAAAACAGCTTAGATTTGAGGATTGGGGAATCTACCTCTCTTGTAAGAAGGAGACCCTATATGTTGTGGCCAAGTTTTTCTACCACATGGCTACTTGTCTAGGAGAGAATTATTAGGATATTTGGGACTGGGAAGCGTGCTTATATCTGGGTTTTGAGTCTTCGATAGTTGCCAACTGAGCCAGCTGTCCCTAAAGTGGAGTGTGTATGACAGTAGCTGGATGTGTACAAGTTTGCTTCCATAATTGTATTCCAGAGTCATCCCACATCAGACTAGGGCAAATTGCGTCGTCTCATTTCCTCATCTTTAAAGTGTGAATAGTAATAGTGTCTCCCACATAAATTGTGAGGATTCAGTGAGAAAGATAATGTATGGAAGGTGCTCTGCATGGTTCCTGGAACACAGCAGGTGTTCAAATGAATGATAGCTAATTTAACTTTTTGGTTTTCTTATTTTAAATCCTGTTGTTGTTGTTGTTGTTTTTTACAAGTAATTCACAACATTCTTTTCAGGAAAATCTGAAAGTATAGAATAGCAAAAAGAGAAAAATTATTTCAAATTACCCAGTATCTTATCACCCAGTTTTAGTCACTGTCAGCCTTTTGGTGAAATTCATGTAGCGTCTAGACTTTTTTCAATGCATATAAACATATGAATAAGTACATGTTAGAGAGAGAGAGATATTGATTTGTGTGTGTTTAAGTTATATATATATATATAATACATATATAATTTTTAAAATCACAGAAGTACCCATTACTTTTTATTATTTGTAACCTTCTCATCCCAGCATTTGTATAGGCACTGAGACTGCAGTGTTAAGTAGAACCTGACTCACAACGTGTCATTTTAGTCTTCCATGGATCCCAGCTCATACCTGTTACCAGATCTGAATTTCTCAGGGTGAATCTAGGAAACACCAGGCTCCAGAGATGCTCTGGGAAAGAAAGGTTTCTTGGTCAAATAAGTTAGAGAAATGCTACATATTCTCTTCTAGTCTTAGAGAATCACAGATGCTCATTTGTAATTAGATAAATATTAAATTAAATATGTGATTAAAAATGCAAAGGCTCTGAGAAGTCCTGTTGTAAAGCACCCTATTTCACTTTAACCCAAACTTCCCCAAATTTAAGTGAAATCTTCTTTTGCTTTTATTTAAAAAAATAATATACAGTAAAAATAACTTTTTTTTTTGGTGTACAATTCTATAAAGTTTCACACATACATAGGTTCGTGTAACCACCACCACAGTCAGGATGCAGAACAGTTTCATCATACCCCAAAATGCCCTGGTGCTATCCCTTTATAGTCATATCCCTACTCCCCCAAGCTCTGGCAACCAATGACACGTTCTTCACCAATATAGTTTTCTTTTTTACAAGAAAGTCATATAAATGGAATTATACTGCCTTTGAGACTGGCTTCTTTCACTCGGGTAATACCTTTGAGACACATCCATGTTGGATGTATCAAGAGTTAGGTCTTTCTCATTGTTGAGTAGTATTCTATGGTATGGATGTCCCAATTTGTTTATCCTGTTGAAGGACATCTGGGTGGTTTCCAGCCTTTGGTGATTATGAATGGAACTGCTATAAGCATTCATGTACAGGTTTTTGTGTGAACATAAATTTTTACTTCTCTAAGGTGAATACCCAGGAATGGGATTGCCGGGTCATATGGTAAGTGGATGTAAGCAAATTCTTATTATCTGTGTAATACCTATTAAGGTCCCACATAATTAGTATTTCACAGAATGTGCTATTAACACCCTACAGTCCTAGTATGTCACAGAACATACTTAGGAAATAAAGCTTTGGGAAGGCCTTGAATGATGTGACAATGCTGTATTTGAGAGTCAAATAGACCTCAAATCCATCGCCTCCATCCAAATTTTGCTTAGGTTCTGCCAGGACTCCCACCACATTCCCATTTGTTGAGGACCTACTGCCAGACATTTGTATCATGATCACATTTAGTTTAACCCTCACAACAGTCCTGTGATTTTGCAGATGAAGGAGCTGAGGACCAGAGAGGTTAAAAGGCTAGCTTAGGTTCCCACAGCTGATAAGTAGCTGAGCTTTGAAGCCTTGTATCTTATCTCCAAGCCTAGTGCTTTTTTTGCTACCCCCTCTACATGTCTTTTTCTCCCTTTCTCTCTTGAAACATGCTTTTTCTCGGTCTGCAGTCAGTTGTCTTAGACCAGGGCTGGCAAATAAAAAGCACAAATGCTGTCATTTCCCACTTCCGTGCTCTTGGCAGACATTGCTAGTTCAGTTCCATCTTCTCTTTGTTGCTCAGCCCTGGTGCAACTTTCTCCAGACAACTATCAGTTGATTGGAATTAGCATTTGAGCTAATAACCATTTACTATTTTGTTCCTGGACTCTGTATTAGTTATCTATTGCTATGTAACAAAGTACCTCAAAACATAGTGGCTTAAAAATAGTAAACATCATTTATGATCTCGCACAATTTCTGTGGATCCAGAATTCAGTTAGGGCAGGTAGAATGGCTGGCTCTACTCTGCTACGCCTGGCACATTCAGTTGGAAGACTTGAAGGCTGAGGCCGAAGTCATCTTAGTTTTGTTCACTCACTTGTCTGGTGGTTGATTCTGGTTGTTGGCTGAGGACCTATCTGGGGCTGTTGTCTGAACATCCTCATGTGTCCTCTCCCTGTGACTTGGGCTTCCTCAAATTGTGGTGCCTTGCTTGGCTCTAAAGCCTGGAATGGAGGGAGAGAGAGAGAGAGAGAGAGAGAGAGAGAGAGTGAGTGAGAAAACATCCCTTTTATCACATTCTGTTTCTTAGAAGTGAGTCACTAAATCTGTTCATTTTCAAGGGGCAGTAAATTAAACTCCATGTTTTAAAGGAAGGAGCGTCAACTAATTTGTGGACATATTTAAAAACCACCAGATGTTGTGCACATATTGGACATAGATGGTGTCTGTGTAACATTCTTTGCGTGGGCCTCGTTTAGCACTATGAATAATTAAGTGTTGGAATTAAGTTTTTTTGGTGGTAACAGTTGGAGCTAACATTGTTCAGAGCCTTTTACCCAGCATGCCCACAGTGAATATTCACTGGTTGGAGACAGTTCCTTGGAATCTAACCTCTCTGCCCTTCATTGGGTCTTTTTTTTTTAAATTTATATATTTTATTTACTTATTTTTAGCTGTGTTGGGTCTTTGTTGCTGTGCGTGGGCTTTCTCTAGTTGTGGTGAGCAGGGGCTACTCTTCCTTGTGGTGCGCGGGCTTCTCATTGTGGTGGCTTCTCTTGTTGCGGAGCACGGGCTCTAGGCATGCGGACTTCATTAGTTGTGGGATGCAGGCTCTAGAGTGCAGGCTCAGTAGTTGTGGCACCCGGGCTTTGTTGCTCCATGGCATGTGGGATCTTCCCGGACCAGGGCTCGAACCCGTGTCCCCTGCATTGGCAGGCGAATTCGTAACCACTGCGCCACCAGGGAAGTCCCTCTTCATTGGGTCTTAAAGACAACTTCCTTTATCAGTGTGAGAGGTTTGGCTAGAGACCCAGAGGTAGGACCTCTGACAGAAAAAGCTGAGGGGAAGTACATTTAGATCTTATTCTTTATGTAATTCCACAAAAGTGTTGTGCTTTCAGTGCATCTGTCCATATTTTCATTATTCAGTGCAAATTTTTATGCACAGTGAATTAGCAAGACTCTTTCAGACATTAACAGATAACCAGAAAAGGGAATTTACTGGTTCACTTAATTGAGAAGTTGAAGGGGATGAATTTATTAAGATTGGATCCAGGCCCTCAAAGAATGTTCATAGGATACAGTTTCTTTCTCTTGTCTGCCCCTGTATTTTAGCTCTATTTCCCACTCTATTGGCTTTATTCTCAGGCAGACTCTCCCTGGGAGGTGGTCCAAATGGACAGCACCATTACATTGTACTGGCTTAGCAAGCCCAGTAGCCCAAGTTGCCTCTTTTCTTATCGCTCTAGAAAAGTGCCAAGGTTGACGCTTGTCTTAGTTCCTTTGGGCTGCAGTAATAAAATACCACAGACGGGTGGCTTACAAACAACAGAAATTTATTTCTCACAGTTCTGGAGGCTGGAGTCCAAGATCATGGTGCCGGCAGATTTGGTATGGTATCTGATTAGGCCCCACTTCCTGGTTCATAGATGTGTCCTGTTCATAGATGTGTCTTGCTGTGTCCTCACATGGTGGAAAGGGCAAGGGATCTGTTTTGTAAGAACACGAATCCCATTCACGAAGGCTCTACCCTCATGACCCAAACACCTCCCAAAGACCTCACCTGCTTATTCCGTCATATTTGGGGGTTAGGATTACAACATATGAATTTGAGGGGGACACAAACATTCAGACCACAACAACACTGATTGGCCTACCTTGGGTCACGAAGTCCCCCCTGAGCCAATCACTTTGATGTATGTGGAATCCTGGCCTGGCCAGTAGGCAGTCGGTCCCTCTTGAACCCATGAGCTAAGGAAAGGATGGGATGGGCTTTGTTATCAGAAGCCGGCAAGCTAGACAAAGGCAACAGACATTCACTGAGCACAGCGACATGCCTTTAGACCCCGAGGACTTTCTCTGATCTCTGCTCTCCCATTCCTGTCCTGGCTTTCCACTCAGCCAGTCCTCACTTTCACAATCATGTTCCTACTCAACTTGTGGGCTCTGAGTTTCCCAGGACAACTTAAAGGGCAAAAGCACCCGTTTATAGTCTAAGGTCTAGCTCTTACTATTTTTTTTTTTTGCTGTACGCGGGCCTCTCACTGTTGTGGCCTCTCCCGTCGCGGAGCACAGGCTCCGGACGCACAGGCTCAGCGGCCATGGCTCACGGGCCCAGCCGCTCCGCAGCATGTGGGATCTTCCCGGACCGGGGCACGAACCCGTGTCCCCTGCATCGGCAGGCGGACTCTCAACCACTGTGCCACCAGGGAAGCCCTAGCTCTTACTATTGATGCCTTGATTTACTTCTGTGACTCCTACATTCCTGACTCCTGGCCAACTTAGGATTTGAGGGGCACAGGACGCTTTGGTTTTGGTCTTAATTTTCTGGACTCTTAACCTGCCTCTCATAGTCCCGAAGCAGTTACTACTTGACCTGTGGCCTTTGCTTGGGGCCTTTTGACTTCCTAGTTTCTGGTGTTTACGAATCTGTTAACCCCTTACTTCCCTCGCATCCTGTCTCCTGGTTTATTTTATTACTTTGCCTTGTTACCACTACGCCTTGGCTTAATAGTATCTCATGGGCCAACTAATTTCCTAACATTGATCAGTATTCTGGTCTGTGCCTTCTCCATCAACAGGCCTCCCTTTCTCCCTTTCTTCTTCTGGAGGACAAGCTGAGATAACAGTGGAATTAGCCTTGGATTCAGAACCAGAAGCCCTGAGTTCAAAACTTGGCATATGTGACTTTAGGCAAGGCTTTCTAGTCTGTCTGCACCCCAATCTTCTCACTTGTAAGAATAATATCTACCTCACAGGATTGCCTTGAAGATTAAACAGGAGAATGCAGATATGGCAAGGTAATAATAGATAATAATTCTAAAATGCTAATGTGTGTATGTATTTTAAATTAGCTTTTCTTCACCCTTCTATGGCTCTTTTGTTTATGCAGTCTTCCCCATTTAAGCAGGTAGGCCATTCTGTGCTCATTAATTCAGGGAAGGAAACGTCAGAGCAGAAAAAACAAATAAGAATCTTTTTTACTTTGGTTTCCAAGAGTCTAAAGCCCTTAGGGGAACACTGAGATCACTGGACATGGCCAGAATGAGTGGGGGCAAGAGCTTTGAAGAGAGATTCTCCCTCAGAGGAGCAGAGAATCCACTGTTCTGGGCAGAGGAGGGGAGGTAAGGGTGGGAAGAAGACACACAGCGAGTCTGATAAAAGTAGAGCCCTGGGGAGCAGAAAGGACAGGGCTGGCCGACTCCAGGTTCCCAGTGTGGCCCAGAAATGGTGCTGGGCCGGAAAGGGTCATGCAGCCTGGGGTGAGGGATATGTCAGTGATGATCAGCGAGGATTGAAGCCTACGGGCCAAACAGGGTGATGGCGATTTCATCTGACAGCTGTGTGGATAGATGACAGCAAGGACCAGAATGCAAGCCCTGATCACAGCCCACCCACCCACCCCCACACACAGTGATTATCCATAAACACCCAGAGCCTAGAGGCATTCCCTGAAGGTGGGAGGAAGACTTTAAATTAGCCGAGGTTACATTTTTACCACTCTGGTTGAATAGAGGCTAAGAATGAAGTTGAGTTATAAAAATATTTTTATATTTTGTGTATAACTGTGTGGTAGATTGAGAGCCATAACTACTACCCTAGAAAGCACTTAGCCTGTGTCTGTAGGTCGGTACCAGACTACTTTTACTGAATTTGAATCCAGATGTTATTGAGCCTTTGAATATAATGTCCTGCTTGATGTCTGAGGCCTGGTACAGCCACTCCCTACATCAGGGGTTCTCAAAGGGTGGTCACTTGTGAGAAACACACTTTCTCAGGCCCTGCCCCAGAACTGAATCAGAAAGTCTTCCAGGTCATTTTGATGCATGCTAAAGTTTGACAACAACTGCTCTACATCATTTCTGTTTTCTCTTCTCATTCACACTCTCAGTTTCTCAGACTTGTTCAAACATAGTCAAGTTACGGTTTGACACTTGACTAGCTTCAGCTTTGGGCCAGCCAGACATTTTATGCTTCTCATATGAGGACAGGAGAGCTTCTGATTTCCCCCAGAGTTTTCCTCATAAACATCCCAGTTTCATTTCCCTTCATGGAGGACCCAGTTTCTGGAAGGAAAATAGGGAGATGGGGAGAAGAGCCTTCAGTAAATCGGGAGAGGAAATCCCAGACCAGCATGGTCTTAAACCTTTACCAAATATGCAAGGAGCCGGTGAACTTCAGAGGGAATGATTTCTGTGGCCAGGCAAAGTTCCTGGGGAAATTTATGACCTAAACATTTCCCTGTTTCTGGGTCAGGAAATGATAGCACACAGATGGAATTTACAAAGGGAGCCTGAATGTAGTGGCCCCACCCAGGCAGCTCAGCCAAAAGCCCCTTTCACTGGCTCTATTCAAGTATAATGAGTGCTCCCCAGGCTCTCCTGGCTGGCTGCTTTTTCTTTTTCTTCGACTGCTTTCACTTTTTCACAGAGCACTGCCGTGCATGTAGTCCACTTGGGACCGGGGTGAGCCTT
The DNA here is from genome assembly GCF_008692025.1 of Phocoena sinus. Classification (NCBI taxonomy): domain Eukaryota; kingdom Metazoa; phylum Chordata; class Mammalia; order Artiodactyla; family Phocoenidae; genus Phocoena; species Phocoena sinus. Next base: position 7,380,569 of record NC_045773.1, read on the forward strand.
GATTTGGCAGGAGAAAGGAAGAAGTACACAGTGGCCTACAAAATTGAATCGCTCTGCCTCCCTGGCCCCTTTCCTTGAATAATAGCCCTTTGTGCTTTGAAATGTAGGGAAGTCCCAGTTTCTCAGGCTTAAAAAAAAAAAACCCAAACCTTCCTCCAACTTCTCCTGCCTTAAGATGCTTAGCAGGAAGTTGTTAAGGGGCAGAACAATTATTAAATCAAATGTTTCTTTAACAATTTTAGAAATCGCTAGGATAGCTGATTTCTAAACAAATACATTTGATGCATTCCTTCAGATGGACAAAAAATATTGACTCAATTAAAAAATCCAGCTTAAAAAAATCATATAGGACAAATTGCTGCATTAAAAAAGAAGAAAACAAACCTGTTTTTGGCTCTAGCCAGTGACCCACTTTCATAAAATATTTGACAGAACAAAATTGCATTACCAGAGAGGAGTCCAGACAACCTTTGGAATCTGTTGAAATGGGTTTTTGATAATAGATATTATTTAGGTCATCTCTGTTCTTCCTTCCTGAATTTTATCTTATTTTTTCAAAGAAGAATGTTAATAGCATCACGTTGTTTTTTTTAAATCCTGGAAGCAAATTATATTGAAAAATCATTATCATCATTTAAGTCCCCATATGTTTCAATGGTTTATGTATATTTGAACATCTTTGATTTTCATTTCACCATAAAAGATGTGATTTCACCATTAATTTTGAATTTTGTAGAATGTAGCAAAAGGTATAAAACATTCTTTAATCAAGGACTTATTTCTTTGGCTGCGTTGCTGGAGGCCAGGCTCTGGAACTAAACTTGGAGTAAGAGGTTATTGTCTGCCCCTCCAGCAGCATTCCCCTTCTTTCCAGTTACAGCCCAGATTTGTGTTTTCTCCTCTAGGCTACTGGATCTCTGCGAGGCTCCACTCTCACAGAGTAGAGAACACTGGATCCCCCACCTGGCCAATCGAATTAGCAATCCCTTTCTCCCACCCAGCATGGGGAGGGGGAAAGGCACAGTGATTGGTTTAGGGATGGGCCATATGACCTAGCCATAGGCAATGAAATGCACCTGAGACTTTTCTGGGATTGGTGGTAGAGAGGCAGGTGCTGTCCTCCCTTTGATGCTAAAGTTTGGGAGAAGGTGGAGCTGGAGACACAGCAGCCAGTTTGACACCCTAAAGTGAGAGCCTGAAGCTATGGCAGAGGCTGGGGGCCTTTAAAGAGCCTGAGGATGAATGAAGCAACCCTACTGAAGATCGAGCTAAGAAATGGAGAGAAACCCAATCCCGATGACATCATGAGCCGTGTGCCTGAAGCCAGACCTACCACTAGAATGTTTAGTTGTTCTAGTCAACAGATCTCCTTAGTGCTTAAGCCAGTTTTCTATTTTTAAACGTGGTCTTGCCAAGGCAGGTCTGGAGTCCAAAGGTACTGGGCATTTGCTAAGACAAGGCTCCAGGTGCTGGGAATGAGGCTGGAGTTTGGTTGTCAGAACTGGGCCCCAGTGCCACCCTGCTCCCCAACCGCCTGGCTCTTGCCTGGACAGGGCAGGGGGTGACTCGATGCTGGTTTCTGCAGAGGGGTGCTGGATCGACTTAAGTCCTTGCCATCTCAGGTCAGGTCTGTTCTGGGAACTAGGAACAGGACCAGACTTGGAGGTAGGGGATCACATCCCTTCAGCTGTGGGGAGGGGAGGGGCAGCCTGGACACATATTGTGAGGGGCTATAGAACAGAAACTTCATGCTGTGTTACATCTCTTTCATTGCATGGGCTCTTTTTTCCCTCCTGCTCTGTGTGCCCACCAGAGCAAAGAGTGTCTTTACTTTGGGTTTCTGCCCTGAATATCTTCCCACCCTCTTGTGCTCTGCCTAACTTCCGCAACCGGGTTAGACATCTCTCCTCAGTATTCCCGTAAGCTCTTTTATGTACAGAGCATCTCATTTTTCATATTATATTTTCATTCATTTATTCAACAACTATTACTGAGTGCCTGCCATGTTGTTCTAGGCATTGAAGGTACAGCAGTGAACAAGGCAAAAATACCTGCCTTCAAGGAGTTACAGTATATTCTAATGGGTGGAGATAGGCAATAAAATAAGTAAATTATAAGTCTTTTAAAAGTGGATTTGTGCAAAGGGGAAAGAATAGGGAAAGAGAATAAGGACTGACAGGGAAAGGTGATAGTTTTTAGTAGACTGGTGAGGGGCGACTTCATTGAGAAGGTGGCATTTGAGTAGATTTGAAGGACATGAATGAACAAGCCATGTGGGTCTCTGGGGGAAATACTCTCCAGGTGAATGGAACAGCAAGTGCAAAGGCCCTGAGCTGGGGACTTGGTGTGTTTGAGGTACAGCAAGGCAGCCAGTGTGAGTGGAGTAGAGTAAGCTCCAGGGAGAGGAGTAGCAGTTGAAATCATCACGGGGTTAACAGGGAAATAGGGATCAGAGGCTATTGTAATTATTTACTGCTGCATAAGGAACCACTCCAAAACTTAATGGCATAACACAATTTATTATTTCTCACGATTCTGTGGTTTGACCGGGCAATTATGCTGCTGGTCTCACCCTGCGGTCCCTCACGTGGCTGATAAAGCAGGACACTAGGATGGCTGGGCTGGGCCTCTCTCCCAGTGTGGTTTCTCACCATTCACTTGTTTTGCCCAACCTTCTTATGTGACAGCTGGGTCCCAAAAGGGAGCATTCCAAGGGGACCAGCCCCAATGTGCGAGTGCTTATCTAGCCTCTGCTTGCATCACATTTTCCAGTGTTCCATTGGCCAAAAACAAAGCAAGCCGTGTGGCCAAGCCCAGAGTCAGCATGGGAGTGACTCTATCCAAGAATGTGAATACCAGGATGCAGGAGTCATTGGGGGCCACCATAAAAATGCTCAGGGATCCTGGCTTCTAAACCCATTGTGACAGTGAGGCAAGGGTGTACATGATTGATGGGCTGTGGGGTTTGGCTGGAGTGGAGGAGAGAGGCCAGGTCAAGAATGTTGACCACGTTCCTGTGATCTAGTTGACTGGCTTTGTCCTTTGGTAGAGCCAAGGGGTCACCTGAGAGGACTGTAGTTCTCCATCATTTCCGTCAGCCTCCATTTTCTTAGATGTGAACAGTTGGCATCTTCTCAGTCATATTTAAGGTACCGTGTACACAGTTTCAAGACAAGCCTCCAGGATGAATCTCCAACTAGACTGCTTCCTTTTCAGCTGCACCTATGTATAAATTTTGGAGTTACCACTGACACTGTAAATAAAAGGAAATAAGATCTGGTGAATCCATTTGAATTCACCCAAATTTGAAAGGAATAGAGATAAAATTACAAGGAGCAGATAGCTACCAAAATGATTGTTCATTGATTCATACAACGAATATTTGCTGACCACCTGTCATGTGCCAGGCATGTGGTATCACAGGCATTAAAGACATTCTGGAGAGGACCCTGAAGTCTATTTATTGAGTCTCATTTAACAATTGGCTCTCTGTGATAACTGCTTCCTTTTTAATATGTTCATAAAAAGGTCTTTTAGGTGGTCTTCCCTGGACTGTCATCTTCCTTTTATCTCCTCGTTGTCCACAGCGTTTGGAATCATTTCAGTGCTTTTCTGATTATTTTGGTTTTCAAAGTAAAAATAACTTTATACATTTTCTTGTTTTTAAAATGATCTATGCTTGTTTAAAAATATCTGAACACACAGACGACTGGAAAGAAGAGCGTAAAAATCTCGCGAAATTCCACCATCCTGAGGGCACCACTGGTAACATTTTCATGAACAGCCTTCAGACATCCCTCAGTGAATATACGTACATGATGCAATAAACGGAGTTGGGCTGTAACCTGATTTTTTTAAATCCCAGTTTGTGAGCTTCACATTTGTTGAGTCCCACAATGATGGATATTTAGGTTGTTTGCAATTTTTGTAACCGATTACATAATTTTTTGATTCTCTGATTTCAGCTCCACCCTTGGGGTTTTCCTGTTTTCTCTGGGGCATATTTTTCTACTTTGCTGAAGATACTATCTTTGCTTTTTTTTTTTTTTTTTTTGTCTTGTCAGTTTTGATCATTGACATCTGTTTTGTTTAGGACTTCTAACAGGAGTTTCTAAGTGGTTTTCAAGTAATGTATGATAGACTTTTAAAGGCCTTATTCTATCTTTTCATTAAATGTAGCCTACATTTGATTGACTAAAACATCACCTCAATAGATGTGTGGTGGGTTCCTAGGCTGGCCATTTCCCTCTGTATTTTTGAGTTCAGTTCTGTGTAAACATGGTTACCAGGCTTGCTACCATTCCTTCCTTAAAGTGATTTCATACTATCAGCATTTCCAGCCCCAAAGACCCCTGGCTGACCTGGGTGTTCGGAGGTGAAACTCCCTCCAGAAGTTCTGTGCCCTGGCTGGCAGTGTGGGTGGCGTGTGAGGCAGGCAGCGATAGAAGCTAGCTGGGCCTAGGTGGGCTTCTGCTCCACTTCTTGACCCACCACATCCTGAGACTCAACTCTGGGCAGTGCCCTGCTACTGTAACCCTGTCACATCGCACACTAATCCTTTGTTATGTGACTGCCGCCCTACCCTGGGCTGTGAGCTTCTCAAGGGAGGGACCTTTCCCATTTGTCTGTGTCACCCAGGTATCCTGTGCAGTACCTGAGAAATAGTTGCTGAATGAATGAATGAGTGATTGACTGAGTGAATAAAGGCAAGAAAAAGAATCCTGATATTCCACCCAAGCAATGTTTTGATGCTCAGTGCAGGGAAAGAGGAGGGAGGTGGGGAAGCCAAGTTACAGAGAAACACAGCCTTAAGTGTGTGGGCTTTGGAGTGGGAAAACCAGGACTGAAATCTGGGCCGGACAACCTACCAGCTGTGTGACTGCGGGCAAGTCACTCAACTTTTCTGCACTTAAGTCTCCTTATACATAAAAGGGGATTCATTCAAGTAACAGGTAGATTCAATAAGTATTTATTGAATGCATTGGGCTAGGCACTATTCTAGGTGCTGGGGAGTCAGCAGGGAACACAGTTTTCTGTGACAGCCATGGGATCACGCTGTTCAGAGCAACTTTAGGAGAGAAACTCTTAAGAGCTGCGAAGAAGCTAACTTTAGCCTCCCTCCACTGCACCACCCTGTTCATGCTGAGGCTGCAATGAGGGTGTAGGCCACTGCAGCCTGGGCTCTTCTTGCCCAATCCTTCTGTCCCCCTCTCTCTCCGTGGGTGTCAGACCTGATCAGGGTCAGAGGCTTTCCTGCCTCCCCCTTCTCCTTCCCCTTTATCCTTCAGAGATGTGTCTCCCAATAAGTCTCTTGCATGTCTAATTCTGTCTTGCTGTCAGCTTCCTGGAAGGCCCAAACCAATATAGCTCTGTTCTCAAGGAGCTTACCTGATGGAAATCAAGTAGTGCATACCTCTGAAGGTTGTTGTGAGGATTAAATGAGATGAAATTTGACAAGGGCATAGCTGAAGGCCAGCACCAAGTAAGAGCTCAGTCAAGGATACACATTGTTGTTTCTATTGTTATTATCCTCACTGATTTTATTACCCAAGTGAACAGGTAGAGAATGATATCTTTCAGGTGTCAATTTCTTTGGTTGGTTCAACCCAGTGGACTGTACCTATATCCATGTGTCCTTCAGGGTGTATTCAGGAACAAGGGGCTAGAAACTGGAAGTGGGAAATCCTGGGAAGATGCTTTGTAGCCTTCAGAAAGTGAGGCTGGAGCTTCCAGAAGAATCTTCTGATTCTAGGAAGGTTGGAGTGTGGAAGGGAAGAAGTCTGAATGACCGTCTTTGAGGTCTGTCCTTGGCTGAGAATAGCACAGGCCACTCATTGAAGCTTGGAGGAAAGAGTGATGGGGCAGCAGAATGTGGTGAACATGAGTACAGGAGTGTGGAGCCAGGCTGCCCGCATGCAAATCCCAGCCCTGCCACTTACTACCTACCTCCCAGGCTTGCTATGAGATTTACGGTAATAAAGATAGAAAGCTCTGCACAGAGTAAGTGTCTGAAAACTGTTGGCCCCTCCCCCTGTCCGCCTCCCGCAACACTTTTATTCTATTATTCTTGGAATAATTAACATTGTGTAACTCCTCTGGGTTGGAGAATTATGGTCAGGGCTTGGGCTAGGGAGCCACTGTCCTAATCTCTGTGGATTATTGTGAAGGAGAGGAAGGCCCAGGGAACGAAAGGAGGGAGGGCATCTGGGCATGGAAGAGGAGTTGGGCTTTCGCTGGGCAAATATTTATTGAGCAGCCGCCATGTGCCAGCCCCTCTGCTGGGTGGTGGGTTTATGAAGGTGATTAGGACACAGGCACTGTTCCTAAGGGGCTCAGATACTAACTCGGAAGCCAGGGGTGGACAAACAGGTCTGTAAACAGTGAGCCGGGTCCCATGATGAGGCAACACACAAAACTTGGGGGCATGTGACCCTGGGTGGAATGGTTCTTGCCATTGCTCCCCTCCCAGACCAAGTGAAGCTCCTATGGCTCCTAGATTTTTCCACAGAGCAAACTCATCCCACGAGTACAGGATGAACGTCTCCCTTTCCTGCCAGACAGAGGATGCTGAGAGGACGTGGCCCATGAGCGCCCTGCTCCTGTTCTCCCCCAGGGCCTGGCGCAGGGCTCCGCACACGTAGGCAAATATTTGTTGACTGAGTGGTCTTCTGTCTCCCTGCTGTAAACGAGTATGACAACGTTGATCTCAGGGGTGGTTGTGTGGAGTCAATGGGGTCATGTTTATCAAATGTAAATCACCTTACAAATGTCATTATTGTAGACTTTTCTAATTGGTGTAGTCTCTTGTGGATTAATGTAGCAAGCTGTACAGTCCTTCTGAACTTTCTTATGTGGTTATGTGGAGGATTAAGTAAATATATATAATATTAGAACAGAGCCTATCATGTCATAAATGCTCAAAAAGTCTTGGCTAAATCAGTGGGTATAAAATTTCAGTTATGCAAGATGAATAAGTTCTAGACAACATAGCCCCTATAGTTAACAACACTGTGTTGTACAGTTGGAAACCTGTTTAGAGAATAGATCTCACTACAATTAAATTCTTCTTGTGGTAAGAAATTGTTCTTATCACAATTAAATAAATTCCCCCAAACTGAAATCAAAACAAGCAAACAGGGCTTCCCTGGTGGCGCAGTGATTCAGAGTCCGCCTGCTGATGCAGGGGACATGGGTTCGTGCCCCGGTCCGGGAGGATCCCACATGCCGCGGAGTGGCTGGGCCCGTGAGCCATGGCCGCTGAGCCTGCACGTCCAGAGCCTGTGCTCCGCAACGGGAGAGACCACAACAGTGAGAGGCCCGCGTACCGCAAAAAAAAAAAAAAAAACAAAACAACAAGCAAACAAAAAAACCCATGGAGGACAAAAATATAAGTAGGAAAAATAGAGGCGACATTATAACTTATTAGAGTGCCCAGAACAAATACATCACTTCTAAAATTTATCATTCACCTTGGTTTATAACCCATTACTATTTCAAAATAAAGTGGTGAAAAAATGTGGGGGGAAAAAGTCTTAGCTATTATAAATATTATCACCGTTGCTAGTTTTTTATGTGTTATTTTACTGATCAGAATTCTGAGATTCAGAGAGGTGAAGCACCTCGCCAGGGACCACACAGCTGAATGTGGGCAGAACAGCCCCTAGGAACCAGGTTTTCTGAGTCCCGACCCAATGTTCTGGGACATTCTTGGAACTGCCCGCCAGGGGACGCTCTTCACCCGGGATAGGATCTGGCCAAGGATCCAGCAGCAGCCTTTTCTAACTAGAAGAACCTAGCATTCTAGAGCTAGCAGGGATTTTGATCATGTCTAAGCCCTTCTCTTAGAGGGACAGAAACAAAGCTCTGAGAATTATGTATCTGGGCCCAGATTCACCCATGGTCACCAGGTGATGCTGGGATGGAGTCCCAGTTTCCCATTTCCAAATCTCATTTGCTTCCTGCCTCCTTGTGTCATCCCTTGCCCACGTCCCTGCAGCCACTTCTGGACTGTCCCTTGCAGAGCTAGGTGCTTCCCTGCTGGGCGTTTGCAGGGCTCAGCTGTCTGGGGGTAGAGAAGGTGTTTGGGAGCAGGGCAGGTGTTGTGGCAGGTTGGGGAGCCCTCCCCATTTCTTACCATTCTCTGGCATCATTCAGGGTAGGTGTGTGCACTGCTAAGGGCAGGGATCCAGGAACTAAACTGCCTTTGTCCAAACCCTTGTCCTCCCCTTACCAGTCCTGCATCTCATTGTCCCATCTATAAAACAGGAGCTATAAAATACCCATCCCACAGGGTCTTTGTGAGGATCGAGTTAATATGTGCAAAGCACTTGGAACAGTTGTAAGCACATGGTAAGAGCTATAAAAGTGTTAGTTCTCAGTATTATATCTCACCAGCATCCTACCTGGATATGCGTTGATGTGAGAATTTCAGTGATTCATCACACTCCTCAGCTATTCACTCGTCTGTAGTGTCCTTTCATAATAACAAGTGCCATCTACTCGCAGTTAGGCTGTGCAGTACGCTAAACCTGTGATTGCATTATATCAGTTAATCCACAGAACAACCCGTGGATACTATTATTGTTCTCAACTCAGAGTTGAGGCTTAGTCAAGACTAAGGCATTTACCAGACTCACACAGAAAGTGACAGACCTGGACTCACACTCAGGCCTGTGTGATGTCAAAGCTGAGGCTTTTTACCACTACACCGTCTGACCTCCTCTTGAAGCCAATTAAAAACAATAAAATCAAGCCCCCGGAGGAGCCCCAGCATCCGCTCTGCTCACGCCTCTCTGCAGGACCTATCTCTCTCAGAAGCAATCCTGCAGGGTGAGGTTTCCTACCACTCTTTTTTTTTTTTTTTTTTTTAACATCTTTATTGGAGTATAATTGCTTTACAATGGTGTGTTAGTTTCTGGTTTACAACAAAATGAATAAGTTATATATATACATATGTTCCCATATCTCTTCCCTCTTACATCTCCCTCCTACCACTCTTATCCTTCGGGACAAAGGAGCAGATTTCACAGATGTCTCCCTGCTTCCTGGTAAAGACACAGCATACTTTGACCGACAAGCAAAGAGCCCTCTTCAGATTAGAGCTGAGTTAGCCACACAGTCTTCAAGGGCCACCTTCCCAGCCTCCTGTTTCTTCTGCAGCCTGCAGGCCCCTTACCTGGGCAGGGTGGGTTGCCTGCATCTCAGGCACATGGATTCACTGAGTTCTGGGTGATCCAGATGTAACACGAGCTCTCAGTGACTCAGGCCAGCCTATCTGGGATTTTTCCTCTCTTGGCATGTGAGAGAGCCTGCAGTGTTGACATCTTTTAGCCAAGAAAGAAGCAGCAGGCACCAACCTATAATTACAGGATCACAGAACGTCAGTCAGGGCTGGAAGGGACCATAGGATGCGGAGAAAAGGATCCTGACAAGAGAAGGTTCTTGGTCAGGATCTCGTTGAGCAGGAAGGAAGGTACCCAGATTTAAGCCCTTATTTATCCTTGGTACCTTTCCTGGTACCCCCAGCTCCCAGAGGTGCTGAGAGAGGGCTGAGCTGGGACAGGGTGGGAATGCGCATCTAGGCCACTGAGTATGTGTGTATTCAGTGCTTGCTGTCTCTCTCTCATAGGTGATGATCCTGTAAAACAGGCTTTCTCAACCTCAGCACTAGTGGCGTTTGGGGCTGGATAATTCCTTGTCTCGGGGGCTGTCCCGTGTTTCGCAGCATCTTGGGCCTCTACCCACTAGATGCCAGTAGCACTCTCCCGGTTGTGTGACAACCAAAAATGTCTCCAGGCATTGCCAAATGTCCCCCTTCCTGCTCCCCACTCTTGTTGAGAACCAGTGTTCTAAAAACCAGCTCCTTCTCTTCTGGAAACATGTATTAAAAGCTTACTATGGCCATGCTCTGCTGGCAAATGAATCAAGCATGGGCTCTGTCCTTAAAGGAAGGACTCATTCAGAGTCCAGCTGGGGAGATGGACAGGGCCACACAGGTGGCAGAGTACGGGAAGCCCTTCCACAGAGAGAAGCACTAGGTTCTCTGAGGGGCACAGGGCAGGTGCTTCACTGACTGGAGATCCAAGAAGGCTTCATAGGAGGACATGGCAATTTTCCAGGCAGGCAAGGCAGGTGAACAACATTCCAGGCAGAAGGAATGGAATATACAAAGGTCAAGAGTTGTGAAGTGTGACGTGTTGGCTGAAAAAAGTATTCTAGTATGACCGTGTCCTAGAGTGCACATGGGGAGTGGTTAGGGAGCAGCCTGGAGGAGGGTGAGGCAAGAATAACGAGGGTGGGACTTCCGTGGTGGCACAGTGGTTAAGAATCTTCCTGCCAATGCAGTGGGCATGGGTTCGATCCCTGGCCCAGGAAGATCCTACATCCCGCGGAGCAGCTAAGCCCGTGCGCCACAACTACTGAGCCTGCGCTCTAGAGCCCGTGAGCCACAGCTACTAAAGCCCATGTGCCCTAGAACCTGTGTACCACAACTACTGAGCCCATGCCCCGCAACTACTGAAGCCTGGCACACCTAGAACCCGTGTTCTGCAACAAGAGAAGCCACTGCCGTGAGAAGCCCACGTACCACAATGAAGAGGAGCTCCCGCTCACCACAACTAGAGAAAAAAGCCGTGCGCAGCAATGAAGACCCAAATGCAGCCAAAAAAATAAAAAATAAAAAAAATAAGAATGAGGAAGAGGATAATGATGATGGTTAGCTCATATTAACCATTATTATATGTCATAATATATGGCATCTAATGATGATGGTTAACTCATATTGAGCACTTATTGTATGCCATACTGTTCCAAGTGTCTTATGTATATTGTTTCTTCATCTTCAGGGCAATCCTTTGAGGAAGGTATTATTGTTATTACTTCTACTTTATAGATGGTAAAAATGATGCACAGAGAGATTAGGTAACTTGCCCCAGCCACACAGCTTGGGAAGGTGATGGAAATTTGGTTATGAGATCCAAGGATTTTGAAGTAGAGCAGTGTCATGATCAGTGTCTCAGTTACCTTTTGCTGCATAAAAAACCACCCCAAAGTGACTGGCTTAACCAATGCACTTTATTATATTTCATGATTTCGTGGGTTGGCTGGGGCTCAGCTGGGTGGTTCCTCTGCTGGTCTGGCTTGAACTCTCTCATGCAGTAGCAGTGAGGAGGGGCTGGATGTCTGCCACCTCGATGTTCCTCCATGTAGCCTCTCTCCTCTCTCTTCTTCTTTCTGGGCCTTTGCCCATGACCACTTTCTCTTGCAGAGTAGCCTGTTCTTCTTGGTGGCTCAGTAGCTGCCAGGCCTTTTTAATGTGAGGACTTGGAAGTCCCAAGATGTTGTTTCCTCTGTAGTATTCTTTTTTTTTTTTTTTTTTTGCGGTACGCGGGCCTCTCACTGTTGTGGCCTCTCCCATTGCGGAGCACAGGGTCCGGATGTGCAGGCTCAGCGGCCATGGCTCACGGGCCCAGCCGCTCCACGGCATGTGGGATCTTCCCAGACCGGGGCACGAGCCCATGTCCCCTGTATCGTCAGGCGAACTCCCACCCACTGCGTCACCAGGGAAGCCCCTCTGTAGTATTATTCTAGTCAAAGTGGTCACAGGCACAGCCCAGATTCACAGGGAGGGGACACGGGGCCCACATCTGGTAGGAGGAGGGGCACACACATATAGGGAGGGAAGGGAGGAATTGTTTGAGGCCATTTTTGGCTACTGGATATCAGAGCCAGATTTTTATTCTAGAAAGAATGTTCTGGCAGCATTGTGGAGGTGGATTGAAGAGAGCAAGACTAAAGCATGAAGGTGAATTATGAAGTCACTGTAACAGCTTCAACAATTTTGGCTGAATTGGTCATTCAGCGTCTGTCTTTTCTTCTGTTACTGTGGAAAGACCAGAGTAATTGTGTTTTTAAAATTATTAATTAATTAATTTGGTTGCACTGGGTCTTTGTTGCAGCAGGCAGGCTCCTTAGTTGTGGCTCCAGGGCTCCTTGGTTGCGGCTTGCTGACTCCTTAGTTGCGGCACGTGGGCTCCTTAGTTGTGGCAGGCGGATTCCTTAGTTGCAGCTTGCCAGCTCCTTAGTTGTGGCATATGAACTCTTAGTTGTGGCAGGCATGTGGGATCTAATTCCCTGACCAGGGATGGAACCTGGGCCCCCTTCTTTGGGATCACGGAGTCTTACCCACTGTGCCACAAGGGAAGTCCCAATTGTGTTTTAATAATAATAATAATAACACAATAATCATACTAGCCTACAATTTATTAAGCACATATTGTATGCCAAGCACTGTCTTAAGTACTTTTCTACACATATTAATCCTCACAATTAGCTCATGAGGTATATTCCTATTTTACCTTCTAGAAAACTGAGATCAGGTGTGTCAGTCACCTTGGGCTGCCATAAAAAGCTATCACAGGGCTTCCCTGGTGGCGCAGTGGTTGAGAGTCCGCCTGCCGATGCAGGGGACACGGGTTCGTGCCCCGGTCCGGGAAGATCCCACATGCCACGGAGCGGCTGGGCCCGTGAGCCATGGCCGCTGAGCCTGCGCGTCCGGAGCCTGTGCTCCGCAACGGGAGAGGCCACAACGGTAAGAGGCCCGCGTACCGCAAAAAGAAACAAAAAAAAAAAAAAAAAAAAAAAAGATATCACAGACTGAGTGGCTTAAACAACGGAAATTTATTTCCTCACAGTTCCGGAGGCTGGACGCTCGAGATAAGGTGTTGGCAGTGTTGGTTTCTTCCGAGGCCTCCCTCCTTGGCTTGTAGATGGCTGTCTTCTCCCTGTGTCCTCACATGGTCTTTCTTCTGTGTGTGTCTGTGTCCTGATCTCCTCTTTTTAGAAGGACACCAGTCCTATAGGATTAGGGCCTCCCACATGACCTCATTTTACCTTCATCACCTCATTTTACCTTCATCACACTTCATCGCCTGTCTCCAAATACAGTCACATTCTGAGGTACTGAGGGTTAGGACTGCAACAAACAATTTTTGAGGGGACACAATTCAGCCCATAGAGTCAGGTAATTAGCCTCTGCTCATGTGATTAATAGGTGGGAAGCAAGTATTTGACCTGGTCTGTCTGACTTCAGGCTCCTGTTGTTAACTGCTCCTTATAGTATTACTCCAAATTGTCTTCAGTTCTTGTCCCAAGCAGGAAAGAACAAGGTGGAGGAAGACACCAAGCCTGTAGAGCTTTGCATTTAGGACTTAGCTATTTCTAACTGAGGAGTAGGAGTTGAATTCCACTTACCTGTTCTGTGTCCTTCACCTGTCACTCTATCATAGTGACCTTTTCAGAAGGGCACTGAAAGGTGGCGGGGGTGGCATATGCTGATAGAATCATACTAGGGGATGATAGTAATGATCACTAACACTTTATGAATGTGTACAGTGTGCCCGGAAGAATGCTAAGTGCTTTACGTGCATTATTTAATTCTCACAATAATGCTGTCAGGTGGGTATTGTTATGTTTCCTATTTTACACATGGGGAAACTGAGGCAAAGTGGTGCATTAACCTGCCCCAATTCACCCAGCTGATAAGAAGTGGCAGAGCCAAGCTGAGCACTCAGGCCATCTGAATCCAGAATGTGTACTCTTAACTATTATTCTTCCATACTGACTCTGGGAACCTGGTAAAGAATGTTTTTTTGTTGTCGAGTTGTATGAGCTGTTTATATATTTTGGATATTAATCTCTTATTGGTCATATCATTTGTAAATATCTTCTCTCATTCAGTAGGTTGTCTTTTCATTTTGTTAGTGGTCTCCTTTGCTGTGCAAAAGCTTTTAAGTTTAACTAGGTCCCATTTGTTTATTTTTGTTTTTATTTCCTTTGCTTTAGGAGACAGATCCAAAAAATTATTGCTATGATTTATGTCAAAGAGTGTTCTGCCTATGTTTTACTGTTTGCTTCTAGGAGTTTTATGGTTTCTGGCCTTACATTTGGTCTTTAACCCATTTTGAGTTTATTTTTGTTTATGGTGTTAGAGAATGTTCTAATTTCATTCTTTTGCATGTAGCTGTCCAGTTTTCCCAGCACAACTCATTGAAGAGACTGTCTTTTCTCCATTGTATATACTTTCTTACTTTGTCATAGATTAATTGACTGTAAGTACATGGGTTTATTTCTAGGCTGTCTATTGTGTCCACTGAGTTACGTGTCTGTTTTTGTGCCAGTATCATGCTCTTTTGATTACTGTAGCTTTGTAGTATGGTGTGAAGTCAGGGAGCGTGATTCTTCCAACTCTATTCTTCTTTTTCAAGATTGTTTTGTCTATTCGGGGTGTTTTGTGTTTCCATACAAATTTAAAAACTATTTGTTCTAGTTCTGTGAAAAATGCCATTGGTGTTTTGATAGGTATTGCATTGAATCTGTAGTTTGCCTTGGGTAGTATGGTCATTTTGACAATATTAATTCTTCCAATCCAAGAACAAGATATATCTTTCCTTCTGTCTGTGTTGTCTTCAATATCTTTCATGGGCAGAAGATCTGAATAGACATTTTAATAAAGAGGAAATGGAGATGGCCAACAGGCGCATGAAAAGATGCTTAACATCACTAATCATCAAGGAAATGCAAATCAAAACCACAATGAGATATCACCTCATAGTTGTCAGAATAGCTATCATCAAAAAGAACACCAGTAACAAATGTTGGTGAGGATGTGGAGAAAAGGAAACCCTTGTACACTGCTGTTGGGAATGTAAATTGGTGCAGCCATTTTGGAAAACAGTATGGAGGTTTCTCAAAAAACTAAAAATAGAACTACCATATGACCCAGCAATTCCCCTTCTGGGTATATATCTGAAAAAACAAAACCACTAATTCAAAAATATACATGCACCCCAGTGTTCATAGCAGCATTATTTACAATAGCCAAGATATGGAAGCAACCTAAGTGTCCATCAACAGATGAATGGATGAAGCAGATGTGATACACGCAGACACACACACGCGTGTGTGCATGCACACACAATGGAATATTACTCAGCCATAAAAAAGAATGAAAATTTGACATTTGCAACAACATGGATGAACTTGGAGGGCATTATGCTAAGTGAAATAAGTCATACAGAGAAAGACAAATACTGTATGATATCACTTGTATGTGGAATCTAAAAAATACCACAAACTAGTGAATATAACAAGAAAGAAACAGACTCAGAGATTTAGAGAACAAACTAGTGGTTATCAGTGGGGAGAGGAAAGGGGGGAGGGGCAATACAGGGATAGGGTATTAAGAGATGCAAACTAGTATGTATAAAATAAGCTACAAGGATGCACTGTATGAAACAGAGAGTATAGTCAGTATTTTATAATAACTATAAATGGAGTATAACTTTTGACAATTGTGAATCACTGTATTGTACACCTGTATCTTATATGATATTGTACATCAACTATACTTCAATTAAAAAAAAAGAATGAGTCTACACTATTTCCACAAAAAAGAATCTAAGTCAGAGAAGACCCATTAGGCCATCATTTACCCAAAAGTTTTCAATTTCAACCATCAAGATGTTTATTGCTACATATCAAAATAAAATACTGATACTGTTTCTTGATTTATCAATTATAGAAATCACTTACTGACTTGGTGTTATCTGAGATTAAAATGTCTGTCAGTTACTTGCCTTCTATCTTTTCCTGCAAAACCCTATAATCAATATTTTTGATATCATATTATATTTATGTAATTTTTGTCCATTGCAAAGCCAAAAAGTATACTGTGATTACATTTCCTTCCTTGTATACTTTTTTGTTTTTAATGGAGTTGATAATATTTGATTGCTTTTTTTAAAAAAATAAATTTATTTATTTAATTAATTAAGTTATTTAGGCTGCGTTGCGTTTTCACTGCTGGGCACAGGCTTTCTCTAGTTGTGGCGAGCGGGGGCTACTCTTCGTTGCGGTGCGCAGGCTCCTCATTGCAGTGGCTTCTCTTGTTGCAGAGCACGGGCTCTAGGAGCGCGGGCTTCAGTAGTTGTGGCATGCGGGCTTCAGTAGTTGTGGCTCACGGGCTCTAGAGCGCAGGCTCAGTAGTTGTGGCTCACAGGCTTAGTTGCTCCGCGGCATGTGGGATCTTCCTGGACCAGGGCTCGAACCCGTGTCTCCTGCATTGGCAGGCGGATTCTTAACCACTGTGCCACCAGGGAAGTCCCTGTTTGTTTGTTTTACTTGCATTATTTTCTATGTACCTGTCCTTTTCTTTCTAATTAGAACTTTCATGTCCTATCAATAGTTTTTCATGCTCAAGTGTGTATACCCCTCTATCTGGAACTTTCCTCCTTGAAGCCCTCCTCCTCCAGTACAGACAGGTTTTACTTTATGCCTTTCACCTAAAGTAATGATAAATTAAATAATAACTATTATTCTGGGAGTTCTCTTTTCTTTTATGTTGGAACCCCTGTTTCCTGGGTCCCAGGTCTTTCTTTACTTCCTGGTTTTGGTGACACTTCTCCTTCTGTTGCTTTCTAAGAAATGATACATGGGAGATATATTTTTTTGAGTTCTTGCTTATTTGAAAATGTCTTTTTTTCTACCCTCACTCTGGATTTGCCGTTTGGCCATATAGAATTCGGGTTGCAAATTATTTTCCCTTAAAGACATTGTTCCATTGTCTTCTAGCCTCTAGAGTCATTTTTGAGAAGTCCAATGCCATTTTCAATCCTATTTCTTTGTATGTGACTTATCTTTCTGGACACTTCTAGTTCTTCTCTGTATCCCTGGTATGCTGAAACTTGGCATTCATCCTTCTTCATTCATTAGGCTTTCAGTTGGAGACTTGGGTCCTTCAGTTCCAGGAAATTTTTCTTAAATTATTTCTTTGATAATCTTTTCCTCCTCTGTTTTCTTATTTGGATGTTGAATTCAAATGATTCCCTAAATATTTTATCCTTATACTATCCTTATTATTTTCCATCATTTTGCCTTTTTATTACTTCCAGCCTGTCTATTAACTTTTTAACATTGATGATCACTTTTGATTTCCAAGGGCTCTTTTTATTTTTGATAATATACTGCTTTTAAAAAATTGATGGGACTTCCCTGGTGGCGCAGTGGTTAAGAATCCGCCTGCCAATGCAGGGGACACGGGTTTGAGCCCTGGTCTGGGAAGATCCCACATGCCACGGAGTAACTAAGCCCATCCGCCAAAACTACTGGGCCTGCTCTCTAGGGCCCGCGAGCCACAACTACTGAAGCCTATGCGCCCAGAGGCCGTGATCTGCAACAAGAGAAGCCATCGCATTGAGTAGCCTGCGCACTGCAATGAAGAGTAGCCCCCGCTCGCCGCAGCTAGAGAAAGCCTGCGCACAGCAATGAAGACCCAACACAGCCAAAAATAAATAAATAAAATTAAAAGAAAAATAAAAAATTGATGGATGCAATATCTTCTCTGAACTCTCTACGAGTATTAATTTTAATTTTTATTTGAAGCTTTCTTCTGTTTCTGGCATGATCTGTTTCTTGCTGATCTAATTTTTTTTTGGGGGGGTGGTTTGTTTTGCTTTCTGTCTTTCATGATGGAGGCTTTCCTCCAGTGTCTGGTGACCCTTAGTTATCACTTCATGTTTTAGAGTAAGGCACAAGACCTAATTGGAGGGGGGAGGGATAAATTCGGAGTTTGGGATTAAAATATAAACACTACTATATATAAAATAGATAACCAACAAGGACCTACTTATAGCACAGGGAACTAAAGTTAGTATCTTGTAATAACCTATAATGGAAAATTTAAAAAGAACATAAGTATACATAAATATATACATATGTAAAAATTCTTTTCCGTATATATAACTGAATCACCTTGCTGTACACTTGAAGCTGACACACTGTAAATCAACTATATTTCAATTAAAAAAGGCACCTAACTGTAAGCCCTATGTGTACATACAGAACTTATCAAGTGGAAGCCTTTACTGTTGGGTTTTTGGTGGGGGTCTTGCTGTTTTGTTAGGGGAACCGCAGATGTTATTATCTATGGTTTTCTTCCTCTGGGGCAGTTCAGTTTCTTAGGAGAAGAATCCTCTCATCTGCTGTCTAGGGGTAACACACGTTGCCTGCATTTGGGGAGCAGAGTCGAGGAAGAGGACTGGGGTTCCCACTGCTCAGGATGCACTCTCGCTGAGTCTCCCTATTTCCAGACCTTACCTCACTCCTGCTGGCTACTGTGCCACTTGTACTGGAATCTAGGGCCTCCCCAGTTCAGATCCACCAGGGATCAAGCTTCCATTCTCCTGCTTGGGTAAAGAGTAACTGCTCGGCTTCTGGGTCAGAGGATGTTTTCAGCTCTGATCCTTACTGTGTTCCATCCTTTTTTTTTTTTTTTTTTTGCGGTATGTGGGCCTCTCCCTGCTGTGGCCTCTCCCGTTGCGGAGCACAGGCTCCGGATGTGCAGGCTCAGCGGCCATGGCTCACAGGCCCAGCCGCTCCGCGGCATGTGGGATCTTCCTGGACCGGGTCACGAACCCGTGTCCCCTGCATCGGCAGGCGGACTCTCAACCACTGCACCACCAGGGAAGCCCTGTGTTCCATCCTTTTATCATGGGCCAAATTTTTCAGAGGTTTTGTGGGGCAGTGAGTTTGCTTCTCACCTGTAACCCCCTTCCCCACTCCCCCTCCCTTGCTCTGCTATGATGTTACCATTCCTCCATCTGCTTTCCGTCTTTTAAAAAGGAACAGAATAAATGCCAATAAGCACATAAAAAGCTGCTGCACATCACCAACCATCAGGGAAATGCAAATCAAAACCACAATGAAATGCCACTTCATACCCATTAGGCTGGCTTATTATTAAAAAAAAAACCCAAAACAAAAACTAACAGTGTTGGGGTGGATATGGAGAAATTGGAACCCTTGCACATTGTTGGTGTGAATGTGAAATGGTGCAGCTGCTGTGGAAAATAATGTTTCCTCAAAAAAGTTAAACATAGAATTACCATTTGATTCAGCAGTTCCACTTCTGGGTATATACACAAAAGTTTTGAAAGCAGGGACTTGAATAAATATTCGCACACCAGTGTTCATGGCAGCAGTATTCACTATAGCCAAAAGGTGGAAACTGCCAGAATGTCCATTGATCAATGAATGGATAAACAAAGGGTAGTAATATCCATACAGTGGAATATTATTCAGCCTCAAAAAGGAATAAGATTGTATCAGTTATTCCTCAGTAAAGCTGAAAATGAAATATAGTCTGATTTTGTAGGGGATAAAAAAGGAATGAAATTCTGGCACATGCTATAACATGGCTAAGCCTTAAAGACATTATGTTAAGTGAAATAAGCCAGTGACAACAGGACAAATATTATCTGATTCCACTTATATTCCACTACTTAGGGTAGTCAAAGATGTAGAGACAAAAAATAGAATAGGGTTTACCATGGGCTGAGGGAGGGGGGATAGGGAGTTATTATTTAATGGCTCCAGGGTTTCAGTTTGGGATGATGAGAAAGTTCTGGAGATGGATGGTGATGATGGTTGCACAATAATGTGAATGTACTAAATGCCACTGAACTATACACTTAAATATGACTAAAATAGTAAATTTTATGTTGTGTATATTTTACCAGTTTTTAAAAAAGCTGAAAAAATGGAAATCACTTGCTTACTGTGGTATCATGTCCCATTTTCTTCATCTATGTGAACATACTCCTTTTTAATTCTTTTACCGTCATTTTGGTGGGGTCTCAGGAAAAAGAGACAATATATGTGTGTAGTTAATGCATCATGTATAACTAATTTCCCTCAAGTATTTTTTCAGTGCTTGCTACATGGATGACACTGTGCTTGTGAATATAAATGTGATTGGTTTCCATGTTGAAAAAGAAAAAAAATCGCAGGCACAATACTTCTTCTATACTTGTACACTGTCAAATACAGTCTTGGCTCTGAGGTCACTAAAGCAGGGAGAAAATGGATTTGCTGCAATATTTAATATATTTGCTGTCTTCTTGGACCATGGCCCTAAGTTGCCGTAGCAACGGACAGAGCAGGAACTTCATTAGAGGAGGAGCTCCTTGGATTTTAACCATGTTATTCAATCAGGCATGAATGATGGGGTAGACCATCACATGGCACACAGAAGATCTTTTATTTTGATAAGCTGTGTAATTAGCTAAATCTAATAAGTCATTGGAACAAGTAAAACAACAACCTAAAACCTTGCTTTTTGCATCTTTCTGGAGTCATCAGTAGTCAAAGGATTTCCTTGGAATTTCCTTGGTGGAACTCTCCAAAGCAGTGCTAGCAGTACTCTTTGAGCGTCATCAGCAAAGGGCAGGAAGGGGCATCAACAGATTAATGATGGATAACAGCTTACTGTCACTGGCATGTTGAAAGAAGATGCCTGGCATAAACAAGGTCATCAAAGAAATTATCATAGGCAAGCTTTAGGTCTTTGTCACAGGTGGGTGGGGAGCTATTTTTTGGAGGGAAGAAGGGTGCCTTCCCAAACACACACATACACACACTCACATCCACACCCACACCCACATACCCGCTTGAAAAAGCTTCAGTAGCAATTTCAAAGCAACATGCAGAGTCCATATTGCTAAGAGAGTTCAAAATAAAATGTGATCAGAATCAGGTGGGGGTGGGGTGGTAGTAATCACCACCAGGGATGGCTTCCAGGAGGACACAAGCTTTAAGTGGCGTTTTGGAAAAAGGAAGAGTCACATACTCTTGAGGAAGGCAGAGTTGTGTCTGATTCATTAAGACCTTACCATCACTCCAAATCCTCAGTTTGTCTGCTTGTGGTTAAATCAGACTCATTTCCAACATTTCCTCCTAACAGCCTTCCAGGAGGCCCCAGGCAGAGCAATCCAATGGAATCATATCCTGGTGAACTTAAGAAGGCAAGTATTTATTTTCAAGTCTCTTTACCACCTCTGGAAATTAATTGTTTTGTTGACTCACTTTCCTTCCCCAAAGGGTAACTTTTGAGTTTGTCACCTATTTACAATACTGGTCTACTTTACTGCAAATATTCTTTCATTGTGTTGTTCTCCCCTGGATACAATTGTAGTATATATAGTCAAACATGAAATAAATCGTTTTTGGTTTTTTTGTTTCTTCCTTTTTTGGGGAGATGCTAACATTCTAAAGCCCTAAGCAAGGTACCATGCGGTTTACAAAGAAGGGCCAGATGCAGTCCTTTCATGCTGTTAAGGGACAGCAATAGAAGAAATGACAGAAGATAATCAGTGATTAATTACCAGATGAGTGATAGATACCAGGTGGTCCCAACCTGAGCTTCCCAGCCCCACGGGGTAATGAGGGAAGCAGGGAGGGGGTGCCTGTGAGTTATTTTCAGGACTTCAAAAAAGAGTAACCAAAAAAGCTCATATATACCAGAGATTAGATGCACAGGCTATTTAAACCAAAACATCAGGTTTCTTTGTTCTGGGCTAGAATTATAACAAGTCAGTTATAGAATAGAAATACCAGTTACCCCATGCTGATTGGAAGCTCTGATTGGTAGTTACCCTTGTCTTTTTTTTTTTTGCGGTACGTGGGCCTCTGACTGTTGTGGCCTCTCCCGTTGCGGAGCACAGGCTCCGGACGCGCAGGCTCAGCGGCCATGGCTCACGGGCCCAGCCGCTCTGCGGCATGTGGGATCTTCCCAGACTGGGGCACGAACCCGTGTCCCCTGCATCAGCAGGCGGACTCTGAACCACTGCGCCACCAGGGAAGCCCGTCTTTTTTTTTTTTTAAGCTGTGGTTTTCTTTTTTTTTTTTTTGAAGATGTTGGGGTAGGAATTAATTAATTAATTAATTACTTTTTGCTGTGTTGGGTCTTCGTTTCTGTGCGAGAGCTTTCTCTAGTTGTGGCAAGCGGGGGCCACTCTTCATCGCACTGCGCGGGCCTCTCACTATCGCGGCCTCTCTTGTTGCGGAGCACAGGCTCCAGACGCGCAGGCTCAGTAGTTGTGGCCCACGGGCCTAGTTGCTCCGCGGCATGTGGGATCCTCCCAGACCAGGGCTCGAACCCGTGTCCCCTGCATTAGCAGGCAGACTCTCAACCACTGCGCCACCAGGGAAGCCCTACCCTTGTCTTTGATTAATAAAACATGAGAAAATGAATTATTGCTTGATAAGTATGTTTTGTTTGATAGATAAAAAGTATTTCAAAGCATGGGATTTGTGAAGGGAGGATAATAAAATGGTTTGGGTGAAAAGACTGGGAATGAGGAAGATGAACAGGAAGTGGTTAGGAGCAGTTTAACATGGATAGAGAGTGCAGAGAAGGAGGGACCCTCATAAACAAGGTTGTGAAAGATGTGTAGGATTTACCTGTGCAGTGGTTCCCAAAGCGTGGTCTGCACCCACAGCATCAGCACCACCTGGAAACTTGTTAGAAATACAAATTCTTGGGTCTCACCTGCTGAATCGGAAACTGGGAATGATGCCCAGCTATCTGTGGTCTATCTGTGGTCTTCAGGTGATTCTGATTTACACTACAGTTTGAGAACCAAATCTATACCATCCTTTCCTAAAATTTGAAATACTAATGAAACAGGAGACAATTCTAAGAACTACCTGCTCAGCCTTAAAACAAAATGAATCACTATCAAGAAAGTTATTTCCTTTTCCAATCTCTCATGCCTTTTGATAGCATCACAGAGCAAGAGTCTTGTCCTCATTCGCATCTCTTTTTCAAACAAGGAGAACAGGCTGCATTCAGGTTCAAAGGCCTGGCAGGTGACGGAATCTAACTTGACGCTGATAACTTGGTTTTCCTTCCCTCCCATTTATTTTTAGTTACCTTCCCTTTTGGCAAGTGATGCTAGTTTTCCTTTTGCAAAAGGAGTATAAAGTATTCCTTATGAAAACTTTTTTTAATCTATAAATGTGATTGGATTTAAAGAAAAAAGGTAAAAGTACTAGAGGTATGTGGAAATGGAAAACATACTCAAGGCATTATGTGAATGATTGAAATTAAGTCTATTTAAGACAACAATTTGTGTGTGTGTGTTTGGCATTGATGCTTGAATGGATAAATTTATATTTTTCCTTGTTTATTGGTGTTTTGGGAGAATAAGCCACAGATTGAAGCAAGTACAAGTACAAAGGAAAAAAGTATCCAAATAGCAAAAGGCATTCCAGGCAACAACCTACGACCACTTGTGGGAGCAATACCTAGTACAACAAAATCCTCCACGGCAAAAAGAGCCACTCAGTCCTTTGGGGTCAGTTGTGCCAGGATTTTGTGATACTTCATTTCCTGAAGTACAGGGTTGTTGAGATGTGATGAGAGCCGGAACACAGGCTTTGTAATCTCTTGAGAAAAAGAAGAAAACAGTTCTTGCATAGGTGACAATTAACATCATGTTTCCACCCATACCAGATTCATAGAGATGCTTTTTCATCACTTCATTTTGAGTCAAGAAGTGCCCAAGTTAATTGATTTATATACAAACATAGATGTGTCCCAGCATGCTATGGGTAGGGTTATTCAGGGGGAAATTATACTGCATTCCTTTTCTTACAATATTTTAATTACAGGTAAAGTCTGATGAAAAATAATATAAAGGGCATCCTCTAAGATAATGATTGTCTAACTTTTTTGACATCAATGCATGAAACACATTTTACAGCTTTTTTGACCTCAACTTTTTTGACCTCAATGCATGAAATACATTTTACAGGTTGGCCCAGTGTGTGTGTGCACACACAGGTACACACACACACACACACACACACACACACACACACTTTATAACACCTAAATAAAGGTTTAATGAAATAATACTCATCCTTATAGCAAGAGACATGCTCTGCAAGTTTTTATTCTATCTTATTAAAATGATTTTCCAATCCTTTAGTGGTCTTTTTCCCACCTTCCTTCTCTGAGGATACTGATTCAGTAGGTTTGGGATGGGGCTTGGAAATCTGCAAGTTTTGATAAGTTACCTAGAGGATTCTGATGCAGGTGGAACTTGGCCACACTTTGAGAAACACTACTTTCAAGGAAACAATAATAGAAGCCTAAGGTGTTAGTATATGAAAAACTTTATGAATCTTATAGTCCAGAGTTGGAAGAACTTCCATTACCTACTCAATAAAGTTGAAATATAGAATGACATTCAAGGCCCTTCTTGCGCTAGCCCCTGCTGAGCTTTTCAAGTATAAACCCAGCTGTGACCTTGCTGCTCTCCCTCGCTCCTGTTCCACACAACCAAACTGCATCAGATAAATCATTTATGCACCACATGCTTTTATGTAGACTTTCATTTCTTGCAGTATAGTGGAATGGCTTACCCTGACTGATCCTCCCGCTGAAAAGAACTAAATGTGCTAGATGACATAAAAAACCATTAAAAAATGTGTTCATGAGCCAGCAAGTTATTAAGGAATCGTCAAAGACCAAAAACTAAATAAGTAAAGTAAGCAGAACCCCAAAGCTGGCTTTTGCCTCAAAGATACTTGCTGAACTGGCTGATTTTTTTTAAATTAATTTTTATTGGAGTATGGTTGCTTTACAATGTTGTGTTAGCCTCCAGTGCACAACAAAATGATTCAGTCATACACATACAGATATCCCCTCCCTTTTGGACTTCCCTCCCATTTCGGTTACCGCAGTGCATTAGGTAGAGTTCCCTGTGCTATACAGTATGTTCCCATCTGAACTGGCTGATTTTTGAGCTTTAGTTTTTCATGGGGAGACAGAAAGTGAAGCCTAGAACCTGCCTAAGGTAGGGGTCTAATAGGACCCCTTCCTTAAAGTGAGGACCTCAAATGGCCATACCTCCCTGTAAAGGCAGTTTAGTGCAAGGGTGATTTAGAAATAAACCTGTCACCTGAAGAATAAAAATAGTTGCTTATCCTGAACACTGGGCCTGGGTGGAGGGTCAAAAAAAATCTTCCCTGAAAATTTATAATCATAAGTCAATCCTTATAAGGATCTATAGCATGAATTCACACAACCAAAGAGATTCTAGGTTAGTAGTATCCTTGAGGTTCCTAGCAGAACCAAATGCACACCCCGTAGAGGAACCTGTCTTCCCCAGGCCTCAAGGAATTCTTCATGATAAAGTTTTAAGAAATTTCAGCTCATGATCAAAAATGGTAAAAATACATAAGGAAGCGAGGCAACATGAGTACTGAGCCAGCAGAAACAACAGACAGCAGAATCAGACCCATGAAGACTATAGATAGTGGAATTATCACAGAATATAAAAGAAGTATTTTAATATGTTTAAAGAAATAAGAAATAAAATTACAAATAAAGAATCAGACTGTAAAACTGACAAAGTATATTAAAAAAAGAATTTCTAGAAATAAGTGATTATGGATTCAGCAGTTAATTAGGCAACATTGAGGAGAGAATCAGTAACCTGGGGGAGAGTTCTAAAAAATATGTTCAGAATGCAGCACAGAGACACAAAGGGATGGAAAATATGAGAGATTAAGTGATTTGGAAGATAGAATTAAATAATTTTATACACGTATAATTGGTGTTCCGGAAGAAGAGGGGAGAAAGAATGTTGCAGAGACAATATTTGAACAGATGTTAGTTGAGAATTTTTCAGTGTTGCTGAAAGACACCTGTTCACACATTCACGAAGCCCAGTGAATCTCATGTAAGATAAAAAGAAATCCACACCTGCACATAGCATAAATGAAACTGCAGAACACTAAGACAAAGAGAAGATCTTAAAGCAGTCAGAGAGAAAGACAGATCATCTTTAAAGAATGGTAGTTATCCTGACAGTTGTCCTCTCAACAGCAATAGTAGAAACCATTGAAATATCTTAAATGTTCTGAGAGAAAAAGAACTGTGAACCTACGATTATATATGTAGCAAAACTATTTTTAAACGAGGATATGCAGACAAAATCTGTGAGAAGTCATCACCAGCAGACTCACCAAAGGAAATTCTAAAGAATATACTTTAGGCAGAAGGAAGGTCTGAGGTGCAAGAAGGAATGAAGAGCAAAGAAAATGATAAATATGTGGATGGATAAAAAAGTCAACTCTATAAGACAAAAACAATGTCTTGTAAGATTAAAAAAACCAAGATAAAACAGGTTTATGATAATAATGGTTCAAAATTTGGGGAGAATGTGATTAAAGTTGAAGAGTTATAATCCTTATTTTTGGGGAGGAGAGGAGGATCAAGATACTGATCGATTTGGATTTTGACAAGCATCCATGCTTGTCAGATTACTTGTCAGTTACTAAAAGAATAGGAACAGAATGGCTGCCGTCTCTCCCCTATACAGTCTGCAGCTCTAATGCTAATGAGCTCCTGTGTCTCACTTGGGTCTGTACTTCTGGACAGTGGTGAACAAGTGGGGAGCAATGCGAATGGTCTGCCCACGTGGGGAGGAGTATTTCATCAGTGGCATTGTTTGGAATTGCCAGTACACTAACAACAAAGCATACCAACTTTTAGTGGGTTTTATTATTGTTTAAATTCTCCATTCCCCCAACTCCATGGCACTGTTCCCAGATTCTCACTGATAGCTTTTCCCTCCCCAAGCAGTGACCCATGTGAGGTCTGATTTTTCAATTTGCAGATGTCCGGCTTTTTGCTATTTGCTCATTCTTCTTTAGGTCATTACCTTGATCAACAGCATACTTCAGGGCAGTGATTCTAGAATATTCACGGAACCCTGAGATTCCTCATGACCCTGTCAGGGGGTCCTCAAGGTAAAAAATATCCTTAGATTAATACTAAGACTATCATTTGCCATTTCACCACGTTGACATTTGCACTAATGGTGCAAAAGCGATGGTGGCTAAAACCACTGGCACCTTAGCAGAAATCAAGGCAGTGGCACCAGTCTTTCCTAGTGTTACTTGTGTTGCATACCAAAGTAGGATGATTGTCTCAGGAAGAGTCCTTGTGCAACTGTTGAGCTGTGAGTTGAACTAGCTGCTTGTTTCACAAAACACCATTTTTTCACTTGAAAGAATGAGTGACAGAAGACTGTAGGGAAGGTTTATGCTTCAAAGGAAAACCGTGCGTTGTGTATAGCACATACTTAGCTGGTTAGGATTCTATGGAGCTATTTTGCAACTCTGTAAGTTGTGGTTAACTGATAGCAATGTGAAATAATTCTTTTCTATAGATATGCAAATTACTTGTGTCTGGTGGAGGGATACCCCATCCCCCTCTATGAAAAAGCCGGTTCTGTGCCATGTGCGCATTCATTTCAACATTCTTTTATTCATTATAAATTTGTGCTTCTTTAGCTTCTCCTTTGAACTGGTTCAAACATCTGCTTGATTCTCTCATTATGATTTAAATAAAACCTTTAACATGTGGTCGTTTTTTATCTGTATGAGAGTTACAGTTTTACCTTTTCAAAAAATTATCTTTTAACAAAAAACTATAGTTACTCCAGCTTAGGTATGTGGCAGAAAATTTCTCAAAAATAATTGAAATTAGCCTGTCAAGGAAAACACTGACAGTATTTGTTATCAAAGATCAAATTCAAGCTTTCAAGGAAAAATTAGAATATCTTCCACTATTAACTTGACAGCTTCCTAACACTTAAAGACTTATCTCCTGAGACTGGCAGTGATGTTAATGAATGTGATCTTGTATAGTGAAATGTGACAACATTTGGAAGGTCTGCATAACTCAGTGAGCCAGTATTTTCCAAATGACCAATGCATGATGTTAAAGAATCATGCATAGGTAAAAAGGAAATCCATTCAAAGTGCATGAAAGCTGATAGAATTTAATATAACAGAGTTCCTGATATGGTTTCAGATTCTACATGCAACTAATCTTTAAGAAACTAACAGTTGCTGAGTTTTGATGTAGTCGATCATCAAAGAAGAAAATTCACAATTATCTGAAGTCTATAAAGTATTCTTTCCTATTCCAACTATATATCTGTGTGAGACTGTATTTTCTTCATATACTTCAATCCAAACAACTCATTACAATAGATTGAATGCAGACACAGATATGAGAACCTAGCTGCTCTCTATCAAGCCAAACATTAAAGAAATTTGCATGAATGTAAAGCAATGCCACTCTTCTCATTACATTTTTTTTTTGTTTTGGAAAATAGTTATATTTCATGAAAATATGTAATGTAATGAGGTTATTATTGTTATTTTTAAATAGACTAATAAATAGTTTTGAAAACCCATATAAACAAAAGCTCTTTGGGACTCTTCAATAATTTTTAAGTGTGGAAAAGGATCCTGACACCAAAATGTTTGAGAACCACTGCACAAGGGAAGATTGTTAAATGTGAATAGGTTAAGTGGTCAGTTTATGTCAGAAGAAGATGGGGTATGGAAAGAAGTGGTCCTATAGATTAAGATGAAGTTGGATTTCCTCTTGCATTATGCACAAGTCTTCTGGGGGGAAACTGGTCTAGTTCTGGCTTTGCCATTAATAATAATAGTATTAGTTATATTGGGAGGCCCTATTGTATGCTAAATATACTACATGGATCTACATGGATTACTTCATTTATTCCTACAACAACCTTAAAAGGTAGGCCTTATTATTATTATTGTCATTGTAATTATTGTTATTCTTAAGTAAACCCAGGTTCAAAGAAGTTAAGTGACTTGCCCAGAATCTAACAGCCATGATGCAGACCCCACTCTGTCCTGTTCCACAGCCAGTGGGCTTAACCAGGAGTCCCTGTCATCTCCTGATTCTGAGTGAGCATGACCAAGTCCTGGGTCTTGGTTTCCTCATCTGTAAAACAAATGAGGTTAGACAGAGCTTCACCCACCTTGGGTCAGGTCCTCAGCTCTGTGCAGAACATGTAGCATATTCTCCTGACTTCAAGAGGCTCCCAGTCCAGGTGATCCCTAACGTCTGTTCAAATTGCCTGATTCTGTACTTTTCACAGCCCATATTCTTTTTGCTGTCGCTGTGAGTCCTGGGGTTTGAATGGCTTTGTGGTTGGAAGTGAAGAAGTCCAAGCAGAGGGTGAAGAGGCTGCCAGTTCAATAGTGTGGAGTGGCAAGATATTAATCCAGTAGTTAATTCATCTTGCCACTGAATCCTAGGGGCCTGAAACCAGAAACCTAAGCATGAAGCTTCCACTGCCAGAGGATTTTATCCCCCCCACCAATTCAGGAATTGCTTTCAGCCAATATTACCTCTGCTTTCTGAGCACAAGCCAGGCTATTGTGCTGGAAATAATCTGCGTTAGTCTTATTGGAGTGGCTTGTGTTGCCGTAGTTACTGTTTGGGTTCTGTGCACCTAAAATTTCAAGGATTTATCAGGAAAAAAAGAGTTTGCTGATTTTTCTCTTTGGAACATCAGATTGGAGAAAAAACGGATTTTTTTTCCTATTAAATGTCTTTTCTGGGTGGGTACTGTCATACCCGGTATTGCAGAGTTACGGTTAAGTCTGCAGTAGTGAAAAGCGGGCTTGGCCATGGCCTTGAAAAATGGGCTTGTCAGCATCATGCTGAGGACCCACAGTCACTGCCTGATGGTGCATGGAAAGGCAGGTTGTCGTTGCTGCTTGTGCAGCTCAGGAAATTGCACGAGACAGCCGGTTATTTATGACAGAGAAGCACAGAGCTTCTTAGTAGGTTTCCCAGTTGCTGCCACTCTATAAACAGTCACTTTCCACCCAGCACTGAGGCTGGGTCAGAAGTTTTCATGGAGATGGGAAGGGGAGCAGGGCATGAAATGGTGTGGGCGAAGAGAGCCAACCTGCTGCTCCGCACACGTGAGCAACTGGAAGTGCGCTACATGGAGACTCTGCTTTTGTAGTAGTGATGTCTGTTTGTGCTGCCTGTTTGCTTGTCTAGTTTGCAGACTGCGTCAGCCCACAGTTGAGTCCAGAAATAGTCCCCTTTGCCTGGTCGCCATGAGCCAGACTGGTCTTTATGTGGCTGTCTCCTAGGAGCCCAAAGTTATGCCACATGGCTGGAAGCTGTGTTTACAAGCTTTTCATCTGCCTTCCTTAACTTGTGGTTGCTATGGTTTCCTTCGCCTGCTGGGCCTGGCCTTTTTAGGGGGACAGGCTGTCCACTCAGCCGAAAGCCAGGGGCACAGCTCTGCCAGCATTGGCCTTTTGGCCACAATCCCAACCACATCTCATCACCTGCCCATTCTGAGCCCTAAACCTCACCCCTTGTGGGGCTGACCTTGACTTTTGCCCCAGCACCAGTCCAGTGTGGGTTCCACCACCTTACTGCCTATCCTGGGACTTTCCGTTGGCCTCATCAGGGCACTGATTTTGTTCTCATCACACTGATTTCTCAGTAGCTTGGATGTTACTTCGTAGAGCCCTGTCTTCCTCTACAATCATCTCAATCTCCTACTTATATGCACGGCTCGTTTAAACCTCGAGACAACTCCATGAGGTGGCCATTGCATCCCCTGTAACAGACATCTGTTGCTGCTGGCCCAGCATCCATTCCCCCCTTTCCAGGCAATAGCATTTTGTCTTTTGGGGAACCGCTCCCTTTTCCCCATTCTCAGCTCTAGTGGGGCTCATCCCACCACTCTTATTCCAGGGCCTGGCCAATCAGAATATTCTTATCTCCTAGCTTCAATGGTTGGTCCAGGGATTCATCACATGATCCAAGCCAGGTCAGTGAGAATTAATTACAGAACTTGCACAAGAAAGAAGTTTTTTTGCTCTTCTTTAGGGTGTTAGATGTAATCTTGATGTGCTGGTATGGGGGGCCTACAACTTAGGAAGAATGAAACAATGCAGAGAATAGAATTAAGAGGTTAAGAGAGAACCTGTGACTTGGCGACATTGTGTGCCTCAGCTGTAAACCAAATACTTGAGTCAGAAAAAACTCCCTTTTTATGCAAATGCCTGTTTGAGTTGGGTTTTCTGTCACTTCCAAGTGACAGAGTCTGATATATCCCTATTCAAGAGGACATCGAGGCTCAGAGAAGTGAAATAACCTGTCCAGGATACCCAGCTACTGCAGTGTGACCCCATTTCTCTTGACTCCAGAGACTGTCTCTTCCACTATCCCATACTGACTTTGAATAGTAGTCTTACATTTGTGATACATTTCACAACATGCAGAGTACTTTCACATGACTTATACCACACACCAATTTACTGCTCCCAGCACAGGGCTAATTATTTTTATTGTTATAAACACAGTACTATCATTCCCATTTTCTAGATGAGGGTATTGAAGACTGGTTGCGTGTGCACTTAGTGAGTGACTAAGTGGGGCTGCTTACTTTAACTCTGGTTTAATATTCATTCCACCTCTCTCCATCACTCCCTGAATTGCCCCAGCTGCTGGCCTCTTGTCTCCTTCTTTTCCCCAAGGAGCCTTGACCACTCTTTGGAGGTAGTTGCCTTTGGAGGAGGTCTGACACGATGGCAAGGGCATGGGGTCTGGGAGTCAAACAGATCCACGTTTAGATCTTGCTTCTACCACTTACTGACTCTGTAACCATGGGCAAGTTACTCACTTTATTCTGAACTCTAGTTTCCTCTTTTGTAAAACCTATGAGTCAGGGAGAATACTACTTACTTTACAAGATTTTTGTGAGGATTAAATGAAGCCAGTGCATGTGAGCAGTAATAATAATAATATCAACAATGAATGTGAATTGAACATTTACTATATTATTTAATATTATTATCTCTATATTCCAAATGAGAAAACCGAGGTACAGAAAGGTCAAGTGACTTGCCCAAGGTCACATATCTTATGAGTGGCAGAGCAGCATTCAACCCAAACATGCTGGTTAAGAACTCTTAATCACAGCACTCAGCACAGAGTAAGTGTTTAAATAACAGAATTACTCTGTATCCTACTCCTATTTCTCTGAAAAGTTCAGTATCCGGTTTCAGGAAAGAACTGAAGCAGTGGATCTAGGGTGGAAGAGGGCCATGTCTGGTAGACAGATCAGAGTAGGCTGGAGGCTATACCAGGGAGGTAGTAACGGTCAGAGCACTTACATGGATCAGAGACAAGGAAGACAGGTGGGGGCCTGGATGCCAATAAAGGAGGGCCCAGCAAGACAGGTGGGCTTAGGAACTAGAGACCCACAGAGCCAGAGAAAGCACACTAGGAGACACTGTAGTGACCCAGAAGGCTCTTTATTTCAGGCTGAGAGCTTTGCTCTGGTTTCTGTTAAGCCAGGAACCCACTGAAGAGTAGTTGACCAGGGCCCTGCAGGAGAAGGGGTTAGGATTAGGTGGAACTGCAGCTTCTGGCAGGCATCTGTATCTTGACCTTGACTGAGGCTTGATAGTGATAATCTCAACTCATTCACTCAATATATCTTTGTAACCCAATGGAAAAAAGTCTTATTTTCTTAGCAGTAGATTCTTTCCTCGCTTAGGACTGCCCGTCCTTCCTCATTTCAGGAAACGTATGTAGGTGGGTGAACACTTTGATCAGCTGCTTGGGGTGGGGGTGAAGATGAGTTCCTAAGCATTTAGCTTGAAGAACAATATATAGATGGTTCTGCTCCATTAACTAACCACCAGGCTCATATTTGGTTGAGTGGGTTGGTACTCTAAGGCTGAGAACCGAATAGCTTTGGGACAATAGAGCATAGTTTTTAGAGGCTGAGAAAAAGGAAGAGGAAGAGAAGGAGCAAAAATGAACTAACTGCAGGGGAGAAGACTTTGAGGGAAAAGAAGAAAAATATTTAAAGGAACTTTTATGAAATCTCGTCACACTATGTGCAGTGTAAACTTTCCTTTCTGTCTCCCCAACAATTCTTTGGTAAAATAGACATTGCTTATTAATGTGTTGCAGAGTTTAATCTCTTTTGAGAATGCATTGAAATGCTGAGTCCCCATTCAAGGTGGGCATATGATGAGCAAAACTTGCCCACCGGGATCTTGCCACATCTGGGACACATATTTTTGGAGCACCTACTATGTGCCAGGTATAGTGCCAGGCACTGAGGTTAAAAAAACTAGACATGGTCTTGGCTCCTAAGAAGTGTACAGTCTTTTGGAAAAGCATGTATGGAAACAGATTCAGTGGAAGACTTTAATCTGGGAGGCTGAACATCAGAGTTGTTCTAAAAGGATATTGAATGTGGTCTTTCACTTACAAACAGACATATGGACCAATGGAATAAAGAGCCCAGAGACAAACCCTCATATATATGGTCAAATGATTTTCAACTAGGGTTCGAATACCATTCAATGGGGAAAGGACAGTCTTTTCAACAAAGAGTTTTGGGAAAACTGGATATTGACTTGCAAATGAATGAAATTGGACCCTTAATTTATACCACATGAAAAAAAAAACACCTCAAAATGGATTCGAGACCTAAATATAAGAGCTAAGACTATAAAACTCTTAGAAGAAAACATAGGGGAAAAGTTTCATGACATTGAATTTGGCAGTGATTTCTTGGATATGACATCAAAAGCATAGGCAACAACAGAAAAATAGATAAATTGGACTACATCAAAATTTAAAACTTATGTGCAACAAAGACCACAGAGTGAAAAGGCAATGAACAGAATGGGAAAAAATATTTGCAAATCATCTATCTGATAAAGGGTTAATATCCAGAATACATAAAGAACTCCTACAACTCAACAACAGCATTAAAAACAACCTCATTAAAAAATGGACATAGCCTAGAGATAAGACAGGAATAAAGACGCAGACGTAGAGAAAGGACTTGAGGACACAGAGAGGGGGAAGGGTAAGCTGGGATGAAGTGAGAGAGTGACATGGACATACATACACTACCCAATGTAAAATAGCTAGCTAGTGGGAAGCAGCCACATAGCACAGGGAGATCAGCTCAGTGCTTTGTGTCCACCTAGAGAGGTGGGATAGGGAGGGTGGGGGGGAGATGCAAGAGGGAGGGGATATGGGGATATATTATACATATAGCTGATTCACTTTGTTATACAGCAGAAACTAACACACCATTGTAAAGCAATTATACTCCAATAAAGATATTAAAAAAAAAATGGACATAGGACATTTCTCCAAAGAAGAAAAATAAATGGCCAGTAAGCTCATGAATAGATGCCAAACATCACAAATCACTAGAGAAATGCAAATTAAAACCATGATAAGGTATCTCTTCATACCCATTAAGATGGTTACTATCAAAACAGAAAATAAGTGTTAGTGGGAATGGGGAGAAATTGAAACCCTTGTACACTGTTAATGGAAATGTAGAATGGTACAGCCACTGTGGAAAACAGTATGGCAGTTCCTTAAAAGAGTAAAGATAGAATTACCATATGATCCAGCAATTTTACTTCTGGATATATACACACAAGAACTGAAAGCAGGGATTTGAACAAATATTTATACAACAATGTTCATAGCAGCATTAATCACAATAGCCAAAATGTGGAAACAACTCAAATGTCCATCAATGGATGAATGGATAAACAAAATGTGGTCTATACAAACAATGAAATATTATTTAGGCTTAAAAAAGGAATGAAATTCTGACACATGCTACTACATGGATGAACCTTGAGGACATTATGCTAAGTGAAATCTTCTAGTCACAAAAGGGCAAATACTGTATGATTCCACTTATATGAGAGACCTAGAGCAGTCAAAATCAGAGGCAGAAAGTAGAATGAAGGTTTCCAGGAGCTGGGGAGTGGGTACAGGATTTCAGTTTGGGGTGATGAAAATGTTCCTGAGATAGATGGTGGTGGTAGCACAGCAATGTGAATATACTTAATGTCACTGAACTGTACACTTAAAAATGGTTAAGGTGATAAACCTTATGTGTATTTTACTGCAGTCAAAAAAGTTTTTTTAGGGCTTCCCTGGTGGCGCAGTGGTTGAGAGTCCGCCTGCTGATGCAGGGGACATGGGTTCGTGCCCCGGTCCGGGAAGATCCCACATGCCGTGGAGCGGCTGGGCCCGTGAGCCATGGCCGCTGAGCCTGCGTGTCCGGAGCCGCAAAAAAAAAAAAAAAAAAAGTTTTTTTAAGTAAAAAAAAAAAAAAAGTTATCACTCACTCAAAAATCACACCACTGTAAAGAGATGATGTGATCTGGTGGACTGTGAATGACTGGTGATGGCTGCCCAGAGGTAGATTGTCATAGACAATGGCCATGGCATTGCAATGGACTTGTGGCTACAGAAATTGTGACAGTTTTTGAACATTCATCTGCTGTGGCAGGTAAAAATGACTTTAGTTTGATCATTGTCAAGCTAAACAAATTTTGGCATTAACTTATCGAAACTCCAGAACTACTGTAATGTCAGAATGGAGCAGGTCTAAGACCTTCCATGTAAATGATCTTCTGCTGTGATTGCAATATGAGAAGCACCATGAAAGAGATAGGTGTATAGTACCTATTTGTTCACGCAGTCTTTTTTTTTTTTTTTAAGATTTATTTATTATTTATTTAATTTAGTTTTGGCTGTGTCGGGTCTTAGTTGCAGCACGTGGGATCTTTGTTGAGGCATGCGGGATCTTTCGTTGTGGTGCTCAGGCTCTTTGTTGTGGTGCACAAGCTTCTCTCTAGTTGTGGTGCGCTGGTTCCAGGGCTCGTGGGCTTTGTAGTTTGCAGCACGAAGGCTCTCTAGTTGAGGCATGCAAGCTCAGTAGTTGTGGCATGTGGGCTTAGTTTCCCCATGGCATGTGGGATCTTTAATCCCCTGACCAGAGATCGAACCCGAGTCCCCTGCATTGTAAGGTGGATTCTTTACCACTGGACCATCAGGGAAGTCCCTGTTCACTCAGCCTTGAGATATTTCCTGTGGACTTCATATGTTCCAGGAGACAGGACAGAGGTGTACATTCCTAATTCTTCTCTCCATCCTCTGCCATTCTGTGCTTTCTTCTTTTGGCATCATGCTTTGGCTGTAGGGTTCCTTTTGCCTTGTTAGCCAGGCTGATGTGATGGAAATTCAGCCTACAAAATGGTACCTTTTGTTCAATGGGGAAAGCAATTGTCCCAAGCTTTTGGAAGTTTATGTGTAGGTTTATGGAACTGCTCTCAGCAAAAACACCTCTGAGGGAGTGAGGGCAGCAGAATCAATCCCTGGGAATCTCTGAAGCTGGAATGATCCTTCAGAGTTGTCCAAAGTGTGGTGGGACCACCTATGCCACAGTCCTTGATGCAAGTGTCTGAGGAGGGGGCATAATGTGGAGTGAGTGGTGTCCTTGGCTGAGGTCAAGGCCTGAGGGGAGTTGTAACTGGGAGCCCTCAACAGCCAGCACTCCTGGGCACTTGGGGAGTGAGTGCCTCAGTCCTGATGGGGGTCTGGTGGCACAGCAGACTCACAGGCACTGTATGGATACTCTGCTTTGGTCCTCAGGAAATCCTGGTGCAAGATTTAGGCCATTTCCTGGAAAGGTAGCACACAGTACCAGCAGCATGAACAAAACAAGAGTTGAGTTCTTGTTAACTTTTTAAAAATCTCTTGCTCAAACAATATTATAACAGCAAAAATAGAAATAAAATTTTAAACCTCTGCCTTCCTTCTTTTTTTTTTTTTGCGGTACGCGGGGCTTTCACTGCTGTGGTCCCTCCCGCTGTGGAGCACAGGCTCCGGACGCCAGCGGCCATGGCTCACGGGCCCAGCCGCTCCTGCGGCATGTGGGATCTTCCCGCACCGGGGCACGAACCCGGGTCCCCTGCATCAGCAGGCGGACTCTCAACCACTGCGCCACCAGGGAAGCCCTCTGCCTTCCTTCTGAATTACTTGTTTTCACTTGCTGTGCTATTATCTGGTCAGATTAGCCTTATGCACATACCAGTTTTATATAGTTAAGATTGTAGGTGTTATGTATATGTGTGTATATATGATGTATTATATGTGTATAAACAACACTGTATTTTCCTGGCTATAGTGTTTTTTAAATGAGAGTTTCATACAGAGAAATGTACAGATCTTATTATACAATTAGACTAGTTTTGATAAATGTATACACCTGAGTAACTACCACCCCAGTCAAGGAAACATTTCCATCACTCTGAAAAGTTCCTGGTGACCTCACCTGATCAGTTTCCGTCCCCATAGGCAACTCCTGTTCTGATTTATTAAAAAAATTTTTTTCCAGTTCTATTGAGATATAATTGACATATAGCACTGTATAACTTTAAGGTATATAGCATAGTGACTTGACTTACATATGTTGTGAAATGATTGATGCAAGTTTAGTTATCCATCATCTCATACAGATACAAAAAAAAGGAAAAAAAATTTCCCTTGTGATGAGAACTCTTAGGATTTACTCTCTTAACTTTCAGATATACTCTGTAGCCGTGTTAGCTATAGTCATCAATGTTGTACATTACATCCTCAGTACTTATGTATCTTATAAGTGGAAGTTTGTACCTTTTGACCACCTTCCTCCAATCCCCCCATCTCACCCCCTGTATCTCTGGTAACCACAAATCTGATCTCTTTTTCCTGAGTTTGGTTTTGTTATTGTTGTTTTTAGATTCCACAAGATTTCTTTCTTTTTTATGGCCGATTAATATTTCATTTTATGTAAATACCACAACTTCTTTATCCATTCTTTTTGTTTAATTTGTTTTTGGCTGTGTTGAGTCTTTGTTGCTGCATGCGGGCTTTCTGTAGTTGCGGCGAGTGGGGGCTACTTTTTGTTGTTGCGGTGTGTGGGCTTCTCATTGTGATGGCTTTTCTTGTTGTGGAGCATGTGTTCTAGGGGCACAGGCCTCAGTAGTTGCAGCACGTAGGCTCAGTAGTCGTGGTGTGCGGGCTCTAGGGCACAGGCTCAGTAGTTGTGGCTCACGGCCTTAGTTGCTCTGAGGCATGTGGGATCTTCCCAGACCAGGGGTGGAACCTGTGTCCCCTGCATTGGCAGGTGGATTCTTAACCACTGCGCCACCAGGGAAGTCCCTTATCCATTCTTTATCTATTCAGCGCTCAGGTTGTTTCCAGATCTTGGCTACTGTAAATAATGCTACTAGGAAATGGGAGCAGATATCTTTTTGACATAGTGTTTTTGTTTCCATCAGATACATTCCTAGAAGTGGAATTACTGTATCATATGCTAGTTCTATTTTTAATTTTTTTAAAATGTAGTTTATTTATTTATCTTTGGCTGCGTTGGGTCTTCGTTGTTGCATGCGGGCTTTCTCAAGTTGCTACGTGCGGGGGCTACTCTTCATTGCGGTGTGCAGGCTTCTTGTTGCGGAAGCTTCTCTTGTTGCGGAGCACGGGCTCTAGGCATGCGGGCTTCAGTAGTTGTGTCTTGCAGGCTCTAGACCACAGGCTCAGTAGTTGTGGCACACGGCCTTAGCTGCTCCGCGTCATGTGGGATCTTCCCGGACCAGGGCTCGAACCTGTGTCCCCAGCATCGGCAGGCGGTTTCTTAACCACTGCACCACCAGGGAAGCCCTATTTTTAATTTTTTGAGGAACCTCCATAATGTTTTCCATAGTGGCTGCACCAATTTACATTCCCACCAACAGTGCACAAGGGTTTCCTTTCCTCTACACCCTGGCCAGAAATTTGTTATCTCTTGTCTTTTTTTTTTTTTTCGGTATGCGGGCCTCTCACTGTTGTGGCCTCTCCTGTTGCGGAGCGCAGGCTCAGTGGCCATGGCTCACAGGCCTAGCCACTCCACGGCCTGTGGAATCTTCCTGGATCGGGGCACGAACCCGTGTCCCCTGCATCGGCAGGCGGGCTCTCAACCACTGCGCCACCAGGGAAGCCCATCTTATCTTTTTTATAATAGTCATTCTAACAGGCATGAGGTGGTATCTCAGTGTGGTTTTGATTTGCATTTCTGTAATGATTAAAGATGTTGAGAGCGCTTTTCATATACCTGTAGGCCATTTGTATATCTTCTCTGGAGAAATGTCTATTCAGGTCCTTTTCCCAGTTTTAATTGGATTATTTGGTTTTTTGCTATTGAGTTGTGTGAGTTCTTCATATATTTTGGATATTAACACCTTATCAGAGAGGTGATTTGCAAATATTTTCATCCATTCTGTTGGTTGCCTTTTCATTTTTAAAAAAAATAAATTTATTTATTTTTGGCTGCATTGGGCCTTCGTTGCTGTGCACGGGCTTTCTCTAGTTGTGGCGAGCAGGGGCTACTCTTTGTTGCGGTGCATGGGCTTCTCATTGCAGTGACTTCTCTTGTTGCGGAACAGGGGCTCTAGGTACACAGGCTTCATTAGTTGTGGCACATGGGCTCAGTAGTTGTGGCTCATGGGCTCTAGAGTGCAGGCTCAGTAGTTGTGGCACACGGGCTTAGTTGCTCTGCGGCATGTGGGATCTTCTCAGACCAGGGCTCAAACCTGTGTCCCCTGCATTGGCAGGCGGATTCTTAACCACTGCGCCACCAGGGAAGCCCTGCCTTTTCATTTTGTTGATGGTTTCCTTTGTTGTGCAGAAGCATTTTTTAGTCCTCTTATTTATTTTTTACTTTGTTGATTGTGCTGTAGGTGTCATAGCCTGAAAATCATTGCCAAGACTCTGATTTTTATCATCATGGGTTAGTTTTTTCTGTTTTTGAATTTTACATAAAAGGAAGCCTAGAGGATTGACTCTTGATACAAACACATTTTAAAAATCGACTTTTCCCTGTTCTTTATACTAATGTATTTTTCTGGATGTGAAAAGTATATCTTTTTATTATCAACATTTGAAAATATAGAATAATATTATGCAGCATTAAAAATTATTGTCCTTAGATCCACTCTCCATAGGTAACCGCTGAATCTTGGCATATTTCCTTACAGCAGTGGTTTTCAAAGTCTAGTCTCCAGGCTAACAACATCAGAGAACTTGTTAGAAATGCAAAATTTCTAGCCTCATCCCAGGCCCTCTGAGTCAGAAACTTTGCAGGTAGCACCCAGCAGTGTTTAAGGAAGTCCTCCAGGTGTCACTGATACATGAGTATTTGAGAACCATTTCCTTATAATGTTTTTCTCTTTCTTTCCTTTCTTTCTTAGATGAGATCATGCCTTGCTAACATTTTTACGTTCTACCTTTTCATGTAACAATTTATCGGAAACATTACTATGTTATGACAGTTAATGAGTTAACTTATCCACACTAAGAAAAATTTGTATGGTATGTAAGTATAGTAATGAAGCTAAATGTGGCCTGTTTTGGCTTTTGCCTTCTCTTGGGATATCTACTTCCCAACTCAACCGCATTTGTGGGCAGCTTCCTTTACTGGCTCTCATCACCATTTAGCATGATGGTGCTGGAAATGTGTTTGGGTGCAATGATTCCAGTTGAACTTGTGAAGATTTACAGACAGACCTCGTCTGGTGTAGGTCTGGTGAATAGCAATTTCATCCAGGCAAATGATGCAGAGGACTGACACTTGTCGTTCCCAAATAAGAGTTGGTCTTCTGAAGTCTAGGTGGGCAGACACAGACATGCCAATGACAGAGGAGACATCTTGAAGGAAAGGTAGCTATGTGGCTCTGTTGGGGACACTGTCTGGGTCCTTGGTTATAGTTGAACAATAACCCTCCCTCTTGCCTCATGAGCCAGCCCTACTAAGGAGCACTATGTCCAGTGGGAGACTCCAGACTGGCAGGCCTTATCCTCAGTTGTCCAGAGTATATCCCTCCATATAAAGGCTTTATAGTCATCTTACAAGAAATTATCTTTAAAGAGATGGCCTTGAGGACTCAGATTGGGAAAGTAACTTACCCAAGGTCACATAGTTGGGGTGTGTTGGCAATGCTGTGATTCCAATCTAAATCACCTAACTCCAGATTCTGCCTGCTTTCTGCTCTTGGTGCTGCCTTCTGGAGAGTATATGGTCCTTTTCCTATGCCTGGTGGACAGGGCATCAGGAAAGGGGGCAGTGTCAGACTGTTTCAGGGCATTAGGTACCTATATTGACACTTCTGGGGAAAGTGATAGAAGAAAACATGAAAGGCAGAGTGAGTGGGTTTTGGAACTATGTTGATTTGATTTAGAGTCAGAGATACGGCACTTATGGGTTGTGTGACTGTATCAGTTATCTGTAGCTGAGTAACAAATTATCCCCCAAAATGTGGCATAAAACACCCACATTTATTATCTCACAGTTTCTGTGGATCAACAATCCAGGTTTGGTTTCCCTGGGTCTTCTGCTTTAGGAGCTCTCGTGAGGCTGCAGTTGAGGTGGTCAGTTGGTGCTGAGGTCTCATATGAAGACTCAACTGGGGAAGGGTCTTATATTAATCAACTCGGGCTGCCATAACAAAGTATCACAGACTGGGTTGCTTAAACAGCAGACATTCACAGTTCCAGAGCCTGGAAGTCTGAGGTCAGGGGGCCAGGTGGGCTCTGGTGAGAGCTCTGTTCCTGGCTTGCAGACAGCCACCTTCTTGCTGTGTCCTCACATGGTGGAGGGAGAGAGAGCAAGATCTCTGGTCTCTTATAAGGATACTAGTCCCTTCATGAGAGCCCTACACTCACGAGCTCATCTAAATCTAATTTACCTTCCAAAGGTCCCATATCCAGACACTAGCACTTTGGGGGTTAGGGCCTCAGCGTATGGATTTTGGGGGAACACAGTTGAGTCCATAGCAGATCCACTCCTAAGCTTGTGTGGTTGTTGGTAGGACTCAGTTCCTTATGGGTTGTTGGACTAAGGCCCTCAGTTCCTTGCTGCCTGTCAATTAGAGGTCACCCTCTGTTACTTCCACGTGGGCCTCTCCAACAAGACAGATGACTTAACTTCTCTGAATCATCCCCCTTTTTACCCTATGAAATGGGGACGGTTATAGCTCTTCGAGAGTTGCTGTGATAATTCATTGACATAATGTAGAAAATAGCTTTGCACAGAGGCTGGCATCTTGTTGGGGCTTCCTAAATGGTAACTATTATTACTGTTATTATAATTTTTTGAGCATCTGATACTCTAGAGCCTGGCCATTGTCCAGATTGCATATGAGGATATGTCCCCTGTCTCCTGCTATAACAGAGTGTTCCCCAGGTTAAGGACAGTTTCTAAACCACAGAGAAAATGCAGTTTATTTCCTGAAGCATCTCAGACCACTGGACTGGCAGTTCTCAGAGATGTGCCATGAAGTATACAGTAGTCATACCTTTTTTTGTCCCTCCATGTCAGCCTCTTAGAGCAGGCCCAAGAGTTTCCTTTCACACCCCTAGAAACCAGACCCCTTACAGCATCCACTACCCGTGCATGACACGGATTCTCCAGGAAGTTCAACTTGAGCCACCTTCACTTAGTCCACCTCAGTTTATCCTGTCTCTTAAACCATTGTCTGTTCTCGGTCTCATATTTGGTACTGTCTCAAAGCATAGTGTCTGCTCCTTTCCCATCCAATCCTGGCACAGTTAACAAGGTGAAGCAGTGCTTTCCAGAGGCCTTGGAAGCCGTATCTTTCTCAATCATCATTTGGGGCTATTACAGGGGGAAGTATGACTTTGTCTTATTGCCACGGGATCATGTAGATGTCCTAATCCTCACTCTGCAGAAATAAGACCAGACTGAATGTCTGTTCTGAATTATCTTTCTGCCTAAATGGAGCCCAGGAGGGACCCTAACTTGCAAAAAATATATTATTCAGCTGAATGCTGATTTCATTTCCTAAGAGATTGGGTCCAAATAAGACTTTAATTGAATTCAGCCTCTTGACCTGACACTGACTTGGTTCTCCCTCCCAGTGCCTTCCAACATTAGACAAGGGAGGAGGAGGAGAAATAGACAAATAAAGAGATTCACATGGATTTATAGGCCGAACCACTTCCACATTCCTTAAAGCCGGAATGGCTGTATAAGAAACAGCTGCAGTATTTACTGGGGCCTCATGAGGCCTCATTACCATCCCACCTCCTCACAGCGGGTGTTCAGCTCCAAATGGAGTGCAGTGGAGGGAGTAATTGACTCTGCTGCTCTGGCACCTGGTGTTTCTGCCAAATGCCTGAGGTCCCTGCAGCAAAGAAACCGCCTGTCCTGAGCTGGGTGGAGGGAAGCCTCAGGGCCTCTAGTGAGAGGTGGAAAGCAGAGCCAAGAGGAGGTCAGGAGGGATTTCATTGTTCACTTGTTCATATCTTTGTCCATTCACTCAAGAATTTTTTATTGAGCACCTACTAAATGTTGGGTACTGTTTAGGCACAGGAGACATGGTCCCTGCCTTCTGAGAGCTTATACTCTAGAGCCGCTCTGTCCAATACAATAACCATGAAATTTAAATATAAACTCATTAAAACAAAATCAAATTGAAAATTCAGTTTTTCAGGCACATGTGCACATTTCAAGTGCTCATAGGCTAATGGTCATTGTATCGATCAGTACAGGTAAAGAACATTTCTGCCACC
Source organism: Phocoena sinus (assembly GCF_008692025.1). Taxonomy (NCBI): domain Eukaryota; kingdom Metazoa; phylum Chordata; class Mammalia; order Artiodactyla; family Phocoenidae; genus Phocoena; species Phocoena sinus. The sequence goes on from NC_045773.1 coordinate 7,423,734, forward strand.
GCAGAAAGGTCCATCAGACCCACTGGAATAGAGTGGGTGGGGTGCAGAGGGTCATTAAGTGAACAATCATATAGGTAAATAAGGTAACGTCAGATGTAGTGACACTATGAAGAAAACAAAACAGGGGAATGGGCTAGAGTTGCCTTTTGAGTAGGGTGGTTTGGGTGGGCTTCTCTGAGAATTATTGAAGTGTCCACTGAGCCCCTGTATGCCTTGACACACGGGCCAAGGTCCTGGAGGGAGCTGGGTGACCCTGGAGGGAGCTGGGTGAACAGCAAGTCCTTGGATCATTGCGGAAGTGTAAGAAAGCTGCTGTGGCTTGGCGTAGGGAGCCAGAGGGGGAGCAGTGTGGGGTCAGGGGCAAGGCAGAGGTCCAGTTGCATGGGTCATGGCGAAGAGTGTGATGGGAGGCTATTGCAGGGTATTTAGAGGGAAGCATCAGGATCTGATTTATATGTTACAAGCTCACTCTGGCTTCTGGGTTGATCATGGATTGTATGGAGGCTAGACTGGAGGCAGAGGGACCAGGAAGGAGGCTATTAAGGCAGCTAACCCCGGAAGGGTAGCTCTGTAGGAGATAATTCCTCATCTGAAAATATGGGTGCAATAATAGTACCCAGTGTATGCTGTCACTGATGCAAGGATACAGTGAAGCAACATTTGTGACGGACCCAGTCTTCAGAGCACCGCAGTACGTGGCATTACCTTGTCTTACTCCCTTTATAGCTCTCCTAGATGATGCTAACAGCCTCTCCTCTGCTTTCTAGTTCCTTGTCTTGCCTATTCTAGCCCAGTTTCCACACTGTCACTGGAGTCACCTTTTCGGAAAGGCCAATCTGTTGAGGTCAGTTCCCTTCAGAGGCTCCCGACTAAACCTCAGCTAAACTTGAAACTTGTTAACATGGCTTAGGAGGCTCTTCACACTGTGGCCCATGTTCCTTTCTGGGATCATATCCTTCAGGCTCCACCTTGAGCTCAGACTCCACCTACACTGATCATCACCTTTTAGCTCGTGCCACTCCACCTGCCCAAAACACTTTCCCTCTCTGTCTTGGACTTGCTGTCTTCAGCTCTCTCTCTTTCTAGGCTCAGCTTAGAAATTTCCACCTCTGAGAAGCCATCTCTGGCTCTCCAAGTGTAGGTCAGGTGCATTTACCATGAGATCCCATGGAACCCTGTATTTTTTCCTCATGTTTAGTTATAATTGCTTGTTTACCTGTCTCCTCAATTAAACTAAGATCCCCATGTCAGTTGGGACTATGTCCATCTGGTCTGTGATTGTGTCTAGCTCTTTGTATGCTTAGCTCATATGAAATGTTTAAGATATGTTTGTTGAATGAGTAAGTGTATGAGTTAATAAAAATTTTCAATTCATATCCCTTAGTATAGCTACTTTCATTCTCTTTATCCTTCTTTTTTCCATTATTATTATTATTTTGAATCAGCCATTCTTCAGGCTTCCTAACCTTAGTGTCTTAGCTCAGGCTACTGTAACAAAATACCATACTGAGTGGCTTAAACAATAGATATTTATGTTCTCCTAGTTCTGGAGGCTGGAGGGCCAAGATTAGGTGTGAGCATGGTCTGGTTTTCATTAGGACCTTCTCCTGGCTTGCAGACAGCTACCTTCTTGCTGTGTTTTCACACACAGGAGGGGTTTGGGGGAAGAGAGAGAAAGAGAGTGAGAGAGACTGAGAGAGAGAGAGTGTTGCCGAGAGAGCTCTCTGGTGTCTCTTCTTGTAAGGCACTAATCCCATCGTGAGGCCCCACCCTCATGACCTCATCTAACCTTAAGTATCTCCCAAAGGCCCCACTTTCAAATACCATCACAGTGGGGGTTAGGGCTTCAACATATGAATTTGGAGGATGTTACAAACATTCAGTTTATAACTCTAAGACGAGGTGAGAATTTGACACGGGTTCCCTACTTCCTACCCTGGAATCCACTGGCAGCTGATGGCCTGCATGATGTATTCAATAGTAGTTAGATGACCTAGGTTTAGAGCCCAGCTCCAGCATTTATGAATTGTAACACCTTGATCAAGTCACATCATCTCTTTCTTCTCCCAGTACTCAATAGAGGGTTTTTAAGATGGTCAGGACACACTTGTTAACCACATATACAGGCTCAGTGGGTACTTCAATAATTCCTCACATCAACAGCATAAGACCTCTCATTCATTATCTCATTTAATCCTCCCAAGAACCCTAAGAATTCATATTGTTTTCCCATTGCAGAGATGAGAAGGCTGAGTCTCTGGGAGTCCCCAGTAGTCCCTTTGTCCTGATCCTGGAATATTGTCCTTCTGCTTTTGTTTCATGGCCTCCTGTTTCACTCCTCACGCCCTGTCCGATCTTGAGGACTTGTGACCTGGGCAGGCATCTGTTGGTCTGCAGTCTCTGGCCTGAGTCCTTGTAGGTTGGTGCTGTGGTCTGAATGTTTGTGTCTCCCCCAAATTCACATGTTGGAATCCTAACACCAAATGTGATGGCATTAGGAGGTGGGGTTTTGGGGAGGTGATTAGGTCATGAGGGTGGAGCCCTAAGAAATGGGATTAGTGCCCTTATATTAGAGACCCGAGAGAGCTCCCTAGTTCCTTCTGCCTACTGAGGATACATGAGAAGTCTGACTTGGAAGAGGGCCCTCAGGCAACCATGCTGGCACCCTCATCTCAAACTTCCAGTCTCCAGAACTGTGAGAAATAAATGTTTGTTGTTTATCAGCCACCCAGTCTGTGGTGTTTTGTTATAGTGCCTGAACAGACTAAGACTTTGGGCTACCTGACCAAGCACCTGTGACTATGCATTGCTGTGATTTTCCCCATAACTTAGAATTTAAAAACTTTAAAAGGTATAAGTTCTCTAGTGTGGACTTTCATAGGGTCAGTATATCAAACCCAATTCTTCCCCTTTCAAGTTTTGAACCGACTGAGAAGTAGATAAAGGAGAAAGGCAGAGGGTTATCTTGTTATTTATGTAACAAGCACATATATGACTTACTAGGTGCCAGCCAGCAACTTGCCCATGGTCACACAGCTAGTAGGTGGTAGAACCAGGCTTCCAACCCAGCTCCAGAAACTTGTTATTCTACTTCTTAAATCGTAAGCTTTGTTCATGATAAAGCTACAGTGGAGGACAGGGATTAGGTGCATGTCCAAAATGGCGAATTAACTCTCTATTCCTGAATTAGATTCTCCCAGCTGGTTGTGGCCCCCATAGGTGTCTCCACTATGGAGGAGCTAGCCCTGCTTCTCCTACTGCAAGTTTGGTCCTTCCTATAAGCAGGCAGACCTGAAAAGAGAAGATTAAGGGGGTGAGTTCAGTCTCTCCTTCCAAATTTACCAATCTGCTAAGTCACTTTTCCTCCTCTAGGGAGGAGTAGGTGAGAGATGGGGAGAATGGCCAAAGTGTTCACTGAACTAAGGTCTCTCCAGGTGGAATAAATGTTCCGCCGAACCCCATGGAGGCTGTGGACCAAATGCCTCATCATCCTTGGAAGTGAGCAAACTCTGCTGGCAATGAGTCAAGGGCTCAAGTGTTTTCAAGTCCTTCTTTCTGTTCTTCCAGAATTAGGATTCTGAGGCCTAGCTGTGAATCACTGTTCCTGTGACTGCCTAGCCTTTGGATGGGCAAGAGGACAGCTGGGCTGCATATCAGGAACTGCTCTTCTTAAAAAGCCAGAGGACTTCTGTAGCATCACCTAGCAGCCCTCCTCAGGCTTAGTGAAAGGTCCTGATTGCTAAGAGACTGATTAAGTCTCCCCTTTTCTTAACAGAGCCAAGTGGGCATGTGCCTGAGGCTTGAGGGTTCCTGTGTGTATCTCAGTGTCTCTCCTAGGGTCTGGCGCCTATATGGGTGGGGAAAGAACATCAGATGTGGGGTCAGGTGTCCTGGTTTCTTGCCAGGCTCCCATTTATTAGCCATGGGAGGTTGAGAAAGTCATTCAGCCTCCCTGTGCCTTCATTTCCTCATCTATAAAATGGGAGTGATATTACCTATCTCAAAGGGCTGTGTGAGGATCAAGATAATGGATGAGAATGTGCTTTATAAACAACAAAGCTGGATAATTTCAAGCTGCTTTATCACATTTCCCAAGGATCTTTTCTGTGAATCCCCCTTTCTTCTTTCCCACATCCTTTTCATAGCAGACACAGGTTGATTGCTCATCCAGCATCCATTCTTCCTTCTTCTGGAATGGCACCCTGATTCTTCTTTGGGAATCTCTTGGGCCATGTGGATTGTTTGGATCTGACCCATCCTACAGATCCTTGGGCAAGCCCATGATCCAGGCCTGACCAAGCAGAATATTCTATCCCTCTGGCCATACTAATTGGTTCAGGCATAGCCATGGGCCCCAGCTTGGCTCAACTGACCATTCTTGGGGCTTTTGCTGGAATTTCTGGGAAGGACTTTGCCTTCTTTGCCAGAATTGCCAGCTTGAAGAATGTACTCCTGGACTGTTGGGGGCCACCTTTGCCATCTTATGGGGAGAGTCTGCCACTATACAGGAAAGCAGAATGGTGAGTTGGAGAAAGGTGTGTCCTCTTGAAATTGTTAGAGCTCCTGGACCCAGCCATGCCTGATTTATGTTCATTATGAATGAGGTTGAGTAGCATTTCATATGTTTTTCTCTTTCTATGAACTGTTATTCATATTCTTTACTGATTTTTCTAATGGACTGTTGGTGTTTTTCTCATAGATTTGAAGGAACATTTTTTGGTATTTATTTTATATTGAACTGAAATTCACAGAAGATAAAATTAACCACTTTAAAGTGTACAATTTGGTGGCATTTAGTACATTCACAATGGTGTGCAACCATCACTTCTATCTAGTACCAAAGAATTTTCATCATCACCAAATTGTATCCATTAAGCAGTCACTCCCCATTCTCCACCTCCCTCAGCTCTTGGCAACCACTAACCTACTTTCTATCTCTATGGGTTTATTTTTTCTGGATATTTCATATAAATGGACTCATACAATATGAGACCTTTTGTGTCTGTCTTCTTTCACTTAGCATAATGTGTCAAAGATTCATCCAGATTGTAGCATCATCAGTGTTTCATTCCTCTTTATGGCTGAATGATATTCCATTATACATATAGAACGTGATTTACTTATCCATTCATCTGTTGATGGACATTTGGATTATTTCCACCTTTTGGCTATGGTGAACAGTGCTGCTAGAACATTCATGTACAAGTATTTGCTTGAACTGTATATTAGGAAAATTAGTCCTTGGCCTGTGACAGGTGTTGCAAACATGCTTTCTCAGTTTGCAGTTTGTCTTTGACTTTGCTTGTGATTTTGGCCAGGCAGAATTTTGAAACAATTGTTATGTAGTTGAATCTTTCAGGCTTTTATGGCTTATGGGTTTTGTGACACAGTTAGGAAGGCCATTATTTTTTAACTTAATTTTATTTTTTTTTTAAGCTGCACTGTGTAGCATGCAGGATCTTAGTTCCCCCACCAGGGTTCAAAGCCATGCCTCCTGCATTGGAAGTGCAGAGTCTTAACCACTGGACTGCCAGGGAAGTCCCAGGAAGGCCATCATTATACTTGAGGTTATAAAATAATTCTTCCATTAAAACTGCAACTTGGGCTTCCCTGGTGGCGCAGTGGTTGAGAGTCCGCCTGCCGATGCAGGGGACACGGGTTCGTGCCCTGGTCTGGGAAGATCCCGCATGCCGCGGAGCGGCTGGGCCCGTGAGCCATGGCCGCTGAGCCTGCGCGTCTGGAGCCTGTGCTCCGCAACGGGAGAGGCCACAACAGTGAGAGTCCCGTGTATCGCAAAAACAAACAAACAAACAAACAAAACCCTGCAACTTATCTACTCCTATCAAACAGGGATTAAAAACAGCTGCACTTGCCCCCCTCTTCCCCCCACCCCCTCCCCACCCCGAGTTACTGTGAGGACCAAATAAGAGAAACGATATGAAAGGGCTTTATAAAATATAAAGCAGTATATATATACAGACAAGACATGTTATTATCGTCACTATTAACTGTATCAAATTCTGGCACTAACTAGCTGAGTTCTGCTGTTGCTTTCATTTTGCAGAGCAGAGATTGAAGGGCAGAATTATTTACCAAGCCAGCCAAGGATGCATTAATTGGTAGCATTGGAGAATGTCACAAAAGATATCAACTCTTATTAGTCATCTTGGGAGTGTTTCATATTTGACCAGAAAAATAAAATTGCCTTAAACTAAAAACTATTCTGGTCATTCTTCCTCCAAGTAGAGTCTTTTTTTTTTCCTACCAGGAAAAGAAACCAGTTCAGTGGGTTTTGTGTTATTCAGCTGTAATTGTGATTTAAGCTTCATCAATGGCTGTTTGTGACATGTTTTCCTTATATTTTAAACTCTAAATTCTTTCTTTAATGGCAGACTTCAGGTTGAACACTATATTGATTGAAGAAAAATGTTACTACTTGACAGCAATTATTCCTACGCTGATTGCTCTGGGATAGAATTGGGTACTGGTTGAGTCCTTGGGCTCTGATATGGCCGGATGTGGGCTTGCATGCAATTCAGTTGTGTGATCCTGGGCAAATTGCTTCACTGCTCTGTCCCCCTGTTTCCCCATCTGTAAAACAAGGATGATTACAGCACATGACCCAGTGATAAAATCTATGTCAGTGATAAAACCTATATAGAATACTTGGCCCAGTGCCTGTACGGAGTGAGGGCTTGATAAATATTAGCTATTAGTATAATTCAGGAATATCTAAAAGAATCCAGGAAATGAGCCTGAGGGAAGTAAACTGTACCCTCCAGGGGCTATTCCCATCCTTGGGGCGTGGGGCTGGCACAGATCAAATCACATGGTAGAGCCCCTGGCCCTGCCGCCTACCACATTTATTTTTGGAGCAATCTGGTTTCTGTTTCTTCCATGTGAAGGATAATTATCAGGAATGGCAGTTGGTTCTCATATAGCGAGGAAGAAGTGGCCACATGGAAGAGAATGTCACAGAGGGCAGCTGGGAGATTGGGGTGAGCTGTGGGGAGGAGTGGAAGGGAAAGAGCAGGTCATACCACCTGTTCTTGGGGAAGGAAGATTCTGGATGCTGTGGGTTCACGGTGTGTTATGATGTATTCGCAGGGGGCACAACGCTTTTTTTCTTTTTCCCTTTTTCTTTTTCCTCCCTTCCTGCTTCCAACCCAGGCATGTGTGGAGCCCCATCTCTGGTCCTAGACCCAGCATAGTTGAACCCTAAAAAGAAATACTGCATGGGACCTCTGCTATGTGCCAGGCACTTTAAACCCATGATTACACTGGATCCTGTGCAAAGAGTGAGATCCCCACCATTTTACGGATGAGGAAACTGAGACTCAGTGAAGGCACAGAAGCTACCTAAGGCCCCTCAACACGCTGGAATGGCAGAGCCAGAATTTAAACCACCACCTGTCTTTTTTTTTTTTTTTTGCGGTACGCGGGCCTCTCACTGTTGTGGCCTCTCCCGTTGCGGAGCACAGGCTCCGGACGCGCAGGCCCAGCGGCCGTGGCTCACGGGCCCAGCTGCTCCGCGGCATGTGGGATCTTCCCAGACCGGGGCACGAACCCGTGTTCCCTGCATCGGCAGGCGGACTCTCAACCACTGCACCACCAGGGAAGCCCCACCACCTGTCTTATGCCAAAGCCCAGCCTCTTCTGTTGTTCAGCACCTAGCTCTATACCATACTTCATTTCAGTTTTATATGGCTTATTGCGACATTTCTGTGGCTCAGGTCCTTACACATGGGTCTCCCAGAAATCTTTGTGGATTTTAAATTTTAGTAATGAAGAGAACAGCTGATATTTGCTAGTTCCTGCCTCAAATAGGCAACAAGCAGTTTAAGTCACTTGCTCTAGTGTTCAGAGCTGGTCAGTGGCAGAGCCAGGCAGGGAATCCAGTTTGTCAACATCCCCAAATGCATGATACTAGCTCCATTTTCCTTTGAGAGTCTAGGCTTGAGGCAGGGATGCTAATCTCTGAGCACATCTTTCTCAGGTAACATGTGTGGCTTTCACTGTTTTAAAATGGTCCAAAGGGTGACAGCAGAGGGCCTGAGTGTGCCTATGGGAAGGGAGAGGCGGGGGGTAGTGGTGATGGCTGTGGGCCAGTGGCATCTACCTGTGAACTCTGTGACCTCCTGTCTCTGGGCACAAAGCTATAATAAGCCCTGTGGTTCGCCAGCTGGACTTCTCGCTTGCTTTTTCCAAGCAGATCTTGTGCATTCCCAACTGTGGCTTGTACTGTTTGCTCCAGCTCGTACTGAGTGCCCCTCACCTCCCCATGCTGACCTGGGGAGAATGGCTGCAGCTGTCACTTTCTCTAGGAAGCCTCAATGGACTGGCATGGATAAGCTATTTACTTCTGAACCCAAATCAAGTCATTCATTATGCACTCAGAAAAAGACAAATGGAAGATTATTTTGAGAAATTTGTGAAAATACGACATTCGGGGGACAATACATGTTAAGGACCATCTTAATATGTGAAATTCCAGTGGCAGCAACCCTGTAGTGCTTGATTTCATTTTTACAGAACAGATCTTATTCTGCCTTAACTGCATGTGAAATGGGTTTAATCTCCAGTAGAATGCAGGAGACTTTCCACATCTGCATGGGCAGAATCTGGGGTCAGACAGCCTAGGTTTGAATGCTAGTGACTTTGGGTAAGTCACCTCCCATACCTGTGCCTCTGTTCCTTCACATATACTATGCTGTGAGGTTGTTGAGGGATATCATGGTTAATAAGAATTGCTCTCACTCACTTATTACCAGGCTCTGCACTAAGCTCAGCCTCACATTCTTACTTGAGCCTCCAAGAGCTCCCTCATTCCGGAAGGCCCTTACCCTGTAATGTTTTTTCCTCACAGCACTTATCATCTTCTACCATATTATATAACTTTCTCATCTTGTTTATCTTTCATCTTCCCCTCCCAGGGCCTCTCGCCTTGCACAACTCCAGGAGGCACCATTCACAATGCATTCTGAGTTCTGCTCGGGGCTGCTTTTACTGAGAATATTACCATGACTGGTGTTGACTTCCCAGAGTTGGGTGATGTGGACACCCTGGAGCTCCAGGAGGGTGGGGATTTTTTTTCTTTTTTTTTGGGGGGGGGCCTAGTTTGATCATTGCTGTGTTCCCATACCCAGAACGGTGCCTGACCTGTATTAAGCGTAAAGTAAATATTTGTTGAAAGAAAGAATGAAAAAGCCCCCAAAAAGAACCCATTTTACTGGTGAGGAAACTGAGGCTCAATGAGTTATTGATTTGCCCAAAGCCCCACAAGACCCTGAGGTGGCTAGGTTTCCAGCAAGCCTGCTCCCAACAGCTGTGCAAAGCTGTGTGTCTGAGACGCCTGGCATTGTCCCTGCCACCCCATAATGCTCAACAAATATTAATGAGGTTGCCTACATGGGTCAGCCCCTCTCCTCTGCTAGACGATCCGGCAGAGTGACAAACTGTCACATAGCCATTGCTTTGAGAAATTGAATTAAATTGCATGTTGCAAAGAAAAGGTGGACCTTTTGGAGTTTTTGGAGGAAAAATCCCTAACCCAACTGCTAATGGTAGGAGTTTGCAGGGGCCTCTCAGGCCTCCCCAGCCCGGTTCTTTTTCCTGCCTCCTTCCCTTTTGTGAATGTTTCTTCCCTTTTTTGCTTGCAGTGAGTTCTGCTCTCCTGTAGGCTACAATGTGTCAGTTGTTATAAAATCCGGGAGGTGGAGCTTGGTGACGAGAGCGGTGGGGGGAGCACTTGGCCAGCCCCGCAGGGCGAGCAGTCCGGCCCCCTGTTCACCCCGAGCTTAAGCCTTGCAGCAGGAGAACTTCCACCTCGCTCTCCTGGCTTTGAGCCTCACTGTACATCGGACCAAAGGCGCAGAAGGGAGGGAGGATGCGAGATGACCGGCTCTTTGGCAACCTGACCATCTCCTTAGCAGAGAGCTTTCGAAAGCCAGCCGGAGGCTGACTGCAGGACCAAGGAGGTGCCGCGCCTCTCGTGGATGTGTGTGTGTGTGTGTGTGTGTGTGTGTGTGTGTGTGTGTGAGAGCGGGTGAGCGGGTGTGAGGGTGTGTGTGTGCTTCACAACTGTGTGTGTGCATGTCCGGATGAGTGTGTGAGTACACCCATAAGTGTGTTTGTGTGTGTGTGTGTGTGTGTGTGAGTGGGGTGAGTGAGTGCTCTCGGTTATATTATTTTTTTGGAAGAAAAATCTTGAAAATATCAGGCAGGTTACCGTGCTCCTGGGGTGGTGGTTCTTCTTCTGGTCAAGAGGACTTGGCCAGACCAAGCTACTACAGACATTTTTCAGTGAGTAAAGAGAATTTTCCTCTGAGAACAAGAGGGATTTTTTCCCCTGGCTCTGCAGCCAGTGAAAGAGATTTGTCCCTACACCTGTGAAATCGACCAGAGCCGTGTGATTACCAGGGCTGGAGCGAGGACTCGGGAAGAAAAGGAGCAATAAATCCAACAGCCTGTCAGTGCCTTTGGCCACATTGGAAGATGTCATCTCAAACTAAGTTCAAGAAAGACAAAGAGATCATTGCCGAATATGAAGCCCAAATAAAAGGTGAGATTTGGGCTGGGGAGTCATGCCTCCCCTCCCCTTTCCTTCTTCTCTTGCTTTGGCTTTTTTCCCTTTTCCTCCCTGCCATCATGAAATGCTGTTATGCATCAATAATCTTATTGTGAGGAGGAACAGTGGCAGCCGCACAAGTCCGGACTGGTTTCAACTGCAGAGAGCGCTGGCGCTGGGAGTACGGATTGTAGAACGGGCGGCGATCACTGCATTGCAGGTGTGTGAGGAGGATCCTACGCCCTGCTTTAGGAGTGTCGTGGATACTCCATCATCTTGGCCATGACATGTTACTCTAAGGCCATTTTGACAGTCACTGCCTCCTCCCCCTGCCATGCAAAAAACCCCTTAATTTGATTTATTTTTTTAATGATCTGGGTTTTTTTCTCTCTCCTTTCTGGTTTTTGTCATTGCTTTGCCTCTGTCCCTTTCTCTGGGCTGGAATTCACATGCATGTGCTCAGGGAAGCAGCATCCCTGGGCTGCACTTCTTTGTCGGTGACTCTCAGCTGGACTGGGTTGCCATGGATTAACTGTTATGGAGCATATTGATCCAAACTAATGCAGGCATTTAGGCATAAAGAGGGAGCTCAGTGCAGAAAATGTATTGTCTCGCAGTGTGCAGCCCCGATCACCGTCTGTGCACTAGCGTTTAGGGTCATCAGCCTTCACTGAAAGCCAGCAGCTCAGTGTGCTGGCTGGTAGGCGCTGCCTGGCTTCCGTAGTGTCAGGGAAAGCTTGCCAGGAGGATGAGGTGACCTCTGACTGCTTGTTCCAGCGTTAGTGCTGCTCACTGGGTGCACACTCCTCTAAGTCCACACTAGCAAGGGGAAAGAGGAAACCGGACACAATCGTATAGACAGATTCAGGCAGAACCCTTATTTAGGCCAGACTGGAGCTTCTCCCACCCTCATGAGTTCTAGGCTCAGCCTTGGCAAGGAAAACCTGAAAGCACCATCCACCATGCTCACCCTTTCTCGTAGGATGTACTCTAAGAGAAGCCTGGGCCTGGCCTCTTGGCATATGTTTTCTTTCTGGTCACAGTTCTCCTTGCTGCAACACAGGGTGTGTTGTGGTCTCCTGAAGAAAGAGTAAAGACAAGATACATCTTCGGGGCTGTTGATGCCTGCCCCTGAGGTTATAGGTGGACTGTTGAGCAAGTTGGTTATTTGGGGCTCCGGCAGCCTGAGGTTCCACACCTGCTTCTAGGTGCTGCTGCAGCTCAAGGCTCAGTGACCCAGGAAGTGGGGTGGCCTCCACAGGAGCGGTGGGAGGCTGCGCATCACAGCTGCTGTACACGCTCCAGATGCTTGGGAAACTTTGGGAGGGGAGCAGCCATCAGGGGAGAGCTTTGTTTTTTTCCAGTCTCGCCAACCGTCTTGTGCCTTTCAGTTCTGCTCAAACCTGGCGTGCTGATCACCTCTCAGTAGACCCCAGGAAGAAATGAGCAGAAAACCCTGCTCTTCCCTGGGCTCCTCCTCTTTAGTTTTCAGTTCAGTGTAGAAGACAGTGATTTACAATGTTTCAGCGTTCCTGAAAATTTAGATACCCGCCCTTTATTGGTCAGAGATCTGAATTCTCTCGAGTGTTCAATACAAAGCCTGGTTTCAGCCTTTGCCTGCACACTTTTTAGGAAGTTTATGTTTTGTAAGACTGGCTGATTATTACTGTTTTTTAAAACTGAGTTTCCCATGAAAAATGCCATAAGAGAGAAGGGTATGGTGAGTTTGGGACAGTCTGGAGTTTTTATAAGCATCGTCTTGGTAGAAAATGTGCTCATCTTATTTTTGAAGGATTGCCACCACTGGGCCCGTGAACTTTGCTTGAGGATTAAGCATTTATAGCTCTGGCTGATTCTTTTACTTTTTGCCTTTATTTTAACAACCAATTAGCAAGGACAAGGTAATGCATTTCAGCAGGAAATTTGTCCAAATGATCTTGTCTCTTCCAGACTCTAAATGTCTCTGCATTCTAGTTAAAAGAGTTTAATTTTATTCCTTTAGGGTTGACATCCACACGATTTAGGTCAGGATGCTATTGTGCCTGAAATTGTCCGGAATCTTTTCTGTCAAAATTCTCTTTGTTCATCATCATCATCATAACTACTGATGTGTGTTCAGGGCTCAACTGTTTCCACGGCTCACTCCCAGACCTCACCACTCTTGGCCTACACAAAATACAGACGGGGTCTGTAGGAGCTCAGTTTTAGAGATGAGGAAACTGAGGCCTTGTAGTGTTAAATGACTTGCCCAAGGTCACAAGGTGGGAAATGTGAAGGCAGCTGGTTTTCTTCCAGGCCCAGTGTCCCCGATACATTGTTTGCCTGAAGCTGCCCCTTGAAGGATTGATGTCAGTAGCAGATGGCAGTTTTGTGGTGGGGACCGGCTGCCTCTCGATCACAGCCCATTGTTTACCCTCTTACTTTCCTCCCTTGCCTTTGTTGCTGGCCTCTGAAGAGCGTTTGACCAATCACCAAAAATAATGCCTGATGCCAATTACCTTCGGTATCATCTGGCCAGTTTGCCACAAACACTCCACCTAGTTTGACAGATTTTGTCCTCCGTGCATTTTGTGAGGGGAACTTTTGATTTTTAAAAATGATACTGAGTTCTTTGTTGGCCTAGTCCCTTTTTTCTCTTTTTGAAGCATTTACTGACCTAACAAAGGGGAATTTTTTTTTTCTTTAAAGGGGAATGTTTTAAAACAGCTTTTGTTTTTTCCTATTGTGAAAAATTTCAGACTCATGCCTTCTCTTGCCTAATCAGATACTTGAATCCCTTTGATTATATACCTGCAACACAGTAGTACACCACATGCTTGCACATTTCCAGTGATAGAGAACTCACCACTTCCCAAGCCCACATATTCTATTTTTGGACCACTCTGGCTGTTGTAAGCAGTTTTTATGTTGGGTTAAGTATGTCTCTAATCCACCTTTTGGTTCTATACCTTGGGACTTCATAGAACAAGACAGATGCTTCTTTCCCATGACTGCCCATTGGGTGTTTGGAGACTCCAATCATAACCCAGGGACTATGATTATCTCCCATTTGCTCATAGAAGATGGTTCACTGCTGCTTTATCATCTTCACTCACCTTGGGATCTACTGCATCCCGGGTTGCAAACTCCAGTGCCTTTGAGTACTTGGCAGGTAGAATAAGTGAGTGAAGCTGGCTAAGTAAGATGATTTGTGGCAGCTGGCCCACTGCCTCAACCAGGGCAACATAAGAAGAGGTGGTAGTTATGGTCGGCCCGAGAGCACATGTCCTGTCCAAATGGGCAGTCACTACTTGGGTTCAACCAGTTGTTACCACTTAGAATATAGGCCCAGCCAGATCTTTCAATTTTTCAACAGATACCAGTAATCTGGATTAGAGCTTTATGCTTTTGAAGAGATTTTGCCAAATAGACCTCCAAAAGATTGTACTGTCAAAAGCCTTCTTTAAGAGTGATACTGAGTTCTAAATGCAACTCTTTAAATGTGGTTGGAGAAAGAAAACCACTATCACTTCCTTTATGGTGTATGTAATGCTTCTATTAATATAGCCCAAGGGTTGAATTAGCCCTTTTCACTGCCCACCCCATCATTGCACTGTATATATTTTATCTGCTATATTTCTCTCATCCACTAGGCTAGGAGCCTTGTCAGAGAGAAGAAAATGAAATGAATTTAATATGACTTGTTCTTGGTGACCCTGTGCTGGCTCCAAAGCGATGTTGCTTTCTGTCCGAGGTGTTCACAAGTGTCCCTTTATGAATCTGTTCAGGAACCATGCCTGAGAGTGACACCATATTCTCAGTCTGAAACTGGCAAGCTCGAACTTCTTTCCCCTCTTGAAAATCAGAACATTTGCCCATCTCCAGCTTTATGGCGCCTATGCTATTTTTCACAATTCCCTCAAAGATCCCTGATAGTGTTTGGTAATCTTATTTGCAGGTGCTCTCCACTATCCTGGGCTCTAATTCGTCTTGCTGTTAGACATAATGGTCTGTTCTGCATTTATTCAGAATTCCCATTTCCATTTCATCTTAATAGAAAATGAAAATAGAAATGTAGTGATTGATTTTCGTGTTTTATTTTTTTATTACACATCCATATTCATTTTAGGCCATCTTCTTAATGGCGTAAGTCTAGAATTGGGGGGAAGAAGACAAGGTATTGAAGAAGAGCACAGAGAAGTATTTATTTACTCATTCATTTATAGGTTCATTCAGTGAACATTGAGCATCGGCTTTGTTCTTAGTCTTGTGCTGGGTGTTGTGAGAGACGCAAAATATAGGATACATTCTTGGCTAAGAGTTTTCTTGGAATATGGCAATAAAATCAGTGAAGGAAAAGAAATTAAAAAAACCCCAAACATAAAAAACTTCCAACTCGGCACCAGAATGAATTTAGTCTTAAAGAGATTATGCGATAGAGTGATTGGACAATGACCTTAGGAGGCCTCACCACCTTCAGTGGCTTCAGTGAGGAAAGTAGGCTGGGTTGGGGAACAGTGGGGAGTAGTGAGGACTGTGGCTGATTAGAGAGCTCACTTAGAGGAGGCAGCCCCTGCTCAGCTCTCGCCTGTCATTACCATGAAGGGATGTGAGCCCAGAGTGGTTAGTTCTTTCAGTGTTTCCAGGGCATCTGGATTTTAAATCAAAGTCTCCTGATTATCATTTTAAATATTTAAAAATTTAACTTTTAAAACGTTTAAAAAATTGGGTTGTCTTTTTCATTATTGAGCTGTAAGAGTTCTTTCTACATTCTGGATACAAGTTCCTTATCAGATATATGATTTGCAAATATTTTATCCCATTCTGTTGGTTATCTTTTCCCTTTTTTGATGGTGTCCTTTGAATCACAAAAGTTTTAAAATTTTTATGAAGTTCTGATTATCTGTTTCTTTCTTTCTTTTCCCATGCTTTTGGTGTCATATCTAAGAATCATTTGCCAAATCCAAGGCCATGATGAAAATCTCCTGATTTTTAAGTGGTAGCTCAAGTTTTTAAGAAACTCTTTGCTACATGAACAAACCTGTCGGTAGGAGAGCTTCAGCCTGTGCTCACCAGTCTGCAACTTGTGGCCTACAAGTTGACGTCCATAAAGGGTCTTGGTGATGGGGCCTCAGCCAATTTACCTGTTTCATCTTCAGTTGTTTTCTCTATTATAGGCCTGTGCTCTCATATCCACTTTAGACCAATTCCTTGTCTCTGCATCCTCCATACCCTTTTCCACCTCCAAATATTTCCCCATTTGTGCCTTTATTCTGCTTAAAATGACTCCTTTCTTCCCCTCTTTTTTTTTCTTTTTTTCTTGTCTGGGCAACTCCTGACCATCCTTCAGTGCCTGCTCAAATGATCCCTCTTCCATGATGCCTTCCTAATAACTCTTCTGGGCAGAATGAGTGATTCCTCACATCTGCCTCTCTATTTTTAGCCTTATTATCCTTCATTCCTATTTTGTGTTTAGTCCTTCAGCCATGAACTCTTGAGGGCAGAAATGCTTATGATCATTTTCATTTCCCCCATGTGATTGGCGTACGATCAGTTGAGTGAGTGACTGATAAGTTACTAATAAGTAGTTTTATAACTCACAGCTCAAGCTCAAGCTCGAGTTATATTTTCTTTGACATTTGTCTTAGCTTGGGCTGCTATAACAATATACCATGGGTGGCTGGGTGGCTTAAACAACAGACATTTATTTCTCATAATTCTGGAGGCTGGGAAGCCTAAGATCAAGGTGCCCACAGATTTGGTTCCTGGTGAGAGCGCGCTTCCTGGCTTGTAGACAGTTGCCTTCTCGCTGTGCTCACATGGTCTTTCCTCTGTGTGTGGAGAGAGAGCTCTCTATCCTCCTCTTCTTAGAAGGGGACTAATCCCATTATGAGGGCACCACTCTCATGATCTCATGTGAGCCTAATCACCTCCCAGTGGCCCTACCCATCTCCAAACACCATCACATTGGAGGTTAGGGCTTCAATATGTGAATTTGGGGAGGAACACCAAACATTCAACCCCTAACAACGTCATACTTTCTGTTCCATTGAAAGTGGAGGTTTTATTTGTTAAGGAAATATTTTTCATGGCTTGATTAGTTTCCTTGTTTGTGCCTGATAGGGGAGATGTTTGTCTATGGAGACTGGGTGAAGGCTGATGTGTTGAAAGCTTAGGTGATGTTTGGTGGGGTGATGTCTGTCACAGTCGTGGTGGGATGTGGTTGGGGCACATGGCACACCAGGCACCTCCCAGTCTGAGGAAATCAGTGGATCTGGGGGTCTATATTGGTCATTTCTGGAGTTCTCACCACCAGAGTTTATATGCTAGGGACGACCTTTCCTTTCCAGAAACCTCTATTATTTGTTCATTCATTCACTCACTCACTCACTCATTCAGTGACTGTTACAAGCCATGCTTCATTTCAGGCTATACAGCTTTGCTTATCAGTGGGAGGTAATTTATTTATCTCTACGTCTCAGTCATGCATATGGTATCTCATTTTGTGATCCCCCAAATTCTGTGAAAGAGTCATTATTATTCCTATTTTACGGATTAAAACGTAAAATTCAGAGACATAAATTGTATCAGATGGCAGAGCGAACAGTGGCAGAGCCGAGGTTTAAACTGGAGGCTTTCTGACTTCCAGTTCTACAGGGAGGCAAGATGTATGCCAGGGCAATTTAGCCCTGAAACCCAGGGGTTCCTTCACTGGGGGGGCCAGTCTGGGGCGGGTTTTAGTCTTTGACTTCCTACCCTTCCTAACCCTTCCACACTCCTTCTAATCCAATCTCTGCTATCCCCTACTTAGCCACCTAGCTGTGTCAGATCCCTCACTCCCACTTTGAAAAAGGGCCCACTGGAGACTTGACGGAGGCTCCACCAGCCTGGAAATACAGAACCAGCAATCTTAGGTGTCTTCTAGTCCAACGCTCCCACTTTTTTTTTTTTCCCTCCAGATGTGGAAGCTGATGTTCAGAGAAGACTTCTGGCTCGCAGGCACTCCTAGACCATATTTCCGTGAACACAAAAGCTCTATTCGCTTGGCTTGTTGCTGTAGCCTCATTGCTGTAGCCTTGTGCCTGCATCTCGTTGGTGATCAATAACCGCATGGAGTTGAATTGCTTTGGTGGGTGGGGCAAGCCAGGTGGGGACGGTTGCCTGGGAGGCAGAGCAGAGGTGCCTTGGAAAATAGGATGAGGCGGGGGTATAACATGGAAAGGAGGAGAGGAGGTGAGGCTGGTTCAGACACTCGGTCCTGTCCTTGTAGCTGCCAGGAAGGGGACAGGGGTTGACTTCTTAAAGGTGCTGAGTTTCAGTTCAGAACCTCTGGCCTAATACAGGCTGCAGCAAGCTGTATCCTGGGCTTCATTTCACTTGTAAATGATTTCTTCCTGATGGCTTGTTGGTGTTTATAAAATATCTTGACTGCCCAGGAGTGGGGTTTTGGCTCTGTTCTCTTAATTTGTTTAATCATTAGGCCAATTTATGTTTGGAGTAGTGTTCCCTGAGGTGTATTCCATGAAATTGGATGTAAAGAGGCATTGGGTGGAAAAAAATAGCTCTGTGGTCAAATAGGTTTTGGAAGTTCTAGCATAAAGTGAGTTAAATAGGTTTGTTTCCCACAGGACTTGAATGTGTCAAGTGTGAACCGCCAAGAAGCGGGCCACAGACTTTCCTCAAACTTACTCAGCCTTGTAGACCTTTTTCATAGAATATCCCACAAGACTGTTCCAGAGCTTACATTTTGGACAATGTCAGGCTACACAGTTTGTGGGTTACCCAGATTCTTTCTCTTTTTGCCTTTTGCCCAGTTCCCTAATTTTTACAGTTTCCTAAGAAGACAGTTTGAAGAGGGGAGGAGGTGAAACAAATGCGTATCCAGCTCAGATAAGTGATACCAATGTGGTGTTTCGAGGTCACTTAGAAAATGTGGCTTTTGACATTTCCATTTACTGAGCGCTCAACCATTGATTTAAATGGTAATTTGGCGACAGTTCTTTCCTGATCAATATGCGTGGTGTGTGCGCACGTGCCCGCCTGTGTGTGACAGTAAGGAGGTGCACTCAGCTGCAGGCAGTGTGCAAGGGACCTTGAATGGACCTTGGTGCCACCGCTGGGATCGCACAGTTGATGCCAGCTAATAACAATGCAGATGGACACGCAGAAGCCCGTGGCCTGTGGCGCCTCAGGGTGAGCAGATCTCAGCCACAAATCCAGGTGCAATAAAAATATGGTTTTCTTTATTTTTCTGTAACTCGATTTACATTTCACATCCCTATTCTGCTGCGAGTGGCAGAAATAAATCTAAGTGAGTTGGGGGTTTTCCTCTTGTTTTCTCCAGTGTTGTGTCCCAAGGTGCAGGGGGACTGGGGCAGTGCCAAGGGGACATCTGTTGTGGTTTATTATCAATCTACTTTGGCAACTACCAAGATATCCTCCTTCCTGTTGGATCTGCAGTGGTCGGTCCAGCCAGTGGTCCTTCTCTGTTCCAAACCTGAGGCCATTTTGCCTGTTCCCCTCATCACCTCCTTCTATGAGATTTGCAGGCACTGGGGGTCATCCTGGGGCTCACACACCGTGCTGGGTCGTGAGAGACTCTGGGCATTAGTCTCAGGCCCATCTTGCCGTGTCCAGCACTCACTTCTCCTCCAGGACCTCCCTAGGGTGCTGCCTGGGGAAGTGGCCCAGCTCCTCAGGTCTCAGATTGTGCAAATATATGTGGACATTCCCTCATCATCCTCCTTCCCTGGGCTTGTCTGTGGTGAGGCAGGATGTGGGTTATTTTCTTACAGATCCATAAAATCTACGCACACCTTGCTTTATAGTCTCCCAGAATCTTTATCCATGTGTGGGGGAGGGAAGGAGAGGGGGATTAATAGGGGTGGTAGCCTGGCTCTTGGTCATCATTCTCTCAAAGCTATTGTCCATAACTCACATTCTTTCTCTTCTCCCTGAGGGCTGCGATTTTGAAAGTCAAAAGCCAAGAATTGACTCTTTCCCTGTATTATCCCTGAGGCAGTGAACACAGAATGCCCTCCCTGCCTGAATAAGGTCCAGGAGGTCTAAGGAAATATGGGAGAAAAACCTTCAATATTTCAAAATATTAAATGCAGTGAATTTCCTTCCTTTTACATCTGCACCATCCTGGCCCAGGCCACCATCACCTCTTCTTGGGACCACGGCAACATCCCCCTAACTTAGGGTTTCTCCACCTCCGCACTACTGATATTTGGGGCTGCGTCATTTTTTTTCTTTCTTTTTTTTTTTTTGGCGGTATGCGGGCCTCTCACTGTTGTGGCCTCTCCCGTTGCGGAGCACAGGCTCCAGACGCGCAGGCCCAGTGGCCATGGCTCACGGGCCCAGCCGCTCCGCGGCATGTGGGATCTTCCCAGACCAGGGCACGAACCCGTGTCTCCTGCATCGGCAGGCGGACTCTCAAACACTGCGCCACCAGGGAAGCCCGGGGCTGCGTCATTTTTTGTTGTGAGGGGCTGTCCTGCACCATGTGGGATGTTGAGCAGCATCCCTGACCTCTACCCACTAGGTAGAGGTGTCAGGAGCCACCTCCCCGCCCCCAAAGTTGTGACAACCAAAAATGTCTAGGCCTGCGTTAAAGCCGCTCTCCTAACTGGTCTCTCTGCTTCTTCTCTTGTCTTTATAGTCTGTCTCCCTGCAGCAGCCAGCAGTAATCCTCACACAATTTAATCTAATCATGTCACTTCCTAGTTTCAAACCCTCTGGTAGTATCTCACTGCTCAAGAATTGAATCCAAGCTGCTAGCTGGGCTTACGAAGCCCTGCTCTGCCCATCTCAGCCAGCTCATCTCTCCACTCTCCTGGTGCCTTGAATTCTCTAAAATTGTACGCCCTTTGGAACTTTGCACTTAGCTTTTCCTTCTTTCTGGAATCCTCTTCCCCTGGATTGTCACATGGCTGGCCTCTTCTAGGTATTCAGCTCTTGGCTTGCATGTCACTTCCTGACCACCTAATCTTAAGTATCTATGGAGTAACTATTGGATTAGCTGACTTGAAGTCTCAGGAGAGCACTTCAAGCTGTATGATGTTTTCCCTATACGATATTTTCCCTTCTTTTTTCTTTTTACCGGAATTGAAAGTCTTTAAGAACAAGAGTTTTGTTTCTCATGTCCATTTGTGTTTTGTTAGTACCTAGAATAACATTTGGTATATAATAGGTGACCGTGGGATTCGGTGAGTGAACGGTGAGTGTAGATGTCCTTGTGCTGGCCTTTCTTTTTTTTTTTTTAATATTTATTTATTTTATTTTATTATTTTAATTTATTTTTTTGGCTGCGTCAGGTCTTAGTTGCGGCACATGGGATCTTTGGCGAGGCATGCGGGATCTTTTTTCCTTGCGGCGCGTGTGCTCTTTGTCGCGGCGTGCAGGTTTTCTCTCTCTTGTTGAGGTGAGCGGGCTCAGTAGTTGCGGCACCCGGGCTTAGTTGCCCCACACGTGTGGGATCTTAGTTCCCCGACCAGGGATCGAACCTGCATCCCCTGCATTGGAAGGCGGATTCTTTACCACTGGGTCCCCGGACTTTGCACCTAAGCACACATGTATATTCTGCTTTGGGGTGCATGGGCTTGTACCAGGAATTGCAGTTTAGAGGCACATAATGGAGCAGATCCAGGCTTTCTGAAACCCTGACTGAGAGGTAATTCAAGAAGACGGAGAATCCAAAGAAGGGACAATTGTATCTATGCAGAGCCGTCCAACCTTTGGCTTAGAGGGGAATGAGATAGAGAGACCAGGGGGCCACGTGCAGGGATACCGCAGGGAATTTAATGTTTTCTGTTGAGTTCCTATTATATAGCTGAAATGGGGACACAGAAATGGATAAAATATGGTCCCTGTCCCTGTCTTCGATGGACTCATAGTTTTCCAGGAAAGATAGTTACAAAAATAGATTAATCGATTATAGTACAGTGTGGTAAGTACTGGGACAGCACTGGAATCACACACTGTGGAAACTCAGAGTGAAAGTGACAGCTTTAGCTGGGGAGAGATGGAGAAGTTCTTCTAGAAGAAAGGACTTTTGGGTAGGGTTTTGAAGGATCGGTAGAAGCTCTCCAAGTGGTGAAAGGCATTTCATGAAGAGAGAACAGCAAGCGCAAAAGCATGGGTGTCATGAAAGGGCCTGGGTACTTGGACAATGGTGAGAAGTCTGATGTGGCTAAAATCCAGAGTAGGTAGAATGGAGTAGGGGTGGGAGATAAGACCAGAAGTGAGAGGATTTTGAAGTTCCTTTCTAACCACTGGCTCCTGTGAGCCTTTGACCTTGGAGACAGTGGATGAAACTCTTATTTTTTGATAATACTTTTTTCTGATTTTTGGGTATAATGCATGCTCATTCTTTTAAAAGTTTTGAAAATACAGGAAAAATAGAATCTAGAAGTCACTACCTGAGATGATCACTGTAAAAACTCAGTGTATTACCTTTCAGACTTCAGATCTCTTTTATATCTATATATAACAAAAAATAGGATCCTAGGTCTTTAATGAAAAATTATAAAAATGAAGCTGATAGGCAAAACATCATAGGCATATAGGCCTACGGCTTGAAATAGAGTATGACCTTACAATAAAGAGACTTTGCTAAGTAAGAACATCAGTCAATATGCATGACCTCCCACGTGTTTTGATGGTCCACGAGGGCTGGGGATTTGTTTGTCGGAAACCATTTTCTTGTGCTGATAGGTTTGTGTGTGGCCATTTCTGTCCCACCAGATTTATATAAAACTCATCAAGAACTTCCCCATCTCCACATCTGTCCCAGCTACTTTCAGCTAAAAAATCTCCCCTTCCTGGTCCTCCATAATCTCACTTCCCTGTTGGTACCCAGGCAGCTGTTCCTGCCTTTGGCAGGAAGTATTAAAAGGAGAGTCCTGTCAAAGGCAAAGAATTTAGCCTCCACAGCAGGTTCCCCCTCCCTGGTGGTACCTTTCCTCATTGTTGGCCCTCTGCCCGCGTCCCTGGTCATCAGTGGTACTTTTGGGGTTCCTGTTTGCCTGTCTGCTCCTAGCAGTGGTAACCTGCTATCCCTTTTCTTCTGATGGCTGGTGAGGGTATTTCCCGGGTATGGTTTACTATAGATCAGTAAGTTTTCCAACTCTTTGTCAGACAGAAAGGCCTGGATTCCTGTAGGCAGGTAGAGTTCCTATGGAGGAATTGGAGCTTGGTGGGAGGGGACAGCTCCGAAGGGGGACCATCCATAGCTTAGAGTGCCTTATAAGGAATTAGAGAGACATGCCATGAGAGGACCCTTACCAGTGAAACACCTTAGCCACCTTCAGGGACAGAAAAGAGTGGGTGTCTCTTCTCTGATTTCATTTGTACTAAAGAACGCAAACTGGCTGAGCAATGTGACTGCTCCCCAGCTGTTGTCTCCGCAGGATATTTCCAAGCAGAGTTGCCAGCACGTTACTTTTTAGTTTACAGCATCTGTGTTTTGATCGGTGGCCTCTCCAGACAGTATGTTTTGGATCTCCTGAAGACATATCATCTTGGGGAAACTGAGGCAGAACAACAGCCACTCTCTCACTTCTGACACCTGGTAACTGATTACTCCTGGACCTCCAACCCCAGTCATTTGGACTCCGGAGCTTTTGCCTGGTTTTGGGCTTTTGAGTTTACTTGTCCCTTGACAAAGCTAATGTAGGGCTTTGGCCTGATCAGTTTTGGCCTGACCCTCCTGTCTCAGGTCTTATCCTGAGTGTCTCTGTCTTGCTGGATCTCATACTTGGCATAATAGTGCCATCGAAACTCTGTGCCCCAAACAGCGGGGGTCCTATTGTCTTCTGCCAGAAACACAGAATTTTTAGACCATTGGGAATAGTGGGAAAGAAATGTTGAGAATGTGGTGGGTCAGTCCACTTTGATTTAGTTTAACAGGTATTTATTGAGTTCCTGCTATATTCCCTGCCCTCATAGACTTTATAATGCTGTAAGGGAGACACATTTTAACTTGTAATTACAAAAAGATTGAGTATTATGTAAGGGTGGTTCAGAGTTCTTCAGGGAACCTGTAGCAAATGGATCTAAATTGCTGAAAATGTTGTGATTTCTGATATTGGTCTGTAATACTGAATCATATTGGCTAAGCTTACCTCACCACCATTATTTCCTGAGTTATTTAAGATCTAGACCGAACCATCTTTCCATTTAGAGAAGGGTCAGGAGTTATCAAAATATTTAAGGGGTCAGGAAGATGGGTTCTTCTAAGAGAAACACACAATTCTTTGTGTAAAAGATAAAAGTAGTTCCAAAAAAGGAATTTTCTAATAGTTATACTCAAGTTGGTAAATATAATCATAGGATAAGTGCTTTTAAGGTGAAATTAAAACCAGGGATCAACTGAAGAGGATTGAAAAATCATCTTGGTTGGATAGAGTTATGCTAAAGTCACAGAAATTGGGTGAGACAAGAATATGGATTGTGGAAGGAGGCAGCTGTGATATGGGGGGGACCGTGCTCTGGATGGAATTGCACAGACCTGGGTTTGTGTCTTGGCTTATGGCTCATCAGCTGAGTGATGTCTTTTTTTTTTAATCCAAGAAAGAAGAAAAATAGATATAATACCTCATCAGTTTCCGTATATGAAAAATGGGGATAGTCATACCTACTCGTGTGTGTGTGTATGTGTGTGTGTGTGAGAATTAGTTGAAATAACACACATCAGAATTTCCAGCATGCTGCTTGGCACACAGGAGCATTCACTGAACGGTGGAAATGTTAGCTCAACCACTCAGAAGGTCACCAACATTGAGTCTTGGACAGTGAACCTGAGCCTACAGGTGACGCCCTCAGTGAGTGTACCAATTAGTAGGGAGAGGAAAATGCAACAGTACTGGAAAACCATCAGTAGAAGTGGCATTACCTGTACGGGCAGCTGGGAGAGGAAGGTTCCAGTAACTCTTAGACAGGCATGATGCTTTCTTTGCCTATTGCAGTGTTTTTACCCAGTGTGGCTCCTGGGCTACCTGCATTAGAATCTCTGGGGGTGGGACCTGGGAACCTGCATTTTACTAGTGTCCCAGTTTTCATGAACTTGAAATATTTGGACCCGGAGTGTGGTGAACTCACCAACTTGACTGTCTGTGTATCTTTTTTTGAAGGCAAAAGAACATTTAGTTGCCATGTAGACTACTGATGAATGAGAAAAAAACAACCAAACCTGAACCCCCAGTGTGTGTGTGTGTGTGTGTGTGTGTGTGTGTGTGTGTGTGTGTGTGTATGTTACAATCCTGTGTTTTTTTTTAATAAAAAATGTTTGTCTTTATATATTTAGGTGTGCCTAAAAAGAGTCTGATAGTTCTTACTGACGGGTAATGATGTTTATTCTTGGGAACTAGGAATGGAGTGGAAGTCGGGGATGGGGCAGGATTGTAGTGACAGGGAACAGCAGAAAGGAGACCTTTTCTCCTTATATTGTTCAATATTGATTCAATTCTAAAATAATGAGCATGATTACTTTTCTAATTAAAAACCCACCAAGATGACAATAAGTAAGGAATTTGACAAATTTTCCTGCTGTGGAGGATGTTCAGACATCAACTGAACTATAAAAGAAAAGAAAAGAAAGAAATGTAGAAAGAAAGAAAGACATCTGCAAGAGATACTTAAGTTATGCTTAACTTCTTGTGGTGCTCGTTATATATAGTAAGAATGATTGCTGAAATGCAATGTATTATTTTATTGGATTATTCCTCCATGTAGCGAGGAATATTTTTTTCCCTGCTCTTCCACAATTCTAAGAGATGGTCCTAGAGGGGGGATAGTCAAGCCCAACCATTTAGTTTATTGGGTTTAAATCAGAAGCCATTGTGGTGCTGTGTCCAGAGTCTGGGATTCAGAGGCATAGACCTGATTTTCATCTCTGATCTATCTTTTGAGCAAGGCACATCTCCATTCTGCATCCTTGCTTCCTCATCCGTAAAATGAGGGTGTTATCTACCTTAAGGGCTAGTTGCTGCGAGGATCAAATGAGGTGCTGTGTGCGAAAGTAAACTCTAGAGTGCTGCAGAAATGTTAATTATTTCTATTTTTGCCTAGCTCCCCCCCCCCCCACATTCTGCTATTACCGGCCGCGTTGTTTATGTGTCTGTCTCCCTGTGAGCTCATTGAGTGCAGGGGCCTTGTTTTATTCATTCCCTGAATTCTTATGCCTAGTGCCTGCAACACAAGAGGCATTCAAAGCAAGTTCTGGAATAGCTATCAAGGATAGAAAAATACATGCACAGTTAGGTTTTGGCTTATGAAAATATTAAGATGCTCTTCCAGGAAATGCTGTCTTCTACTTCTATTTAAAGGAATTGAAAAAAATTCATCCAAGTCGACAAAAGAAATGATACTGCCAGGAGAAGGTAAAGAACTTTATTAAGGAAAATTTAATTGCCCAGTTTCTAAAGAGACAGCCACATCTCTCCATCCTCATTACTGTCAAGTGCGGGATGGCTGTTTCCAGGGAGGGCAAGATGAATGAAAAAAGATTGTGAAAAGGCAAATCCTGATACCCCTGGAGAAAACTCTCCCAAGAAACAGGAATGCCCCCTGGATCACCAGTTTCCTTTATTGTTTGTCAGAGCCCTAGAATAAGCCTTCTCTGGACTCCTCAGACAATGGCCCTCTTTGGCCTCTACCCCAGACCTTGGCTGGTGAACCACAAAGTCCCTTACTTCCCCTGGAAAATAAGTTGCTTGACAAAACTGGAAGGATTATCTGAGGCCCAGTTTAGGGGCTCCGCTACCTCTAAGACCCAGATAATTATCATCTGAATGGGCAGAGGGGTGGACTGGGGCCAAGACTGGAAACAGAGCCCTGGTGTAGATCTGCAGTTAGGGCAGAGGGGACCAATCTCAGCTTTGGCAGTCTGGACCCTTCTCCAGCACTGCCACGAATCTGCACTGTCTTCTGCCTTTCCCGTACCAGTTGCCTAAGCACAGGACAGCTGGAGAACACCATTACATGGGTTCATAATTGTCCAAACAAGTGCTGATTGCTGCATGGACCGTTGTCAGCCTAGATGAGGTCTCTAGTGGCCTGCCAAAAGGCTCTGCCCTGTTCATTGTTTTAATTGAGTATTTGGATGAGGACATGAGCATGTCTATCCAGTTTGAGAATGTCAGGAAACCAAGGAGTGCAGGCTTGGTGGTAAGGACATGTTTTTTTAAAAAAAATATTTATTTATTTGTTTATTTGGTTGTTCTGGGTCTCAGTTGTGGCAGGCTCATTAGTTATGGCTCGCAGGCTCCTTAGTTGTGGCACGTGTGCTCCTTAGTTGCGGCTCACGGCTCCTTAGTTGTGGCATGTGAACTCTTAGTTGCAGTGTGCATGTGGGATCTAGTTCCCTGACCAGGGATCGAACCCAGCCCTCCTGCATTGGGAGCATGGAGTCTTAACCACTGCACCACCAGGGAAGTCCCAGGACCTGGTTGTTGGTATAGAACTGCCCGAGTTTTGCAGCCCAGCTTCTCTACTTTCTAGCTGTGTGACTTTGGGCAAGCCTTTTCGTCTCATTGAGCCTCAGTTTCCCCATATGTAAATTGGAGATAATTTTCCAACCTCAAAGAGTTATCTAGGGGGTTAAATTAGATAATGAATGTAAAGCCCTCCACACAGTACCTGGCACATAGTAAGGACTCAGTGTTGGTTATTATTATTAGTAATCACAAGTATAAGAGTAATATGGCAGGCTTGGGAGTCCAGTAGATCTGGGCTCAGATGTCAGCTGTGCTGCTTATTAGTGTGGACAAATTGTTTAACTTCTCTGAGGCTCAGCTCTCTGTACCATTGTAAAATAGGAACAATAATACCTACGTTGGGCATTTCTGCAAAGCACTCAGGCCAGAACAGACACACAGTGGATGCCCCATAAACAGTGGTTATCATTAAGGGAAACAGCACATCATGTGGCAGACAGAACCAGGAAGCAGAGAAATCTTAAGAGAATGGGATGAGGTACTGACTCTAAAAATGTGAGTTTAATAGTATCTTTAAGAGAATACTACCAACTCTTGAAGAGAAAGATATTGAGCCCTGAAAGGAATTTCTCCTTTGAATAGATAGAAACATGAATGGGGCAATAACAAATTGGCCTTTGGTTAGGATGCCAGACCTTGGACCCTGGCCCCAGCCTGGTCTCTTGTCCAGGTGGCTTTTGCCCCTTCCCGCCCCCACCCCGGGAGGTTCCAGAGGGAAATAGATGGTAGAGGCCATGGAGTGGGAAATGAACACCTGGCTTGAAGCTGTGGCTCAACACCCTAATGCAGAAGTCTGGTTCTCTACATGAACTCCTTTGGCCCAGGCGGCTTGGGCATGCAGGTCTCCCCTCCAAGCCCATACTTGAATCTTGGTTCTGTTGCTCCAGGGTAACCAAAACTGGTCTGGAGCTTGAACCTCTGCCCCGTCCCTGTAGGGACCAGCCTGGACAACTGCCCTGACTTTTCTCTGAGATGCCAACAGGCCTAACCAGACACAAAGGAGAAGAGAGAGTCAGAAGCCTGGACTCACCTAGACTTGACCTTTGACCTCCTTGGAAGTACAACCTCTTGGAATTTTGGTCCGCAAAGGTGCCTAGAACCTGGCAAGTGTATAATATTGTATCATTCCAATGGATGGATTCCCATGCTCTTCATTGTGACCCTGACTTGGAAGAAGTGAATTGAGTTGGCCTTTAGCTCACTAGAGGTCAAAATCCCCCTCCCTCCCCATCCTTGTTGACCTTTCTTCTAACACCACCAGGAGCTTAACAGCCAAGCCTATGGTCAACTCAGGGTGTGGCTATCTCCCTTTGTGGAAGAAGTCAATGGAGAATCAATGACTCCCAGACTGCATCCTCAGAAGTCTGGATTTCAGAATGACTCCTTGATATCCTTCTCTTTCTCCAAATGTTTAAAGCAGCTCAAAACTAAAAAAAAAATTCAACTTATTTTCTTCCAGACCAGCACTGATCACCAAGCAAGATGTATTTTATTGAGATGCACAACAAAGTGAGCAACTTCATAGAGAAATCTGTATTTTTTTTTTTTTTTTTTTTTTTTTTTGCGGTACGCGGGCCTCTCACTGTGGTGGCCTCTCCCGTTGCGGAGCACAGGCTCCGGACGCGCAGGCCCAGCGGCCATGGCTCACGGGCCCAGCCGCTCCGCGGCATGTGGGATCTTCCCGGACCGGAGCACGAACCTGCGTCCCCTGCATCGGCAGGCGGACTCTCAACCACTGCGCCACCAGGGAAGCCCGAGAAATCTGTATTTTTGACTCTTATGAGACAAGCCGGATGATCTGGTGTGCTGGGCCCCTGTTCCCTCACAGCAGCCAGTCAGCCAGAGCTGAGTGGCAGCTGCCATTCTTAGATGAGGCCTACACTCTTAGGTCTCCACTATTTCCTGGGCCAGGAGCTCCTCCTGGGTCCCTACACCCCCTTATCTCACACCCACTGCTTCATTCATTTCCCTAAGCTCCCTGGTTTCTATGGGCAGTTGGGTTTGCCATTTCTTAATAAGGCCAAGAAGTTACATTCTATCTTGTCTTTCAAATTATGCTCATCAGATAGGATTGCAAATGAGCACAATGAGAATCACATGACAGCATAGCAAATGGTGCAATATCTATGACACAAAATGCCTGACTTGCCACCATCCTTTCAAATTTCAGAATAGAGACTCCCTTTCATTACTTTAAGTAAAGCCTTTACTTTTCCTCAAGGATGAGTTTGAGGTTGGAGTCCAGGGCAAGACACTCTCCCCCAAGGAGAAGCACTGTGGGGGCTGCCTCTGACCCATCCCTGAGGGGAACTGGGGGGAGGTGGGCTGGAGGGCCCTTCAGCTGCTGGAGGCCATTGAGGACCTGGTGATGTGGTGGGTGGTGGCCTTAGTCATCCCCCTGTAGTAGTCACAACACATTTTTAGTAGTTAAAAAATCCCCCAGTGTAAGTTGATAGTTTGCACACTGAAGCACAGTTCACTAAAAGCAATTCTGCTCAAACAGTATGGTCCAGGAACTGTGCATTGAACTCTGAAGTCAGACCCAGAATGGAATTTCAGCTTCATTACTTACTGATTGCTTGACCTTGGGCAAGTCATCTCACATCTCTACGCCTCAGCTTCCACCTCCTTAAAATGGGCACCTTGCTGGACTCTTTTTTTAAAAAAATTAATTAATTAATTAATTAATTTTTGGCTGTGTTGTGTCTTTGTTGCTGTGTGCACGGGCTTTCCCTAGTTGCGGCGAGTGGGGGCTACTCTTCGTTGCGGTGCGCGGGCTTCTCATTGCTGTGGCTTCTCTTGTTGGGGAGCACGGGCTCTAGGCGCGCGGGCTCAGTAGTTGTGGCTCGCGGGCTTAGTTGCTCCGCGGCATGTGGGATCTTCCCGGACCAGGGCTCGAACCCATGTCCCCTGCATTGGCAGGCGATTCTTAACCGCTGCGCCACCAGGGAAGTCCTCTCTGGGACTCTTGTGAGGATTAAATGACATAATTCACACTCAGTATTTAGCTTAGTGTCTGGAATGTGGGTCACACTCTGTTATGCTTCCCCAGATGTGAAGGGCTTGATCTGATCCAAGAGTGAGATTAGAACATCTAGAGCAGAACCGGCAGCTTGCAGGCAAACTTAGACTCAATAGTGTGTTTTGTTTGGCCTTTGGAACATTTACAAAAGTGAATTAATTCCCAACATTAAAAAATTAGAAAGTCTTTAAAAAATCAGGAGACTTTACATAAAAATCCAGATTTCTGGCATTTCTTATGAAATGGGAAGATCTAGAAACACTGGGCGCCTGTTTTCAGACAGAGGCAAGAATTGGCTGCTCCCTCCAACTGGGGCACAGGCTCCACTTTTTCTAGGGCCCACCTAGTTCACTTCACTCATTTTTGTTACCTGCTTGGGCGTTTGAGTTTTTTGATCTGGAGGAAGGGACCAACCTTCATTCAATCCTCCATAAATATTTCCAGCAGCCAGGCTTTGGAGAAGGAGACAGCAGGTCGTATTTACTGGCAAATGCCCCAGTGCCTTCTGTGTTATTGATTGCACTCAGGGCCCTCAGCTCCAGAAATCTGTGGGGCAGAGGTAGTGCCAGGGTCCTCTTAAAAGAATCTGGGACACTAACAAAGATTTGTACCTGTTAATGGATGGCTGCCTTATCACAACCTGTAGGTGGGCTGAAATTTAAGAAGGAAGAAAGTGCAAAGCGTGCCCTTCTGTCTAAGAACCCAGCTGGCCAAACACAGACTGGGGAGAGGTGTGCTCAGCAGAGCGCTGGTGAAAAAGACTCAAGGTTCTCGTTGACATTAAGTTTGGTGTGAGTCATGGGGAGGCAGCTGCCAAAAAACGTAATCTGATTTGGGGCTGGGTTTATGGAAGTCTAGTGTCTGGAAGACCTTTCTAACAATTAGAGCTGTCTTGAAAGGACAGGCAGACAGCCTCAGGAAGCCTCAAGCTCCCTGGTGTAGGAGTTTGAAGCTGGGTGACATGCCCCTGGAAAAGATTGTCAGAGTGGGGATTTAGGCATCAGAGGGAGGTTTGTTCTAAGTGACATATAAGGTCTCTGCCAACCCTGTGATTCTGCTTCCTGCAGCCCAGTGGAAGAAGCTAATTTCCATAACAAAAGTAAAAATCTTGCTTTCTGATAGAGGAAAGCAGAACACGCTGAAGAGGCAGCCATTTTGCTCAGACTCTGTCAAAGTGGAAATGTAAACTTGCAGCTCTCACCTAGAGATTTGGACAGCACATGTCACTGGCCCTGCTTCATTCCTGAACCTCATCTCACCTGCAACGCCGTCCCTGACGCCCCCCTCATTTCTCAGAGATGGAGGGGGTGATGGGGAAGGATCTGTTTTGCACATTCTGGTAATTTGTTTAAGCTGAACTTTTATGCAGAGCTTGCAAACTGAAGGCACACAGGCCAGATCCAGCCCTTAGTCGTGTTTGATTTGGCCTGGACTGTGTCTTTGAAAAATGTGAATTAGATGCCAACAAGTAAAAATGAGGAGATTTCACATAAAATCTGGACTTCCAGCACCTTTTTAAAAAGTCAGAAGGTCTGGCAGCGCTGGGCCTGCATTCCCACGTGGCAGCACGCGATGGGGCTGAGCGCCAGAGCCCTTCCTGGATAGGATTCGAGCTCTCACTTGGCCACTGTCCTCATCCCCCTAGCCTCACCTGCTGTGCTAGTTCACCTGAGCCCCCGATGCCCCTATAGGTACTGGAGTTAGTGACACCTGGTGTAGTGTTGTGGTGGTTGTTTATTTTAATCAAAATCTCATTGAACTTTTATTTTCATTATGTAAAAGTCACTGATTTTCTCCAACTTTGGAGGGAATATCATGTTTGGGATGGTCTGACTTAAAATATGGCCTTTGTGGTTTACCTGTATTTCACTTTCTAGGAGGCGGGTTGGGTGGGGCACCTCAAAGAGGAATTAGACATCTTCAGAGCAGCTGGAACCAAGATAAAATCTGTATCTCAGGAAAGACTTGCTATAGGTGCCAAGACAGTGTGGACCAAGAATGCAAACAGCACCAGTGTCAACGTCAAATTGAAATTTTCCTCCAGGGCTAACTATACAGAGGATGCCTTACTCTCTGAGGAGCAGAAGAGGTTTGTTTATTTAAGCATGACCAGTACATTGGGCAGCAGTTTGTTTGCAAGGCTATATCAAAATGCCCTGCACGGTCAGAGACATCTTTAAGGTGCAGTCCTGGATGCCTCTTGGTCATCTCCCCAACAGTGTGGCAGGCAGCTGGGGGCTACAGGGGAGGGTTGGGAGTAGGGTGGGGGGAGCAGAGATGCTTTTGCAGCTGCTCCTAATGAATAATGTTGGCTTGCATACCATCAGCCCCCGTTTCTTGCATCTCAGCAGACACCCCTGCCTCTTCTTTTGAACTGCTCCAAGGCTTCTGATGGTTTTCCTTATATTGATCCAAATCTTCATCCTTGTAACTTCCACACCATGGGGCTGTTCTGGAGCCATGCAGAACAATGGCTTCCCCTTGCACAGCACAGCCCTGCAGATGTCTGCCTAGTGGTTTCCTCTGTTTCGCGAGCTGGCTGACCTTCCCTGCTTGGAGGGGATGGGGTGTGGGTGGGGTCGCGGAGAGACCAGGTGGAGGCGGTTGAGACAGTGTTGCTCACAGGTGGCTCCCAAGCTGGCTGCTTCTGCTCGGAAGCCCGAGTTTCGTATGAAGCACCTTCCTCTCCAGAGGCTCCTGGTGCCAGCCTCAGAACCTCTCTGCCAGCTGCTGGGGTCTGAATCTTCTTAGGAAACTTTGGTATTTGGTGGTAGAAATTGCAAGAACTTCACCAGAAGTGAGGATGGTCAAGGGCTGTTAGCTCAGTGTCTGATGGCTGCTAGGAGTCAGGGGAGTGAGGCCCACTGTGGGCTTATTGGTTGGCTGCCCCACTCCGAGACGGAATCTGCTAGACCCTCATCCTGCTTGAGTCTGTCTCTCTGCTCTTAGGTTCTCAGACTGAAATTGTCCAACCCAGACCTTCAAAATACTTAGGAACTCCCTCCAACACCACTTCCTTGTAGAACGAGCCCCTCCCTGCATGGGACCTTGGGCTTATCACTTAGGAAATGCCCTTCTGGTCTGAGTATTTCTAGTGTAGACAAAGGGTCTTGTCTGGCTCTCCACAGTCATGTGGCGGCGATTTTCTGTTTTTACTGTAGTTGCCTCAGTGTATCCTTTTATTGAGTCACCCTTTGCCTGTTATTTTCCTTTCACCTTTCCCTAATCGTTTTTTGAAGACTTGCCTTTCTTGGGACCTTTCTTCCACAGATAGACGTGGTATTTGTGAATTGTGGTTATTCTAGGAAGACTTATCTCTTGGGAATGCCAGGGACTGTCTGTGACTACTTGGCATCTGGAAGATGCTGGATCTTTATGGTAGGGGAGAAGATGGGCAGGTGCCATCTGAACTGCCTGGAGAGGGTTAGAGCTGCAGGATGGTGGGTGGATGGATGGTGTTTCCATATATCCATCTCCCTTCCCACTTTCTTCCTTCTATCCCCTTCCCCACACTCCCCACTTCTTGTTTTGGAAAAGGAAATGGCAACATCCATTTCTAAGTAGCATGACATCTCAGTATAACATCATTGTTGTTTGCTGATCCGGGTCCCTGGCCATTCCCTACCTGACCTGCTCTGCCTTCCCTGCGCACTTCCTTGCATCTGAGTCAGAAGTAGAGACGTCTTGGACTTCCGTGGTGGCGCAGTGGTTAAGAATCGGCCTGCCAATGCAGGGGACACGGGTTCGATCCCTGCACTGGAAAGATCCCACATGCCATGGAGCAGCTAAGCCTGTGCGCCACAACTACTGAGCCTGCACCCTAGAGCCTGCAAGACACAACTGCTGAGCCTGCGTGCCACAGCTACTGAAGCCCGCGTGCCTAGAGCCTGTGCTCCACAGCAAGAGAAGCCACCGCAATGAGAAGCCTGTGCACCGCAACAAAGAGTAGCCCCTGCTCGCTGCAGCTAGAGAAAGCCCCGTGCACAGCAACGAAGACCCAATGCAGCCAAAAAAATAATTGGAAAAAAAAAAAAAAGAAGTAGAAAAGTCTTTTGTCTCAAAGAGTTGTTCCATTAACTGGTATTACCCAAAGTATTACCTTTGGGTAATACTTGGTGACAAAATCCAGTTGGTGCTGTAGGTGATACATGGAAAAGCTAGGGACATGGAGCAGGTATGTGTGGAGTATGAGCAAGGGTCTTTTCTTGGTGGGGGGGGAGATCAAATGTTCCTTCTGCAGGAGCATCTGTCCCTATCAGAACCCCATGGCTTGTGGAATGGCTTTGCGTGAAGAAACAGCCTATCTGGAGCCCATGTCACTCCTGTAGTGCGGGGAGCTAGTCAAACCTTCAAGAGGAGAGGTGCCTGTCTTCCATCCAGAATCAAGATTAATTGATGTTCTTTAATGGAAACAAATTGAATCTCTCAGCGACCCTTCCCTTTAGGCTGTCAGTAGTGCACTATTCTATGGAGGCCAGGCGAGTTCTTTAGAATCAACAGGTTTTTGGAAACAGTTGACTCCTTGAAGCTGTTCATGTCTTTCCTCAGAATGGCTGGTGGGAAATGGAGAGAAAATACCTTTAAGTTACTGGGCTGAAGGTGTAATTCTCATTTGCCTGTGGTTTGCTCGACCCACTCACATTGTTGTCGCATTTGATCTTCCACAGCCTGTGGGGCAGGTAGAGCTGGGTTATTATTATCTGTATTTTATAGGTGAGGAACTCTCTAGACTCTGGAACACCAGTCCCTCAAGATGTCTGCTCTAAAAAGGGCTGTGTGTTCAAATAGGCATGGGAAGCATTCTAGTGTGTTCCCTCCTTAGAGAGTCATAGAGCACAGCTGCATATTAAAGGCTCTGATAAGTCCTATAAAAAAAAGAAAATATTTAACCCATTGTTTCCTGAACTCATTAACTGAGGTCCTTTTTTTTTTTTTTTGACACCTATTGGCATCTTCTAGATGTTCAAACTTTTTCTATAAATGGCCAGATAGTAAACATTTCAGGCTTTGTGGGCCATATGGTCTCTGTCTCAACTACTCAGCTTTGCTCTTGAGTGCCAAAGCATCCATGGACAATAGAGAAATGAGTGGGCGTGCCTGTGCTCCAACAAAACTTTATTTACAAAAATATGCTGTGAGCTAGATTTGACTCATGGACTGCAGCGTGCTAATCCCTGTTCTAGAACAAGCATCCTTGGAGAGATGCTGCTTGAAGTGTCCAGAGTCCTACATAGGGACTGCACTCCCAGCCCCCAGAACAGGTAGCATGGTGGCAATGTCTCACTGAGTGTGGCTCAGAGGTTTGATGCTTTGCTCAGGGTGTACGACTGCCCAGTGCCATCAGACATGTCACCCAGGCTCTTGACTACGAATTCTATTTTTCATTGTTTTCTGCTTTTCTTGAGTGAAAGACCCAGGAAGGGGGCAAAATGCACTGAGTACCTGCCTGTGCATTCAAAGTGATATACACGTAGGTGCATGTGGGTGTTTGCGTGCAAGTCGGTCTGAATATGACCATGGCATTTGTGTTGTTAAGTGTGAATGTGGCCAGTGGAAAAGTTATCCAGTTAGAGGTCTTTGTTTCAAAGCATCTAATGGGAGGTGCTAAAGAGATTCACCAGTGCCCTTTAAATTGAGGTCTGCAGGGAGAAATCGGGAATGTATTCAATCAATGTACAAGAATTGACTAAACACCTAACATGTGCCCTCACTTTAATTAGAACTTTTGGTTGCAACAACAAAAACCAGATGAAGCTGATGGTAGTGAAAATGGAGTTTATTATAAAGATGCAGGGTGTTATCTGGAACCCAGGTGGGGAAATGAAGTTGGCCTCGGACTGGCCTGGGATCAGGAACGGGGTGCTAGGGAGCCCTGGTTTGTTCTCGATGTTAATTGGTGTACTTTCTCTCATCGTGGCTTCTCTCTGTACATCGGCTTCACTCTTCCTTCTTAGCAAACTGGCTACTTCTGATACGTGTACGTCATGGGTGTACATGGTTGCCCACAGCTCCGAAGTTCATGTTTTAGCTGGAGTGAATGCATGGAAAGATTGTCTCTCTTACTCCTTCCCTCTGTCTCTCTCTCTCATTTGCCTTCTTTTCCTCCTCCCTCACTTCAGTATTGCTGGGGAAGACACTCTGATTGGCCCAGCTTAGGTGGTCCCTGAACCAGTCACTGTGGACAGGAATGTGGGGTTAGCAACACAACTCTGCCAGCCAGGATGCTACCGGTGGGGCAGGCACTTTCCAATGAAGGA
This sequence comes from Phocoena sinus, assembly GCF_008692025.1. Lineage (NCBI taxonomy): Eukaryota > Metazoa > Chordata > Mammalia > Artiodactyla > Phocoenidae > Phocoena > Phocoena sinus. The sequence goes on from NC_045773.1 coordinate 7,460,058, forward strand.
GGTCTATACAGCCCTGCCCTGACTAGGCATTAAGCAGGTGCGAGGTGAAACAGAATATTTTTATCCATTGACATTTATAAACTAGCTGGAAGGTAAAACAAATACTTAGTGGCAATGAGGATGTCAGATGTGCTAAATTGTTTCATTAGGCAGTGAAGAAGATAATAGTATAAATAAGGGACTAATTTTGCTGTATAGACATTGAGTGCAAAAAGAGAGACAGGAAAGGGCTGTGGGCTGGCATCACCAGGAAGAGTTTTAGGCAGCAAATATATGTTCTCTGAGGGTGGATGAGAAACAAAAAATTAGACTAGGGAAATGGGCATGGGTAAAGACATAGAATTACAGACATGAGTGTGGTCTGGTTCCTTAACAAGGTCGGGGAAGTAACTTTAGAGCAGTGGGAAGTGCACTCAGGGAAGAGGGAAACATGGCTGGAGGCACGGTCCACGGTGGTCTGGTTCACTGTAGCAGGAGGGGGCAGGTGGGGCTGTAACAGGAGGGCCTGGAAGCTAGAAGTCCAGCCCCTGGGGGAGGGGCCTCCAGCTCCACAGAGGCAAGAGGAGTCCAAGCAGGTGCGGGTCTATCCAGGTGGGAGTGCTGGGTGTCTGGGATGGGGGTTCTGCATGGTGTCAGCAAGACAGAGCAAAAAGCAGGGCCTGGCCAAGGGGTTGGGTAATTCAGAGACAGGACCCAGGCACTGAGGAATAAGGCAGATACTGTTGCCAGAGGGTGGGACAAGGCAGAACTTGAGAGAGCGGGGATTGGGGTACAAGACGGAATCCCAGGGCATCTGAATCGGGCCATGACGTCACGGCAGGACCAGCAATGAGAACAGAGTTCAAACTCTCCTCTTCCCTTTCCCTCACTGAAACTTTCCTGTTCTCTCTCCCATTGCTCAGGACCTCATAGCTGACGATTAGCTACTCATCTGGGGAGTCAGTGATCGATGCAGGTGTCACCCATTTTAGGGACTTTTGCATTGGAACAGAAACCACAAGTGCCTTAAACCAAGAGAAAGAAAGTGCATGGGATTTTAGGATGGAGATACTAAGCGCGACATCAAAGATTCCATTGGTGCCCCTTCGTTTGGGGATAGGATTAGCAGAAAAGATGCCAGCTGTCCAGCAGCGAGGGAGCTTTGGCCCTGGCCCTGAACACTTTTAGAGCAGAGATGTGAGGCCATCACATAACAGCTAGGCAACATCTTTAGGGAGGAAAAAGCAGCCAGCATAGGTACTATCTGAGGACTAGTTGGCTTCAGAGGAGGCCTTGTCTTGGTGTGCATTTGCAGCTAAAAGAGGCGGGGGGAGGGCAGAAAGGCAGAGGCATGCAGGATTTGGAGTTGGGAGAGAGGGATTTGGGTTCTTGACCCACCACTCCCTCACTGGGTGAAGTTACTCAGTCCCCCTGAGCCTCAGTGCTCTCCTCTGTAAATGGGGTCACAGTATCCACCATGATAGCCTGTGTGCCCATCCCTGCCACACATTAGATGCTCAGTATATACGTGTTATATCTAAACCTCGACTCCTACTTAGAATCACAGAATTTGCCCAAATGCCCACCCTAGGCAGGAATCTCTGATAGCCGTGAAGCTTCTGATTGGAACTTCCCATAGCAAGGCACTGACCACCTCATAAATAAGACCATCCCATTATTGGAAAGATTTGCTAGAAAGGTCTTCCTTGAATAGAACTGCAAGTCACCTCCTTTGGAACAACCAGAATCAGTCTAAGCTTATTCCCATGGTAACGTCCCCATGCTGTGAGGACCGCTTTCGTGTATTCCTAAGTCATTGATGGGGAATAGTTCATATCTAATGTGCCATCTGTGCCCCTTTATGGAGAGAACTCTCATTTGGGGATAGAACGATCCCTAACCAAGTGCCTACTGTGATGGATTGGTAGTGGCTGCTGGAGAGCTGTGTTGAGAAGGATTCTGAGGCTGTGTTCCAGGGTCAGTAGGAAAAGATTATATCTACCATGGGCTTGGGGGTGAGCAGTGGTGGTATATGTGCTAGGTATTTGTTTTCTCTGCTAGGCATTCTCATGTTAGGTTCTTCCTTTGTGCTTAAGGTGACTTGTTCCCTCACCTTCTGTTCTCTTTTTCCTGCCACACTTCAACTTATCAACGTTTTAAAAGCCATCTGGCTGCCAGATCTTCTACCTCATTCGTTTCTAGGGTGGATTTAACCAACCTGGCTGGCCGGACTGGGGTTTTTCCTAGAGCAATATTTTTCCCAAATAGAGGAGGACGATTTTTGAGTTTGCAGCCCACTGATAAACCTTCCAAATTATTAATATCCCTTAAAATAAGGAGCCCAAGCTAAGCACTGTCTTTTGGAAGTACTTGGAACAATATGGAGGCCAGCGAGACTCATAACACATCCCTTGATCCTGGTAATGCAGCTGAAAGTTCGCATTAGCTTTTTCCCTGTGTTTATAAGGCTGAAGCTCAGAGACTCTGCTCCTGAGTCTGAGGGTGGTGGTGGGGGAGGTGGGAGGGAGGAGGGGTAGGAGAGCCAGACCCAGTCCGGCAACATCTCCTCCTGCCCCTGCCGCGCCTGCCCCTTCTGCTCTCCTCCCTTGTCTTGTGGGTAGGGACCACTGGCGCATGGCTCCTTTGGGTGGAAGAGCTTCCGCTGAAGGCTGCGGGAGCGCCCTGCTTCCTCTTTCTGCCCTCACAGTTCTCTGCTGCCTCTGTGAATCTCTTTGTAGTTTGGCTTCAACAAGACTAGGGCCTGCAGCCAGTACAGCGAGGTCCAGAGGGCCCAGGTCTCCTTGTCACAATAAGGTGGTCTGCCCGAAAGGTCCCTGGACTGCTCTCTGTCCTCGAAGTGTCTCCCATCCTGCAGCACCACAGAAAACCTAAGGGTGATGCAGGGATTTCCTCATAAAGCTCAGTGTGTATAATTAATGTCCTGCCCTTTATCCTTTATTTGAAATTACGTTCTTCCTTTCTGGGGTGTGTGTGTGTGTGTGTGTGTGTGTGTGTGTGTGTGTGTGTGTGTGTGTGTGTGTGAAATTATCCTTTCTTAAACAGTTGGGGTAGTTTTTTCTCCTTAATACCCTTTGCAATGTTGGCCACCCTTTGTAGACACCCCCCGCCCCCATTTTTTTGGAGGGGGCGTGGATTTTACTGAACCGTGAAATCTGGTCTGAAAACTAGAAGCTTGTCCGAAGTGAGGCTCATCAGGACTCGATATGCCTTCTGGAGGGTCTGGAAGATGCAATCTGTCATCCCAGTGAGGCCACTGAGGCACGGGATTGGGCAATGGGTGACTTTTATTAGTAGTTTAAATTTCCCACAGCCCAGGTTATTTTAAAGTTGGTGGTGTTTGGAATTGTGGATTTGGGAGACTGTTGATGAGTGCCAGCCTTGTCGATTTTTAGCGTGGCTCTGGCAACTGACTTAGCCCCTTAGTACCTCAGTTTCTTTGTCTGAGTCAGAACTGCTGTGCCCTTTTCCTAGGGTTGTAAGAGTGATTGTCAGCGACACTGTTTAGCTGCAAGATCCATCAGATGCTGCCCATTATTGTAGTTATTTCTGATAACATTCAGCTAGCATTTATCATGGCTTCCACAACCCTGTGGACATTCAGCTTTTGAAGGGTGGGGGAGGGTTCAGAGACTGATGCAGAGATGACAGGGTGGGGGTACCCCATGAGGCACTTTGGGGGACAGTTCTCTGCATGGGCTGTCCCCTGCATCGCAGATGTCCCCTGGCCCCTGCCTACTAAGTGCTGGTAGTGCCCCCCAGTTTTGTGACGTTGCCCACAAATTTTGCATTCCCCTTGGAGGGATGGTCCTACCTCCAGGGGAGAGCCACCGACTGAGTGCTTTGGAATGGTCGGAGGCAGAAGTAGATGCAGTATGGAAAAGAGGGGTCTTTAGAGAATGGCCTGGTGGGTGATAGTCTTAAACTGCACATATTAGCAGTTGCATATGAGTCTGTTCTGGGTATTGAACAGAGAGGGAGCCTGGGTGTCACAGAAGAAGCATAGGGGGCCTGCCCCCTGGGAGGCAGGGGGTCTGCACTAAACCTCCCACTTGCTGCTAACTAGTTGGGGGACCTTGAGAAAATCTCTTCTCTTCTCTGTAAAAGAGGGTATGGAGAAGATGGTCCTTTTCAGCTCTGTGGCTCCAGGATTTGAAGAGGAAATGGCTTAGATTTGAGTGAGACCAAAGGAGGAACTTCCTACATGTCATGCTCTGAAGAGGGAAGAATAGGCATGACTTCTCACCTTTGTTTGGGTTGAAAAAGATGAAATCTGTTAGGAAGGCCAGATTGGAAGAGCTGACCTGCTGAAATTGCTTCCTGGACCCTCTCATTCTCTTCATTTTAATTGTTCGTTTAAATTTAATTCATTTTTGAATATGTAATATAGACACATATAAAGCACAGTCAATATAGTGGGAAGTATTCCCATCCACCAAGCTCCCCTTCCCCAAAGGCCACTTCAATTTATCCTCCCAGAGATTTTTACTCTCATTCTTTTAGAGCTGGGACTGCGAAGATAGTTTTAAACATGCTTTGGTTGTTACGCCTTTAACTTTCTGGTCTGAAGGGTGAGAAATTTGATCCTCCTATAGCATGTGGTTAGTTTCCTACAGTGAATTTTCCCTATTAGTCATAGTTTCTTTTTGCCACTCTTGGGTAGAGATACAGCCCTTTTCTTCTCTTGCCACATTCCCCCACTCCCAAGTTCCCCATCCTCCATTTGAATCAAGGAATTTCATAAGCACAGATCAAACTTAAGATATGACATCTGGATGCCTCGCAGCTTCTCCCTCCGTGGATTTCAGAGGGGGCTCATTTTACATAATTGTCTATTTTGATTATTTCCAAAATGGTTTCATATCCTTATGTTCTCTTTTGTCTTGGAGCTTAACTCGATCCTGCAAGGAACTGCTTTGTTCCTCGTCGGGTGTTGTAAAGTTTTTGCTTACTGAGTGGGAAGCCCTGTTGGATGTTAACCATATATTGAGGGAAGAACTCTGGACTTGGAGGGAGAAAATCTGGGTTTGAGTGCAAAATAAGCTTCTTTCTTGCTGTGTGATCTTTGGCAAGCTGCTTGGCCTCTCTGAACCCTTGTTTCCTCATCTATAAAATGAGTGCTACCTGCCCTATGGGGCTGCTTTTAAGCTTAAGTAAAGCAATGAATGTGAGTATATTTGCAAACTGTTAAGAGGCTTACAGTTATAATTATTGTCATGCTTTTAAAAAGTATTTATTAAACTTCTGGATACCAGAGATAGAGTGGGAAATAAGCTTAGATTCTTGTGTGTATCGGTGGAGGTGGTGTAGGGGGATAAGGGAAGGCAGGGAACTGGCAATAAAAAGGTTAACTAGTAAACAAGATAAATTCAGATAATAGTAACCATTAAAAAAATAAAATAGTAATAGAGAATGAAGGGGGGTTGTTGGAACTTCTGATAAAAGATCAGGAAAAGCCTCTCTAAGTTGACACTTGCATGTCATGTGAAAAGCTGGAGAAGAGAATCCAGGCCTGGGAAGCAGGAGGTGCAAAAGCCCTGGGGCAGGAACAACAAGCTTGGAGAATTAAAAAAAGAAAAATGGGGAAGGAACTGTAACAAAGCAGGTACAGAAAGAATAAAGCGAACAAGATAGAGAAGGATACAAGAACTGGGAGAGATTGGCCAGAACAGGGTCATAGAGGGCCTCGTGGACCATGTTAAGAGCTTATATTTTATTCTACATGCAATTAGAGATTTTAAGCAGGGAGATGACATGATCAGTTTTCTCCTTTAGAAGGATCCTTCCTCCTAGAACGTGGAGAATAGATTGTGGATAGGTGAGCAGAAGCAGTGGGACCAGTTAGGGGCGTGTGCCATCATCTAGGCAAGAGAGGATGCCTGCACAGCAGAAGATGCACAGATGAAGTCTTCCTGGAGGTGTTTGAGTATGAAGCTCATGCAACTGTTTCCACAGGAAAAGGAGAGTCTCTGGTGCGAAGTAGGATGTTCTCTTTTCCTTTTCCCATCTGCTTTGTCCTTGTAGGAGTGTGGAGGGAGTTGAAGTGGGCACAGGGAAATTCCGCATATCCTTTTCAGATGATGCAGGGTTTGGGACTACATATTCCTATAATTAATCAACAAGCATTTATTGACTAAAGGAAGGTTTTTCTAGGCCTTTGGTTGTCACTTCAGGTCAGCGTTTCCTGTGGACAAACTGGGCATCTGCCTAGAAGCCTGACAAGGAATAGTCTACATGATTTGTGTTTTCAATGGGCACAAGAAGCAGTAGAGATACCAACTCAGGGCCACCCATATGACAGTGCAGGTTGTCCCCTGCACAAGGGCACTTGGCTAAGAGGTGGGGCCTGAAAGCCAGTTCAAACTCTGCTCACCAAGCATTTGCCCTGGCGTGGAGGTGTATCAGCAGGGAGAAGGGGCTGCCCTTTTATAATTGGCACCAAGGCTCATCTGGGTTAGCAGTAGCACTTTCCAGCCCTTGGGGTTTCTTCTTTGTGGCCCGGTTTCCAAGGTCTGTCTTCACCTTTTCTATTCCAGTCAATTAGCGTTTGTTTTAAGAAGTATTTATTGAATACCTACTGTGTACCAGGCACTGGGTTTATACTGATGAACAGACAGACACACTTCTTGCCCTCCCAGAGTTTATAGTCTAGTGGAGGTCATTCCATCTTTCTGCATAGCAACTGGAGAGCTTTCTTTTGGGGAAGCCTGAGCTGATCTCAGCCCCTGTTCTCTGAGACATGAAATGTTAACATCTGACTTGGAAGCACCTCTGAGGGTTGGGAAACAATGACCACCACCCTCAATACACATGCACCTGAGTCCAGACTTCCAGGGAGATGGGTCCAGTGTGGCTATGGACTGTTATTAGCTCAGCTACTTCATTGACCTCTTATTAGGAGAAGCCAAAGGAAAAAACAAAAGTCATTAGAAAAGAGTAAGATTTATCCTTGAGCCTTAGAGTCTTCATAAAAATTCTGCTTAAAATATGTACACTTTTCTGTATGTTTATGACACTTCAATAAAAAGTTATGAAAAAGCTACTTAAGTTTGTTGAGTTGTCAGGGTCTGGGCTTTGAGAATTCAAGACAGTGAGATAGGTCAGCCATATAAGTCAGGCCTCCCAGGGGTCTCTGTGTCTTGAGAGAGTCCTCAGGCCCTTGATTCCATTCTTTAGCTTAATGAATAATCAGATTATTTTATCTGCGTTTGAGGAATCCATTTTTTTGCCAGCCAAACTCACAAAAGATTGTTTCATAAGCCCTAGTATCCATAGATGGATTAACACTGGGAGATCCACCTCTCCTGGGCATTTGTTCTCCCCAGCTTCAAGGTAGCTGGGAAATAGAATTAGTCACAGTTTGTTTGGGAAGCTTGGAATGAGAGAAAGAGAGCTGGGTGGTTTTCAGATTTTTTTTTTTCCAGGCTGTGGTGGAGCCAGGAGAATGAGAAATTCCATACATCTTGCGACCAGATGTGGCATCTTTAACTAGGACTCAGCTGTATCAGCAAAACAGAGTCCATTTTAAACAATGCTCCTTTATTTACCTGTTTATTTTAATATTTACATTGTGTTTTTTAAGATTATAAAAGTAATGCCCACTTTCCCCTCAATGGTTTATTGAGAAAATGTTCAAACATATAGCAAAAATACCTAATTAAAAAAATCATATATCAGAAGTGTCCCATAAAGAGAGTAAAACGTTCTCATAATCCTGCCTCCTGGAGAGAAAATGCCTATTACCTGTTTCGTATATATTCCTCCAGACTTTTTTTCTATATGTATATGAAGGTATATTATTATGATTGCCTGAACAATCATATAATATCATTCATACTATTTTCCTTCTTTTAAAAAAAATTAACAATATATCTCAGACATCTTTGCATGTGAGAATTTATTGATCTATTTCATTCTTTTTTTATATAAATTTATTCATTTATTTATGGCTGCATTGGGCCTTTGTTGCTGAGAGGGCTTTCTTTAGTTGTGGCTCACGGGCTCTAGAGCACAGGCTGAGTAGTTATGGTGCACAGGCTTAGTTGCTCTGCAGCATGTGGGATCTTCCTGGACCACGGCTCGAACCCGTGTCCCCTGCATTGACAGGCAGATTCTTAACCACTGCACCACCAGGGAAGTCCCTATTTCATTGTATTTGTAAAGTAGCTTTACTGATGTATAAGTTATATGCCATCAAATTTACCTGTTTTAAGTGTACAAGTCATTAAATTGTTAGTAAAATTTCAGAATTGTGCAACTAACTACACAGTTCAATTTTATTTATTTATTTTAAAATTTTTATAAATTTGTTTATTTATTTATTGGCTGTGTTGGGCCTTCGTTGCTGCGTGCGGGCTTTCTCTGGTTGCGGCGAGCGGGGGCTACTCTTCGTTGCGGTGCGTGGGCTTCTCATCGCGGTGGCTTCTCTTTGTTGCGGACTACGGACCCTAGGCACCCAGGCTTCAGTAGTTGTGGCACGCGAGCTCAGTAGTTGTGGCTCGTGGGCTCTAGAGCACAGGCTCAGTAGTTGTGGTGCATGGGCTTTGTTGCTCCGTGGCATGTGGGATCTTCTCGGACCGGGGCTCGAACCTGTGTCCCCTGCATTGGCAGGCGGATTCTTAACCACTGCACTACCAGGGAAGTCCACAGTTCAATTTTAGAACTTTTCCATTACCCCTAAAAGATTCCTCGTGTCCGTTCGCAGTCACCCCCATCCTCATCTCTATTACCAGGCAATCTATTTTCTGCCTCTGTAGATTTGCCTTTTATGGGCTTGCATATAAATGGAATTATAAACACAGTATATGTATTTCGTGTGTGTCTAGCTTCTTTTAGGGAGCACAGTGTTTTTGAGATTCTGTCCAGTTGTAGCATGTAACAGACCTTGGTTGCTTCTCAATACTACTCCATTTTAGGATATACCACATTTTGTTTGTTTACCAGTTGGTGGATATTTAGGTTGTTTCCAGTTTTGGGCTATTATGAATAATGCTTCTACAAACATTTGTGTACAAATCTCTGTGTGGATACATTTCGTTCTTTTTGAGTGCATGTATAGAGTTCCATTTTATGGCTGTCCATTAATGTATTTAGCCAAACCCCACTGAGGGCCATTTACTTGGATTTTGATTTTTTTGATGAATAATGTGTATTGGACATCCATATATATATATATATATATCTATATATATATATATATATATCTTTGGTGAATGTTTGGGAAGGATATATATTTACAAGGGGAAGTTCTGAGTCAACAGATGTAAACATTTGACAGTTCAATAGCTGGTGTCAAGTTGTCTTCCAAGAGAAGCTGCACCAATTTATACCTCCCACCCCCGGCAGCATAGGAGAGTAGCTGTTTTCCCATGTACTTGTCGTGTGTAAGAATGAATATTTTATTGTATATTAACACATATATGTGGAATCTAGAAAAACGGTACAGATGAACCAATTTGCAAGGCGGAAGTAGAGACACAGATGTAGAGAACAAACGTATGGAGACCAAGGGGGGAAAGGGAGGGTGGGATGAATTGGGAGATGGGGATTGACATATATACACTAATATGTATAAAATAGGTAACTAATGACAACCTGCTGTATAGCACAGGGAACTCCACTTTGCTGTACAGTAGAAACTAACATGACATTGTAAAACAACTGTACCCCAATTAAAAAAAAGAATGAATATTTTCATTTTTTTAAATCTCATAAATGAAAAATGTCTCATTGTCATTTTAATTGTTATTTCTTTTATTATTGGAGAAGTTGTTGACCATTTACATGTCAGTTTCTTAATATTTTACTGGTTTATCTTTTCTGTGACTTTGAAATAATTCTTTGTATTTTAGGAAGTTGGCTCTTTGCTTATAAAATGAACTGCAAATTCTTCATTCCTCAGCTTATCCTTTTTTTTTTTCCCATCAGAAACTCTGTTCATGGTAGTGTGCTATACAGATATTTTACATTTTTGAGTACTCATATCTGTTAGGGAAAAAAGGATCTGTGAACATTTTACAAGTATCACTTAGATATTTATAATATCCCCAGAAGGAGGTGAGGAAGGTAAAATATTGATAGGGGAGAAAGCTGAGGAATGCAATATGTGCTTCATCTACCAAACAGCTGAATGGGTGAGATTTTTTTCAACTCTTTATAGTTGTTTTGGTGTCACATAAGCACAGCTTCCACGTATTAGTGCAAAACCTGAGAACTGAATCTGGATATTTTTTACTTCCCAGCCCCTTGCTTGTAATAATTATGACAGCTGACGTTAACGGAATCCACACTGTATGCCGTTTGTTCCCACTCCTCCTTGCAGTCAACTCTATGAGATAGGTAGTTATTTCCTCATGGAAAAAGGCACAGGGATCTTTGGATAACTTGCTCAGTCATACAGATGGCAGATGCTGGGGCTGGGATTCAGGCTCAGGTTTGCCTGACACCAGAGCCTGTGCTTAACCAGGAATCTCTCATCCTCACTTCTGAAGCATTCAATGAGTTCACCTAGGTCTGACCAGTAAGGAGATATTTGAGGAGGCCTTTATAAAGGGACACAGATCCTCAGGAAGGTGGAATGTAGAGTGAGAAGGCCACTGATTTGGGCTGCAGGATCTGTGGGTTCTAGTCTTAACTCCCCAAGACTCTTTTCTTGTAATGAGAGAAGGCATGTGTTTGCAGCAGAGTCCGGGGAGGCGGGGGGAGGAAGAGTGGACCCTAATACCCTTCTGGGTTTTCTGTTTGCTCCATGGTAGGAATGAGCTGGCTGTTGGCAATTAGATCTAGGCCCAATGGAGGGAGATTGGGGTAGTGGGAGAAGAGAGGTGCTTTAAACTCTGAAGTCAAATGGTGTCTAGGTGAGTATGGCTCTGCCTGGGATATTTGACCCTAGGTGATACTGTTGCCTAACCTGGATAGGCAGTGAGGATATTGAAGACCTAGAAATGATATGATTAAAATCCCGAAAAATCTTGGGGATCCAGGAAAGGGTAGATATACTCTTGCTCATGTATTAGCTACCTAGGAAGCCTAAGGTTCCGAGGGCAACTGTGGGAGGGGACACAAAGATGAGTCAGTGTGGCCTGTTCTCAGGGGACTCACCATCTGGGTAGGGAAATGGGATCTATTCAGACATTACTCGAACTCAGGCAGAAGTGGTGACATGAGAGTTTCAGATAAAGAGCTTGGGAGGCAGAAAGAAGGAGCACCAGCTTCGAAGTGAGATAGACCTGGCCTTGAGTTATGTCCTATGATAATGACAACAACATCATTTGTTGAGCATGTACCATGTATGTTGCATGGAGTGGCAGACAAGGAGGTCCCCTTCAGAACTGAAGGACTTATCCCCAGGTCCTGGAGAGACTGGTGGCTGTCAGCCCTCTTTGAGAACGGCCCCTACTGAAGGGAGCTGCATAGTCCCAGATTATGCCCCCTTCCCAGCCCTAGGTATTCCCTCCCCCAAACCTGGACAACTTGAAGAGCCCACTCAGCTTCAGTCCCTCCACTGAGACTGCATTGTGGCTTGGCTCCTCACTCTGTCCAGTCCTGCTTCCTTCCCCTTCCTATCACAGGTTTTGAAAAGAACATACCCTAAAACACTCCTGTATGATGATCTCCATCTCAGAGTTTGCTTCCCAGGGAGCCCAATCCATGACACATATAGATGATCTATTCTCATGAGAGACCACTGAGCTGGATTACTTATTCTGTTTTAAAGATGAAGTAATTCAGACGTAGGGAGCTTGGATGGCTCGCCCAGGGACAGTATGTGGGACATCTCGAGTTCAAACTAAGTCTGTGCTCAAAGTACAGTCTTTCTATATTGCCACCCTGTAGGTGTGGGACTTTAAGCAGTGGAAACCATGGGGTTATAAAATCAGGTTGCTGGAAGGGAACTCAAAGTTCATTTGGTTAGAGCTCTCATTTCTTAACCTCTGGATCTAAGTTGCTGAGATCCAGGTCTGAAAGTCTCATGTCCTGGGAACTCCTTTACTCCCTCATGGACCAGGGTGGTGGGTCACCCCATGTGAGGATTGACTGAGCACTCAGTGAATCCATCCATTCAGTCATTCATTCAACAGATGTTCATTGAGCATCTGCTATGTGCCAGGGACCACTTCAGGGACCAGGGGTACAGCAGTAAACAGATCAAAGCTCTTGCCCTCTTGGAGTTGCCTTTCAGCGGGGATGGGGCAGACAGCAATGAAACAGACAAATAAGTACACACTATAATGTCAAGCAATGGTAGGGACTGTGAAGGAAAATGAAGAGAATGCGGGGGATGGAGGGTGCTGGGCTGAGGGCGAGGAAGTGTCCTAGTTTAGAGTCAGTGGATAAAGAAGCTTTCTGGGATGAGGGGACCTTTGGCTAAGGACCTGAATGAAGAGAGGAACTGGCTATACAGAGGCCAGTGGAAGTGCCTTCCAGGAGGGAGGAACAGTGCATGCCAAGGCCCTGGGCATTGGCAGGTTTAAGAAAGATGAAAGAGGTGTGTGGCAGGCGCATGATGAGCGAAGGGGGAGAGGGGATTGGAGAGGAATCAAGGGGCCATAATCCTGCAGGGCCTGGGGGCTAGGAATAAAGAACTTGGGTTTTATTGCAAGTTGTTTTGGAGAAAGTGAGTGGCATGATCAAGTTTATGTTTCAAAGGGGGTTTTGTGACTGTTATGCTGAGAATAGATTGTAACTAATGGCATTTCCATTTCTTTCCTGGATTATTTATATTTCTGTTTCTATTTGGGGACAGTCAGAGAGAACGTTGTGGAGGACATCATATTTAAAACCACGGGCTTGGGAATCAGACTCCCTGAGTTCAAATCCTGGTTCCACCACTCCCTGGCAATGGGACCTTGAACTGTTTGCTTAATGTATTTAAGCCTTGACTTCCCCATCAGTAAAATGGAGATAATAACCCACGTAATTTATGAACTGAGTTTGTTATGAGGATAAGATGTGAAAATGCTCATAGAGTTCAGCACAGCACTTGCATTTCTTTTTACAAATGATTTTTAAAATTGTGGTTAAAATATAACAGAAAATGGACCATTTAAACTTTTTTTTTTGAGCACATGGCTTGCGGGATCTCAGTTCCCTGGTCAGGGATTGAACCCAGGCGCTCGGCAGCGTAAGCGCAGAGTCCTAATCACTGGACTGCCAGGGAATTTCCCATTTAAACTATTTTTTTTTTTTTTTTTCCGGCACGCGGGCCTCTTACTGTTGTGGCCTCTCCCGTTGCGCGGAGCACAGGCTCCGGATGCACAGGCCCAGCGGCCACGGCTCATGGGCCCAGCTGCTCCGCCGGCATGTGGGATCCTCCTGGACCGGGGCACGAACCCGTGTCCCCTGCATCGGCAGGTGGACTCCCAACCACTGCGCCACCAGGGAAGCCCCATTTAAACTATTTTTAAGTGTACAGTTTGGTGGCATTAAGTACATTCACATTGTTGTGCAACCATCATCACCATCCACCTCCAGAGCCTTTTTTCACCTTCCCATCTGGTTGCATTAAAACAGTAACTCCCATGATCCTCCCCTAGACTCTGGCAACCACCATTCTACTTTCTATCTCTGCGTCTGACTGCTCTAGGGACCTCATATAGGTAGAATTATACAGTGCTTGTCTTTTTGTGACTGGCTTATTCTACTTCACATAATGTCCTCAAGGTTCATCCTTATTGCAGCATGTGTCAGAATTTCCTTCCTTTTTAAGGCTGAATAGTATTCCATTGTATGCAATATACCACGTTTTGTTTATCCATCCATCCATTGATGGGCATTTGGGTTGCTTCCACTTCTGGCTGTTGTGAATCCTGCACCTGCGTTGTATAAGCACTGGATTTATCTTTGCCATAATTTTTATCCTGCTTTGTGTAAGTGCAGGGAAATGATAGGTGCTTAGGACCAGGAGGCAGGAGATGTAGCTTCTAGATTTGTGTGAGGTCAACTCTTTTATTCTGTCTGAACCTCAGCTCTCTCATCTATGAAATGGTGATGCTAATTCCTACTTCAGGGGGCTTGTTGTAAAGATCAAATTAGATATATTCTGCAGACTTTAGAGCTAGGCTGTCCAATATGGTAGCCACCAGCCACATCTGACTGCTGAGCTTTGAAATGTGGTTAGTCCAAATTGTGACATGCTGTGAATGCAAAATGCGTACGTATTTTGAAAACTTTAGTACAGAATAAGGAGAATGTGAAATATCTCAAGTAATAACCTTTTATATTGATTATATATTGACATAATATTTCAGATATATTGCCTCCTCCTGCCTCCTGGTTAAACAAAATATATTATTAAAAGTAACTTTACCTCTATTTTTATTTTATTATTTTTTATTTTTAAAATTTTGTATATTTTTAAAGTTATTTATTTATTTTTTATTTTATATTTTGGGCTGTTTCGGGTCTTAGTTGAGGTATGCGGGATCTTTGTTGCAGTGCAGGCTTCTCTCTAGTTGTGGCGCGCAGGCTCCAGGGCACGTGGACTCTGTAGTTGTGGCGTGCGGGTTCCAGAGCACGTGGGCTCTGTAGTTAGCAGCACGCAGGCTCTCTAGTTGAGGTGTGCTGGCTCAGTAGTTGTGGCGCACGGGCTTAGTTGCTTTGCGGCATGTGGGATCTTGGTTCCCCCACCAGGGATCAAACCCGCGTCCCCTGCATTGGAAGGCGGACTCTTTACCAGTGGACCACTGGTAAGTGGTCCCTATTATTTTTTAAATTAAAGTGTAGTTGAGTTACAATATTATATTAGTTTCAGGTATATAACATGGTAATTCAATATTTTTATAGATAAAGTTATCCTTATAAACTTATAAAATATTGGCTATATTCCCTGTGCTGTACATTACATCCTTGTAACTTACTTATTTTATACCTAGTAGTTTGTACCTCTTAATGCCCTCACCTATCTTGCCCCCACCCCCACCTCTTTTTATTTTTTAATGTGGCCACCAGAAAACTTAAAATGACACTGTGGCTTGATTCAGATTTTGATTGGATAGCTCTGGTCTAGAGTTCATCACTCATTTTCAGATCTAGATCAGTAATTCTCTGGGTGTTCCTCCCATGGTTGGTTGGGGTCTGAAAGGAGATTCTCTCCCAGAGCTCCAGGCAGACAAGTGATTTATATCACAAAGTTGGTGCACTTTAAATGGTGATCAATGTTTATGGCCCATGGAAGCTTAAACAAGCTGAGAGAATAGGCCCCAGCGTTGCTGCCAATAACGTCCAGCCATTAACGTGCAGCCTCCCGGTTCCCTCCACAAAGGGTGGTTTCAGCATCGCCACTCTGCTGGGGTTGGTGATTCAGCTCCGTGTTCCCCAGCGACAATAGATTTCTTCTTTTCAAAGCCTGACTCCTACGGAGGCCAGGGTTGGGAAGTGGGGAGGGCAGGCGATTTCCCAGCTAAAGCCTCTGTGTATCGCTAATTGTATTATCACAGTTTCTTTAGGGAAAATTCATGCATTTATTTAGGACTTAAAAAATAAGAAGACCCTAGGGAGAGTTAAGATCCATTTGGTACTGTGTTTGGGTGTAGCATTTTTTCCCCCCCGCTGTGGAGTAGAGGAGAAAAGAATTTCTATTTTGCAGCTGGAAGAGAGCTTTTGTGTGCACGCCCCTCCCTCTTTCTTCATTTTATCTCCCCACTGATAGGATATTGAGGGAGCTGAGACAACGAGTGTTCCACACAGAAACAGAGATAAGTTTGGAGGCGAAGCCAGTGGGAGAAAAGGCACAGCTAGCTCAGGCCTGGGGGAGGGGGGAACAGGGTGGGAGGGCCGACCCACCCCCCTGCTCTCTGTATCCCCAGGGCACTTCCCACACTAATGCTCTGCCCAGAGTTGAGAGGCCAGTCACCCAGGCTTCCACTCCTGCGGCGTGTTAGGCAGGCAGGCACTCTGCCTTCGCCAGCTTTCCTGAGTGTCACATGGATTTTTGTCACATATGCTGTTCTGCCTTGGGGTCTAAGTAGTTTCCAAGACAGGTCCCAGATGCTTCATGGCTTCTTCATTCACTCTTAGGACGGTGGTCTATAGATGAGGGCAATCACAGATCCCACGCACCAGTGGGCTGGGGATGGAGGCAAGCGCTTCCTAGCGTGTGCACCAGTACTAGTGAGGCCTGCCTCCACCTCGCTGTGCTTTGGTGGGGCAGGGGGATGGAAGGGAGCTGCCTGCTGAGCAGTCAGGAGACCAGGCTCCAGCAGGGTGTAAGTCAGTTTGACACATATTGGCCTCTGTTTCATCTACAGAGTGGGAATACTGTTTCAGTCCTGCCTACCCCGCAAGGTTGTTATGAAGACCAAATGAGACCTGGGTATGAAAGCAATTTGCACGTTGTAAAGGGTCTTGTGAACGCAGGATGTTGTCTTTGCTTTTCCTGCAACACCTAGCTTAATGACTTAATTAGTTTATACATATTTTTACAGTCTTACCATGGGCCAGGCCCTGAACTAGGCATGGAGGATATAAACGCCTTTCCTGCCCTCATGGACCTCATGGTCCAATGGAGGAAAAGACATAAAGCAGGTAATTGCAATTCAGGGGGTAAGAGCCACAGGAAGGGTAAGATCAGGGGCTGCAGGAGCACAGAAGAACTATATATCCCAGCTTTGGAGCTTGAGAGGGCTTCCTGGAGGAAGTGACATTTAAGTTGGGGTCTGAGGGATGAAAACATGTGGTCAGTTCTCAATATGTGTTTGTTGAATGAATAAGATAATTAAAAATGCTATGAGCTGCAAGGATAACTGCTCCTCATTTATCAAGTTTATAGATAGGAAACTGACCAGAGAGGTTAAATAATTCCCTAAGGGGCCCAGCAAGTATATGGTAGAGTTAGGAATAGAATCCAGGTTCAATGCCCCAGATTTTCCTGAGCTCAGGAGAGTGGGTGAGTGTTCCAATATAGGGACAGGCTGCAGCTGCAGGGACAAGCTGGGAGGGGCATGGGATATGGTGCTCTCTAGTTTAAAGAGGGCAAAACTGTCTTTATGAGGCTGGGTTCTCTGGGAAACAGACTTTGAGTTGGAGACTTCTGTGCAGTATGGTTGTTGAGGATTGCTCTTAGGATCAACGTCTGTGCAGGAGGGAAGGAAGCAGGATTGGGCAGAGAGAGAAGCTGACCTGCTATGCAGTCATATCGAAAGCCTCAGCTGATCTCACAGGGAGCACTGAATGCTGGGGTGGAATGGCCTACAGAGTTGTCATGAACTGGGGAGGAGGCTGAACTTACACCCTCACAGCAACCTGTCACTGGGGTTGGTTTCCCCCCAAAAGGCACTGTGACCTTTGGAGAGGCCTAGAGCACATCTAGAGATGGGCTCAGCTGAGGGCTGTGGGGTGCCAACCCCGCGGGCAGCTGGGGGATGTTACCACCATCCTGGTGTGGGGGAATGGATGCAGGAAAAACAATAGAGGTCTAGGTGGCGAAGGCAAAGTCCAAGGCCTGCAGGCTCAGTGGAGAATCAGGCCGAATGTCAGTTTGGCAGTTCTCACAAAGAGAAAGAAGGGTTCCTAGGGTCTGGACAGAGCTGGGGCAGGAATCTAGGAGGGGGCTCAAGGTGAGACAGGCAGGCAGTTTCTACCTGGAGGTCTGAGTAGGGGCGGTAAAAACCTCTGCTCTAGACAAGAGTTCAAGGGTGAGGCCCAGGTCTTTGCTAGCGCAGGTCAGGCTAGCACAATCCAGAGTGACAGCTTGTCCTTGGGCCTCCCTGGGAGGGTTTTCAGCCCCCTGGAACTGGGGGCTCAGACGTAATTAAGGTTTGGCTTCATAAAAGGCCTGGTATCTGGATTGGCTGGTGTCTTGGGAGGAGACTGTGCCTTCCGGTGGTCCAGCTGTGGGGACAGGCGAGGCAGAGCCTGGAAGATGAAGTGGGAGCTGACACCACTGTCTCTCTGCATCAAGGAACAGTCTCCAGAGTCCCCACCCAACTGCCTCAAGGGTGAACTAATTTGGCCTCTGCTCCTACCATAGCTGTTTCCATGGATACATTTCAAGCCTCAGTCTGGACATCTTCAAAAGCATCAAAGGCAGCAAACCTCATCCATGCATAATCTTTTGTTATAGCCCTTCCCCCACCCCTCCCACCCATCCTCTGAACCGAAGAGACTGGCTTAACTGTGGCACAGTCATCTAACGAAAGAAGTATTGAACTTTTCCTGGAAGTTTAGGAGACGTGAGTTTGAATCCCAGTCTTGTCATTTATAAAATGCAAATAACAACACCTAGGGCGTAGAGTTGTTGTAAGGATTAAATAAGATAAATGTATCTGGAAATCCCTAGCACGTTGCCTGGCCCATGGTGGGTCCTCATTAAATGTTAGTTTCTTTCCTCTCTCTATATTGATCAGATGCACCACTTAGAAGTCCCATTTCTCCAGGAGCACCCACAGTCTTTGTACAGTGTCTCCTTGAGTGTCACCAGGCACTTGATAGTGACTAAGCTCTCCTTGATGTCAGTTTACTTTCCCTGATGGCTAGCATCACATCCTGTGACTGTGACCTCATGGGGTGTCTCTTCACCATTCTCTTTGCTGGCCCCCAAGTTTGGAAGGAATCGAATGGACCAGTGTCCTTCTCTCTCTTCTTAAGGCCAGGCCTTTGCTGGGAGCAAGCTGAGGCACACAGAGGTGGGGGAGGCTCCTTGCCTCCAGAGCGTCTATTCTAGCAGATGGCTCTGCTGCAGCTCTGCTTAGGAGGTTAATGGACACCAGATGTCTTGGCAGGCAAGCTTTCATTTTCTCCTGGAACCACTTAATTTGGCTGAACATCTGCCTTGGCTTCTGGGCTTTTCCATCACCTGAGCTTCAGCACTGGTTCAACCACCAATGGATGTCAGGGGAGCTCCCTCTCCCCTTGTCTCACTGGGGGTCTTGGGGTCTACCAGTCTGATTTGTGAGAGTTAGAGGTGGTGGTCGAGAGAGCACAGAGTGGGATATGGTTGGCTCCTGCCACTGTCCTTCATGTCTGGTCCGTTGTTACTGAGCCTTCCTGTTGGAAAACTGATTTTAAGCTAACAGAATGGTGTCTGCCTGTTTAAGGAGTATATCCATCTGGACCATCCTTGGCTGGCTGTCAAGGGGCTGGCGGGGGGGTGGTGTCAAGTCTTTGGAAGTGGCTTGAAGGAGGTGCCTGTATGTTCACCCCTCTCCTGCTCCATGGCCTCTGTTTGTGCATTTCCAGACCACTGACAGCTGATTACCTCAGGGGGCAGTTGTGACTTGATTTGTGCTTGGAAAGTACCATTGTGTTGTTGGTACCACTGGTTTTTAAAGGTTGGTATGTGTCAGAGTGACTGGAGGAGTTTAGTAAGGTGCAAACTGCTGGACTCTACCATGGGATTCAGTAGTGTGTGGTGAAGCCCAGGAATCTGCTGCATTTGAAACAAGCACACCAGGTAATGCTGAGGCAGGTAACTTTAGACTACTCAGAGCAAGATGACCTGGAACCCTGTCTTTTTGGGATCTGGAATTGCTTTTGCTTTCTATTCCAGGGGTGTGCACACGTATCCATGATCCTTCTTCTTTGCCAGGGAAACTGCCCATCCATTAAGATCCAGATCAAAAGTGGCTTCAACTGTGAGAACTTTTCTGAACACCCCTTTATTGGGTAGAATTACTTGCTTCCTCCTTTTGCTTCTATAGCACTTTGCAGGTACTCTTATTGGATGGTACACCTCACTTTTTGTGTGTGTGTGCTCCTTGAGGACAGGGAGCTCATCTTCTTCATCTTTCTGTTTATCTTAGAGTATAGCAGACTAGCGTGTCATAGACACCAATAAATATTTAGTGACTGAACAAAAGAATCTTGTCCAACCCCCTAATACCATACTCTTACTATATAGAGGGTCTTCATAAAGTATATTCAAATAAGACAATTTTAGTTTTGATAATATAGCTCATTTATCTTAAAAAGTATCAATGATATTTAAAGGATGAATACATTTTCTTTTCATGGCTCATGGCTCTAATCTCCATAGGACACAGTTTACTATCTTCCAGGCTGTAGTTATTTCCCCCCACCCCCCAAGCACACAAATGATGCCTTGCATATAAATGTCACATTATTAGCCTCTACTTTAAACAGTTTGCTTTTAAATGCCATCTTTATGGTTACTAGTCAACCTACAACCTATATGAATTTTGTAATTCCTAAGGCCTTTTTGAAGATTGATTTTTTTTCTCTCACATTTATACTTCAAAGTCTAGAGGTTAGTCTCCCACTTCTTCTCTATCATAATTCCTCTGTTTAATAGCTCAAATTGCTGTCTGTCTCAATGGCAAGTTTCCAATGGACAGGGACCATGTGTTTGCAATTCTTTTTGGACAGGGCTTAGCACCTCCAGTCATAGTGAAATTTGCAGAGTGCCATATAGTTTATATAGCACTTTCCCATGATCAATGCTTTGAATCAGGAAAAACTACTATTTCCCCTCTAGGGTCTCACCAGCTAGTAAGGGACATAGCTAATGTTTGAATGCAGTTCTACTCCCTTTAAATCCCTTTCAAATATGATATTGCAGTACTAGTTATAATAACAAACAAACAAAAGCACAACCTATATAATGTCCATTGGGAGGAGAATAGTTAAGCATTGGATGGTGTCTTAACTTGGGCTGCTGTGATAAAATACCACAGACTGGGTGACTTAGAAACCAGATATTTATTTCTCACAGTTCTAGAGGTTGGGAAGTCCAAAATAAAGATGCCAGCATGGTCAAATTCTTGGTGAGGGCTCTCTTCCTGGTTTACAAATGGCTACCTTCTTGCATATCCTCAAGTGGCATAGAAAGAGAGAACAATAGAGAGCTCAAGAACTCTGGTCTCTTCCTCTTCATATAAGGACACTAATCCCATCATAGGAGCCCCACCCTCATGACCTCATCTAAATTTCATTACCTCCCAAAGGCCCCACCTCCAAATAACATCATATTGGGGGCTAAAGGCTTCAATAAGTGAATTTGGGGGGACACTCACATTGAGTCCATAACAGATGGTCACAGCCATTTGATGGAATGTTACTCAGCCTTTAGACAAGAGGCCTCGGCAGGCGATTTAGCAACATGTAAAAGATTTTACTGTTATGGCAATGATATAGAATGAATAAGGAAGGAAACTTGGGAAAATGAATACCATTCAACTGGTGGTTGGGGTGAAATGACATGAACGTTTATATTTTGTGGTTTTTTTTGTTGTTGTTGTTTTGTTTTAATTTCAGTGACTGTTGCTAGAACATCAGTGTTACTGAGAAACAAAAACACGAAACTGAACCCCTCCTCGTCCCCTGCCTTTGCCACTGCACATTTGTACTTTATTAATGCTTCTGAGGTGCTGATGAAGTGAGAACAACTTTCAGCTCCCAGAGAGCGAGTGTGTGTGCATGAGTCACGGGAGTGTGGTCTGATGCAGATCATTAAGCCTGTGGCAAATGCAGAATTAAGTAACTCTGATAACAGAGCTCTGGAGCATCCTTCTTGGAGATTAAACCTTTCAGGCTTTTAGCAGCTGAGAGGTGCTGGGGATCGGAGATAGCTGGCTTAGAAAGGAAAGGAAGCAGGGCAGATATTGGATGGGGACAGGAAGGAAAATGCATCACGTTCAGGTTAGTGCTCTTTTCTGATATTGTCTGTCGCCTGGAAAAGCACTGGAAAATGTCCCATTATCTGGGGAGAGGACAGTGTGTCTGCCTGCTTCCTGTCTTTTGCTTACTTGCTTTCCTACAGGCTGGGTTTTAATTTCATGTTCTGGCCTATTCCTCCAGCTTGTCTGTGGGTGAGTTTTCATTCTCACTCAATGACTGATCCTGTTTTACATGTGAATGCCCTTCAGAATTCAAGGGGGGTCCTACACCTTGTTGGGAAGAAGGACCAGGCCTCTCCTCTCTGCAGCCCTTTCCTTGCACCTGTTCATTCAATACATACATAGGTTGCCCCTTTTTTGTGCTGGGCACAATGCTAGGTGCTGAGAGTAGACAGATATGGTCTTTCCCTTCACGGAGCTTACAGTTAAACACTGGTTGTTCAGGATGGGCTGCATAATTTGTAGGGCCTGGTAGAAGACGAAAGTGTGGGGCCCTTTATTCAAAAATTATTAAGAATTTATTGCTTCCTTATTACTCCAATCCTCTTATCCCTGTGTGTGAGATTTGAGCAGCCTCAGAAGAGGAGGATGTCTTTCTTGACTCAGTGGGCCTACAGAGAGACAATTGAACACACATAAAAGGCAAGATAAATACTAAGTAAATATTGGTTGCTTGAGACATGCAGCTAGACCACACAGACATGCACAGAATGCTCAACTTCTCTGAAAATTATCTGGACGTAATCAAATATGATGATGGAAAGCTTTGTCATTCAAAGTTTTGCCTTGTGAAGCAAATGGATAGACTGTGATCAGTCTAATTATTATAGGCCTGAAAGACAGGCTTTATAGAAAGGTCTGTTTTCTGTAGTTAACATGGAGTAGAGAGTTTAGCAGTTTTCATAAGGCAACAGATAACCTAACTGAAAGTAATGATAGAACTAAGAGTAACTACAATAGGATAGTGTCACATTTCACAAAGTGTCCTCTAGAATGTTAATTTTTAGAGAGAGAGAAATTTGACAAAATTGGTAATTTGACAAATCAGTTTTAGAAATGCTTCATAGTTCGTTCCCTCTTGGAGATTTACAATTCATATGAAAGTCCCATGGCAGCAAAGAAGCCCTCAACACTTTTAGTACAATGTTATTTATGGTAGCCCTTTTAAAAAGTAATAACTAGCGACTCTATCTGTCAATATCAATCAACAGTGATTCTGAAAAATATGCTTTGGGAAACGTTGTTGATATACTTCCAAACTTTTTAAATGGGTGGTCTAGGGACACAGGATCTGGATTTGAGACCCACTTACAACCATGAACAAGTTACATGGCCTCTTTCGGACACTGTCTCCCCATCCGTTAAGTAATAAAATTCACATCAACGCAATTATACAGATTAAATGAGACACTAGGTCTGAGGAAACTTCATGTAAACTGTTAAGCTGTCCTGCAAAACATTTGGTGGCTATTGAAACAATATTGAAATAAACAAGAATTATTTTCTCTATTTAAGCGTGGGTAAACGGAGTCTTGGAGAGGTTGAGGAGGGAGCCTGAAGTTCCAGAGGCGTTTAATGGCAAAGGCAGTCGGTTTCCTGCTTCACAATTCTCATGAAGATGCGTTTTAAACCAACTCTGCTTGTACATTTTAGTTTAGAAAACAAATAGGCTACCTCTTTGACAGTCACGCCCCATGGAACAGCTGGAGGCAGACGCTGGCATCAAAATGCCAACTTCCCTTTCCAGCTTTGACATCCGATGTTAGCTGAATGATGAATTCAGAAGTGACAGATTTCAAGAGGATTTGTGTCCTTTCCAGGCCAGCACACCCTGTTATCTGTGAGTCCCCTCTCTACTCAGAAAACCACCAGTGAGGTTGATTGAAAAGGGAAGGTGGCTTTTTTCTGTCATGAATGAGAAAGAACCTGGTGGGTTTTCTGTTATATACCTTTTGGAGGGAGGACAGAATCTTTGGGAAGGTGTTTTCTAGAAGAAAACACATTGTTTTTCTTCCTTCTTTGAAGGAAAAGCAGTGCAGAGTGAAAAACATGGAAGCAGGAATTACGAGATCTGGTTCTTGTCCTGTTTCTTCAACTAACTAGTCGTGTGATCCTTAGCAGTTCCATCACCCTTTCTGGGTGCAAGTTTCCTATCTTAAAGTGAGAGTTTTGGACTAGTTTGCAAAATTTATGGTTTTTGTGTTCTGCCTTTGTGAATTTTCCATATCTGTATCACCTTTTTATTATTTTTCTGAGTATTTTTCTTTAAACAGCTCCATTCTGTACAAATTATTTTAAAGGGAAACATTACATATTTCTGCAAATGAAAAGTGAGCATTGCTGCTAGATACTGAAGGTGACTAAAAACAAAAGCAAAGCATGGGGACTTCCCTGGTGGCACAGTGGTTAAGAATCCGCCTACCAATGCAGGGGACGCGGGTTCAAGCCCTGGTCCGGGAAGATCCCACATGCCGCGGAGCAGCCAGTACTCACAGCAGCAGAGGGATAGTGCATGGCCTGGATAAGATGATCGAGACCGGGCACTAACAGTGTCCTCTACTACAGCAAGTGATCTGATGTTTTATCCATGACCTGACCTGTGGCATCCTCTCCTTTGTTTATATGTTTCCATGGAGAATAAAGCAATGGAGCCGAAATCTGGAGCCCTGGGTGCTGGTCTTGGCTTTGCTACTACCCTGTTGTATGACCTTGGAAAAGCTATTCAACATCTCTTGTTTCCTCACCCATGAAAGGAGGAATCATATGATCACTCAGGAGACTTCCAGCTCTGTACAACCTCAAACTATGTGATCCTCTTACCCATCTGGCCTGTGTTGGAAGCATTACAGGAACCATGTCTCACTGTAGTACTGTAGGACCTAACACTCAAAAGTTTCCTCTCTGATCGCCAGGCTTAGAGAGCCAACAGTAAAAATATATAACATTTATTGAGCACTTACTATATACGAGGGATTTTAGGCCTTAACTCATCTAATCCACGTATCAACCCTGTGACATAGGGTTTGTTTGTTCTTTCTGTTTCACAGATGAGAAAACTGAGGCTCAGAAATATTACGTAACTTGCCCAGTTACATAGCTAGTAAACGGCCACTTTGGGATTCCAGGCCCAGTCTACTGGATTCCAGAGCCTGTGCTTTCTTTTCTCTTTCTTTCTTTCTTTTTTTTTTTAATGTTTGTTTGTTTATTTTATTTGGGCTGTGCTGGGTCTTAGTTGCGGCACATGAGATCTTCACTGTGACATGCAGGCTCTTAGTTGTGGCATGTGGGATCTTTTAGTTGTGGCATGCATGTGGGATCTAGTTCCCTGATCAGGTATCAAACCCGGGCCCCCTGCATTGGGAGCATGGAGTCGTAGCCATTGGACCACGGGAAGTCCCCAGAGCCTGTGCTTTCAACCATTTTCCATATTCCCTTATTGGGGTAGTATTTATGTGAGGCTCTTGCTGCATCTTGGTCCCCATTTGGGACCTAGAGACTGGTTGGTTCCACCCCTCTCCACTTACTCTCTGCCTTTCTCTCTCTGGGCCCTCTTCTGGGTAGAATGGGCTGTAAGCCCTTTGCAACTCAGGCCTTTGTAACTGTTGAATAAGCAAATGAAGGAGGAAGGCCAGGAGGCCAGAAGCCAGCTGTGCACTCAGCCATTTGTCTGGGACGCACAGTGATGGGCGGAGGAGCAAAGAAGGCTGGTTTTGAGCATTTCCCGGTGATGCCTCCCCGGGGGCGCTGCAGGCTCTGTGCTGCTATGGGGGCTGCTGGGTCTGCAGAGCACAGCCAGGAGATGTGGGATTCACCCTTGACTTAGTGATGGCTTGGATCACCTGCACCCAGAAGCAGCCCGGCCGCTCTGTGATGTCTGGTCCTGGGGCCAAGCGTGGAGGAACCACAACTCACATTGACTCCTTGCCACCTGGAAACCCATAAAGTGCAGCTTAGCACCAGGCAAGGGGAGACTTTCTGTGCAGACCAAAGAGCTTTTCTTTCTCACCAGCTTTTCTTTCTCACCGTTTCCCTCGGCCCCACACTCCCACTCCATGTAACAGGGATCTGAGTCTCACCTCCCTGATATCTGGCCCAAGACCCCATCTAGGTGTTTGAAATCTCCTCACATGTCCCTTGTTTTCTTAGGCATCTGCCACCCATCCCGGGCGTTTCCTCTGCCCGGCTCCCCATTTCACAGCAGGCGCTAATGCCTTTCTTGTGATTCTGCCAGCAGAGAAATCAAGGTCAGGGAGATCTGCCAAGTATACCTTTTGGTGGTTTTTAAGGAGGAGCAATCTGTAAGTGATCACTGAAGGCAAAGGGCTGAAGGGATGGCTTCAGGGAGAGAAAAAAGGATGGACAAAGCAGTCTGTCTACCCTGGATGGTAGAAATGAATAATAGTGAGAGAAGCCACATTGGCAGTCGGGACACCCCCAAACTTTTTCCTGCAGGATCCTCCATTTCAGCGGCTGATACCATCATTCATCCAGTTGCCCAGGCCAGAAACCTGGGAGTCAGCCTTGACTTTTCTCCCTCACCCCAGAGTCTAGTTGTGGCTTCTGTTTTCTGAATCTCCCTTGATTTCAGTCCTTCTCCATGGCCACTGCCCACTACCAAGGGCTCGCCAGCTCTTGCCCGGACTGGTTTAGCAGTCTCCTCCCTGGTCTTGGTCTTCCTGCTTCCAGCCCTGTCCCCTTCTCCCATTGATCCCCACCTGTAGTGCGAAGTGTCTTCCAGAATGTCCTTTTGACCTTGTCATGCCAGCCCCAAGTTAGAACCCTTCAGTTTCATAATGACTGCTTCCAGGATGAAGTTCAAACTCATTAGCCTGCCAGGCACATCTCTTCTTGCTCTGCTCCTGCTTGACCCTCTGTGGTGGGGGTCTCCAAGAGCACCCTTATGTTAGATGATTTTCTAGAAGGGTTCCCAGCTCTCAGAAAAGCTGTTATACTCATAGGTTATGGTTTATTACAGCAAAAGGATACAGATTAAAATCAGGAAATGAAACGGTGTGCGGGGGTGGCAGGGGGAAGTCCAGGGGACACTAGGCATAAGCTTCCAGTTATCCTCTCCCAGTGGAGTCCTGTGGACAGTGCTTCATTCTCCCAGCAATGATGTGTGACCACACTTATGAAGTGTTGCCAGCAGGGATGCTCACCTGAGTCTCGGTGTTTAGAGTCTTTATTGGGGGTCAATCACATAGGCATGGATTACCCATGTGACTGACCTTAGGAATCAAACCCAGGCCTTCATCATAAATCACGTTGTTAGCATAGACAATCTGGTGTGGCCCAAAGCCCCAGGTATACAAAGACAGTATCAGGCAGGATATTCCAGGAACTCAGAGGTTATCTCCTAGGAGCTGGTCAAGAATCAGTCCTTTCTTTGGAATGTGCAGGGTTGGAGCACCCCAGGCCTCCTGAGTTAACCCTTTATTGCACATCCTCCAAACTCAGGTCTACCACTCTCTCCCATGCACCCAGCACTCCAGCTGTATCATTTAGCCTGCACTCTCATGCCTCTGTGCCTTTGCATGCACTGTTCCTTATGCCTGGAATTCCCTTCCACCTCTCCTGCCCTAGTCTACCTGGTGAGCTCTCACTCATCCTCAAGTCTCCAGGGAAGCATTCCCTCCTGTGAGAAGCCTTCCCTGATGCCCGCAGGCAAGCTGAGCTTCTCCCTCCCTGTGCACCCAAAGCGCTCTGTAAATGTCTCCTCTCATCATAGGTCATTCAGCATCTACTTCCCACACAATAGGAAACACCGTAAGTTCTTTTAAGATAGGGAACATGTAGGCTCTTAAAAATAATGTTTACTTTATGTTTTTGCAGTGCTAAAAGTAATACCTGCTCATGGTAGAAAAACTGGGGCAGTGTATTGCTTCTCAACTTTTTCTCTCCAGTGCTTTCCACCTAATAATCCTGGTGACCAGAGGGCCTGGACCTGCCTCTGCCTCCAAGTTCCTGCCTGATGTTGATTCAATCTGTTTGAATAAGGGTGGTTCACAGCTGTGCTCTCTTCCCTCCTCCTTTTCCCCTTCATCCAGAAACATGTGGAATGGGCTGGGAGTTGAGGAAAACGCAGGCCCTGTCCTGAGGAGCTCAGTGAGTGTGGTCAGGGAGACAGGCCCTGGACAGCTCACCATGGTGTGATGAAGTTGCTGGCAACACAGAGGAGGAAGAGGAGGAGGAGGAGGGGGAGGGGGAGAAGGAGGAAGGGGAGGAGGGAGTTTTTTTTGCAGGAAGTAGAAATAGGGTAGGAATGGAATAAGAAAACTTCCCAAGAAGTTGACATTTGGGCTAGGCCTTGAAGGAACTGGAGGATTTTCCTCAGGAAGGGGAGGAAAGGGGTTTCCAGGCCAAGGTCATGGAACAAAGGGGTGAGCGGCTGTGCATGGCCTGGACTGGCTGGGCTCAAGGCTGAGGGGCCCCCCTTCCCCCAGGCTCCCCAGCCCTCAGATGTGACACACCACTTGACTTTCCTTTTTTTTTTTTTTTTTTTTTTTTGTGGTACGTGGGCCTCTCACTGCTGAGACCTCTCCCGTTGCAGAGCACAGGCTCCGGACGCGCAGGGTCAGCGGCCATGGCTCACGGGCTCAGCCGCTCCATGGCATGAGGGATCCTCCCAACCGGGGAACGAACCCGTGTCCCCTGCATCGGCAGGCAGACTCTCAACCACTGCGCCACCAGGGAAGTCTTTGACTTTCCTTTGATCCCAGGCAGGGGTTATTCCCAGGGGGCTGCCCTTGCTGAGCTGCTGGCCCCAAGTTCTGTTTTGGTCATGGGGTTTCTTTATTTTTTTTATGTCATTTGGCTCTGAATATGTGTGAAATTGTAATTCAGGCTCAAAATAACTAGCTGATTAAAACCTAGTGAAACAAAAAAATGGGGGGAAATGTGCACTGAGACAGATGTCGAGCAGCCCCAGGTAGCTTAACTGCAGGCCAGGTTTAAGCCTGTAAATATATTGATGGGCACATCTTTCTGTTCTGAAACAGCAGCCATGGGGATCGAGTCAGCCGGTGCTATTCCATGTACCACGTTTTTCATTTCAAGGGGTCTTTTCAGCAAAATGAGACCTTTTGGGGCCAGCCTGTCATGCTTGAGATCGTAGTGAGACCTGTGTGTTCATGCCAGGAGCTCAGTGTCCTACCTGAGTCCTGCTGTCTCCTGTCTTCTCAGTCACTCACTGCTGCTCCCTGCCACTGCAAGAGGACTTTGTACTCCTTATTCTGCAGCCTTTAGGTGCTTTGAGAAGATCACAAAGGCTTCCTGGGATATTTTTCCAATGTTAGTTGACGTCACATGTGTTAGTGAAATTACCAGCCTCGTCCATGGGTTATATGAGGATATTTCTGAATCCAGTTCTGTTCTTTTCTGAGTTTTTGCTTCCCTTTGTGTTTAAATCCCTTCTTTGCCACTTAGTGGTCGTGGAGTCTTGGGCAGGTTACTAACCTCTCTTGTGCCTTAATTTCATCTATGAAGCGGGGATGATTATAGCACCTTTCTCACTGTTCTGGCAGGATTGAATGATATTATATGTGAAAAGCACTTAGAACAGTACTTGGCACACAGTGCTAATAAGTGATTAGGAGTATTTTGATTACCCGTAGCTCAAAATTACACTCTCAGGTCCATCTCCTGTTTTAAACCTTGGAATACTAGGAAAATGGAACATGCAGGGAGACCTGGGTTTGAGTCCTTATTTTTCCACCAACTTATTCTGTGATGTTGGGTAAGTCAGCTCTTCCTCCTGGGACTTAATATGGTCATAGTCAAATGATGAGGGTGGACTAGATCAGGAATGACAGATGGAGGAAGGGCATAGAACTTCTGGATTTTCTCTCTCATTTCCTACCAGTGTCAGATATGATCTCAGAATCTTCTGAATACAGCTCTCCAGGCAGCCATTGTGAATTGATTAGATGGCACCTGATTTCACATCTGTTTTCTGTCCCTGGATTAGATGATGTTCTAACTCTGATAGTCTATAATCTTAAATAAAGCGGTGCAAGGAGCCCAAATTTCAAGCTCCACAGATGGTGCATCCCCTTGCCATACACCTCTGCCTATTAAGTATGACTCGAGATAAAAACTAACTTCCAGAAGGGACTCATATCCCATTTAGCTGGGGATGAGCAGGGACTTGCCTTTTTCTGGCTGCAACATTTCCTAAACCTCTGTTTCCTCTGCATGATGTTCAAGACAGTCCAACTGAAGGTCTGAACACCTTTTATGTCCATCTTTGAATTTGACTTTTAAGTCAGCTTTATAAGTATTTGCATCTG
Organism: Phocoena sinus; assembly: GCF_008692025.1. Taxonomy (NCBI): domain Eukaryota; kingdom Metazoa; phylum Chordata; class Mammalia; order Artiodactyla; family Phocoenidae; genus Phocoena; species Phocoena sinus. The sequence goes on from NC_045773.1 coordinate 7,489,915, forward strand.
TATGTCCTCTTTTAGGCAGACGTGGACAGGGCTTGACCTCTGCCCTCAAGGAGTTTATAACTTTATAGGGGAGGTAGGATTGAGGCACACACAGCAGTGAAAAACAGTACAAAGTTGTATACAATCAGTTGCTAAGTTAAGTACTAAAACATACATTATATGTCAGAGATAGGAAAACACAGCATGGAAGACATAACTAATCAGTCACTACAGTCTTTCCATAGTAAGCTCAGATGCTGCCTAGTAATCCTTCTCAACGTGGAGTTCCAGGCAGCCACTACCATAGGTCAGAGTTGGCATGTGTAGTAAAATCTGTATGCCATCCTGTGTTAGTTAAAATATGTAAAGCTAGCTGCTGTAATAGATAAATCTCAAAATCTCAGTGGCTGAGCACAATAAAAGTTTATTTCACACTCATTTTGAATTGGTAGGGAAATCTGCTCCACACAGTCATTCAGAGACCCAGGCTTCTTCCATCTTGTGACTCCGGCCCTCCTCAAGGCCTGTGGAGTCCTTCCCATTCAGCCATAGATGGGGAAGGAGAGAGTGAGGACCATGCCTGAGAATTCTGTGTAGGTTAGGCCTGGAAAAGGCAGGCACTACTGTGCTCACATTTTATTGGCCAGGACCCAGGCACATGACCACACCTGACTGCAAGGAAGGCTGGAAAGTTAGTCTAGCTGTGTGCCTGAGAAGGAGGGAAGAAATGCAGATACTGGTGGGCACTAGCAATTTCTGCCATGTACCCTGGAATCACAGGAACTTGCAAAAAGGGTGGAGTTGTCAGAGAAGGCTTTAAGAAGGGCTCTGAAAGATGTATAAGATGTGAATTTGTCAAAGGCAGTAGGGAGGGCATTTGAGACAAGGGTAAAAGCAGGAATAAAGTTTACGGATGGGAACCATTTGGCCTTAGGCTAAGACAGAAAGGAGACAAGATAGGCTGCACTAAAGGTTTGTGGGAGGAAATCCTGCATGGATGGGATTAAGTGATGGTGGATCCTTGACTGTGATGATATTTCCTCTCTAAATGGCAGAAATTTGGACAAGTGTTTTGTCTCCAGCAAAAGCTACTAAAAAGGCAAAGATCTGGTAGCAATCAGTCGTCTGATTCTTTCAGCTTCTGTTTTGTCCTCCAGCCATCCTTCAGTGAACCCAGTGGCCTATTTAGAAATACCACCCTTTCTCAAGTTTCCTCAAAACCCTTTCCTTAATGGTGTGAAGAGAATTCCCAATGAGAAGAGAGCGAGGGGGGCAGGGAGCTGGGAGCCCTCTTCTTAGCCCAACTTTGCATCTTTCCCTATTTGCATTTATTATCATGCACTGATTATTCACAGAGAGCCTTGCCCTTTGTGGGTTCGCATTAATTTAGATTGCTTTTGAAAAGCAATCAAGGAGGGAATTAAGTGATCATACATCAAGGGGAAAAAAAGACATGGCACCAAAGAGATGGGATGCGCTTTGCTGTAACTGGTCGGGTCAGGCTGCTGTGAGCTTTCCTCTAAGCCCGGGAGATATTGGCAGGTGCACCTCAGCTCTCCTGGGACCTTCGTGGGCCTGTTCATCACACTTTTGATCAGTATACCCATGGATCAGAATACAGAAGAGGCATAAGTGGCAAGTAGATGATCACTGGCCTGAGACAAGACAGTTTCCCTTTCTGAGCCTCAGTTTCCTCATCTGTAAAATGAAAAGGGGGATTAGGTGATCTTTCAGGCCCCTCCTTGTAGGTCTACAACTCTCTGCCAAAGTCTTTTTGAAGACTAAACAATTGTGTAACATTACAAATGGACACACCAACTACCTGCTCCTAATCCATAAAGTTTTCCTTGCTCAGTCTTCCCATGGGCATTAATAGGAAAAGGAAAGTGAACTAACATTTCTCTCTCTCTCTCCTGCGTCAGTTATCCAGTGCTCTTGATCTAGGCTGTGGATTTCTCAACTGTTTGTTTTTTGTTTTATTTGGGAGGTCTTTGAAAACCTGTGTTTGTAAAGTGGAATATGCATACAGGTAAGCGCACATTTGACAGGTTTACAGCTCGACCCCTGCTTTTTTTTTTTTTTTTAATGTTTATTGGAGTATAATTGCTTCACAATACCATGTTAGTTTCTGTTGCACAACAAATCGAATCAGCATACGCACACACATGTCCCCATATCCCCTCCCTCTTGAGCCTCCCTCCCATCCTCCCTATCCCACCCTTCTAGGTCATCGCAAAGCGCAGAGCTGATCTCCCTGTGCTATGCTGCTGCTTCCCACCAGTCAACTATTTTACATTTGGTAGTGTATATATGTTGATGCTACTTTCACTTCATCCCAGCTTCACCCTCCCATCCCATGTCATCAAGTCCATTCTCTATGTCTGCCTCTTTATTCCTGGCCTACAACTAGGTTCATCAGTACCACTTTTTTTTTTTTTTAAGATTCCATACATATGCGTTAGCATATGGTATTTGTTTTTCTCTTTTTGACTTACTTCACTCTGTATGACAAACTCTAGGTCCATCCACCTCACTACAAATAACTCAATTTTGTTTCTTTTTATGACTGAGTGATATTCCATTGTATATATGTGCCACATCTTCTTTATCGAATTATCTGTCAGTGGACATTTAGGTTGCTTCCATGTCCTGGCTGTTGTAAACAGTGCTGCAGTGAACATTGGGGTGCATGTCTCTTTTTGAATTATGGTTTTCTCAGGGTATATGCCCAGTGGTGGGATTGCTGGATCATATGGTAGTTCTATTTTTTAGCCTTTTAAGGAACCTCCATATTGTTTTCCATAGTGGTTGTATCAATTTACATTCCCACCAACAGTGTAGGAGTGTTCCCTTTTCACCACACCCTTTCCAGCATTTATTATTTCTAGCTTTTTTGATAATGGCCATTCTGACTGGCGTGAGGTGATACCTCATTGTAGTTTTGATTTGCACTTCTCTAACAATTAGTGATGTTGAGCATCTTTTCATGTGCCTCCTGGCTGTCTTTATGTCTTCCTTGGTGAAACGTCTATTTAGATCTTCCACCCATTTTTTAACTGGATTGTTTGTTTTTTTGTTATTGAGCTCCATGAGCTATTTGTATATTTTGGAGATTAATCCTTTGTCTGTTGTTTCATTTGCAAATATTTTCTCCCATTCTGAGGGCTGTCTTTTTGTCTTGTTTATGGTTTCCTTTACTGTACAAAGGCTTTTAGGTTTAATTAAGTCCCACTTGTTTATTTTTGTTTTTATTTCTGTTACTCAAGGGGGTGAGTCAAAAAAGATCTTCCTGTGGTTTATGTCAAAGAGTGTTTTTACTGTGTTTTCCTCTAAAAGTTTTATAGTGTCTGGTCTTACATTTAAGTCTTTAATCCATTCGGAGTTTATTTTTGTGTATGGTATTAGGTAGTGTTCTAATTCTTTTTACATTCTTTTACGTGTAGCTGTCCAGTTTTCCCAGCACCACTTATTGAAAAGGCTGTCTTTTCTCCATTGTATGTTCTTGCCTCCTTTGTCGTAAATTAGGTGCCCATTTGTGCGTGGGTTTATCTTTGGGCATTCTATCCTGTACCATTGATCTATATTTCTGTTTTTGTGCCAGTACCATACTGTCTTGATTACTGTAGCTTTGTGTTATAGTTTGAAGTTGGGGAGCCTGATTCCTCCAACTCCGTTTTTCTTTCTCAAGATTGCTTTGGCTATTCGAGATCTTTTGTGTTTCCATACGAATTGTAAGATTTTTTGTTCTAATTATGTGAAGAATGTCATTGGTAATTTGATAGGGATTGCATTGAATCTGTAGGTTGCTTTGTGTAGTATAGTCATTTTCACAATATTGATTCTTCTAATCCAAGAACATGGTATATATCTCCATCTGTCTATGTCAACTTTGATTTCTTTCATAGTTTTCTGCATACAAATCTTTCACCTCCTTAGGTAGGTTTATTCCTCGGTATTTTATTCTTTTTGTTGCAATGGTAAATGGGAGTGTTTCCTTAATTTCTCTTTCTGATTTTTCGTTGTTGGTGTATACCAATGCCAGAGATTTCTGTGCATTAATTTTGTATCCTGCGACCTTACCAAATTCATTGACTAGTTCTAGTAGTTTTCTGCTGGCATCTTTAGGATTTTCTATGTATAGTATCATGTCATTGGCAAATAGTGACAGTTTTACTTCTTCTTTTCCAATTTGTATTTCCTTTATTTCTTTTTCTTCTCTGTTTGCTGTGGCTAGGACTTCCAGAACAAAGTTGAATAAGAGTGGCGAGAGTGGACATCCTTGTCTCGTTCCTGATCCTAGTGGAAATGCTTTCAGTTTTTCACCATTGGGTATGATGCTTGCTGTGGGTTTGTCATATATGGACTTTATTATGTTGAGGTGGGTTCCCTCTATGCCCATTTTCTGGAGTTTTTTTCTTAAATGGGTGTTGAATTTTGTCAAAAGCTTTTTCTGCATCTATTGAGATGATCATGTGGTTTTTATTCCTTAATTTGTTAATGTGGTGTATCACATGGATTGATTTGCGTATATTGAAGAATCCTTGCATCCCTGGGATAAATCCCACTTGATCATGGTGTATGATCCTTTTAATGTGCTGTTGTATTCTGTTTGCTAGTATTTTGTTGAGGATTTTTGTATCTGTGTTCATCAGTGATATTGATCTATAATTTTCTTTTTTGGTAACATCTTATTCTGGTTTTGGGATCAGGGTGATGGTGGCTTCGTAGAATGAATTTGGGAGTGTTTCTCCCTCTGCAGTTTTTTGGAAGAGTTTGAGAAGGATCGGTGTTAGCTCTTTTCCGAATGTTTGATAGAATTCGCCTGTGAAGCCATCTGGTCCTGGACTTTTGTTTGTTGTTAGATTTTTGATTACGGTTTCAATGTCATTACTTGTGATAGGTCTGTTTATATTTTCTAATTCTTCCTGGTTCAGTCTTAGAAAATTGTACCTTTCCAAGAGTTTGTCCATTTCTTCGTGGTTGTCCATTTTATTGGCATATAGTTGTTGGTAGCAGTCTCTTATAATCCTTTGTATTTCTGCAGTTCGACCCTTGCTTTTATGATCATTTTATTGTATTCTGTTTCCCCTCCCTCCACCGTCTTCTAATTTGGGATGGACACTGAAAGGGATTGGGACAAGAGTCCCAAATCGATTGCTTCCATAGGCCTCTGGCAGGGGGTTGTTTGCTAATCACCATTATGGTTACTGCAAAGATTTGCAGGTGTTCTGAGGGTGTCACTGATTGGTATAAGCCGCATCTCACACAGGCTTGGATGAGATCCCCAGGGAGCAGACATCCGGTGAAATGAGACGGAGCCGAGGCCCTGATTGAAGAGGTTGGCAAAGGAAAAGGAGATAGGAGGAGGAGAGTGAGGTGGAACGGAGCACATGCTGTCAGAAGGAGCAACAAAGGGAAAGAAGCAGCAGAGCCTAGGTTCATGTAAGCCCAGGGGGGTGGAGACGGCGGTGTGGGGTGGGGTGGCAAGTTCTGGCAAGGAAGAGAGAGGATGAGGAGGACCAGGGCTGAGACGGCCCCTGGCTTTGTGATTACAATGGTGGGGAAGATGGTGCTTCTTTGAAGAGGTGAAAGGGTGATGACGCGTGGAGAGATAATGGCTGTGCAGCACTTAGCATGGCGTTTGTGTGTGTGCTGGTGTGGTTCTCCCCCTAATTACCTCTCATCTGCCCTCAATTACTGGATGACAATGATTAAATCCTGTCCAGCCCCTTCCTCAGTTAATCCACCGACTGGGCCACCTCGCTTCCACGTTTTACCTGGGAGGCGCATTGCATTTTAGAGAAATTACCATTATAGCTCTTTTTGTTGAGGAAAAAGTAAGATACAGGGAGAATTTAGTACCCACTGGCTGTAGAAAGGTCTAATTAACCTTGTTCTGGGGCTATCCACATGACAAGCTGCTCCTTTGTAGAATAACAGATGCCCCTGATGTTTATTCAAGAGCAGATTATCGACTGGACTGACTTAAACTGAGTAGATTTCAGTAACCAGAAATAAATATCTGCTTCGGGCTACCTAAGGACACAGCACACGTTTAGCTGAGGTTCCTGCTTTTCCCACACACTTAGCTGAGGTTCTCCAAAGGATAGCTTCCTTATCTGAAAGATGGGGTAAGTGATACTTAGCTTGCAGAGTTATAGGAGGGTTAAATGAGATTTTCTATCTCACATACTTAGTGTCATCTCTGGCATGTAGCAGGCATTCGATAAAAAGTGGTATTGATGATGCTACAAGCAAGCATTTATTGAGTGTCCCAGGTGCTGTTACAGAATGAATAATACAGGACTCCTGTTCTTAAGGGGCTAGCAATGCAGCAATAAAGAGAGACTCATAATACTCAGGAAGTAATCACAAGGCAGTGTGGTAAACATGGTAATAGAGCGGCACTCTGAGTTCTGTGAGAACAGAGGAGAGGACAGTGGATCCTCTCTGGCAGAGACAGACAAGGCTGCCCTGGAGGAGGAGTCTCTCAAGTTAGACCTTGAAGGCAGAGTGGAGAAGAGACATTCCTGGCAAAGGAGCCTACACGTCCAAAGGCAGTGAGGTTGGAGACAGCTTGGTGCTCTGTGAGGAAGCATCCACTGGTGGGGGCATGAGAGAAATGGAATTGGTGACTCTTTCCACCAGCCCCAGCATTTGAGGGTGACGGGGTTGGAGAACGCAGAGCTGTCTGGTGTGGATGGAAAGTGGAGTGCTTCCAGTACTCTGCCTCGCTGAACCCTGTGTGCCAGCCCACTCCCTGCTCCTCCATCTAATCTTCTAAGTAGCCTATTGGGAAGGAGGGATCAAGCTTGGCATCCAGGGCTTATTACAGTCTGTTTCTAAGCCTTTTTTCACTCTATTACAAATGGGGTGCACCTGGGATGCCCTCCCCTCCTGCAGTCAGCCCAGGTCACAGGTGTCTCCTTCTTCCACTGAGCCTCTCTCTCTGGTCACGCCAGCCACGACCTTCTCTGCCTTCTCTTGGAGCACAGGGTAGCTAGCAAGAGGGGCTGGAATCTGGCTGAGAGTAGGCACGGGGGAGCGGGGGTTGGAGAGGCACATGTGGTGGAAAGGGGGGGGGGGCAGTGTGTCCAGGGGCACCCAGTATGTCAGTGGGAGGTGGGATTCCAGGTAGAGAAGGGGGCTCGCACTGTTTCTGAAACCACAGATGGCCCAGTGGGTGGCTGGAGTGCTGCGAAGGGGTGTCTGGGCCTGGGACCTTTGGGAATCTAGGGCAGAGCCTCCTAGGGGGAATAGCCTGTCTGGGGAGGGAAGATGGTAAGAGCAAGGTACACCAGGCAGGTGACTGGTGTAGCACCCACACCAGGGCTTGGGAACAAGGTGGGCTCCTGGCGGTCATACTGGTATTTATGTTGCCTGGGAGTTGGGTGGTGTGGGTACAGCTGATTCATACCTTCTGTCTGGTAGGGATCTTTCTGGAGCTAGGTAAAGGCTCTTGGGAGGAGAGGTGCAAAGGTAAGGAGCCAGGCTGTACTGGATAACCTCCCTCTTCTAATCTCTCCTATAAAGCAACTAACTAGCTCTTTACTATTTGTGTGACCTTTAGTTTCTGAATGCCATTTACAGTACTGTAGCCAAGTCCTCATCGAACTTTCAAGGGGCTCTGCCTAACTCCCGCTTAGACCTCCAAGGCAAAATCTGTGTCTGCATTTCTAATAATAAGAAGAATGTCAACAACAGGGTCCATTTATTGAGCACTTCTTCTAGGTACTGGGAGATTTACATGTATGGCTGATTCGATCCTCATGTTAAGACCTTGAGGCAAGCTTATTCCCACTTGACACATGAAGAAACTGAGGCTCAAAGAATTTAAAATCCAGTGTTGAAGGTCACACAGCTAGTAACTGTTGCAGTTCAGATTCAAATGAAGTCTCAGGCAGACTCTGTACTTTTAATCCCTGTGCTATGCTGTGAAATAAAATCATTCCAATTTATTGAAACTGGTCTTTGTTAAAAGCCATGACGCTGCAGTGCATTACCATGCTCCTTCCTTACTTTGGCCTCCAGCATCACTTTGCTTATAATCTCTGTATGTGAATTAATTGATTGATTGAACTGGGGGAGGGGGTGGAGATTGAGGGGGTGCACAACCTGGGGCACCTGGAGTAGTGTCCTTTCCTTCCTTGAGCCCCTTGGAGAGAGACCTGGGGGTGGATGGAAACGTCTGCAGAGAATGTTTTTCAAACAGCCTCCGAAAGCACTTTGCCGAGCAACAAAGAGCCTTTCAGAGCACAGCTCCTGAGGTAGTGAGGGGCTCAAAGGGGTGGGGGACTTGCAAGCTGAGAGCAGAGTGGGAGGGCCTGGAGTCGCCACTGCCTACAGCCTTTGGCTCCACCAAAAAGCCAAGCTGAGGAGGATCGAGTTTCATCTTGGGGTACCGCTGTGGGGCTGAGGGGCCGGGGCTGAGGGTCCAGGGCTGGGGCTGGGGTGAAGGCACATGAGAGGGAGAAGGTCTTTAGGTAATACTACAGGGTGTGTGTGTGTGTGTGTGTGAGTGTGTGTGTGTGAGAGAGAGAGAGAGAGAGAGAGAGAGAACAAATCCGTTTCAGTTCTAGAACACAACTCTGTGGGTGTGGAAGGACATTCAAAACTAGTTTCCTAGGGACATATGTGTTTTTAATTAAGAATAGTTTTAACTTATAAAAGTAATACATGCTTGCTGTAAAAATTCAACTATCAAGGCTTATAAACCTCTAAATAAAACTTTGAAAGCTCTTGCCACCCATCATAAGTTATCACTGTTAACATTGTGGATGTATTCTCCCAGACTCTGTGTGTGTGTGTGTGTGTGTGTGTATACTGTGTTTTAGATACATAATTAAACATCTTTGTACTAGATATGTAACTATAGTGGCTAAGTTCTATCGAATGCTTACTATGTGCCAGCCTTTATAGTAAGTAGGAGGTGTTCTTTATTTTCATGACCTCATTTCATTCTTACATCTCTGTGAAGTTAGGTATTAATGATCCCCATTCACAGGATGGGGGAAGTGAGACTTAGTGAGGTTGCCGGGGGTAGAAATGTGGCTGCAAGATGTGGATGCTTCCTGCTGGTCTAGTTCACCTTGTTTATAACAAAGTGGGATCACATGTGCCCTCTCTGCAGTGGGGCTTCTGCTCTGGCCCGTTTTCTTGGCCCCTTCACCACCTCCTCCTTCTTTCCCTGTTCCCAGTCATGGCCTTCCCCTTTGGATGCAGTTTGCTCAGTGAGTCTGATAGGAAGGCATGCTAAAGCGTAAGGATAGTGATCATCACAGGGTGAGTTTGGTAGGCAGAATAATGCCTCATCCCCCGCAAAGAGCCCTGCATCCTGATTCCCTGGGAGCTGTGAGTGTTACTTCACACAGCAACGGGACTTTGCAGATGTCATTAAGGTTGTTATTAGTTTCCCAGAGCTACCCCAACAAAGCACCAAAAAAATTGGTTGGCTTACAACAACAGAAATTTATTGTCTCACAATTCTGGAGGCTAGAAGTCTGAAATCAAGGTGTCAGCAGGGCCGTGCTCTCTCTGCCGACTCTTGGGGAGGATCCTTCCTCGCCTCTTCCGGCTTCTGGTGTTTGCTGGCAATCCTTGCCATTCCTTGGCTTGTAGATGCATCACTCCAGTCACATGGCTGTCTTCTCCCTGTGTGTCTTCACGTTGTCTTCCCTCTGTGTATGTCTGTCCCTGTGTCCAGATTTCCCCTTTCTATAAGGACAGCAGTCACCTTGGATCAGGGTCCACCCAAATGACCTCCTTTTAACTTGGTTACTTTTGTAAGACCCTATTTCCAATTAAGGTTGCATTCTGAGATATTTGGGGCTTAGGACTTCAACATATCTTTTTTGGAGGGGGGCACAATTCAACCCATAACGACCTTAAAATATGGAGATTATCGTGGATTATCAGGGGGGCCCAGTCTAATCACATGGGCCCTGAAAAGCTGAGCACTATCTCTGGCTGGAGACAGAGGAGAGGTGCCCAGAGGGGAAGTTAGAAGGATATGACCCATTGCGCCACCCCTGGCTCTGAGACATGGGGACCTGTCCAAGGGCAAAGGCTGGAAAGAAGCCTCTAGGAGCTGAGGGTGCCCCCGAGCTGACAGCCAGCCAGGATATGGTGACCTCAGTCCTACAACTGCAAGGAACTAGGTTCTGCCACAACCACAATCCAGGAGGAAGTGGATTCTTCCCTGAATCTTCCCATAAGAGCCCAGCCAGCCAATACCTTGATTTCATCCCTGTAAGGCCCTAGACCGAAAACCAGTTGAGTCAACCTGGACTTCTGAGCCTCAGAACTGTGAGATAATAAATTTGTGCTTAAATTGCTGAGTTGGTAGAAATTTGTTCTGGCAGTAAAAGAAAAGGAATACAGTTACCTTCCCATTTCACCGGACCTTCAGCGCCTTAAGCCAAAGACATGGCCAATGATAGGAATTCTCGGGGCCTCATGTTTACTTTCTTGGGTCTTTGAATAATACCACCATCCTGTACAGAATGTGATGTTTCCCAGTGCATTTCTTGCAAAATTTCACTTGCTTCTCCCAGGAGCCCTGTGAGATCTAGGGATATTATTCTCTCCATTTTACAAGGCAGGAAACCATGTGATTTAATGAAGGAAGTGATTTGCTCAGGGCCTCACAGAAGTGGGATTGCAAGCCAGGTTTCCTGTTTCCAAATCACAGGCACGTTTTGCCACAGCCCATGGCTGCCTCTATTTCCCAAAGCACCTGTTGTCTGAACACAATTACAGCTGTCCAAAGGCTTGGGCCCCTTGTGAGGGCATGAGCTTCCTTTTGCAGAGAAATGGTTAAGCAGGAGCCAGTGGACAATTCGCCTGGGATGCTGAGGAAGAGATTCCTGCCATTCGTGGGAGGACGTTGGCAGGTGCCTCCTGATGCCCTTTTCAATTCAGGATCTACAGTGGGAGGTGGGATAAGCTTTTGGTACCACAATTCAGACAAGAGAAAGCCCACTGGGTCTTGCCTGGAGAAGATGCACAGAGGAGGTGAACAGGACTTGGAGGGGATGGCTGCGTTTGGATTTCTGGCATGATTGCAGGGCATGCCTCTTGCCCACGCCTTCCAGCAACAGTTGCTTTGGTGAAACTTGCAGGCAGGGTGTGGGTCAAACCTGAAGTGAGTGGACCCCACGGCCTCTGGCCTGCCCTCCTCTCGCTCAGCGCCCCCTCAAGTCCATGGTGCTGGCTGAGGGCATACCATGTGGTTGTAGCCAAAAGAACAGTGGTGGGAGAGCAAAGGGGTAAGGGAAATACAGGCGGAGAATAACTTCCTGCCCAGCCTGGCTTCCCGTGGCTTCCCCGCTAACCCACTCGAACTCTCATTAACTCTCTTTGTCTCTCTGTGGGTGGGAAGCAAACAGCCTGTCTTCTGAGGGCAGCTGCCCTCCTATTAAAGGTTCCTTAGCAATTTTCCACTTGTCCTTGAGCCTGGGCGTCCCCTCCTCAGTCTTGTCGCCTGCATGGCTGGGGTGACTTAGACTGTACCTTCCCCATGCCTGAACTCCCTGGGGAGCTACCTCGCTTCCGCCCTTCCTCCCGCCTGTCTTGGAGCGCCCTTCAGTTCAGGAGCTCTTTCTAGCCCCCAGACCACATGCCGTGGGGATGGCTGGAAATGATGGCCTCGCGGGCTTCAGGCTGGGAAGTAGCACAGCATGGTGGACAGAACTGGATATTTACTAAACACTTCCTGTGTGCCTGGCCCTGTGCTAGGACTCAGGGACACAGTACTGAACAAGACAGAAGAGGACCATGTGCCAGCCTTGGTTCCAACCCTGCTGCTGGCGTGACCCTGAGCTCATCACCTCACCTCTGTGTTACAATCATGTCGAACAATGACTGAAACGGCGCTTTGCAAGCATGCTGTAAACTGTAAACTCTATGGAGGAGGTATTGTTAGTTTGTATCCCCTCACTCGATCCTCTCAATTATCTCATGAGGTAGGCATGGCAGCAGTTCTTATACCCATCTTACAGTTGAGAAAGTAAAGCCTCGGGCGGCTGAAGAGCAGGAACGGGAGCAGGAGCTAAGTGTTCAGCTACTTAGCTGTGAGCTGATTCTGTTTTACTGCATACTGTGCCCCAGGAGTTCACTGGTGACAGTGTTTAATGACATTTTCAACAACCACAGCATTCATAAACTCACATTCATCAACTGCTTACTATTTACCAAGGACTGGGTTAAATCCTTTATATGCCTATTATTATTCCCACTTTCCAGATGAGAAAATTGAGGCTCGGCAAGGATAAGTCATTTGTCCAAGGTCACTTTTCTATGCAGAGGCAGAGTCAGGGATCACACTCAGGTGTGTCTGACCCCAGAGCCTAGAGTTGTAACCTCTGTGCTATTGCTTATCCAGGTGAGCATCTCAAACTGATGTGCCCAAAATAACCAGAAAGCATACAAGAGAGTAGGAAGGGGGTAGACTAGCAGTAATCACAACCCAACACACACACCCCACCTAGAAGTGTGCCTCAGGCAGTGGGGACTGTGGGCATCAAGAGGAATGGCTTCCTGCAGCCGAGCTTTATCGGGAAAGTGGATCTTGAACAATGGGCAGGATTGGAAACTCAGAAGGGCAGAGGCGGGTATGAACAGGGGACCTGGAGAAGAAAGGGAGATGAGGAGGGGATCAGGCTGGTGGGTGCATGTGGGGGAGCAGTGGAGATCACATGGGCTTTACCTGAAGCAAAGGAACTGAAGTTTGTTCCAGCAGCCGTTGCAGCTGTGGCCCAGCTGCCCGCGCCCCGGCCACTGAAGGAAATGAGTGCCCAGAGACGTCTCTGGGTCTGGGGTGGAGTAAAGATCGTGCCTTTTTTGTTGTTTATCATTCTGGACCTTGAGGTTAGAGAAGAAGAGGAACAGAGCTACTTTCTCCTAGACTCAGGGAGGAGGAAGGAGAACAGAGGGGACCAGGCCTAGGGAGGGGTTGGGAGAGCCTGGCATGGCAACACTGGTCTGTGAGCCTAGAGACCCATGTGCTGCGCTCCTGTGTAGCACTGTGAAGTTTGAATATAGATTCCTCTCTGGCGCTCAGTTTTCCAAACTGTGACTTGAGAGATGTATCAGTAAGAGCCACTGGTTGCAAGTGACGGAAACATCATTCAAACGGCTGAAAACAGGGCTTTATTGACTCCTGTGATTGGAAAGTCCAGGGATAGTTCTAATTCTATGGTTGGTTAGATCTGGAGCTTCAAATGATATCATCAGGTATCTGTTTCTCTCCATCTTTTGCTCTCTTCTCCATTGAGATGCCTTGTGTTACAGGCAGGTTCACCCTCAAGATCTCAAGGTGACTGCCAAATTCTCCAGGCTTACCTTCTACCAGCCTTGCAACCCACAGAAGAGCATCTGTCAGTAGTTCTTGCAGAAGCCCTAGGGTACACCCTAGGACAGCTCCTGGTCCTACGTGGTCATGTGGCCAGGGATGCCTGCCTCTAATTTGCCAGACTGGGGTCACATGATGTCCATTAGAGTTGAAGGTAGAGTTAGTACCACAGAAGTCACATGGAGTGAGAATGGGACGGGATGATTTCCCCAGAGGAACATAGGAGGGCTGATACCAGAAGAAGGGGGAATGAATGTCAGGCACGCAAGAACCGCAGATGCCCTCCTCAGCATCCAAGGGCTGACCTGCCTGTTTTTGAATGAAGTCACTGACAATGGGGCCCCTCTAAATTGTGTTAGGGTCATGGAACCCTTTAAGAATGCCATGAAAGCCATGATCCCCCTCCCTAGAAAGACACACAGAACTCCTTAGCATGGCTTCTGAGGCACTGCATGATCGGTCTCTCCTGCCTCCCCCAGACCCCCAGCTGGCCACACGGGCCTCTAGCTGTTCCTTGTTCTCACCATGCTGCCTCCCTCCAAAGGGCCTTGAATTTGCTGTTCCTTCTGAGTTAACGTCACCTCTGTGTATGTTGCCTTGTAAACCTCTCCCTGGCACCTAATTCAAGAGCAGTTTAAGATTTTTTATATGGTTGTTTGGCTAATATCTGTCTTTTCCAGCAGAACGGAGGCTCCATGGAGGAGGGAGCTGATTTTGCTTCCCTTTATATCTGTAGCACCCAGTAGAGTGTCTGGCACATAGTTGGTGCTTAATAGTAGACAGGTAAATATATACCTTTAAATATACAATTTTCCCTGAATTATTTTTAGTGGCATACACCTACCTAGAGTCAGTCTCTGAACCTCAGGTTAACAACCTAAGAATAAAAAATGGAAAAATGAAGGCATTGGACAGTCAGCTCACTTAAAGCAGGGCCATGCAAATGAGGACCTCCTCCCTACCTGGGCCAGTTTTTCTGATAATCTAGGTGCCATTGACTTAAGTTGAAGTCTTCTAAGTGGAGTCCCATGGATGATTAGTGTGGGTAAAATCTGTGGTCAAATAAATTTGGGAAACACCGTCTAATCTGATATATCCTCCTGCTCTTGGAGATTTACAACATACATTAATAATAGTAATATATTAAAAAAAATTATCATTAGTATAACGATCATTTATCAAGGGCTTACTATGTGCTAGGTACCTTACTAGGTCCTTCACACGTATTTTCACAAGTAATCTCATAATAGCCTTGTGCAATAGATGCCATCATCACCCCATGTTACAGAAGACAAATGAATGCTTGCATGGATTAAGGATCCCAAGTTATCGTCTAGAAAGTGGTAGATATGGAACTCAAATCCTGGCGATCTGATAGGTGTCCAGTCTCCTTACTCAACTGAAGATATGAGAAATCCTATAGTGGAAACACTTTACCTTTGTGTAACGTGTGTTTGTTGATAATGGAATCGCTTTTCTCTCCAAACACTTAGAAGATCTCAAGGATCGCACCTAATTTGGGACATGCCGGTGAAGTCTTAATTCATGTTGAGTAGGACCGAGACCAGAAGAATGTACCTGGCACAGACTCAATGCCACAAATATTTCTGGAGCACCCCTTGTGCCAGGTGTGGTGCTAGTGGGCACAAAGCCACATTCTCATTGCCCAGGGGCACCCATAGCAGACCGGAGCCTGCTCCTGGGCTGCCCCACCGAGAGCCTGCCTGTTTCTGGGTCTTCCTCGGACCATTCAGCTGTGTCTTCCCTTGGTGGGGTACGGCCCTGAGTCACGTCTATGAGTTAGTTCACAGCTAAACACATGTTCATTCTGTAAATGTTTAGTGAGGACCTTCTGTGCTCCAGGACCTGTGCTAGGGATTGGGGATCCAGAGGCAAATAAAATACTCTCTTTTCCCAGGACATCCATTGTCTAGGTCAGTGCATAGGACATCCAATGTACAAGATAGACTGAGAGGTGCTGTGTGAATTTCGAGATACAAGCAATTACTCTTTTTTTTTCGATTAACCAAATTAATTTTGGTTTGGGATTTAAGCTCATGCCTAAATGATGTTGGAACATGTGGACGTTGGGCAAGTCCAGATGTTTGGCTGATAGCAGTAAGCAGCTGTGTGTTCCGAAGCATCCTGGGGAATTCCTGCCCACCTGCCGCACAGGGCGGGGAGGGACGTGGGAATGAGGTGCTGGCTCAGCAAGAGTCCTCAGACTGTGCCGCCAGCCACGCCTGGGCAGCGAGCGTCCGCGTGCATAGAATGCCATCGCCCACTGCTCCTGCCCACTGTCCCCCCAGCCCACGGAAGGACGCCTTTCTGGTGTCCAGTGTTGCCAGGTCACTCACATTTCTCCAGATTACTCACCTGAGCCCCGAGGGACAAGCATAGGCTTTTCATTTCAGTGACCTCGGGTTCCTCATCCATCAAATGGGAGTAAAGATTCCTCCTCAGGAAGTGGCCTGAAGGGTGGGGAGGTGGGGAGGTGGGGACGGGGTCGGCAGGGCAGGTCCAGGCAGAAGGAGCAGCATGTGTGAAGCTGCTGAAGTGCGACAGAGGTGGCAAGTTGGAGGAGTTGGAACAAGTTTAGTCCTTAGAATGTCACGTGGCTGTGCCCTCCTCTGGGGAGCATCCTGCCAACCCCCAGGCCCACTTTATTTCTTCTCCCCCATCACTTTCTCCACCCTGGCACTATTCCAATCCACTCAAACTGCCCCTTGACTCAGCTGTTTCTCCCTTTAGCCAGTAAGATGCCTGATGCACAGCTATTATCTTTACTTTATTATCTACTACTTTATTATCTTGGATATCTTGGTTGGTGTCAGGGACTCTCAAACAGATACTCCCCTGAAGGGGTCAGCTGTTTCACTGGCAGTGCCCCCAGGCCATGTAAACAGGGAGGCTCCTGCCATCTGGGGCCTGCCAGGGCTGGACAGGGGACAAGCGTGAGGACGTCTGACTCAGCGTGGAAGCTCTTCCTCCGTGCTCTTGCTCCTGACGTGCCACGCACTTGCCAGCTTCAGTGTGCAGGGCTGCCTGTGTTGGCCGGCTGAAGCTTTTCTGCTCTGTGGCCTCCTAAGCAGGGAGTGTGGGAAGCATCCTGCCAGGGCTCGGCCAGATGTGGCCAAACTTCTGCAGCGGCGTTTGCCCCAGTCTGCAGATGTCCAGCCTCGCTGCGCCAGCCTGGCCGACTCGGCCGGGCCACAGTGTACAGCGCTCGGGGATGGTGGCCGTGAGCCATGCCCCACCACCTCTCCTGTTGGCCTTGGTAATTCCCAACTTCCTCTCACATGACTTCTGTCTCTGTTTACTTCTCTCTCTGGCCTCCCTGCCTGCGGCGTCCCCGTGCCACCTCCAGTCTAATCTGCTGCACTAAACCCAGCCCCTGCGCTGGCCCCTTCCTGGTGGCCTCATTCCAGAGTGTGTGCTGTCTTTGGCTCACCCTCCCAGCCCGCGCACCGCCCTCCCACGCCAGCTCTCTCTACCACTGCGAAGGAGGATCGGTGCACTTTTTCATGTGAAACCTATGATGTTGTATCTGGGGCTCCTCCATCAAGTGCCCAGGAGGGGACCAGCTCCTGGGGGGGCAGAAATGGGCTGCTCTTAAGTCATGGGATGAACATTCCATAGCAGCCTAGCTCAGAGCTTGACTGAAAACAAATGAGTGGGTAGACACATGGGGAGGCAGACATGAGCTCTGGGGATCCAGGCTCTGAGCGCCCCAGAGAGTTGGGGGAAGGTATCTATTATGGGTTGAATCGTGTCCTTCCCAAAGATGTTGAAGTTCTGAGCCCTCAAGAGCTGCGAATGCGACTTGATTTGGAAATAGGGTCTTTGCAGAGATCAAATTAAGATGAGGTCGTTAGGGTGGGCCCTCATCCAGTATGACTAGTGCCTAAGGGGAAATTCGGACACAGACACACACACACAGGGAGGGTGCCATGTGAAGATGAGGGCAGAGAGGGGGTGATGCCTGTACAAACCAAGGAATGCCAGAGGTTGCCAGCAAATCTCCGCGAGCTGTGGGGCCTCCCTTACAGCCCTCAGAAGGAACCAACCCTGCTGACACCTTGATCTCAGACTTTTAGCCTCCAGAACAGAGGCAATAAATTTCTATTGTTTCAGCCAGGCAGTTTGTGGTCCTTTCTTATGGCAGCCCCAGGAAATGAATACAGTATTTGAATACCTTCAGAGCCTCTCACTTCTGATTATGGGTCAGTGTGCTCTAGCTATCAAGTTTATTTGCATCTTATTTAGTTTGGACATACAGGCTCTATTTTGAGGTATCTGGGCAGAGATTTTGATAATAATAATAAAAACTTTTAATAAGACTCTAATGAGAGTATTAATAAGATTCTAATAAGGAACTTTTTAATATCCTTCTGACTGGTGTAGAGCTGGGCAAGGGATAAAACAACCCATTATCCCATATATACTTTTACAGGGCTTTCCAGTCTACAAAAAGCTTTCTTATTTATTATCCCATTTGGCGCTCAGGGCGACCCTGTGAGGTTAGTACTGTGAGCATTCCCATTTTGCAGAGGAAAGAACTGAGGCTCACAGATGTCCCATAATTGTCTTAAGTGGCAGAGCTGGGACTTAAATGTCGGCCTTCTGACTTGAGTCTCATGTTCTTTCCATGCCCTCACAGCTGCCTCCGAACTTGGAGCAGATGGGACAGTTCAAGGGCAGCTGAGCCCTTGCCTGTTGGCCTGAGGAGTAACACAGTATTTTGATCCTCTTTCAGGAGCAAGGAAGAGGGGACATCATCCTGCCGGGACCTTGCCAGGTTCTCGTAGGACTTTGTGGTGGCCACAGGGGGCCTCCAGGGTTCTTGGGCCCCTGCTAGAGCAAGGTCCTACTGTGAGAGTGGGCCCTGGTGGGTCATTTACAGCACACAGCAGTTGAGGAGAGGCTCCAGCGGGGAGCTGGCTGCCCAGGGGTGGGATTGCCACTCATCACACAGTGAACTGTCCTCCTCCACGTCTCACGGCCCCGACCCTTAGCAAGCTGGAGCACAATGACGCTTTGCAGTCCCGGGCCACTTTGTAGCCCTCCTCGGGACTTTGAAAGTGCCCACTACCCACTAATAAGTGAAGAGCTTGGGGGAGAGGAATGGCCAGAAGGTGTGGAGTCTGAGGTCTGAGTTCAGGCCTCTGCAGAGTGTGACCCTGGGCAAGTTTCCTTTGACTTCGCTGCGCCTCAGGGCCCACACCTGTGAAATGGCTGGAGGACAGCGTCCAGCTTGCTGGGCAGAGGTGAGGAGGAAAGGACAGGTGGGAGCTCTTTCTAATGTTGACCTCGATGTTATTCACAACAATAATAACAGTGAATGTCCCTGAGTCTTTGGGGGCAAAGACCATAAATCCTTCTTCGCGTGAGGAGCCATAAAGAACCGTTGGCCACTTCCTAAAGAGCAGTACTACCCTGCTCCCTTTGCCTCTCATTTGTTGTGCCTGGGTGTGACTCACATTCTTTTGCAGTTTTTTGGCCTCTTTAGAAAACTCTTCTGGTTTCTATCACCAGAGAGTTTCTTTCCACTCTGTCCCTCCTCACCCACTCCCGCCACCACCACCATGGCTCTGAGGTTGTCATGTGAGTGTTTTCCACGTAAAAAATCTGGAAAACCCATTCAAGCCAAACAGAAGGACGATCTTACTGAATCTGAAGCTGATTGAGTTGGTCGCACTGCCCTGGCGCGGGGCTTCTGCGGGCTTCAGAACTCTCCAAGGGTGCGAGACTGAGGACCTGTTTGTTCTGAAACCTTCACTGGCACATCCCACATGCCGTCACTGTCTCAGTGCAGCAATAAACCCTGTGTCCTTTCTTGTGTCAGTGCTTCCTGTGGGTCTGTCACTGCGTGGGGCGCTTTACATGCATTAAATCCTCATTTTATCCTCTGAAACGCCGAACACAGGTCTGTCCAACTTTGAAGTCCAGGTTCTAAGCAGTTCCGGTGTAACTGTCTGTTTGAAGGAACTCTCGCCCAGTCCGTTCATCCTGCAGGTGAGGAAACTGAGGCTCAGGAAGGGGGATGGCGACTTCCTAGAAGGAGGAACCGGACCCCAGATGTCCTAACTTCTAGGGTTTTTTCTGCTGCCCCTTCCTCCCCCTCAGAGACGCGCCAAACTGCCGCTGGGAGCTGCCCAGTGAGTACCAACGGGAGCCCTCACTCAGCTATGCTCTTGCTGTTACATCCCAGGTCTCGGTTAAACCTGACAAAGGGGGTATTGGTTAATTCAAGCCGTTGTCTACTTCAAAGAGTTGTACTCAAAGTCAAGTGTCTGGACTCATAAGTTTGGCACCCAGAGGGAGTTATTTGCTCTGATACCAGGCACCTGAACTCAGCAAAAATTCATAATTAGTGGTTAATAGTGTGGAAATGTCTCACCATTCCCGGAACATGCAATGACATGTAACGCCTCGTTTCCTTTGTACATACTGTTCTCAAAGCCCTGAGTGTTCTCCCTCCTGATCCCACCCTCCTCTTATTCTCTGCCTGGTGAACTCTTACTCATCCTTCAAGAACAGTTTCTTGATTCATGTCCAACCACTCTTCTCCCCAACCCTATTATAAGTAGTTATAATATTACTACAATCTGCTCCTCCCACTAGACTGTAAACTCTACAAGGGCCTGAACAATGTCTTATACACAATAATAGTATTTAAATAATAGTACTTAAAAAGTTCTTCCTTGTAGCCAGGCTCTGTGCTAACACTTTCTGCGCATTATCTCATTTCATCCTTCATGACGTTATCAGGTAGACATCATTACTTGTCCTAATTCCTAGATGAAAATGCAGATTCACAGAGAAGTTTGGACACTTGCCTGAGGTTACACCAGAGGTGGCAGAGTCAGGGTTGAAGTCGGTGCTGCCATGTACAGTTGTGCTGGCTGCGTACTTCCCAAGGGCATCTGGGGTGCCCTCACCGTGGCGCAGAGCTGTGAATGTTGGGAGGAAGGGGCACACAGGCACCATGAGGTCTGGTTCCAGAGTTCAGGCTCTTAACCACTGTGACATTCTGGGAATATAAATATGCACAGGCATATTGTCAGTGTCTGGCACAGAGTAGGAGCCCAAATGTAGATGAAAGGGATTATGAACCAGTAGGCTTTCCCATTTTCTTCCTTCCCTTTTTACTGCAGAAACAGGTCATCACTTAACAGGTTACTTGGTTTAAAAAGCACATCTTTTAGTTGACTTGCCTTGTAGCAGGTACAAAGAAATGGCTGAAAACCCAGGAAAAAGTCTCCATCTGGAGCTCTAAGTGTTACACAGTTGTCTTTTATTCTAAGTAAATCCATTCTCCCAATTTGGACCTTTGACAGTTGTTAGGCTGGTGTTAAAAAGCCACGGGTGAACCGAAACAAAGGCTGGTTTTGAAACCAGCGGCCGGAACTGCACATCTGCTGGTGCCTGAATGCTGGTGCTGGTTCTAGCCCTGGTGCACGAGTACTACGTTCTCCGGCGGGGCCTCAGAAGGTCCTGAATGGGGTGGCCTGGCTGCTGCCCAACCTGCTGACTTTCCGAGTGTACTTGGAGCAGCTGGTAACAGCAGAGCTGGTGGTTGGGCCTCTGTGACAGGCAAAAACCGGGGCTTTAGGTCGAAATGTCTATAGAAATATCTGAGTTTGTGCAGACAAAGCAAGGGACGGGAGAGGCCTGGGGACAAAGTTCTGTCTGATGGACTTTTGGGCTGAGAGTTGAAGCTGTGCATTCTGGTCCTGCCTTGTGGCTTTGTAACACCTCCTGTTGACATAGAGGCCTGCCGCTTGCTTGTTGCATCCCCCGACAGGTCTCTTAACCTCTCTGGGCTTCCGCTTCCTCCCGAGCAGAGGGAGAGAATGTCGCCTCCTGCAGAGGATTGTGATGGGGAGTCAGTGAGCTAATGTTTATGAAAAAGACACTTTGTGTATTGGGAAGGGCTGTGCAGATGCTCTAACTACCATTATTTGTCATTAGGTAGCTTTTCTTGCCAGTCCCTGGGGCAGTTTGCTCCCAGCTGCATCTGCTGAGTGTGCTCGGAGGTGGTGTTGATGGAGGAGTAGGGTGGGAAGAAAACAGCAAGGCAGGCAGAAGACAGGGAGACTTAGCCTGGGGCTTTTGTTTACAAGTGGAGAGAACGGGTTTGGCTTTTTTTCAGTCTGAAGTGGGAAAGTTGATGGTCTTCAGCAGATGAGAGTTTGGAAGCTGGATTCTCCTTCTTATTTTGCGTCCCGGATGTCCAGGGACATTCCTTAAAATTAGCACATCTGAAGGCTGAAGGCAGCCCAAAGCCAGGGACTTGGCAAAGGAATGCAGATCCCAACTTCACTCTCCTTCTAGGCTGGTCTCTTTGCTGTAGGCCTGTTACTTCATGCTCACAGCCACCTCCACACTCTCGCTCTGATGTTCCCTCCATCCAGCACATCCTTCCTACGCCTGTCCAAATAAAATCCGTGCTGCAGGACTAGTCACACTTCCATTCATTCCACAGATATGTGTCGAGTGTCATTTCCTCAAGACAGGGAACACAGGAGAAGGCTCACATTTAGGGGAACAGCAGAGGATGCTAAGTTTTGCTCAGACACGTTGAGGGTGAGGAGCATCTGGTGGCCCGGGTCCTGGAGGCAGGGAATTCAGCCCCTGGAACTCAGGAGCAAGGTCAGAGGATGGGGCATGGACGTGGGAGTCGTCAGCACGTGTGTGAAGTAGAGGCACAGGCACGGGCAAGGTCGCTTAGGGAGAACCTGAGTTGTAAGTTGAGAAGAGCAATGGAAATGATGCCTGGCAACCAAGTGTCGAGTTCAGAAGGGAACCAGCGGTGGAGAATGAGAGGGAGAGTAAAGAGGTAGTAGACGGAAAGCCAGCAAGATGAGCAGTGGCCTCTTGCGGTTTGAATGGTGGGAGAGCCTAGCAAGGGCGGCAGGGAGGGCAGGCAGATGGACGGTGGAAACAGCCCACCGGAGGAGCATTCGCAGCCCCACAAGGACCGATGGCCCCCTTTCTCTGTCTGTGGGAATCGCTGCCGTAGGTGAGCTGTCGCTGGTAGTGAGAGCGTGTCGTATCTCTCAAGGCTACCGGTTCACAAAAGGATGGAGAACCCAGGACTGGAGGTCTCCAGGAGGCTGGAGAACAGGCATGGTTGGGAGTCAGGTAGTAGCAGAAATAAAGGAATGAGTTGCAGCTAGAAAGAGGCATTATCCAGTTCAGGATTTCAGAGGTTGGGCAGTTCCTGGGAGCTGACAAGGTCAGGGTGGGGCCACATGAGTGGGCTCTGAGGAGGGATGGAGCAGAAGACTTAGATTAGTGAGGACGGAGAACTGAAGCCAGAGTGGTAATTGGTCATCAGTGTGGATGTTCAACTGGCCTCAGGCAAGGGCAACAGTGCATGTCATGAGGAAGCTGTGTACCAACAGCCAAGTCCACATTTGCTTTTGTGGGTGTGGCTTGGAGGTCTGGAAATGACTACGTGCTAGTTAGGGTAGAGACACCCAAAGATACTAGGCTTAAATACATTGATTTCTGTCTCATGTAACAGCACTGCTGGCTTCGACTGTCAGCAAGGCACTGCTCCATGAAGTCGTTCGGGACTTCCGTACTATGGCTCTGCCATTTTCTAGGATGTTGAACTTACTTACAGGCTGTTGCTGGGTCCCATGAGGACCATTCACATTGCATTGGAAAACACTTAGTCACAGGTCACCCTTAGCTGCAAGGGAGGCTGGGAAATTCCCATCTGGGGCAGATATGAGCTCAGTTAGTACACTATCCCTATGGACAAAGGAGGGAACAAAATTTGTGGCACCATCTAGCAATCTGGCACAGATGGGTTTTTTTTTTATCCTTTGAAGTGAATATTTGTTTTCATGTTATCCTATATCACACAAAGAATAGCAAATGAAGGACAATCAGTAAATATTGCTGAGAGATAAAAACTCTGTCCTAAAAAGATTTGATGGATATACAAAATATGGCTGATTCATATTTCAGTAGCATGGTTCTTTTCTAATACTAAATCAGTCAACTGGAAGATAAGAGAAGTTCCTCCATAACGCAGGCTAGAAAAGTCTATTCAATTTTATTTAAAATCTGTATGCTGTAAAAGTACATGCCATGGAATTTACTAGGATGACAACTAGATAGATATGAAATTCATGAAATATTGATTCAACATATTGAACTGGTTTTTAAAACCAATTTATATAAATGATTATAATAGTCTGTATTATGTTTAGCTCTTGAGGCATATGGTAGTAAATTTGAATTTAATTTTAAATAAATTTACATAAATATAAAAAGTTCAGTAATTTTTATCCACCCTGCATAAATTAAAAACAAATTAAAAAACAAAAGTATTGTACTTTATAAATGCACTTGAGGCCAAAGTTCAAACCAGAAATCTAAGTTTATTTCTTACAAAGAAATCAAAGAATGACTTACTTTCATAGAAAGTCATCAATGGAGAAGGTACTACTGAATATTAGGCAGTAAATATATAAATATGTATGTAAATATATATTTAGCAGTAAATATGACTTACATTTACTATATATTCTTTAAAAATTAATGTAACTGAAAAAACTTCACACTGATGGCACAGATGGTTTTAAGGATGGACAGTCATTCGTTCAACAAATACTTATTCAGTGCCTCTTATGGGCTGGGTCCTGGAGTTACAGAGAGGGAGACAGACACGATGCCTGCCCTGATGGAGCGCACAGCCTAGTGGGTGGTGTGGTCTTCAGAGGAGGAAAAGGCAGCTGATGAGTGGAAGCGGTGTACGAACCAAGTGAGAGCCAAGAGATGGGCGGCTTTCACAGGAGAGGGCTGTGAGGGAAGAGTGGTGTCAAGGAAGGCTAGACTGGGGCTTAGGCAGTAGGTAGAGGGCGATTCGTTCATTCATTCATTCATTCATTCATTGTTTACTCAACAAGCATTTGGTGATAGGGATGCAGTGATAAGTGAAAACAGTTATAGTGCCCACTCTTCTTGGGTTTTCTTCCTAATAGGGTTTCTTCCTCACTTATCAGGTAATCACATGTATGGGATGAATAATTACACCTGAGGTAAGACTTTGAAGGAGAATTTAGATCTGTGAGAGCATTTTACAAGGGGGTATTAGACAGAGGGTTCGGGGAGGGAGCAATGACGATTTGAAAGATGAATGGGTGTTAACCAGGTAAGGAGCAGCCAGACCAAGGGAACAGCATGTACAAAGGCCCTGGGGATGGAGGACTGAAAAATGGCCCATGTGGCTGAGGCAGGGTGGAGGTGGCGGGGAGGAGGGGCAGTGGAACGGTAACCTGGGGCAAGCACACACGGGACCTGAAGGTTCTTAAGGATTTTGGCCTTTATCCTAAGAGCCAAGGGAAGCCATAGATGAGTCTGAAGCACGAGGAGTGACATGGTCAGAACCCTGGGAAGAGCTAAGCCCATAAAGTTGTGACTTTGCAGCAGAATAGACAGAAGGTATAGGACAAGGATCAGAAAGGGGTCAGAAAAGCTAGAAAACAGGGAGGGCAGAGGGCCGCCTTGGGCAGGGTTTGTGGCTCACAGGGACACTGGAAGCAGGGATTTGAGGAGCAGATGGAGGGACAAGGAAGGGGCTCATTAACTTCAGGCTTCCATCTGGAACTGGGGGTGAAGCTGTGTGTCTCCATCTGGGTTATTTAGCAATCCTGGGACTTTAGCTGTTTTCCTATCTGTAAAAGAAGAGCTTCTATGAGGATCAAAGGGAAGATCAGCTAACAGCAGGGTGCAGTATGAATATCATGGATATTGAGAATAATGATATAGACGATATGGAGTACGGAGTGGCTGTGACATCCACCTGAAATGCCTACACTGTCTGGGAAGAAAGAGGATAGGGTTCAAGGGGCAAGGAGAGGCTTAGCAGTGGCCACACCTGATGTCTCCGTTAGGGAGATTTTTCAGAATAACTGTGTGTGTGTGTAGGGGTGCGTGTAAATTGGTCTGGTTGTCAGGGGATTTGAGGTCCGAGCTCAGCACCAGTGGTCCTTGCTGGGAGGTTTGAGCAATTCGGTTCCCCAATTTATATGGTAGATTCTGATTTTAAAGGCATGAGGCCCTGAAAAAGATCAGCCAAGCTGTTTACCAGCTATAGGCTTATAATAATATAGAAATAATAGTTGTTGCTGGGAATTAAAGGGGATGCTGCACCTAAGGTGCTTCATACAGTCCTGGAATAGTGGATGCACATTCAGTGGAAACAGTGGGCCCCAACTTCCTCATTTGTGAAGAGCTGAGATGAATCTGTCCCAGTGGTGACAGTGACAAGGGTTTCCACTGGGAGTGTCAGAGTTTCCTGTGAGTGTTTCCCACGGGTGGGATCCTGGGGTCTCTGACTCACCCAGTGCCGCTTGTGCACAGGCCCCAGGTCCACAACCTGCCCCAGGCACGGCTTGCTGGAGGCCTGGAGCCGAGGTCCTTGCCATGGTTCAGGCCAGGCCTATGGCCAGGATCCTAGAAGCACCCAGAAGCCCTTGGGTGGAGTCTGCCTCCTCCTTTTTCCTGTGCACCCCCTGCCCCCCACCTCCCCTCCCCTCTTTGCTCTGAAAGCAGCAGCCTTCCCGCTGGGCCCAAGCAGCAGAGTGGCCTAAATTTAGCCTTCTGGCTTCAGCGGTGAGCCACAGGTGAAGACCAAGGGGAAAGCACAAAGGCGGCCACATTTTCAAAATACCTTTGGTCAAGACCATAAACGGCAAATCTGAGGCCCTTGGTCCACGGCACGCCCTCTGCTTGTTTTTGAGGGAAGACTGGAGAACAATCTTGTTTCCTTCTCGGCTGCTTCCCCAGTTGAACCTCCCTTGAAACCCCGCCCCCGCCCCCACTTTGCCCAGCTTGGAGCCATTCTCTCTCCCAGGAGTGCGGCCCTGGGCTACAGAGCAGGCCCCCATGGCCTGTGTTTGGTTTGGGCAGTATAATCTGGTTTGGCTCAGACAGAACAGCGTCATTATGCAGGCTCCATCCCCCTCAGTTTAGCCAGGGCTGCCGCCTTAGGAGGCCTGGTCAGACAGGCCTGGTGAGACGCTTCACATCTATGCTATGGACCAGGCATCCTCCTAACAATCTTACCTCAATCAGCCCATTTAATCTTCCTAATAACCTAAGAAGTGGGTACGATGATCACCCTCTTTTATAGATGAGGAAAGTGAAGCACAGACAGGGTAACTCTCTCAAAATCATACAGCTGGTAAGTGGCAGAGGCCACCTCCAAAGCCCACCCCTTGACCGCCACAGGACACCACCCCCATCATATAGCATCATGCTTTCTGAATCACTTACTGTGCCAGGCACTTTTATGTACGTTATCTCAGTTAATCCTCAACACATCCTATGAGGCAGCTACTGCTATTACTGTTCCCTTTTTATAAAAGTGGAAACTGAGACTCTGAGAAGTTGATTGAATCGCCCAGGGTCGGGATGGGAAGCCGTGGAGTAATGAGTGCAGCTGTGCCACCAGGCTGTTAAGCTCCTGTCCCCTCGCCTGCCCACCCTCAAGCGCTTCACCCAAAGCCAGCTTCCCCGGGAGTGCTCCTGCCTGCCGGATCATCCTGGAGCCTTTGTCCCTGTGTTGGGAGGCTTGTCCTCACTGTGGTTTAACTCGTGGGCTTCATCACAGCAGCCAGCAAGTGCAACAGAGGGAGCAGGGGCTGCTTAGGATTGAAATTGTAGGCAGCAAGCTCCATGGGCAGACCTTGCTCCCAGAGCCCCAAATATTAGGATTGAAATAGTCCATGTGCTCCTCAGGGGTAGGGATTCTTTGCAGTCACTGGAGGGGGTGGGGTGGGGTGGGGTTAAGGGAGCATCTTAATACTCCATTCTTTATTTTTGCTTCATCTATTGTGTACACTAAGGTATTTATTTATTTAATTGTGGCAAAATATACATAACAAAATTCACCACTGTAATCGTTTTCAAGCATACAGGTCAGTGGCCTTGAGTATATTCATATTATCGTGCAGCCACCGTCACCATCCATCTTTAGAACCTTTCTGTCTCCCCAGACGGAAACTCCGTATCCTTTAAATACTAACTCCTCACTCCCCCCACCCCCACCCCCCGCAAACATCATTCTACTTTGTGCCTCTAGGGACCTCATATAAGTGGAATCATACAATATTTGTCTGGCTTATTTCACTTAGTATAATGTTTTTGATCTTCATCCATGTTATATGTCAGAATTTCCTTCCCTTTTAAGGCTGAATAATATTCCATTGTATGTATAGAGCACATTTTGTTTATTCCTTCATCCAGCCATAGACATTTGTGTTGCTTCCCCCTTTTGGCTATTGCAAATAACACTGCTATGATATACTGAGGTTTTATGGGAAAGTTTTCTTGAAAAAAAATCCAGTTGCTGAAAGAAATTTGGAAACCACCATATTGGACCAAAGTTGAGGGAGATGGAGACCGAGTAAGCATGAGTAAGTTACCTGTACGTAATGGGCAGAGCCAAAACTATAGCCTTCAGACTCTGAGTCCAGCACTTTCCCTCCCTCTGATTGCTGGCTCTGATATTTAGAAGGAGGAAGGAAGGAGAATGCGGCTCTGTCCTGGGAGCAACTGCTCTGTGTCCATAAACCTCTCGGAACTGCAGAGAGGACTGGATTCAATATTTATTGAGTGCCCACGGGAGCCAGTCCAACGTGGAGATAGAGTTTGTGTCTCTTTCTGCGTCTCACTGCTTGTGTGACCTTGGGTCCTCTTCTTGCTTCTCAGAGCCTAGGGTCATTGTGAAGATCAGATGAGATGAGATGTGTCCAGTGCATCTGGGGCAGCGTCTGGCACACAGTGCCCAGAGAGCAGGAGCTGCCACTCTACGAGGCACTGCTGGGGATAAAGAGATAAACAAGACAGGCTCTGGCCCTTGGGAGTTCTTCTCAGTGCACCATAACAAGAGGCACATGATGTTGATTTGTCACATTATTGGTGATATTGACATTTATCAGTTGATTAAGAAGGTGTCTGCCAGGTTTCTCCGTTGCAAAGTTGATTAACAAGTGTTTTGTACTCATTAATAAATTACTATTTAATAAGCATTTTGTGGGAACTACTTTGAGACAGTGTACAGATTCTATTCCTCATCAAACTTTGACCCTGCAGTTTTTAGCATCATGTTTTGCCAAATGATGATTCTGTAATTCCTTCTACATTTATTATTTGCAATTCTACTACAAGGTAGAGGCTTTACACCTTTATTTATTTGTTTGTCCATTCATTCATTTGTATCAGCACAAACTCATGAATTTCTATTTTATTCAATGGGCTATAATCCACAACAGTCATTATTTATTTTGATGCTCAAATTGTTTTTCTGTAAATTTAAAAATATCTGGTAGACATGGCGAATAATACATAAACTACTGTGATTTTGTAATGTAAAATAATAATAATATTGAGCCCTTTCCATGTGCCAGGCACTGTTCTAAGTTTCTTTATTAACTCTTTATATATATAAATTCTTCACATATGTAATAGTTATTTATTGCCGTGAAACAAGTTATCCCAAAACATAGCAGTTTAGAAACAACAAACATTTTCTGGCTCACACAGCTTCTGTGGATCAGGAATCAGGAGTGTTAGCTGGGTGGTTCTGGCTCAGGCTCTCTCACGAGCTTGCAGTTGAGATCCCAGGGCTGCAGTCATCTTAGGGCTTAACTGGGGCTAGAGGATTCACTTTGAAGATATGCAACTCACCTGGCTGTTGGCTGGAGGTCTCAGTTCCTCTCCGCAGGGACTCCTCCACAGGGCTGTTGGAGTGTCCTCACAACGTGGCAGCTGGCTTCCACAGAGAGTGATCCCACAGGGAGAGTAAGGAGGAAACCACAGCGCCTTGTATGACCTCGTCTTAGAAGTCATACACCATCACTTCTGCCACAGTCCATTCATTAGAAGCGAGTCACTGACTGCATCCCACACTTAAGGGGAGATGAAGGATGTTCCTAGGCCCCTTTTGAAGAGAGCGGGTCAAAGGATTTGTGATCGTATTGAAAAGCCACCACAAAATACATAAACTCCTGTGAATTCTTTCATCCATACTATATAACCCTAAAAGGTAGGCATTACTCTCTGACCAGTTAAGTGCCTTGGCCAAGGTCACACAAGCAGACAGTGGTAAAGCTGGGATTTGAACCCAGGCAGCCTGGCTCCAGGGCCCACATTCTCAGCCACTACCTGGTTTGGCAGGGCCTTGAGGCAAGGAAATGGAGAATTCCTCAAGGTATTTGAGGGGAAAGAGACATGATCCATCCACCCTAGCCGTGGAAGGCAGCATGCAGCAAGGTACAGGGTGATGGGTAGCCCCACTGCCTTCTCCAGTAGGGCTTGCACGCAGATCCCTTTCCTAGCTCTGTACCTAGGAGGCCTGTCTTCCCACCTGTTGCTTTCCATTTGCTCATTTTGCAGGTAGACAGTTAGAGAAAAGCAGTGTAAATCATAATTTTTTAAAACGGGCAGGATGGTGGTGCTGGCCTCTCTGGCGTGGCAAAGCGTTAGGGGAAGGCTTGGGGTGGAGCACCTTTAAAAATGGGACAATATGAGACATGATCTTTATCCTCAGGAGCACAGAGTCCATTTGGAAGACAAGAACATAAACATGAAGTTATTTAAAACCTGGGTTACATGTAATTACCTTTAAAATGGTAGGGCCAAGGCTTGTGTCTTGGTTGCCCTTATATTCCACCACAGTGCCTAGTAGGGCACCTGGCTTTGCTTACTGGTTGCTAAGTGAATGAATGTTGCTATCCTACCATGGCATGGGTGGCAGAGACAAGAAGGAGGTGGCTGGTGAGGTGAGGCAAGCTGGCCAGGGGAAGTGCCTATCATGAAGTGTCTGGCCTCGGAAGGCAGCATTAGGTAGGGGAACTAGCAGAGGTTAACAGCCAAGCATGTGTCATCAGGGATCTACAAAGACTGACAAGCATCGAGAGATGGGCTGAGAACTCAAGGACAGGCAGATACCGGAGGTCAGGAGGGGTCTGGCAAAGGGAATCTGGGCGGCAGGTATGAGAACCTGGAATCTACGTGGGCAGGCAAAGAGAGTTATAGCTCCAGCACCAGAGCATGGAATATGACTGGACGCTGAGGCAGACACACTTTACCCTTTGGTGCCTTTTGACTTCATTTGGGCCTGAACTGGTGTCTGAGGGGCTCACTCTTAAGAATGTGAACAGGAAGGGACTGGAGTGAATTTTGGCTGCCAAGGGGCTAGGGTTTCACTTGGGCAAGCCCCCTTCAGTGTCTCCTGCAGGTTTCTTTCTTTCTTTTCTTTTTAAAAAATATTTATGTATTTGGTTGCACCGGGTGGGTCTTAGTTGCAGCAGGCCGGGTCCTTAGTTGTAGCATGTGGACTCTTAGTTGCGGCATGCATGTGGCACCTAGTTCCCTAAACAGGGATCGAACCCTGGCCTCCTGCAGTGGGAGCTTGGAGTCTTATCCACTGCGCCACCAGGGAAGTCCGTCTCCTGCAGGTTTCTAAGGCTTTCACTTGCCCAAATTGTGGTTTATGGTGCAGATTGGAGTGAGGGTGAACCTGCTCTCCAGGGGTTTTTAGTGTTGAATTCCTTAGGAGACACCCAGTCCTACACTGCGGATGAGACCCAGGGAACCCTACTGCCATGGAAGCCTGTCTGCAATTCTTTACTTTTCTTTCTGTGCAAAAAGAGGGAATAGCTTCTTAAATTTCCCTCCAGAGAAGATTTAAGTCTGTGATTTGAGCCCCAGCTTTGCCACTTCTTTCTTGTGGAACTTTTGGCAGGTGATATGGGATAATTCCTCATCTGGGACATGGGGGCAATTAACACCCACCTCCCTGGGTTTTGGGGAGAATCAATTCAATCAGACACGTGAATATAATTGTTCAAACAGCAAGTGCTGTGTGAACCTAAGGGAATATTACTGTGAAACAAACTCCAGCCAGTGAGAGCTGAAAGATCTTAATATTGTCACTGGGCCCCTCTTTACATAGGGACCCGGATGTCCCAGGGGAGCTACAGACTTGATGTACTGCTCTTGGCTCATGGAGCAAAAACTCAAGATGATCCTCGTTGATAAAACCTCCAATTTGACTAGAATCCCTCCCCACCCCCTACTCTTTGTAAAGGACCGATGTTTTCTGTGAGAGTGCCCTACGGAATGCTCCCAGGTTTGAGCGGACAGGAGACTCAGATAGAATCCTGGCTGGGCTGCATGGTTTCACCCCAGCTAGGAAGGGGCTTTGTTCTCTCATCGCCTTGGCGGGTGCAGCCAGGCTCGCTCCTTCTAGGTAATACCTGAAAGAGTTATTTTAGCTGGACTTTCAGAGATTAGGACTTTCACATAAGTATTAGGTGAAAATAACAATGGCTCTTATTCATTAAATGGTATGCGAGCAACTTCTGAGTATGAGTTTCCCCTTGAAGAATCTTCCCTTGAGCCTAAAAATGCTCCTCTGGATTACTTCCTGTGTTAGTTTCCAAGAAACAGGAAGTTGTCCCTCCTGCCTATAGTAGTTTGTGTTTTAATTGTTTGGTGTCTATATATATGTGTGGGTTAGAGATGTATAAGTTGTCCTCAACCCTTTGGTTTAGATTTCATTTTCTTCTTTGGGTCCTCTTACTTCAGTTCCTGGTGTCCCCCAGTGTAAACTAGAGAAGGCCGGTCATGTAATGGCCAAGAATGGGAGCTCTGGGGACATTTTGGGTACATCTCAAGCTTCCCTTTCCCCTTTCATATATAAGGAGTACAGCAGCATCTGCCTCACAGGGCTGTTTTGAGGCTGAAAGTTGCTAATATGTGTAAATTTACTTAGATAGTACCTAGTGCACAGTGAACACTCAGTAAATGTCAGGGTTTTTTTTTCAAGTAGCACATATGGTATTCGTTACCCTCAAGAAAAATATGTGCCCCAGAAATATAAGCAGGTTGAAAAGTTCAGATAAATCTGTGGATCCATGCTTGGAATATTAAAGAAAATAGGGTACTTGGGGGTACAGAGTACAGTCTTAATAAATATTTTTCTTTATTTGGAAATGAAGGGTACAGGGGATGCCCCTTTGAGGTACTAGGCCCTGCTCTGTTTGCGTGGCTGCATCTTGTCTGTTGAAATACGTACCTGGGCTTTTTTCTGCTGCCCTCACTTTTCCAGATCTAGGGGAAGTCCCTTGGGAAATACGTTAATAGATCTTGCTCCTCTGGCCAGGATAGTTCTTCCCCCCTCCTGGGCTGGAGCCTCAATGCTTTGGTGATAAGACCAAGTGGCAACTTCCCCTGGAATACATTTTGGAGAGGAAATGGGGAATTCAAAGTGCCCGATGAGAGGCAGGGTTCCAGAGCCAGGTTTATTGCTTGAAATCTGGAGCTGAAGTGGGGTTCCCTCACTTGGAAAAGAAGATTGGAAAAAAGCTCCTCTTGACTGCTGCCTATGGCTATGACAAATAGAAAGTGAGATGCTAATATATCCTTGCAGACAGTACCCAGCAAGTCAAGTCCCCCAGCACTCAGTGGTAAGCTTGAGCGTTCCCAGTATCACCATGGGATTTAAGCCCTGAGCTGCCACTGGGGTGTGGTCTGCATGGGGGACTCTAGTGGTCCAGGAAAAGCCTAGTGCAAAATGCCAGATAGATAGATATATAGGTAGAGAATGCAACGGGCACAAAACAAACCTCCCACTCAAGATAAGCCTACGGTTCCAGATTCCAAAACACGTGGGAGGAAAACTATTGCTAAGAAAAAAAGAGAAAGAAAGAAAGGAATATAGCCAGCACAATCAACAATAGGGAAATGAATTCACTTCAGACTACAAGAAATAAGAGTGAAAGCTAATGATGTCTTCAAACTATGTGTGAGGAGGATCCTCAAAGGGCTGAAGAAAGGAATATGATCTATAAAAAAGGATAAGAATAAATGAAATAAATGTAAGCAGAAACTAAACAAGAACACAGAATATAAAAAGAACCAATTAGAAATCAGGAAATATATAGTTTTGAATCTCTTAATAAGACCTCAATAGAGGGGATAGACTCAATACTGGACATAACTGAAGAAAGGGCTGGTGAATTAGAAGTCGGTACTGAGGAGTTCATCAGGGACTCAACCCAGGATGAGAAATTAAAAATATGAAAGAGCAGTTAAGAGACACAGAGAATAGATCAAAAGACTCTAATATATGTCAGAGTTTCAGAAGAAGAGAATAGAGGAGATGAATGAGAGGCAATATTTGATCAGACAGTGAATGCACATTTTCTCATAACCAAAGAAAGATGTGAGTTCCAGGGTTGAAAAAAGCAATCATAAGTGACAGATAAAAATAAATTCACATCTAGACATGTTGTAGCGCAACTTTAGAACCGTAAGAACACAGACAAGCTCTTAAAAGCTCCACGGAGAAGAGGCAAATTACCTGCAAAGGAGTAACAACTAGCCTGACAGCAAACTTCTCATCCGCAACAGCAGCTGCCAGAGGACAGTGAGGGAGCACCTTGAAAAAGCTGAGCAAGTACGACTGTCAGCCCAGAAGCCTCCGCTCAGCTAAACCAGCACTCGAGAGTGGGGATGATAGGCATTTTCAGATATACAGAAAGAAGAAAGTTCAGTACACACTGATGCTTGCTGAAAGAAATACTAAAAGATGAACCTTATGAAGAAGAAAAGTGAGATGAAATACTGAGATTAA
The DNA here is from genome assembly GCF_008692025.1 of Phocoena sinus. Taxonomy (NCBI): domain Eukaryota; kingdom Metazoa; phylum Chordata; class Mammalia; order Artiodactyla; family Phocoenidae; genus Phocoena; species Phocoena sinus. Next base: position 7,523,913 of record NC_045773.1, read on the forward strand.
AAAATGGCATGCAGAAAAAAACCTGAGCCTAGAAATTGGTGAAATAGTTTGATTGCAGATTTATGTAACCATTGATTATGTTTTTAAAAAGCACAAAACCAAAACTTTTGTGCAAAAAAAAAGTACAGAGGGGGCAGTTTCTACTCCCTTTCATCTGATTGTTGCCATGTAGGAAGTAAGCCCAGTGTTTCCAGATCGCTGGTCTTTCAAGGCAAACCACAAAGCCAGAACTTTTATGTGAAATCTCCTGAGTTTTAAGGGTTCGCAACAAGTTCAGTGATTTTTAACACACCAAGCTCTTCAACACTTTGAAGAGTCAAGAAAACTACAGCCATATATAGTATATAACACTGTACGGCCATTCAGCCTGCAGTTGGTGACCTTGGGCACAGGCAATGTTTAAATGTCCCTTTGGCTCTCTGGTCTCTATCACATGAGCAGAGATGCCTTCTCCGGGGGCTGGTACTTGGACTGGGAATTGAAGGATGGATGGGATTTAATTAAGTGGAGAGGAGCAGGAAGGGCACTTGAGACCTTGAGGTGAGAGTGCATCTGTAGTGGCTCAAGAGATAATTTGGTGGGGGTGGGGTTTGGGAGGAGGAGGTTGGTTGGGGCCAGAGATGTTTAAATATTGTCCTGAATCCTTGTGTCCTCCTTAAGATCTGGAAGCTGGTCTATTTTGAGTCACATAGTTTAGTGTCTTACATCATTCCCCAGGGACGGCCGTGGTGAGTAAATGAGCACTACTTGGTGATGAGGGTGAGGACACCAATGAAAAAGGCAAGAAGGAGAAATCCAGGCACATCTGGGAGATTATGTGGTGTGATGGGATGCTTCCCAAGGAGATACGTAATGTGTCAGCTGGTCCTTTAATTAGAAACAGTGATCTGGAAAGCATGGCTGCAGTGTGGTAATTCACGTGGATTTCTCAGTAGCTTGAGTCTCTGGCTCTGAGCTTTTCTAAATGGCAGTGTTGCAATGCTCTGAACCAGTTGGTTTCTTTGAAATAAAACCAGGTAAACAAACAGAGGGGACGTAGGTGGGAGTGGTGGAGGGAAGCTGGATCATGAGTCAGGAGACCCCGCTTCTAGTCTGGTTCTTGCCATCAGCTCCTTCAGAGACAGAGCCTGTCTTACAGGGGTTTAGATCCCAAAGTCAGCATGTTGGGTCATGTCAGTCCCTGAAATTGCCCTTAAAATAGAATGTACATGGTTTAGTGTGTGTAACACTATATAGTAAGATGTGTATATGTATAATGTATAAAGTGCCATGAGTAGAGTCGATATAACGATCATTTATTATGGAGAAAATTACATTATTTAAACTATCTTTTTATCACTCTCTTTTTTGTCACATGTGTATTTTGACTTTGTATTAGTTAAATGCTCATATATTACAACTGGATTGTATAAACTTGAGCATAAAAAAATCATTGCTTTGGGCCTCAGTAAAATAAAATGAGTGGCCCAGATAATTTACAGGCCCCTGTTCAGCTCAAAATCATTGACTCTTTTTTTTTGACATTGTAATTGAGTGTCCTTGATGCAGGTGGCAGGGTCGAGTGTGGTTAAGGACACAGGTTCTGTGTCTGGCAGGCTGTGTTCTCATTTTGACTTTATTCCTGCTTAATTGGGTGGCTCTGGGAAAGTATGCCTCAGGTTTGTTCTTTTAAAATCTGTAAAATAGGGATAATAGTATCTGCCTCATAGGGATGCTGCGAAGCTTAAATGATCCTTGTAGATGCTTAGAGTAATGCCTGGCATAGTATTTGCTCAATAAGTACCTCTTCTTCTTGCTATTATTTGCAAAACACCATGGTAAGTGCTCTTAGGAATACAAAAACTGGTACCCTCAGTCTAATCAAGATTTACTCGTGGGGCTTCCCTGGTGGCGCAGTGGTTAAGAATCCGCCTGCCAGTGCAGGGGACACAGGTTCGAGCCCTGGTCCGGGAAGATCCCACATGCCACAGAGCAACTAAGCCTGTGCACCACAACTACTGAGCCTGCGCTCTAGAGCCCGTGAACCACAACTACTGAAGCCCGCATGCCTTGAGCCCATGCTTTGCAACAAGAGAAGCCATCACAATGAGAAATCTGTGCACCACAATGAAGAGTAGCCCCCGCTCACCGCAACTAGAGAAAGCCCGCGCGCAGCAACGACGACCCAACACAGCCAAAAATAAATAAATTAAAAAAAAATCTATAAAAAAAAAAAGATTTACTTGTGCTGGCTAGTATACAAAGAGTTTATTATAAGGATATAATAGGCAATATTAGGGCTGTTGAGGGTGGGGTTCCCTGGGAAACAGGTGCTGAGATGGAGATTAGCATGCAGGGCATTTATTGGGGTGTCTGATTGGCATCAACCCTTCTGAAGGTGATTGGCCAGAGGGAGGAGTTGAGCTCTGATGCAGTCCCAGTGAAGGCCTCAGCCCATTCTGAGTGACATTCTGGAACATGGAGAGGCTCTTCAGACTTGTCCCAGGTTGGAGCAAGGGACCCAGGCCTTTACATGGGATGTTGATCAGTCATGGACGTGGGTTGCTGCTGGAAGGAGCGTGACCACGGGTGAGGCAGTGTTCTTCAGTCTCCAGAGGGGCTAGCAGCCACGGGTAGTCTTCCGGAAGCATTCCCAGCAGCTGGGAGGATGCAGCCTTCCTTTCTGAAGGAGAATCTGGTGGCTGATTCTGTGCCTCCCACAGTGCCCAGGGGCTGAGAGCAGAGTTAAGCCAGTACTTCCAAGGTTGGAGCTGGGAGGTTAGGAATGGAGGCCACTCTGCTCATTTCTCAGGGGTCGTGTGTCTCTGCTTCTCTCTGCCCCTTTCTCCTTCCTCTCTCTGACCACAGGCTTTCTCACCTACTCACTTTGCTCATGGCCCACGATGGCCACCAGCCCAGAGCCTGCATGGCTTTAAGGCTCCTGTTCCTATCACAACTGCCCTCAATCCTTGTGTCTTAGTTCAAATGTCTGAGAGAGACTACCTGGTTCGAGCAGCCTGTGAGTGGACACCCTCTCCCCACACCCAGCTTGGATCACTGTCCACTCCTATCCCAGTCACTGGAGTGCAGTCTGGCATGTCGTACCTCTCCTTTTCAGGGGCCGTGGCCAGGTCAGTCACCGTCAAACATGTCTATGGGACACTTAGGAGCTCTTCTGTTGTGCAGGCAGTATTCAAGGTACAGGGGATGCTGCAGAAAATCTAACCGACAACAGTCCCTCATGGAGGGCACGTTCTATTGCGGGGAGACTGTGAAGAAATAAATAAGATTCGACCCAGGCAAGGCTTGGGACCTAGAACAGCATTTCCCTGGGGCACAGGCAATGATGTGGGAGAAGCAGGACGAACTCCTGGTTTGTTCTTATCTTCTCTCTCCCTTGCGGCTTCAGTCATTTCTTTTTGACTGGCTCCCCATTGCTTCCATCTCCTCATTTCCAAACCTGGCCTGTCTTTCAGTAGCAGCAGCAGCAGCAGCAGTACCTTTGCTCTCCCCTGAGCTCCTTGCCGGCTGCCCCTCTGGCAGTCCAACCCCACTATGTCTGACAGCCTCAGCCCACAAACCGGCAGCCCTCCAGTCTTCCCTGCTGCAGTGGAGTTCACAGTCATCCTCACAGACGGAAACCTTGGGATGACCCTCGGCTCTGCTCTTTCCATCCAGCCAGTTGTCCAGTCATTTGGAGTCTGTTTCTTACATCTGTCTCCTCTTCTCCAGCTGGTTCTGGCAGGATCTTCTTAATTGCTCTTCTTGGCTTCAGTCTCTCCTTCCCAACCCATTAGTTGGTCAGATGAATATTCCCGAAATGCACCCCTGATGTCACATTCTTTGACTCAATTATCTTCTGGATAAAGTTCAACCTCCATCTCTTGGTATCTCAGAACCTCCTTCATTGGGCTCCAGCTTGCCTGTCCAGCTGACTTTCTACTTTTTCCCTATTGTTGATGGCTGTGCTCCAAGCACCCAGAATGAGTGCCCAGGTTGGTTCCAGCCTTCCCTACCTCCACACTTTTGGATGTTTCCTTCCCCCTGTAGACCTTTTCCTCATTCTTCTCAATCTTTGACTCATCTTTCTTTCTAGAAGCCCTGCCTGATTCACTCAGCCAGTAATGGCCCATCTTGCCCTCTTCCAAACTCTTCAAATTCCATCTGAATCTCACTGCCACCCCTTCCCATTTGATAACTGTATGGCAGGCCGTTCCACACATATTTGATCTCCCCTACGTAATGGCTGAGCCAAAGGGTGACTTCAACCTCTCCTCCCCAAGGCACCCCACATAAATACATAATCTAAGTAAAAATGCACTCTTCTTATTCTCAACCAGCTTCAAAGCTATTTCCCAAGTGTCCACATCCAGCAGATTGCTGCCTCTAGGCTCTGTCTATACAGAAAGTCTGGTGTTGACCCAGTTTTTTCTGGACTGGAGGTCTTTGCAGACAGGATTGAGGGCCAGTCATCTTCAGTCCTCCTCGGGGCTGGTACAGTGTGTCCACTTAGGGCGGACTTGGCTGAAAGAATGAATGGATGAATGAGTGAATGCCACAACATACAGCCTCCCCTGGCATTCTTTTTCCATTTTTCTCCATAGAGATGAGCATACTTCTGTCTCCCTCTGATTGGCTGCTTTAGAGGAGTGTTCTAGATTCCATCGGTAAACTTTCATTTCCTCACTCTGTCCCGTGCGAGAACCAGCAAAGAACCTACAGCTTTAGGCAGGTAGCAAATGTCCCTTACAGTAAAAATGCAAGAACTTCTGCTGCTGCCCTTAGAAGGCTGTCCTCAGGCCCTGCTCCCTGAGTGTGCAATGGAACTGCTCTGTGGCCTCTGCGTTTGTTTCTCTATCTGTGCGTGGCCTTGAACATAAATACGGAAAAAGTGTCTGGGATGATGGCTGGGTCCCTCTGATGCTGGCCCCTCTGGAGTCCCCTTTCCTCCCCCACCTTCTTACTTCCAGGCTTCAGTGCCAGATACCTCATCAGGCCTCTGCCAGGCTGAGTCTTCACTGGGAACATTCTCCCTGACACCTCTCCTAGCCCCACGGCTCCTCTCCAGCCCTTAGATTTCTGCTGAGATGTCACTCCTTCCAGGAACCTCTCCTAGCCTCCCTGCCCACCCTCCTCTCCGTGAATTGTAATTGCTTATCAGTCCTCCTCCCTGGTCTGCGCACTCCACGAAGGCAGGGCAGGGGCTGCCTTGCTCACCACTGTGTCCCCAGTGCCGAGCACCGTGCTGGGCATGTAGTAGGCACTCAGCAAATACACGCTGAGTGAATCGATGGAGGCATAGGAGGATGGGTGGATGGAACAGGCGCCGTGTACCTGTTAGCTACTGCCATAGAATCGTGCGCGACAACCACCTACACAGCTTAGTGGCATGGGTCACAAGTGTCCATTGCTCGTGTGTCTGGAGGTCAGGTAGGCAGCTCTGTTGATCTTGGCTGGGTTCACTCACATGTATGAGGTTAGCTGTTTTGGGCCAGGGTGACTGGGACAACCAGGGCAACTAGGGCAACGCAACTCCATTCCCGTGTCTCCTGTCCTCCCACAGGCCAGTCTGGGCGTGTGCTCCTGGCAATGGCAGGGGTGTAAGAGCAGGTGGGCACGGGCGATGACGTGGGGAGGAGCGGCACGGACTCCTGGTTTGTTGTTACACGCAAGGCCTCTGGGGCCCAGGCATACCACATTCTCTCAGCCAAAGCAAGTCATAGGCCAGCCCAGATCCAAGGGGTGGGGAAACAGAGTCTACCTCTTTAGTGAGAGAGGAACTATAGAGTCACGTGGCAAAGATGGTGAGTACAGGGAGGAGCTGAAGAAGTTTGGGGCATCTAATGAAACCTGGCACGCTGGGCATCACAAATCCTGGGTCATAGTTCACCCCTAGCTAGGGCCTCAGGGAGCTCACATGTGTCTGGCGGGCCTAGGGCTTCTGTTTCCTCACCTGGAAAATGGGAATGATGGTATCCGCCCTGCCCGCCTATAATTACAAGGAGTTGATTCATTCATTCTTTCTTCGGCCCACGCTCAGAGTTTGGGAAGTGGTTTCTGATCTGAACAGTGCTGTGCAGCAGGATCGCTCTCCCATGGGCACTTGCCCAACAGAACTGGGGAGGAAGTGGGGCAGTGGAGAGGTGGTGGCGAGACCAGGAACCTGCCTGCCAGCCCCACGTCCTAGGTTTCCCACATCTCAAGTTCTCCACTGTGAACTGGAGGCCATGTGGGGTCTAATAAATAATGGATGCAGATGGGTTTTGAAAAGCATCAAGCATTATGTGGTTGTAAGGTACTGTTAGACACAGGCCACTTTGCCGAAGTAGCTATTTCATGAGTCTGGCTTTACCCCATGGCACTTCCTCTGTGTCCCCAGGAGACGAGATGGTCAGGAGCGAATTGTTCTGTAAAGATTTTTTCATAGCCCAATAAAAATGACCAGCGACACTTGCTAGGTGTCCTTTTTCTGCATGAACACCATGCAGCTCTGCCTGCAGAATTGCTGGTGACTGTACCCCAGGTTCCCCTGCCTGCCGACCGCCCAGGGTAGAGAGATGCTAGAGTTCGTGCTTTTCCCCGGGCGTTTTCTTTTTTCAGTCCTATGTGGTCATCCCCTCAGATAAAAGTCCGTGTTTCTGGAGGAGAAGCAGGCCTCTCCTTCATCTCTCCCCCCACCCTCCCTTGAGTTTATGGTTCTTGGTGATTAGCCACATCTCTGAAATGCTAATGGGAGGTACACTTGGGCACTTGAGCTAAACTGGATTCATGGGCATTTCTCCCACTGGCTTGGGAGGAAAAGCCCCATCAAAACAACAGCCCCTCTCTAGTTCTGGAGACAGTCCCGGGGGTGGGAGGTGGGGCTTGGGGCCTTTCATTCCTGAACTTGGAAAGGGGGCTTTTGAAAGATGGGCCTTGCAGAGTGGGACAGGGAGGCCAGAGAATGGTAATGAATTCGCAGGGTCTGGGTGCCCATCTGAGCCCATGCCGACTCCGGCTTGCACCCTGGCATCTGTTTTTGTGGTTTTGGTACAGGCTGCATTCCTTTCTGAGGCTTCACATCTCTCCAGAGGCCGTCGCTCTGGCTGGCTGCGTGGAAACACCTGGCTCAGAGCACGTCCAAGTCCCACAGAAGTGCAAAAGGAAGCGTTTGAACACTTCTTGCTGACAGCACGGTGTTATTTTTCTCTTCCCTCTCTCATGAATCATTGTGCCTGGAATCTTTCCTGGAGGGGTTCATCTGGCTCATGGTTCTGTCCCCAGAATTGGGGACCCTGGTGCTCTGGTGAGTGGGAAGCCGAGGCGCTGAGACTTGGGGGACAAGGCTTCCTGGGCTCACATGTCCTGGGCTTAGGCTCTGGCTGCAGCACATGGCGGCCCAGTGGCCTTGGGGAGCTTGCCAAATGAGCCTCAGTTTGCTCATTCACAAGCTCCTCCAGGTGTGCGGTCACACTAAGGAAGATCAGGTACGTGAACCTGCCTCGAGCAGATGGGTTTTGAATCTGATTTGAGATTGATCAACCTTGGATCCCTTACCTCGCTTTTCTGGTGGCTGCCATGATCCCATGTTCATGTTCTCTATGGAAGGGGAAATCCGGGCAGGGGCCCGGCAGTGCCAGATGTCCAAAGGGTATCTCACATGTGCCGTGAACAAGTGTACTCGTGTTATAGTTGACATCTGCTTCCTGCCAGGAACCTAGAGCGAAGCATCACCCCCTTGCCCCAGCTAGGGTGCCCTTGTGGGATTACCACTTCCGTTCCAGGGCCTGGGCCTGGTGCTCTCTGAGCTGCATCCCCTTAGGTGCCTCTGTGATCCTGCTGGTCTGTGTTGCCCCAGAGCCATCTCTGCTCTAAGCCAAAGGGTGGAAGAAGCCCTTTTCTCCTACTCTGCTAAGCTTTATCATGAAATCTCATGGTGTCTCCCATGGGACATCTGAATTGGGCCTTGAGGTATGATTAGGAGTTCACAAAATGAAGGGTAAATGTAATACCCATATTTTAGCTGGAAGCTACCGCTTCTCCCAGACTGTCTTCCTTTTCACAGGTTTATGAACTCAGTTACACACAGAGATGCTGAGGTTGTCTGCCTCACACCTCTGTTCTCAGTTTGGGCTCTGAACTGCCTGCATGTGGCAGTGGCAGCACATCACATCACGGCCTTCATCACCACCAGCCAAGGTGGAGAGAACTCTGAGCTGGACGCTGTAAAGGAAAGGCTGCGTGCGGAGGCTACTGCGAGAAACTCAGCATTTGAAAGTGGTCCGGTGGCACTGCATGCCTGGGGCTCTTGTAAAAGTTAAGGAAGCAGGATTTGTCAGTCATCACATGAAATACCTACTTTGTGGAAGGAACTTAATCTCTCAGCTGAACCTCCCCATCCCTGACTGTAGGATCACAGTAGCCTCCTGAGTGGTCTCCTTTTCTCCCATCTCCTCTCGCCTGTCTCCCATGCTGCCACCACGTTTTTCCATCAGATTGACTGTGGGGTAAAGTTTGAGTCCCCGAATGTGGCCTTCAAGGTCATCCACAGTCTGGCTCCAAAGAACCCTTCCCACCTGAGCTTCTGCATCCTGCCAAACTCCTTAACTTGTGGGCTCAGCAAGCCCTTTGCCAGTCCCTGAACACACCATGCACTTCCAGACCTTGGGGCCTCATCCACTGACTTACTCCTGCTGCCTTCTCTGCTGTTGCCTCAGCTGGTGAACACCATCCACCCTCCAAGGCCAGGCCCAGATGCCAAGTGAAGCCTCTGATCACTTTGGCCATTACTGTCTTCCCTGCAGAGTCCCTGCTTCCTCCTTAGTGGGCTCATAGGCTCTTTTGTGCATACCTCCATCCCAGCTCATGGTTGTAGTTTTTGTATTTGTTGGTCTCTGCTGAATTTCTCAAGGGCAGGTCCTGTGTCATCTCCATTGTTGTATCCTCCTGTCCTTGCACAGGGCCTGGTAGGTGCTAACCAATCTTGACTGAACGTGTAAATGAATGATTGAATGTAGTAATAGAAAGTTAGATATGAATTGGGTCATCCACATCTTAGGAGGAAGGGAGGATTTTGAGTATTTGAGTAAAACATAAAGTTTATATAAAACGGAGAGCAAAGAAAGTATCCAAGAGGTTTCCAGGTCTAGGTAGAAAAAAGAAACTTTTTATCTCCCTTCTGAGCATTCTGAAAAGACTTGCTAGAGTTGAAGATAAAGCAATTAACTTAGAGAAGAAAGAAAGGAAGAATACATGGGCATGAATAAGAATGAATTTTCAGATTTAAACATGAATAGTGCATATGTAACGTTTATTGGATACTCAGGCCAAGCACTTTACATGCATAATCTCATTTAATGATCTTAGCGACACCATAAAGGAGTTATTCCATTTCTCCAAACCTGTCGATAAATAGGAGTTAGGATAAGAGGAAAGCAGAGAGAAGAAGAAAAGGTCATTGCAGGCAGAAGAATAGCAAGTGCGAAGGTTCTGAGGCAGGAAGGAACTTGGTATGTTCAAGCAGCAGAGAGAAGGCCTGGGGGGCTGGAAGATAGTGAGCAAGGGACAGAGGGAACCAGGTGAGGACGTGCTGGGGTGGAGAGAACACATCATAGAGAGTCTTGTAGGCCCCATTAGGGGTTGGTCTGTTATCCTAAAAGGGATGATAATCCATTGAAGGATTTTAGGCTGGAGGTGAAGAGTGGGGAGGAGAGAGACTTGCTGGTGGTGACATGAATGAGAGTTCTACTTTCCAAAGAAGAACTGATTTAAAAACATTGGAGGGCTTCCCTGGTGGCGCAGTGGTTGAGAGTCCGCCTGCCGATGCGGGGGATGCGGGTTCGTGCCCCGGTCCGGGAGGATCCCACATGCCGCGGAGCGGCTGGGCCCGTGAGCCATGGCCGCTGAGCCTGTGCGTCCGGAGCCTGTGCTCCGCAACGGGAGAGGCCACAGCAGTGAGAGGCCCGCGTACCGCAAAAAAAATTAAAAAACAAAACAAAACAAAACAAAAAAAAAACATTGGAAAGGGGACAAATGTGATGTAGACACTGGTTTAGGAGGCTGCTGTGGTTGTCTAAGTCGGAGGTGATGGTGGCTTTCGCTAGGGTTGTGGTGGAGATGGAGAGAAGTGGATGAATTTTGAAGTCTTGGGGCACTAGAATGGATTGGGATGGAGGCTTGGGTGTAAGGGAGAGGTGAGGTGATGGCCAGTTTCTAACTTGAGCAAGTAGGGGAATCAAAGTGCCATTTCCTTACCCAGGGGATATGTGGTGAGATAAGTTTCAGGGTGGGAATGAGGGGCATCTCATGGCAAAGGGGTCTGGGGAACTCCCTGGGAGGAAATGCTGGCTTTGACGATCACTAAGGTCCCTAGAATTTCAGAAAGTAGGACTCAGGCCAGACCACCGCCCTCCCTATCAGGTGCTTGTAGATCCGTTATGTCCCTTCTTATGGGACGTGGTGGACCCAGAGCCTTGTAAAGACTGTGGTTTTGCCCAGCACTCCTCGACCTCTCAAAGACAGACACTGTAAAATAATCAGCACCACTGGCATTTGTGTTTCTGGTATATAAGAAATATATTTCATATATTTCCTACCATGAAGTACGTTCAGGATCCAAAAGGTTTGGTCCTGGAAACTGGAATGCAATATTAGATGGCATTTTATCTGTTCAGTTCCCCCATAAGCTGACCCACAGCAGCTGCCCTCATTCAGGAGGGAGAATGTAAGAGTTGAACAGGAGGAAACAGGCAGTGCTTCGAAAGTTAGAATCTGCTATTGTTGTGTTCTTGCCAGCAATTCACCTCAGTGTTGGGAGAAATTACTAGAGGCCAAGGGAAGAGGAAGGGGAAGGCCGAGGGGCTGGAGTTCATCTGCACGCGATGGGTGTGGGAGGTGGGCACCTTGGCTGGGAGGTGACTCCTGTGGAACTATAGAGCACGTAACCTGAATTATGCCCAAACGGGGCACAGAGGGGTGTTAGACTAAGAAATTGTCCACTTGGTTGACATCCGATAAGCTCTTAACGCTGAAATAGACCTTAATCCAACAACCCGGATTTGGATGGAATTTGAAGCCCAGAGCTTGGTCCGTAGTAGGACCACAAAAGCAATCCATTGACCGACTGACCGAGAAGAGTGAGGCTATCTGGCCAACGTCTCATGAAGAGTTATGGCCCCGGCAGGGAGCAGAAAGAACCCATTACATTTCCGCTGCCAAGTGGCAAGCGAATAAACATGAGGTATTTTTCCTCTTTGGTAATAGGACCCAAGACATGAAATACGTGCTTGGCAGAGAGTTCCATATTGCATTAGCAGCACACATAGATTTATACTGGGGTAGTAAGTGCTCTCTCTGAGCCCAAGTGTGAGTGATGGGATTCCAGCCTGACTGTTGAAATTTGCTGTAACGCTGGGAGATGCGTCTGCTAAGGACGCTGTGACCACTTCCTTTGTGGTTGAGCTTGTGTCGCTATTGCAGTTGGTGGATGTACAGCCACATTTTGCTCTAATTTGCAGGTAATGGACTCTTATAAAGTAATAATAATCATACCACGAAGAAGAATCACAGCTGTTAAACTTTTTACTGTTTATAGAACTCTTTCATGTGTGTATATATATCCTAATTTGATTTTTACCACAATTATTAAGTAGGTCTCATTAATCCCAGTTTATGGATGAGGTTAATACCTTAAGGCAGAGAGGGAACTAGCCCAGACCCTATTTCTTCGAGTCCATGTTTGAGTATGAAATAGCCTTACCAGACCACAGCATGTTCATGTGCTAACATTATCTGTGCTCAGGCTTGTAAGCCATTATTAAGCCATTAGGTAACCATAATAATTCTGTATTTTTTTCTGAGCCTTTTCCTAAAATTTGTCTGGACTCAGAATTTGAGAAGGTACATATCTGGATTCCTTTTGTTATGTCTTGCTGCACTCCATCTATCCTCTGAGGCATGGAAGGTCTCCTGAAGAGTTTCCCTGAAGGTTCCTGATTGACAACAAGAATTTAGAGCAGTGACTGTAAAGACTTGCTTGATGTGCACTACAAAAATAAAACTCCTTCAAATAAACAGGCCCCGCTCACTGACCTCCTTGAAAATTTAACCTCTGCCCCTGTTGTTGAATGGATAAAGATTCCCTTTGAAAACCTTTGCAGAGTTTTACACACACACACACACACACACACACACACACACACACACAGGAGCAACCCACCTTGTTTCTCATTCTCTTCTTTCCAAAAATCAATTGGCAAGAATTTGCAAAGTTGCCAGAACGAGGTAATGGGCAATAATTCACGTAGCTTTCAGAAACATAAATCACTCAGCCTGATGTAGTGCCTTTCCATCCCATGGCAAGCCTTCGTGAGCAGTAGCTGCAATGTGCATGAAATATTTGGGCTTCACTGAGGCCTTGGGTATTCTTCCATGTGGCATTCTCATCAGAACGTCAAGGAAATTCATCCTGCATCCTATTACTGTCAGGTGAATGCACACGTGTGGCCGGAGGCACCTTCTCAATGAAGATTAGCAGCTCTGACCCCGGCTGGTCATTTCAGCATGAGTTAATGGGGTCAAGGTGGGGACAGCTATGGCACAGTGGGGTCTGTCATGCTCTGGGTTTGAATCAGGGCTGGCACTAGCTAAAGTGACATTTGCTGGAGTCATAAACTAGAGGTTTATAGATCGCTTTTGTTTAGCAGATACAGCATTAACATTAAAGAGTGAATTTGAATATATTTGGTGAAATCTGTGCTCTCTGTATGGTTTTATGCAAGGTCTCTAATCACATTTTTGTTACCTGCCAAACCCCTGGAGATATTTGAGGTCGCTACCCTACTAGACCCAACCATGGCCTTTCCAGGGCCAATTGATAGTAAGCTGTTTTTTGTTTTTAAGAAACTCTTTTTTTAATCCTTTTTTTTTTTTGGCTGTGCTGCTCAACTTGTGGGATTTTAGTTCCCGAACCCGGGCCCTTGGCAGTGAGAGCCTGGAATCCTAACCACTGGACTCCCAGGGAATTCCCAATAGTGAGTGTTTTTTAAAATTTACTGCCCCTCCCCATATTAGAGGTGTAATGTCTATTATGTAGAGGATTTGAAAAATATAGAAATAGAAAAGCACAGGGATTAGTGCAGGTGTTGGCAACCTTGGTCCAATGGGTCAAATGTGGCCCATTGCCTGTTCTTATAAATAAAGTTTTATTGAAACACAGCCATGTGTATTCATTGCCATACTGTCTGTGGCTACTCTTGTGCTACAAGAGTAGGACTGGGTAGTTGCAATAGAGACTGTATGGCCTGCAAAACCTAAAATATTTACTATCTAGCCCCTTAGGAAAAAGTTTGCCAAGCCATGGCTTAGCACCTAGGTGCTCAGGAAATATTTATCCAAGAAATGAATCAATCTGTGATCCCACCACGTAGAGGTAACCACAATTAACACTTCGGTGTATATTCTTTAGTTTTTCTCTGTGTATAAATAGCTATAGTTGTATTTTGGGAAGACTAAATTATACCTCCTATTTTTGTAACCCACTTTTGTTATTTAACTATATATTATGGGCATTTTCCAATTAACTTTAACTTTCCAATTAATTACATATTAACTACTGTAACTATTAACTACTATATTAACTATAATTATTATATCATTAACTATTATACAGCACTGATTTTTAAACTGCAGAGAAGTTTATCTCATGGATGTATGAGGATATTTAACCAATCCCCTACTGTTGGATTATGTTGCGTTGTGTCCAAGTTTTTACTTTTATAAATAACGCTGTGATAAAAATTCCTGCACATTTTTTGGTGTGTTCCTCTGATCCTAGAAAGGGAATTATTCCAATTCATATTGCTAATTTTTTTTTCACCTAGGTATGCCTTATCCTCCCAGTACACTGGTACTTCCTTGAGGGCAGGGATCCTGTTGTACACATTATTTCTATCTCAGATCCTCCTGTCCTTTAACACAGACGTAGTAGGCAGTCAGGAAATGCTTGTGGGTTTGTATAATATAATGCCTAGCTCCTTCTCTCTGCTTCTCTGGATCCTACAAATCCCGCCTCAGCTCTCCTCCTTCATGAGGTCTCAGCTAGCTCTCCAGCACCCCAAGGTCCCTCCCTCTTCTGGTCATCTGAATATCTATATCATGCACTGCTTAGACCATATTCTGTAATTCTTTAGAGCTTTCAAAGTGGTAATAATGTATACTGTATAAGTTTCCCATGGCTGCTGTAACAAATTACCACTAATCTGGTGACTTAAAACAACACACATTAATTCTCTCACAGTTGTAGAAGCTAGAAGTCTGAAGTCAGTCTCACCAGGCCAAAATAAGGATGTTATCAGGGGACCCCACTTACTCCTTCCAGAGACGCTGGGGGAGAATCCATTCCTTGTCTCTTCCAGCTTCTGGTGGCTGCCAGCGTTCCCTGGCTTGTGGCTGCATCACTCCAATCTCTGCCTCTGTAGTCTCATCACCTCTTCCTCTTCTGTCTGTGCCAATCTCTTTCTTTCTCTCTCCTATAAGGACACTCGTGATTCCATTTAGGGTCTACCTGGGTAATTCCCGATAATCTGCTCATCTCAAGATCCTTAATTTTATCATATCTGCGCAGTCCTTTTCTGCCATTTAAGGTAATATTCACAGGTTCTAGGGATTAGGAGCTGAATATCCTTGCGGGGGGGTGTCATTATTCAACCTTCCACAATGCACTGTTTCTTTTGACTGGCTAATTTATTCATTTAAAAATATTTGTGAGGAACCAATTTGGTGGTAGACACTGACATTGTGCTAGCTGCCTGTTGTCACAACAGAGCAGAAAGGACTTGTATATGAAGAACTGTAGTCAAAAGAGCTGAGCAGTGGCTAAGAAGCTGGGAGACCCAGGTTCTGGTACCACATTGGGGTAAGGCTCTCTGTTCCTCAGTTTCCCTTTTGTGAATTAAGGAACTAGACCAATTGCTGTTTCCTGAAGTGAGGGATGAGCACCACTGATGGTGTATATATAGGGTAATTTTAGGTGGTTCACAGGGACAGAACTAAATAGTGTTGACTCACAGAAACAGATAACTTATTTCCTTTGTTAATTCTCCTTCAACCCCTCTTAAGGAGAAAATTGCTGTTAGGTGCTAGTGTGTCTTCAACACTTCCTTCAATACTTACCAAACTCCTTTTATCAAAAAGAAAGCTGGATGGGCTTCCCTGGTGGCACAGTGGTTAAGAATCCGCCTGCCAATCAGGGGACACGGGTTTGAGCCCTGATCCAGGGAGATTCCACATGCCGCAGAGCAACTAAGCCCATGCGCCACAACTACTGAGCCTGTGCTCTAGAGCTGGCGAGCCACAACTGCTGAGCCCGCGTGCCACAACTACTGAAGCCCGCGTGCCTAGAGCTCATGCTCCGCAACAAGAGAAGCCACCGCAATGAGAAGCCCGCGCACCGCCACGAAGAGTAGCCCCTGCTCGCCGCAACTAGAGATAGCTTATGCGCAGCAATGAAGACCCAATGCAGCCAAAAATAAAATAAATTAATTAAAAAAAACAAAAAAGAAAGAAATCTGGTCTCAGGCTACAGAATCTAGGCAGAATTGAATAACTATTTTCTGATCATTGTATTTATTTTTACAGTTACCTTCCATCAATGGAGAGTGACTCAGGTTTTTCCATTTATGTCAATACTGTAAAGTATCCCCTGTAAAAAGTGAGGTGATTTAAAAATATATATTAAATAAATATAGGATAGATGGTTTTTAGAGAGGACACATTGTGAAAATGGCTCTAAAGTTTAGGAAACAGATGTTTCCAGGGGTCCCCAGTTCTCTGACTTCTGAGTTCTGGGAGCAGGGTAGGATTGGAAACACAAAGAAAAGCGTCTTTGGTCAGAGGATGCAGCTGGAAATTCAGCATTAATGATTCCTGATCTTTTCCCATTTAAATACATCTGATCCTTCAAGAACCATTGAGCAACAAAGTTGTGAATATTAATGTCGTGTTGAAACTGATCATGTCCAATTTTAACTGAGAGCTTCTGGTAGGAGGAGGCGTGGCCTTATTCTGACCATTCTTTGCTTTTCACTGAACATCTGGAAGGTGGGGAGGCAACTTCCGTCTGACTTCCTCATGAGAAGGAATGGCTGTTATTTGGACACAGCCCAGATGCTGTAAGGAAACCCTCTCTCCCACCCACTCCGCTTTGAACTCTCCTCAAGGGACCTGGCTTCACAATCCAGGTAGGGATGCCCACAGGGCCGCAGAGCTGGATCTGTGCTATTGGACCACAGTGGGAAGTGGGAATCTCGTCTCCCATCTTTTCAACTATGAATGTATATCCAGTGCTAATTCCCTAGTTTCTTTGGGACCATATAATTTCCTCTTAGAGGAAGATTTTCCTGGCTGACAGCATTATCATCATCATCATTAAATAGTTCTTATTTTTTCAGAACACTAGCTCATATACTCTGTTTCCTTTGTGGGGGAGGCACATGGTCTTCCCCATGTTCATCAACAGAAGCAGAGGGGGAAATGCCAGTCACTTCACCCAGCTGCTTTCCAACATATGTGTTCCCCCACCCCCCAGAAAGCTGGAAGCGGATATAATTTTGTTTCAGGGAGGCCTTAGGGGTTGATGTGCTTTGATTATCTGTTCTAAGCCTGGCCTTTGCTACCCCGAGTAATTGTGAGATGGCTAAAGACAGAGTGTAAAAACTTGGCTGACTTGGCATAGTACATACAGTAAGCGTGCAGGAAACACCTCTGGCAAGTGATACATGATTTGGAGCCAAAAGCCCCCTTAATGTTTAGATGAAATTAGGCAAATCACTTCACCTCTCTGTGCCTCAGTCTACTCCAATGGTATAACAGTAGTAGCGACCTCTTCCTAAGGCTGTAGCGTAATATTCACTGCTTTGCTTGAAGAAGGAGACAATTAGTGGGAAGCACGAAGTGCCATAATTGTCTGCTGTTATTCATTCCATTTTGCAGATGGGAAAGCCACGGCCCAGAGAGGCTGATTTGCTGAAGTTCGCACAGCTAGCAAACTTCAAGGCCAGCCTCTGAACTCAGCAGCTCTGATCCCAGACCCAGCTCTTGGCACCGCATCACCCAGTGGCCCATTTATCAGGGCTGAGGCAGTGCTAAGATTTGAGAAACAGTCTCATTCTGGGTCTGATTCCCTCAGATGGGTGGGGAGCAGAGCTAGACCAGGGCAGCACCTAGCAGGGTCAGGCCAGCCGGAATTGAATACTGTGGTTCCCACAGGTCCTTTACCTTCTCTTGGGCCTCAATTTCCTCATCCTTCCCTGCCGCCCTCTTCTGTGGTCAGAAGCGATGTAGGATGCGAAGGGGCTTGGTCAAGGTAAATTAAGGACGGACTTAAGTCTTTAGTCGAGGTCCTTGGCAAAATGAGAGAGATAATGCAAGGTGCTGTGAGCCGGTTGGAGTCTGCAGAGAGAAGCTTGCTTCCAGGGGGAGGCTGGCTTCACTGGTCGGGCGGGGCGGAGCTGGTAGCATGGCGGCAGTGGTTGCAGGGAAACGGCTGTGCGCGAATTCTGCCCTGACAGCAGCCGGGAGCTGGGCGCCCTCCGGGGCGTGGGGCCCCACGACGAGCTGCATCTTTACGTTCACGAGGCTGGGTGAAGTGGCTGTGGTGCAGAGCCCGTGCTGGGGTCGTGGAGACTTTTGTGCAGGACCCAGAGAAGGAAAGAAACGTGGGCCCAGGCTGGCACAGAGGCAGGGAAGGAAGAGGGAACCTAGCGCCGACAGGCCGCAGGATGATACACCAGGGTGTCCCGGGGTGATACATGGTCCTTGTGGGGTGGTGGACAGAGGGCGTGACTTGAGCCTGGGAATCAGCTAGCTCAGTGCCCAGCGTGACCCAGGCTCAATCTACGTGGCTGCAGCGATAGTGATGTCTCATTCCTGCCATTTATTTATTTACTTATTTAATATATATTTATTTATTTATGTTTGGCTGTGTTGGGTCTTCGTTGCTTCACGCGGGCTTTCTCTAGTTGCGGCGAGCGGGGGCTACTCTTTGTTGCGGTGCGTGGGCTTCTCACTGTGGTGGCTTCTCTTGTTGCGGAGCACGGGCTCTAGGTGCTCGGGCTTCAGTAGTTGTGGCACATGGGCTCAGTAGTTGTGGCTCACGGGCTCTAGAGCGCAGGCTCAGTAGTTGTGGTGCACAGGTTTTGTTGCTCCACAGCATGTGGGATCTTCCCGCATCAGGGCTCGAACCCATGCCGCCTGCATTGGCAGGCGGATTCTTAACCACTGCGCCACCAGGGAAGTCCTCCTGCCATTTATTGCCTACTTGCTGTGTACCAGGCACCAAGCCAGGGGCTTTATATGCACACCACCTCTCGCCCTTTTGACAAACCCACCAGGAAGGTATTATCATTCTCCATTTTATAGACTAGAAAAGAGACTCAGAGAGCCAAGGCGACTTCTACAAAGTGGAGAAAACCAGGTTTGGAGTCCAGGCTGGCTCTCCCCAAAGCCTGGGAGCTGTGCCCTTCCTGCTGTGTCATGCCACCTCTCGGTGGTGGCTGTTTGCCGAGGGTCTTCTAGGTGCCTGGCACATTCTACACATTATTTTTGATCTTTGCAGCAATGCTGCAGGATAAGCACAGTTACCTGCCTTTTACAGATGGGAAAACAGTTCAGAGAAAATGACTCGTTGGCCCAAGACCTCATGATGGCCTCTGGCAGAGACAACAGTCCAACTCATGAGAGCAGTTGGAGTCCAGACTCTGCTGCGTCCATCCACTCTGCCACACTGCTTCTCCTAAGGCTAGAGGCGGATGGCTGTGGACCCCTCAGGATGCTGGGCGTTGGGCTGGCGGCAATGAGAGTGGGTCTCCATCACACTGTTGTGAGGGCCTCGCGGGCCCCATTACACTGCTCTTGTTGGAAGCACTGAGCGCAAATTCTGAGTAATAAAACATGGGTGTCACCCCTGCCTTAGGACTTTATTCCATCTGAGGATATGAGAAATGGCCACAGAAAGCAATAACAATAAATGAGAATCATAGCTAACCATTACTGAGCCTCTCATACAGTGCTATCCAATAGAAGTTTCTTCAGTGATGGAAATATCCTGTGCTGTCCAATACAGTAGCCACTAGCCACACGTGCTTTTGAGCGCTGGAAAAGTGGCACGTGCAACTGAGGAATGAATGTTTTATTTTGATCAAATGTAAATAGCCACGTGTGGCTAGTGGCCACTATGTGCAGTGCTGATATAGATGAAGCATTGTACCAAGAGCTTTCTCCATGGTCACTTGTCAACCCTTAACAGCAATATGGGCAGATTACTACCATCCCCATGCTACAGGGGGAACTGAGTCCCTGGGAAATGAGCAAATGTTCCCGAGTTCACCTGCTGAATACGTGGCAGGGCCAGGCTTTGAACTGATGTCTTCTTCTATCACAGGAGGGCCTGAGGTCAAGGTCAGGTTGCACTGGGGGACACGATGACAGCCAGAACCAGTGAGAATGGCACAGAGATGACAGATGGAGTGGGGGTTGGAGACAGGAGGTGGAGTGGGACATGATCCCTGCAAGAGGGGGCATTGGGACAACCCCCAGGGAAAGCACCCTGACCTGGAGACTGGGTCATCTTGGCTCCTGTCTGCCCCTTACTCTGGATTTGAGCCCTGGCTCTGCCACTTTCTGGGTGACCATAGGCACTCACACCCCCTCCTTGCGTCTCAATTGCTTCATCTATAAAGTAGGAATGAGAATAGTGCCAGCCTCAGGCAGGATTGTGCGTAGTTGTGTAACATACCATCCTCCTTGTTAGCTCCTGAAACTTTATCCTGGGGAGGGTACACCAGCTGCCTCTGGGGAGCAGAGGGGAAAACACTTGATCTTGATTTTCAGGATGGACACAGACGGTGAAAGTGGGGCCTCACCGTCCCAGGGAGTGTCAGAAAAGTTACCACATTCTCAGGACAGGGTCCAAGGATGAGAACTGAGTGGGGCCTGCTCTGAGGGTCGTGCTCTGGCCCCTCCTTCTAGCCCAGGAGAGCCCTCTGCAGGATAGGGGCAGAGGCCTCTAGGGACAAGTTATCGGCATTCTTAATTTCTAACTGGTCAGACCTGTTAACCAGAGCTGCAGGCTCTGTATCATATTTCTGGCCTTGCCTGACTTTCTTCGTTCTCCTTTTTATTACGGAAAGTTTCAAACATTACAAAACTAGAGAGAATAGTATAAGAAGCCTCTTCCCCATGTTCATCACTACAGCTAAACTTCACCAATCAACTCAAGGCCAATCATGTTTTTTACCTATATTGCTACCACTCCCTGGTCCCCTACCCAAGGTTATTTTGAAGTAAATCCCAGCGTGTCAGGTTTCTAATAGTCCCTGTGACCCTCTCATAAATTTCTGCTGGGAGTACAAGTTGGTGAAATTTCAGGGAAGGGCACTTCTGCAATCTCAAAATGCTAACATCAGTGCCTTTTGATCTGCACTGCTATGTGAAGAATTCATCACACAGGTGACATCCCTGCAGGTGTGCAAAATGAGGCTTGTATATGGTTGTTTATTCCAGCACTTTTTATGGTGGTAAACAATTACAAACAACCTAAAGGTCCAGGAAAGGGGACTGGCTAAAAAAATTTTACATCTGGAATATAGAATATAGAATATGGAATTCTATAGTGCTGTAAAAAGGAATGTGGAAGTTCTTTAAAAAATGACATGGATTGAGTTCCCCAGTGTATTTTGTGTGTGTGTGTTTTGTTTTATTTTGTTTTTGGCCGCAGCATGCAGCATGCGGGATCTTAGTTCCCCGACCAGGGATTGAATCTGTGCTCCCTGCGTTGGAGCGAAGTCCCTTACAATGTATTCTTAAAAGAAGAAAGTACAGAACACTGTGAATGTCATGCTATATAATATGTATAAAAACAGAGGAAATAATGTTTTTGAAATATGCAGTTATTTCTAGAAACATGAACTTGGAAACTTGGTTACCTTGCTAGAGAGGGACTAGGTGGCTGGTGAACAAGGGTGGAAGAGAGAACTTCCTCTTTATACACTTTCTACTTTTTGAATTTTGTACTAATTTTTAAAACTCCTGTGTTTTAAAACTATAATTCCCTCTTTTTCCTGTAAACCTAAAACTGCTCTTAAATTTAGTCTATTACTTAACAAAAAGGTATTTATCCAGATGGGGTGATGACTTACGTTTACACAAAAGCTTGCACAAAATATTCATAATTGTCAAAAAGGTGAGTGGATACAGAAACCATAAATATTATTACAAATAATGGAATATTATTACAAATAATGGAATATTATGCAGCAATAAAAAGAAATGTGCTATCAAGCCATGAAAAGACATGAAAGAACCGTAAGTGCATATTACTAAGTAAAAGAAGCCATTTTTTAAAGCCTACATAATGTATGATTCCAACTATATGACCTTTAGAAAAAGGCAAAACTACAGAGATAGTAAAAAGATGAGTAGTTGCTGGGGGTTAGGACGAGGAGGGAGGAAAGGATGACTAGATGGAGCATAGGAGATTTTTAGGGCAGTGAAAATACTCTGTATAATACTGTAGTGATGCCTATATGACATTATGCATTTTTTAAAACCATAGATGTAAAACACAAGAGTGACCCTAATGTAATCTATGGACTTTAGTTAATAATAATATATCAGTATTGTCCATCAATTGTAATAAATGTACCACACCAATGCAAGAGGCTATTAGTAGGGGGATCTGTGCAGGAGAGTGAGGGAGGTTATATGAGAACTCTGTACTTTCTGGTTAATTTTTCTTTAAACCTAAAACTGCTCTAAAAATAGTCTATTAATTTAAAAAAAAAAAAAAATAGAGGGCTTCCCTGGTGGCGCAGTGGTTAAGAATCCACCTGCCTGGGCTTCCCTGGTGGCTCAGTGGTTGAGAGTCTGCCTGCCGATGTGGGGGACACGGGTTCGTGCCCTGGTCCGGGAAGATCCCACATGCCGCAGAGCGGCTGGGCCCGTGAGCCATGGCCGCTGAGCCTGCGCGTCCGGAGCCTGTGCTCCGCAACGGGAGAGGCCACAGCAGTGAGAGGCCCGCGTACCGCAAAAAAAAAAAAAAAAAAAATTTGCCTGCCAACGCAGGGGGCACGCGTTCAGACCCTGGGCCTGGAAGATCCCACATGCCGTGGAGCAACTAAGCCCTTGCGCCACAACTACTGAGCCTGTGCTCTAGAGCCCGTGAGCCACAACTACTGAGCCCATGTGCTACAACTACTGAAGCCTGTGCACCTAGAGCCCGCGCTCCGCAACAAGAGAAGCCACCGCAATGAGAAGCCCGCGCACCACAACAAAGACCCAATGCAGCCAAAAATAAATAAATAAAATTTAAAAAAAGAGAGGGAAAAGAATCAAAATAAAATTAAATTAAAAAAAAAGAATTCTTAATTACCTTGGATCTGAAGAATCTCCCTGCTCCCTCTGCTTGTGAGGCTGTGGTTGTGAGTGGGGTGAAGAGTGTGAGGAAACTTGTCTTCCTGGAACGTGGGTCACCTGAGTATTGCCATGGGTGGTAGCATTGGTGCAGGCGCCATGGTCTTGGGTGAGACTGTTGCTTGCAGAATAAGCGGGAGTGTTAAGGGGGGTGGTTAGGCAGGCTGTCGACTCTTGGACTCTGAATGTCGGAGGCGTTTGGCCTCTATCCTGTAAGCAATAGGGAGTCATCTTTCTAAGTCCAAGCTCGTCCTGCTCGCGGCACAACAGGCCAGTAATTTGAGAGACGGGTTGTTGCGGCAGGGAATAGTGACTTTATTCGGAAAGCCAGGAGACTGAGAAGATGATGGACTAGTGTCCCAAAGGACCATCTTCCCCGAGTCAGGATTCAGGCTTCCTTCTTACTAAAAGGGGAGGGGGTGTGGTTGGTGGTTGCAAACTTCTTGGCGCCGGAATCCTTTGAATCCTTTGTTCCTGCAGCTGTTTGCGCAGGCCTGGTCACAGTGTTCTTGTAAACCTCCAGCAGGACAAATGTTACTCTCTGTTCTGCAACTTTTTTATCTCTATATGAATGGAAGAGTGTTATTCCTTTAAAGGCCGGAGACTTGAGAAGGGCTATCCTGTATATTTCAGGCCATAGGCAACATTCTTTTCATGGTTAACTTGTAGCAAAAGCAATAGAATACAAAGGTTAAAGTAAAAGAAGCACATCAAATATGGAGTAGGATTTGTTCTCCCCTATTACTCCTTGGAGAGTTTTATCAGGAGAGCGACACAGGGAGAGCTGTGCTTCAGGAGACCTTCTCTGGGCTTC
Organism: Phocoena sinus; assembly: GCF_008692025.1. Classification (NCBI taxonomy): domain Eukaryota; kingdom Metazoa; phylum Chordata; class Mammalia; order Artiodactyla; family Phocoenidae; genus Phocoena; species Phocoena sinus. The sequence continues at coordinate 7,547,152 of NC_045773.1, forward strand.
ACGCCTCTGTCTGTAAAACCAGAGGCTGCGCCAGGAGTCATGCAGGTCCCCTGCAGCTCTAAGGTTCTGATATCAAAGCCTTTTCCGACTTTCCAAGCCCCTTCTCCTCCCTGCCCAACCCCCTTTGATTTTTCTGCCACTCAGTGCTGTGCTGAGCCTGGAACCACTCCCAGGGGACAGTCTTCTGAATGAAGTCTGTGCCTCGTGAGCAATTGTTTTATTTATTTATTTATTTCCCCCTCCTTTTGAAATCTTCCAGGAGAAAAACCAAATCTGTGCTGGCTCCAAGGAAGAGCAAGTTGGAAGGGAGTTAGAGATAAGGAGATGGGTAGTCAAATCCCTGCAGGGTTCTACAGCACCAGCAGGCTGCAGTCCGGCTCCTGCCAGGGCATTTCCTGCTAGAAAGACTTGACTCTGAGCCGTCCTAGCTGCTAGAGCCTCCAGCTGCTTGTGTGAACTGGGGGAGGTTTCTCTGCTCCTTCCAAATCATCTCCTGTTGGCACAGTGTGATTTACGAGATTTTCCTCTAAGATATGAGAACATTGGCTCCTGATCATGCCCTATAATGGAGGAAGGCAGTGGCTGCAGCATTTTTGGTAAATAATATCTCTTTAGCCCACCGTCTTGTTACAAAAAGGATACAAGAAGTTGAATACACAACTTCTTGTGTATTGAACACAAGAAGTTAGATTCAAGTCTTTTAAGGCAAGTAGTATGGCCTCAGTTAAGTGAGGAGTTGGGAGGGTCAGTGCTCCCATCTGAAGGAGCTGGGCTTGATTTTTAGCTTAATTGCCACCCATCAGCTGTTATGACCAGAGACTGCTTACCTCTGAGCCTCCACTTCCTCATCTGTGGGGAAAAAGTGGGGGAATACTAGTAGCACCCACCTTAGAGGGGGTGCTATACAGATTCTGTGAGATAAATATCCAAAGAACTCAGCACCAGGCGTGGAACACATGATGTGCTCTGTAAGTGCTCACAATAATTATTACGGTTATTATGAGTCCTAAATAGTGGATGGTCTACAAGTAATTTTAAAAATATTTAGGGACTTCTCTGGTGGTCCAGTGGTTAAGACTTCGCCTTCCAATGCAGTGGGTGCGGGTTCGATCCCTGGTCGGGGAGCAAAGATCCCACATGCCTCCGGGCCAAAAAACCAAAACATAAAAACAGAAGCAATATTGTAACAAATTCAGTAAAGACTTTAAAAATGGTTCCCATCAAAAAAAAATAGAGAGCATTTTTGTAACCATGTGTTGATATGGCAGGGTTTGCACTTGTGGGAGTGAAGGCCTCTCAATCCAATTTAACAAGCAGGCTGTGTCAAGGAGCGCCTGCGTAGATTGTTACACTTCATAGAACAAAATGTGACCTTGGACAGCTTCCTGATTGGTTCACACAGAAGCCTTGGTTTCTTCATCTGTAAAAATGGATAATAATAATATCCATGTCTGGTGTGGGAATAGTGTATGTGTGGTGCGTGTGAATGTGTGTGGTGTATGTGTGTGAGTGTGCATGTGGACATGTGTGGTGTGTGTGTGGTATGTGGTGTGTTTGTAGTGTGTGTGTGGTGGTTGTGGTGTATGTGAGTTTGTGTGGTATATGTATGTGGTTTGTGTATGGTGTGTGTATCTGTGGTGGGTTGTGTGTGGTGTGTGTAAATGCGTGCATGGTGAGTGTGCGTTTTGTGTGTGTGGTGTGTGTTGTATGTGTGTCTGGTGTATGTGTGGTGTGTGTATGGTGCTTGTGTGGTGTGTGTGTGTGTGTGTGTGTGTGTGTGTGTGTGTGTGTGTGTGTTGGGTGAGATTCCCATAATCACAGCATTTGATGTCCTTGGGTAAAAGCACTTGGTAAAGGCAAATAGTAATTTGCTATACAGATACTGATATACCATGTGTGCTGGGAGAATCCACTGTTAGAACTTAAATTTCATTCGGGGAGCTAAGGCGATATGACGCACATACATGAAGAATTAAAAAAATAGTATGAGGCGGTCTGAGACTAATTGCAAGTACCAAGGGAGTTCATAGGAGGGTCATGAGGGCTGAGCTGTCCAGGACTTCCTGGGAGGAGCAGAGCTTGGGCTCTAAAGCACTGGTTTTAAAACTTTTTTGCTTGCCTACCCTCTAAATGAACTTTGGGGGGAAAAAAATCTCTTTTGCCCCACACATTTTAAATTGACATCTGAAACGTTTCATTAGAAGTTTAAATAGTTACAAAGGATATCATTTCTGCCATGTTGTAAAATATTGACCTCTTAGAGCAAAATTACCCTACTCTCTTAAATGTATCAAATGGGAACTAAATAACAGCAATTTTTAGTTTGCCTTTTTATTGAAGTATCACTTATAAACAGTAGAATGCCCAGATCTTAAGTGTGCAGCTCAGTTCATTTTTACCAGTGTGCCTACCACCCAGATCAAGGTGTAACCTTGATAGTCTATCTCCAGCATTCCAGAATGTACCCTCGCATCCCCTCTCAGTCAGTATCCCCCAAAGGTGATCATTTCTCTGACCTCTATCACCATAAACTATTTTTGCATGATCTCATTTTTTCTTCCTTCTTTCCATCAACATAAGGAGAGTTAAGCAGGTAGCAAGCAGTAGTTCATTTTTTCCTTATCGTATAGTATTCCATTGAATGAATATCTCACATTTAAAAAATCTTACCTACTCTTCGCATAAATTTACTTTACTATTTTAAGAGTGACAAGCATTTTGAAATAAATTGCCCTACTGAAAAAAAAATCTTATCTACTCTTAATGGACATTTTGGGTTGTTTCTAATATTTAGCTATAAATCTTCTATGAGTATTTTTCCATATTTTTTTGTAGACATAAACACTGATTTCTTTGGGGTATGATCCATGAGTGGAATTACCAGGTGGTAAGATAAATACCACAATATATTGGTATCCACCACCACTCATCAAAAATTACCTATACAAGGCAGAAATTTTATATTTACATTGTTCCTGTCTTTACCTTCTTGAGCTCATAATTTCCTTCTACTTCCTTCACAGAATTTTATTGTAATATATTTTTATGCTTGAACTTTTTTACTTATTATTTATTTATTTTATTTCTTTCTTGGCTGTGTCAGCTCTTAGTTGCGGCACGTGGGCGCTCTCTTTGAGGCACACGAGCTCAGTAGTTGTGGCGCACGGGCTTAGTTGCCCCGCGACATGTGGGATCTTAATTCCCTGACCAGGGATCGAACCCACGTCCCCTGCATTGTAAGGCAGATTCTTTACCACTGGACCACCAGGGAAGCCCCTGAACTTTTTTATTGATTGCTGTATTCTTTTTGCCCAAAATATGTATTTAAATTGAAATGGACCTTTAAAAAAAATTCCTTTGGCCATAAAACCCTAAGTATCTTTATTTCAGATTGATTTATCTACAGTTCATCAAAATAATATCAATGTTTTATAATTTGATAAATAATTACTAAAAATAAAAAGTAAGATAATATGGGAAATACTTCTCATAATGATGTGGATGGATGGTTGATGGCTTTAAGGTGCATAAGGACCATCCAGGGATCTTGTTAAAATGCAGATTGTGATTCAGAAGGTCTGGGTTGGGACCTGAGGTTCTGTGTTTCTGATAAGTCTATGGGTGATGCTAATGCTACTGGTCCATGGACCACACTTTGAGGAGCGAGGATTTATGAACTAGGTTAAAGAAGATTTGCGAGCACCAACATTCTAAATCGTCCTCAAAGTCTGTCTTGACACTTTGGGGCACTGCACCATAGCCAGATTCTGGACGACAGAGAAGTTAGTCTTTCTTCTGCAAAGAGAGAGGACGGTTGTAAAGAGTGAGGTGGGAAAGGAGAGATGCTGAGGCACATTCTCAGGCAGAGGAGGAAAGAGTGGGAATGGAAACAGGATCTCAAACCAATTCCTTTGTAACACTTCCTGCCTGTGCGCCCCTTGGGAAGGCTTCGAGTGCCCCAGAGTAGGGCTGCCCCCTTTGAAGACCATTTCTCCAAAGGATGCTAAGATGGTGCTGGCCACCTTTTCAGACAGGAGGCCCATTTCTGCAGGAGGAATTGGACATCTCAGGGACTGGTTTGGATTACTTAGAGAGTCCACTGGGGGTAAATCCAGAGAAATGAAGTTTGGGGCCAGGTGATGGGTGGCCCTGAGTTCCGTGGACTTAATACTCAGCCAGAGCAGGGGTGCCTTGAGCAGTTTTGAGCAGGGAGTTGGTGTGAGCATAGTGTGGGGAGACTGATCTCTTGAGCAGCTCGTGGGATGGCAGGGAAGGGGTTAATGCATGGAGATGGCAGCAGTGGCAGAACCACTGGGATCTGGCTGTGATTTTTATCTCTAGCCCCTGCTTATGAACTTTTGCCCTGGTTGCAGAGACCTGATTTGCTCTCTCAGGATTTCCTGAAGTCTGGGCTACATACCTGAGATGTTGATGCAATGGAATTCAAGGTGATTCAGAGTAGAACACAGGCATGGCCTTAAATAACCCTGAAACCTAAGAGTGAATAACACTGAAACGCTCAGCCCTCGCTCAGTCCTGACTATACCTGGGGAAAGTCTGTCTTTAACTCCTCTCATGCTCCTGTGTTCCTCTTGTTGATGGAGATTGAGCAGTTTAGGCTTAGGGCGTTTGATAGCAGTAGTCTTTAGAGAGAATTTTACAAAATTTCTGTTTTTGTTGAATAAATTTTCTGTGTATCAGGGTGGCAAGTTGTTCTAGTTTTACACTTGTCATAACGACATAAAACTGTAAGTTCTTTCCAGTAAGAAAAATGAGCAAATTTACTAGATCATACGGAAGAAATAATAATGCTTGGTCGCGTGTGGATATGGCAAAAATCGTGGTGGTGACATGCAATGATTCAACTTTGGAAAACACTGGGTTACACCATGGCAAAAACTGGCATTTGCCAAATCGTCCTGCCAATGCCTGGAGAGGCTCTGGGTGGCAGATGGTAGGGAGGGGGCAGCTGGAATTGCAGTGCCTGGGCCACTGGCATTGGGTCGACTGGGTGGGTCCCTCTGCTCTCCCCACCATCGCCTAACAGCCTGCTCCTGCCTCTGTCCGCAGAGATCCGCACGCAGCTGGTGGAGCAGTTCAAGTGCTTGGAGCAGCAGTCTGAGTCGAGGCTGCAGCTGCTCCAGGACCTCCAGGAGTTTTTCCGCCGGAAAGCCGAGATCGAGCTTGAGTATTCCCGCAGCCTGGAGAAACTGGCTGAACGCTTCTCCTCCAAGATCCGCAGCTCCCGGGAGCACCAGTTCAAGTGAGAAGGGGCCAGGGGTCTGGGGCGGTGGGAGGCAGTGCTGGGGCTGAAGCAGAAATGAGGCAAGGACTCACTGGGGGCAAATGGTGTGCTTCTAGGGCCCGGGGTCTGCAGGTAACTTCCAACTCCAAGCCTCAGTCTTTCTCAGTGTAAAGTGAAGCTAGACATAGTTGCTACCCATAAAGATGCTGAAGGGAATACACAAGGGATCCAAGAGAAGTGCTTGTCACAGAGTTAAGTGCTCAATAAATTGTTCTGTTGTGATTATCCCACCAAGCACCAGGCTCTGTGCTGTCTTCCATTTGGGCCAAGGTGACAGCCTACCTCCTTTCAGGACATCCTGACTCTCCCCAGTTCTCTTTTATCTGGGGGTGAGCCAGCCCATGTCTGCATTCCTTTAGCACAATGGCCTCAGAATTTCTTCCCTGTGAAACAGATGCTCAAAGCATTCCTCTTCCTTCCTCCCCTGGAGGACAGTGCCAGGCTTAGTTGCTGCCTTAGTTGCTTATTTACCTACACACACCCTCCAGTGCCTAATTTCTCATACCCCAAGCGCTGATTTCGAGGAGGGAGGGAGACTTGGTCCTCTTGGGCACGTCCCTGGCTAAGTTCTCCAGCTGCAAGTGCCCCTAGCTCAGAACCCGTGGGGCCAGCCGCCAAGTGTGGGCAGGAGCCACAACCTCACCAGGATGCGTCCTCCTACACCTGTCTCCCCCTCTGCCGTACTCCCTGGAGGTCCCCCTCCCCTGTGGGTCATCTCTCCAGTGAATGGCCCTCAACCCCAGGAGACCAGAGACTTGCTTCATCCTGCCTGCCCCATTCTTCTTTCCCCTGGGTTCGATCTCTTTTATTCTCTCTACGTAGCTTTAAATTGTGGTAAAATACACATAACATAAAGTTTACCATCTTAAATATATATATATATATTTTTGCTGTACGCGGGCCTCTCACTGCTGTGGCCTCTCCCGTTGCGGAGCACAGGCTCCAGACGCGCAGGCTCAGTGGCCATGGCTCACGGGCCCAGCCGCTCCGCGGCATGTAGGAAATTCCCGGACCAGGGCATGAACCCGTGTCCCCTGCATCGGCAGGCAGACTCTCAACCACTGCGCCACCAGGGAAGCCCTTAAATATTTTAAAATGTACAGTTTGGTGGCATTAAGTACATTCACACTGTTGTGCAACCATCACCCCCATCCTTCCCCAGAACCCTTGCTGCATCTTACAAGTGTGAAACTCTGCGCCCTGTAAATAATACCCCATTTCCCTCTCCCCCCGCCCTGGCAACCACCATTCTACTGTCTATCTCTATGAGTCTGACTGCTCTACGGACCTCATATTAGTGGAATCATACAGTATTTGTCCTTTTGTGACTGGCTTACTCCACTTTGCCTAATGTCCGCAAGGTATACCCATGTTGTCACATGTGTCAGGATGTCCTTCCTTTTTAAGGCTGAATGATACTCCATTGTGTGTATAGACCACCCTTTGTTTAGTTGGGTCCACCTTGCTCTCTCTGTCTTTTGCATTCTGCTCCGGCCAGGGAGTGCTGTTCCTTTAAGCTCCCCTCAACGTCTCCCTAAATCGATGCCTCAGCATTTGAACACTCACTTTTGTGCCTTCTTCCCTTGACATTTGGGGAGAAGAAATTGCTTTATTAAAGGGCAAAAATGTATTACACTTTTGCAAATACCATGCATGTTTTTCCACCCAATCTCATCTATTCAAACTTTCATTGCAGGAGGATGCTTCTATTAATAACTTCCTCCCAGGCACTATCTGGGCCCTTTCATACATAATCTCGTTTTTCTGATATATTTTTTGGAGAAAGTGTGTGCTTTTTTAAATGATAAAAGTAAAATACTCATTGCATACAATTTAGAAAATGTAGAAAAGTAGAAGAAAAGCTCACATTTCAGAAGCTCACATTTTGTGCCTTTTCTTGCCTGTCTTTTTTTTTTTTTTTTTTTTTTTTTTTTTTTTGCGGTACGCGGGCCTCTCACTGTTGTGGCCTCTCCCGTTGTGGAGCACAGGCTCCGGACGTGCAGGCTCAGCGGCCATGGCTCACGGGCCCAGACGCTCTGCGGCATGTGGGATCTTCCCGGACCGGGGCACGAACTCGTGTCCCCTGAATCGGCAGGCGGACTCTCAACCACTGCGCCACCAGGGAAGCCCCTTGCCTGTCTTTTGATAATAAAAACAACAGTGATGATTTATTGAGCACATTAACTGAGTACTTACTCTGAGCTGGATGGGTATTACTACCCCATCTTAGAGATGAGGACAGCGAAGCTCTGACTGAGTGCCTTGTACAAACATGTCTGTGGGCCAATTATTGGAAAGTGACAGATTTGAACCTTTGCTCTCGTTCTGCCTCCTTGGCCTGTGATAAGAAAGGGCCTGCGTGTGGTCTGAGAACAGCCATGGACTCTGAACGCTCCCCTAAAACCACAGACACACTGCAGAAACCCACGTCTCTGGCTGCGCTGTCATGGGAGCCATCCAGGCTGTGTGATCCGGCTGGAGCTCAGCTCCTGCCCCTCTCCTTCCTCTTGGTTTGAAATCAGCTCTCTTCCTGTTCTCGGTGTGAACATGGTGGAGAGGAGGGAGGCGGGGCACTGGGGGAGCATGGACGGGCATCCCCTCTTCCCTTGCATTGCCTGTAATGAGCTCAGTCAGCCCCTCATGGCTTCATTAACCGAGGCCACCAGACAGAACAGGAGCCCCAGCTGGCAGTCCGGCCAAGCAGGCCGCTGGACACACTCTGAAAATGTCTAATTAGGGTGTGGCCCTGGCCAGTGCAGCTGCTGCAGGCCCTCTGCATGAGGCTAATGCTTTGGCATTGCCCCCGATGGCTTTTGGAAGCAGGAGTCTCCAGGGGATGCCTGGACTTGTCCTTTGACCCCAGGGCCAACCAGCCTGACCTCTGGCTGCCTCTTCTTTGGAGCTCAGTGCACAGGGTCTGTGCTGTGCTCTGTCCTGGCTGTCCAGAGAAGCCTTGTCCTGCTGTCTTGTAGATCCTTTATTAAGAGAGTCCACCTATCTGCCAGGTACCCTCTCAGGGTATGGGTCTGGTCATTTTATTCCTACTACACTGGGCCCCCTTGGGGCAGAGGTGGGGCCTTTGTGAGTGAGCAGGAGGAAGGGAGGAAGAAAGGGAGGGAGGGGATTTACTTGGTCTATGAAGTTCACTATGGCTGAGAGATTTGGTTCAGAGAGGGAATTAATTTGCCCGAGATCTCACAGCAAATTAGTGGCAAAACTGGGATGGGCACTGCCTTAGTCCACTTGGGCTTCTATAACAAAGTACCACGGACTGGGTGGCTTGTAAACAGACATGTTTTTCCTCACACTTCTGGAGGCTGGAAGCCTGAGATCAGGGTGCCGACGTGGTGAGGTTCTGGTGAATGCCCTCCTGTGGCTTGCGGACACCTGATTCTCCTTGTGTCCTCCCACAGTGAGAGGAACAGAGAGAGGAAGCAAGCTCTAGAGACTCTTACAAGGGCACTAATCCCATACTGAGGGCTCCCTTCCTCTCGCCCTTATCTAATCCTAATTTCCTGCCAAAGGCCCCATGTCCCAACACCATCACATAGGGAGTAGGGTGTCAACATATGACTTCTGGGGCAACACAAAGATTCAGTCCATAACAGGAACTCACATCTCTTGACTCCAAGTCCACTGCTCCTCCTTTTGCTCCATGGGCTCCGTCTCTCTACGGCTCAAGCTGCTCCCTCTCCACCTGGGCAGCTGAAAAATTTACAGCTGCCCAGGAGGTACCCAGGAGGAGTCTGGGCTAGACTAACCCAGACTGAGTTCCATGTGGCACCTGATTCAAAGAAAGGCTCAGCTGGTGGCCCTGACGGTTTACCTGGGGCAGGTTGAACATTCAGAGTAAAACATCATCACATGTGTCTTTTCTACCATCACGTATTTCTATTCTAACACTTTTTTCAAAGCACTCTGACGTCTTTGCTCTCTTACAATCCTGATGATAACCCAGGGATGCAGAGAGGGAGCCAGTGGTTTTATCTCAAGCCAGCTGAGTGCCAGGCAAGCTGAGTGGGATTTTACAAAGGACACATCGTGAGCTGTTGAGTGAGAAAACCCAGGGCTCCTGGCTTCCAGCTCAGGCATCTCTCTCCAAAAAGCCATGTGGGCCATCATATTTGAAATGTGTATATTGAGGACCTTATTTTCTTAGACCGTGCTTCATGATGAAGACACAGTTTAATGAGACACTGCCCCTCCTCTCTCTCTCTCTCTCTCTCTCTCTCTCTCTCTCTCTCTCTCTCTCTCTCTCTCTCTCGCACGTGGCGTGGGGGATGTCCATAAGTGGTGTGCTTGGGGCAGGCACCCAGTCCCCGAGGCCCTGTTCTTTGAACCCTGCCACCTGCTTGTTCTTTAGGCCTCAGCGTTTAGATGTCACTTCCTCTGCAAAGCTTCCTTGAGTCTGTCCAGGTGCCTTCCTGTGTGTGCCCACAATATTCTGCACTTGTTGATTCGCTTATTCAGTAGGTATTTATGGAGCACCTACCACGTGCCTGGCCCTGGCTTACAGTGGCAAACAAGACAGACTTGGTTCCTGCTGTGGTGGAATTTACCACCTAGTGGAGGAGAGAGATGCAAATCAAACATAGAAAACAAATAAACGAATCCAATGATTGCCGGGATGGAACAATTGCTAGGGTCTGGGTTGGAGGGTCTAAGACAGCTTCCCCCACATTCCCTGGCACTTTGGTGAAGACAGCTGTAAGGCTGGGCTCAGCTGGGCTGCCTCCCTCTCCACATGGGGCCAGGGCCTCACTTCAGTCGTGGGAGCTCAGGGCACCTAGGTGGCAGGAGGGCAATCCGCAGTCTTCTTGGACCCCACCTCCAGCCCCTGCCGAGATTCTCTTGATCAGAGTGGTCTCAGTTGTAGCTCAAGGGAGGGAAAATAAAGCCTTCCTCTCACTGGAGGACTGTCAAAGGATTCGCAGCCCTCTTGAATCCTCCGCACTGAGCTAAAACGGCAGCCAGGGAAGGCTTCTGGAGGAAGTGGCATTTAAGCAGAGACCCGAGGGGTGAGAAGGAGCAGCCGTGGGGACAGTGTGAGGGGAAGAGAGGCCAGTGGGGCTGGAACTGGTGGTGAGGAGAGCCGTAGCCATCCTCAGTAGGAGTAGCATGATCTGATTTCCATTTTTGAAAGATCACCCTGGATTGGAGGGGGCAAGAGTGGAGCTGAGCAGACTAGCAGGGTGATGGGAGTATAGTTCTCCAGGCAGGGGTGACGAGGGCCTGGGTGATAGCAGAGCTGACAGAGAGTGGACAGGTGCTGGGAAATCTGTCAGAGGCAGAATTGAGGAAAAGAGAAGAATCTGTTATGGACTTGAGATGAAGGGACTTGAGAAGGGCCTAAGGCAAAAGCTGCCACCCTGTGTTGTAGTCACCTTTTTTCCTTGTCTGTCCCTCTTTTGACGACTGGGCTGCCAGCTCTGAGATGGAAGAGGGAGTGGCTGTTGACTTGGGGTCCCTAGCACCTGGCACCAGGTTTGGCATATGGTTGGTCCTCACTGAATGTTTGTTGAATGAATGAATGAAGGTCAGGTGGTAATTAACGTGGCTCTGGGCTGGGGGTGGTTGGGGGCAGGGAAGGGGACATTTGTGGCTGCAGTAGGAGCTTGGGGAGGCCATCTGGGTGAAGGCAAAGGTACCACCAGTTGTGGTACCTGGCACAGGCACAGCGTTGCTGAGAGGACAGTCCTTCATTGGGGAATCGGGAACGCAGAAGTTGAGCTCTAGTTTAGAGTGTGGTCTTGACCAGCAGCTTCAGCGTCCCCATCCCGGGGGAACTTGTCAGAAGAGCAAAGGCTCTGGCCTCCCCTCAGACCCACTGAATGAGAAACTCTGGGGGGTGGGGGTGGGCAGCAATTTGTATTTTAACAAGCCCTCCAGGGGATTCTGATGGCCATTCACTGCTGAAGAGTTGCCCAGGATGATGACTTTCTAGGTGATAAATTGTTTACAATTCACTTTCAGGTTGTGCTGGCTTTCCAGACCCCTCCTCTCCCCCAGCATAAAATCCATAATCCACTGCCCTTCTGCAGCCGGGCCCGATGCACTGGCCTTGTCCTTTTTGAGGCTGGGAGCCTGTCCTGAGCAGGAATGTGCTGGGGAGGGCGGCACACGGGGACCTTAAGACCTGCCTCTGGGGGTAGAGGGGTGTCCTGCAAACAAATTTGGTAGGTCTAGGCAGCCAGAGGTTTCCTGGAACTAAGATTTCTTCTTCCTCCAAAGAAGTGTTTTCTGAAACTCCAACACCTTGAGCTGTCCAGCTGTGGAGGCTGGTGGTGGGGCGGGCGGGAGGAGGCAAAGAGAGTGAGAATGAGTGGAGGTGGGAAAGACTGCCACTCTGTGCCTCCCCTTAGAGATTCCCCATGAAAGGCTCTGAGAGGTTTTACAATAAATAAGCCTGTTGACTTATTTCTGAAGGCTGTTTGACCACAGGATTCTCCCTCTCTCAGGATGTTTATTAATTTTTTACCAAACAAGCGCTCCTTGGGACCCAGTTTAAAAAGCTCTGTTGAGACAAACTCTGGATTCCCCTCTGGAATGTTCATGCTACATGCAAATCGTGTGGGAGGTGACACAGCCCCCTTCTTAGAATTCTGACTCCCTCCGTTTTTGATACCCCTGACCTTCTGGGGATATACCTGCTAAAAATGCTCTCTCCAGAAGTTTAAGTGTTGGTTGCTGCTATTTGGACAGCTGTGAAAAAAAAACAACAGGGAATTCTATTCAAATATGTTTAAACTGTGGAAAGTCAGAGTGTGGAAAGAGCTGGGAGGTGCTTGGCCAGTCAGTGAATAATGCTTAATATTCTCTGCACAGGAGGTTTGGAGCATCTCTTAGCTTCACGGAGCAGTTGAGAGGGAGGATTCAGTGAGCAGCTAAGTTGATTGCCAAGAAAATGCTTCTTTGGGGGGATAAAACATCACAGACTTTTTGTTTCCACAGATGTAGCATTTCCCTAAAAAGATGCTATAATTTAGACTTAGCCTTCCAGGTGAATCCTAAGGATAGAAGCACTTTTCTAGTGAGTAAAATGTGCAAAGGATTCATAATGAAAAGATTTGCTCAGACCGAGGTGGGGATAATGGGGGAGGTCCTCCAGGTGGCGAATCGCATCTCCATTCATAGCTGCTGCTGTTACTATGGCTACCATCGCACCAGTGATGGCTTTCCAGTAATGCTGTCCAGAGCTGGTATTCTCCTAGGACAGGTTGCCAGCCGACTCTTTCCTGGTGGCTCTGTGTCTGTGCTGCGCAGGTTGTTTAATCTTTCAAATTCCCCCCACATCCATATTACCATATGCCCGGTGCCCTATAGATGTTTGACATGGATCGTGTCATTTAACCTTCATGGTAAACGTTGTGACCTTTGAGGCAGGTACTATCTCTGTCTTTCTAGTTGAAAACATTGAGGTTTTGTGAAATTAAGTAATTTGTCCAGAGGGACACAGCTAGAACAGGTAAGTGGCAGAACTAGGATTTTTTTTTAATATTTTAATTTTATTGGAGTATAGTTGATTTACAACGTTGTGTTAATTTCAGGTGTACAGCAAAGTGATTCAGTTATACATATACATATATTCATTCTTTTTTAGATTATTTTCTCATGTAGGTTGTCACAGAATGTTGGGTAGAGTTCCCTGTGCTATACAGTAGGTCCTTGTTGGTTCTCTATCTTATATATAGTAGTGTGTGTACATTCATCCCAAGCTCCTGATGCAACTAACCCTCCCCCCCGACGTTTCCCCTTTGGTAACCATAAGTTTGTTTTCAATGTCTGTAAGTCTGCTTCTGTTTTGTAAAAGAGTTCATTTGCATCTTTTTAAAAAAAAATTAGATTCCACATATGGGTGATATCATATGATGTTCGTCTTTCTCTGTCTGACTTACTTCACTTACTATGATAATCTAGGATTCTAATCTTGGTTTAACTGGCTCCGAAGTGCAAAATTTCTTCTAGCTGCATGCCTCTCGGTGTGTCCCCTCACCTCTCTGGGCTGGTTTCATGTTCCCGGAGAGTCAGCCATCAGTCCAGACCACATCCTCCTCGTGTGGGCGTTAGAGGGCTCCTTCTCCTCCTGGTCAGCTCATGCTCGTCTCCCCAGGGCCAGCTCAGGGCTCACCTCTGCGAAGTCCCTGCTGCAGGTCCCAGGTTTGCAGTCACTGCTCCTCCCCTGGCCTGCCATGGTGATCTGTATGTCACTCTCCTGGGGCTCGCGTCAGATTATCAAGGAATGATCCAGTTCATACGTCTCGTTCTCCCACCTCAGTCTGCCAGCTGCTTGATGGCAAGGGACCATTTCTAGTCCCTCTCTCTCTCTGACATACAATAGAAGCTCTATCAAAGTTTTTTGAATGAATAACTGAAAAGACCAAGATACTACTGAATACTTTCTTCAAATACTTGAAGGAAATAGACTTGTGGGGATGCTGAAGGAGAGAAGTGAGGTCCAAGGATAGCATTTTCAGAAAAGCAGACTTTAACTTAACCTTGAGAACGTTTCAGTAGCCAGAGCTGTCCAGCAAGAAAAGGGCTGCCTTGGGAGGTGTGAGGGCCCAATCCATGGAGGTATGTACACAACACAGTTGGGTGTTTTAGGGGCACATTTCTGTAGTGTGAAGGCTTGTCAGACCCGATCAGTGTTCCTCAGAATGAGGGAGGGATCATCGACAGCACGTGTGCCATAAATAGTGACTGATCTTTTCAGTTCTCTTTCAGTCTTTGTGGTTATAGTTTGGTTCTAGTGTGTTGCTAACACCTCTCTAACCCTCCATTTAACAAACAGACAGCAGATCTTGGGTGTTAGCATCTGCCTAGGATTCAGTGATACTGTTTGGAACTTACTTTTTTCCAGTAACCTTCTATTTAGGGCAAGTAAAGCTGGTTTTTAAATTTTTATCTTAACTAAGACTAGGGAGAGTCCTTTTTGTAAATAAATCCATTTAAGTAAAAAGAGACACTCAACAGGGAGGTATGAAGTATGGTGGTATGCAGGATGGCAGAAATCCTGAAGCCAACATGAGATACCCCAAGGGCCCCTGCCAGCTCCTCCTGGAAAGTGAACATCTTTCATCTCCACCCTTTTCATCCCCCACCTTTGTTTTCACTGCTGGGAGGGATTTTAAGGCAGGAGGGTCAGCCCCTTGAGTGGTCTTTGCAATGGCTACAGCCCCTTATCCTCCTTCCAGTTTTTCCTTCTGGGGCCTCTCCAGATCCTACACCCAGTTTCCTGGAATCCTCAGAGACTGTAATCAGCAACTTCCAAAGTATTAATATTAACCAGGACGTGATTTTTTTATATTTGGATATGCTTGATACACATAGATACGTGTATATCATTTAAATTTTATTCTAAAAATGAAAATAGAAGTTGTAATAAAGATAAAATAGATGTTGTTGTAATTAACAAGCAGTGATATGCAGGGGTTTAGTTTTGACTCAATCCCATTAGGCAAAGAGGACAATAATGATCTTCCAAGATTATACAGCACCTTACACTTTGCAGAGTGCCTTCCCAGCCTTTAGCTGCTTAAATCCTCCTAAGAGTCCTGGTGGGGCTGAGGGAGTCAGGGAAGGTGTCATCTTCCCCATCTGACAAGCAGAGGACCTGAAGGCCAGCCAGGGTGGGCCTGGCTTAGGATCCCCGCTGGTTGGTGAAAGAACTGACCGGAGGAACTGTGGGTCAGCGCCCTTCCTCTGCCGGGTGCATCATGTACCACGTGATGCACCCATTTTGCAGGTGGATAAACCAAGGCAAAAGTTCTCACAGGGAAAGAGAAGATGAGGTTGGCCAGACGTTGCCTAATGAGGCAGGAATTTTTGTTCCAGTACCAAGAATACATTCAGCGAGTCAAAAGGGAGCTCAGGAGTGCTGCTGGACCAGACCCAGTGTGCCATCACTTTGAGGTGTGAGGACTGATCCTCAGGGTGGAGGGGGCGTCTCCGGACCATTGGCACTAGGCCTTGAAGTACACATAAGGGTTTACTGGGGGAGAAGGTAGTAATGGGAGGAGGAAAACCAACATTTATAGCAAACCTGCCATGGGCTGTATGGTTACATACATCAGTCAATGGATTTTCCCAATAGCCAAGTGAGGTGCTGGTGGCAATAATAGTGATGCCAGTAATAATGATTATTACTATTATCAGGCACTGGGTTTGATGCTGAGAGTGTCTTATGAATTACCTCATTTAATCCTTAAAACACCACTGTGAGGTAGGCGTTATCAACCCCGTTTTACAGATAAAGAAAGAAAAGGTTTGACTAGCTTCCCAGTTCACCCAGCTGGTGAGGAGCAGAACTGGTATTTGAACCCCAGCCTGTGACTCCATAGCACCCAGCATGCGTAAGCAGAACCTGCTTCGGGCAGGTGACCCAGTGGATGTAGTTCTTCCCTTATGGAATGACTGTCTCAGGGTTGGTGTCAGCCAACAGCAGCTTCTAAGTCAGCAGATCTCAGCTTCATGAAGGGGCTGCCCTGCCCTGAAGCCTCACATCCACTGTTTGCCACCAGGTGACTCCCAGGCAAAGCCCCAAATTCTTCCCCCTCACCTGGACAGCTGCTCTGCCTCCCACCTGGCCTTCCTGCCCAGCGATCACATCACTGGACCATTCAAAACCTTCATTCAGCCTTGACCTTCGAAGTCCTTCGTGGTCTGGCTCCTCCCTTCCTGCCACCTTTTCACCATGCCCTGCATCACTGCTGCCCGAGCCCAAAAGAACTTTTTTCAGCCCCGGAACATCCATGTCTTGGCTGACCTCACAGCTTCACACTCAGCCTTCCATCTGCCTGCAGGATATGTCTGTCTTTGTGTTTCCCATCCAGCAAACTCTTAGGTGTGCTTCAAGCCCACTGCAAATGTTTCTGTGATAACCCATCCACCCTGAGGCAGAATGAGCCGCTCCCTCCCCCACTCCTCTGAGATCCCCTTCCTCACACAGCATAATATAGGCAACGTCTGTTACTCTCCCCTGCTCAGCTTTCCTCCCTTCTTCTTTTGACAACAAGACCTAGATTTTCCTCTGGGGAATCATCCCTGAACAATGGTGAGCCTGTGACCAGCATTGTATCCTCTTGGCCACAGAGCTTTAATCTAGCGACCTGCAATCCAGGATTTTTGGTGGAACAGGTCGGGAAAAGCTCTCTTTTTACTGGGATTACTAGCAGTCAGGGTACTTTTGGTTTGAAGAGGGCCTGCCTGATAGTGAAGCCAGTACAGAGAGAGGAAAGCAGAGCCAAATGATAGAGACCAGGTCCCGCTGACATCCTTTGAGCCCCTGGATGCAGCCATGCCCGAGGGCAACAACCTCCTATTCCTTTACATTTTTTTGATTAAAATTTTTGATCCTGAAAATTTTTCTTCCTCCCATTACTACCATTTTTGTTTAAGCCAATCTGAAGCAAGTTTTTCCTTCACTTCAACTAAAGGTGTTCTGACCAATGGCCATAAGAATTCTTGGTTTGCCTTAAGTTCAACTGCTAGATTGTGAGCCTTCTCAAGGTTCATCCAGTCATCTTTTTAATCCCCTGGGACTGGACAGTGCCTATTGGCACATGGCAGATACTCAAAGGATATTAGAAGAGTGAGTGAATGAGTGAATGAATTAGAGTCTGCCAAGGGCTCTGGAGGGATACAGGGAAATATGAGAGGTGGTTCCTGCCTTCAAGGGGCTTATAGAATAAGTGATGACACAAGCCCACATGTGTGGAGGGCAACTGACGAGTGAGTTAAGTGAGAAGATAAAAAATGTCATCTGGAAGTAACTATACAAGAAGATTGAAATGAGTGGTTCAGACAGAACATTCTGTGGATCTCAGGTGATCCCTGGAGGAAAGGCCTTTGAAGTAGATTTTGCTGCGTGGAGTGAAGAGGGGAAGGCATTCTGAGCAAGTGAATGCACAGATGTGAGGTGGAGATGCATGTGACCCAGGAAGAGTCCTTCCCAGGTTTCAGCAGCCTCACTTTCTTGTCTTTGAAGCTAGATACATAAAAGGGTAGAAAATAGCCATTCACTGTTTCCATTTTTGTGCGTCTTGTTAGGCTTTTCAAATAAATAAGTGGGGGAATTGGGAAAAAAATCCTTTGTCAGATCACATGTATACATTTGGTTTTGAAATATATGGTTGCTCTTGTCACAGAGGTCTGAAAGGCCCTCACTGGCCACTCTGTCACTCACCCATCCATTTGATGGATGAGGCAGTAAAGCCTCAGAGAGGTCGAGCCGCAAGCCCAAGAACACACAGCCAATTAGCAGCAGAGCCATGCTCCCCAACTCCCAGTACAATAGACTCAGAAGCCTTGGGGGGCAAAAAGTAGGTAAATGAAGAAACCCATTCCTGGCGCAGAGTTTCACCCACTGCCTGGAGCAGAAAGGGGGATGAGGGAGAGGGCTGGGCAGGCAGCAGATTGGGCCTTAAATGGGCTTTAAAAGCTGGCGGAGGAGGTTAGACTTTATCCTCTGTGTCGTAGGTCCATTTGCTCCTCTGATGGACCACAGGAAAGATGCCCAAGTGACCATGTAAACTCTCCTCAGACTCCTGATCCACTTGGGGTAGTAGCCTATTAGGGGTTGAATTTTGTCCTCCAAAAATTCACATGTTGAAATCCTAAACCCCCAGTACCTCAGAGTGTGACCTTGTTTGGAAATAGGGTCTTTACAGAGGTAATCAACTAAAGATGAGGTCAGTAGAGTGGGCCCTAATCCAACATGACTGGTGTCCCTATAATATAAAAAAAGGGGAATTTGGACATAGACACACATCCAGGGAAAACATCACGTGAACATGAAGGCAGAGATTGCGGTGATGTGTCTACGTGCCACGGATCACCAAAGATGGCTGGAATACCAAAGATGGCCAGCATACCGCCAGAAGCTGAGGGGGGGACACGGAACAGAGTCTCTCTCACAGCCCTTAGAAGGAACCAACCCTGCTGACACCATGATCTCAGACTTCCAGCCTCCAAAACTGAGAGGCAATGCATTTCTGCTATTGAAGTGACCCATCTGTGGTGCGCTGTTACTGAAGACTGGTGTCCAGCAGCGCACAGCCCAGATGCTCATCCTGTCCCTCAAGGCCCTGGTCTATGCTGCCTCTGTGGCCTTGTCTCCACCCCTTGGACATCCGCTCTGCCCTTGGGAAGGCGCCCATGCATGCAGAGCCTTCACGTCGACTGCTGGGGATGCTCTCCCTTATCCCTAGGCCACTGTACAACCTACGCATTTTTCTGGTCCCACCTCATCCTTATGGGCACTTTTCACCTATCAGCCGACTGTGTGCCCAGACCTGCCCCACACCAGAGAAACAGTGGTGAAGAGGACAGATGTAAGCCGGAAAGGGGTCAAAGACAGAAACAAAAAGTAAATGAACAGGATAGATGTCAGGCATGGTAGTGCTGTAATAACGATAAAATGGGGTGGTGTACTAGAGATCCAGGAGCCGCTGGGGGGCAGGGAAGGCCTCAACCAGGAGAAACATCTCAGCTAACGTCTCAGTGACAAGAAGGACCACCTCCACCTTCCCTGGGTGAGGTAAACCCCCACCCCCACCCCCCTCCGTTATAGACTCAGGAGGCACCATGCATTTCTCTCTCACAGCTCTTATCACCGACGCCATTTCCTATCTACTTATGTGCTTATTTGATTGTCACCTGAGGCCCCTACTGGACCATAAGCTCCATGAATCAGGGAGCATGACTCACTTTGCTTAGCACTGTCTGGCACAAAACATGGCACCCAGTTAATATTTTCAGAATTAATGATTCATGCTCCCAGCAAGGACAAGGAATTCCAAATCCTGATTGGGGCAACTTAGGTAGAAAGAGGTTAACCATACTTTTTGGGCCCCGGAACTAATTGAGGGATGCTTTTCTGAGCTTTGCTGGCAGCTGCCCAAGCAAGCGTAGTGCAAGACCCTGGAATGTCTTGGAAGCGAGCGGGAAGCCAGAGGCAGGGACTCGGCGTCTTGGGGACAGGGTCAGCTGCAGGAGCTCCCCTCCCTCCCGGAGGGACCAGCATCCCCCGGCAGTGGATTTGCCTTCATCTGCATTTGGATGGGGCTCAACAGGCCTGGAAATGGGTTCTGTTTGCTAAGTGGAATTTTCCGGTGCCCAGCCAGAAGAAGAAGAAGGGAGAAGCTGGCTCACTGCTGATTTCATTTTCCCAACTCACCAGCTTGGCGAGGCCTCGCTCCTCTAGCTGCAGTCGCTTGGATCCTCGTACCCAGCTCCCCTAACCAAAGAAAGAAAGCTGTGACTCACCAGAAATTTTCATTGCTGTTTTTTGGCTGTAAAAAGTAAAATACATACACATCTATGTGAAAGTTCTCAATTATACTTTAGCTCAGCAGCTTCCACCTGCTGTGTGGACACAGGGATGCAAGACTGGAAAAGGAGAGAAGCCCTCAAGATGTGCCTTAGAGGACAGAACGCCTGCCCAGGTTCATTTTGGCATCTTCCAGAAGTGTGGCTGCAGCAGGCAAAATGGCTGCTAGCATGGAGAGCTGGGTCTCAGGTCAAAGGGGTCCTGTTTTCAAAAGGGACAAGTAACCTCCTGAAAAGAGAAGGCCGGTGTCCAGCTCTGCCATACGTGGCCTGGATGCTTCTTCCTGCGGTCCCTGTACAATCCAGATGGCCCGTGGGATGGTGATCAGTGTGCTGGCCGGAGCCTTCGGGACCCCGCACCTGCCCCTCCTCTGCCTTGCTCCCCGGGCTTTAGCCACACTGGCCTTCATTCGGTGCCTTAAATGCACCGAGCTCCCTGCCCCGCAGTGAGCCTTTGCCCATTCTGTTCCCTCTGCCTGGAATCGTCACCCTCAAGCCCACTCTCCTGGCCCCTTTACCTGCCTCCCCCATCTCTTCCTTTAGAGCCTAGCTGAAAGGCCCCTTCCTTAGGGACACTTCAGAGACCCCCGGAGTCCGGCCAGGTCCCCTCAATAGGAGTCCTCATGCACCATGCTCTCCTTTCTGTGGCTGTGACTCCATCCACACATGCTGAACTCTCTGAGGGTTATGTGTCTCCCCCACTGGACTGTAATCTCCGTGGAGGCAGGAGCTGTGTCTGTTGCGCTCCATGTCATGTCCCTGGGGACTGGTCCATGTGAAATATGCAATAAGAATGTATCCAGTGGGGGAACTGCTGAATGACCCTGGAGCTTTTTTCTGGTGTTTAACAACAAGGTTGACAATATGGTCTAAGTAGCCAGGCCACAGGGGTTAAGAGACCTGCATATAGTCACACAGGCAGTATGGACTCAGGGGTACCCCTCCCCCCCAAGTCCAGGTGTCTTTCTGTTTCATCGTGTCTTTCTGTCTCACCATGCTGGGCCCCATCTGTGGCCTTCCCTCTTCTTTCTGACATGGTGAGAGCCAGGTACCATTGTGGCCAAGGCCACAGATGGCAGCTCTCCACAGAGCGGTCAACTCTACCCTGACCCTGGCTGTGGACAGCCCTGTTCACCCCGGTCTTTTAGTCTCCAAATGAGCTGCCCCACACGAGGGGAGCCAGGGCTGGGAGAAGATGGGGAGAGCAGAAGCAGCCTCCCGTGCTGGAGTGGACCCAGAGGATGGACCTGCTGGTTGCACGGCAGGCCTGGGACAGTGTCTGCAGAGGATGCGCTGGCACATCATCCCCATTGTAGGCCTCTTCCAGCTCACCAGGGCAGGAGGAGCGCAGCCCTGCCCCATCCCTCCAGCTGCAGCCTCGACAGGCCTCCTGAGAATTTGCCTTTTCTGCCACGTGGTGGTCATGTGCATTTGTAAAGAGTTCCAGGTCATTCCACGGTTTCAAATATCATCCAAGTGCTTGTTGCCGGCGTCCACATTTATCTCTCTAGCCCAGATATCGCCTTCTGAGTGTTCCACAAGCCCTTTAGGCTCGCCGTCTTCAAATAAAACTCATCGCCTTCCCTCCCTACCCTGCCCCTGTAAATGTTCCTCATCTCCGTAAATGCTACCCCTGCTCTCAGGCACCCAGCCTGAAAGACTTGGAGTCATTCTGAGCATCTTCTTTTCCCTCCCAACCAGTCAATCTCAGGGTCCAGTCAGTTTACCACCTAAATGTTTCTTGAATCCCTCAACTTCCCTCTTGGCCCCCTCAAGCCCATCCTCCACTCAGTAGCCAGAGTGAGAGTTTGAAAGTGGAATTTTACCCTTTCACTCCCCTGTTCTAAACCTCTCAGTGGCTCCCCGCCAACCTCAGGATGAAGCTCAAACTCTCTACTGGGACTTAAGGCCCTTAACTATGTGGCCTCTTCCTAATTCTCCAACTTTGTTTTTCACTCTCCCCCCATCACTCCAGGACATGATGCTTGAGCCCCCTTGACTATGTTTGACTCACCAACCTGCTCTCTCTAGGCCTTTGTTCATCATATTTCTCCACCTAGAAAGCTCTCCCCTGTCAAACTCCATTCCAGCCTTTAGTTCTCAGTCTAGAAAGTGCTTCCTCCAGGAAGCCATCCATGCTCACCCCTCCACCAGATCTGGGCGAGGGGGCCTCCTCTGCCCCGTAGTCTCCTTCCCATCACTACATTTATGAGGCTGTATCATCATCTTCTGCTTCCTCGTGTGTCTCCCTTACCCGAATGTAGCCTTGTGGAGCAGGGTCTTGCCTGCTGTGGTTACTGCTGCATCCCCAGCCCCTCGCCTGCTTGGCACGTACACACGGAGACAGACAATGAATGAATGAAAGCCTGAATGAACCAAGGCCTCATCTCCTCAGCAGCCACTCACTTTAGCTTGACAAGTCCTTGGTTGCTTTCGGGTAACTCTCCCCTCCTTGCCTCTGCTCCTTCTGCCGCCCCTGTAATCCTGTCTGCGTCTGTGTTGCCTCCTGCCCACAGCTGCTGATAAGGAAAGCGCCTCCTTTCCACTCTTTCTCTTACCCAGTCTCTCCCTGGCCAGGTGACCTAATTAATGGTCCCCAAGCTGTCCCAGCACTTTTGCACCCTTTCAAGACCTTTTTCCTTTCCCCTGAAACTTACCTTCTGGCTGTGACTTCCATAAATTTTGCACATTTAATTCCCTGATGCTGTTCAATTCTTGCATCCCAGGCTGAGCTCAGCCCCTGAAGTAATTTAGGTAACAGCTCAATTATCTCATCTCTCCTTTCATCTTTGCATTTCCATCGCCACCTAGGAAGCTGTGGAAATGGGATGTAAACTATTTTCTGCCCAAACCCACTTCTCCCCTTGCAGTTCTTATCTTGGTTCATGTCATCAGCATCCAACCAGTCGCCTGAGATCCAAATCTCAGAATCACCATCCACTTCCCCCTCCCCCACCCCCTCTCTATTTCCAGGAAGTCTCTAAGATTCTCTGCTCTCTTGGTGAGGAGTCTCTTAAATTCACCCTTCTCTGGCCACCACCCAGGCCCTCATCATCTCTCTTTTCCTGGACTAGGGTCACCTCCTGACTGGTCCTCCTGCCTCCAGCCCCACACCTCTGCCCACACCCATCCAGCCCTCTACTCATCCACCTGTTCATCCATCCACCCGTCTATCCACCCAACAAGCCACCCACCCACCAACCCATCCACCCACCCACTCATCTGTCCATCATCCTCCAGTCTGCCCGCAATGATCTTTCTAAGACACGCATTGGTTAGATCATACCTCTGCTTAAATAACTTCCATGACTCTCCACTGCCTACAGCAGGCATTCTTAACCCTGGATGCACATTAGAATCTTATAGAGAATGTTTTAAAAATACCAACGTTCTACCCCCAGAGATTCTGACTTAATTGGTCTTGGGTGGGGCCTGGGTCTTGGTGTTTTTTAAAAGCTTCCCAGGTGATTTTAGTGTGCAACCTGGGTTGAGAACCATATGGCCTAGATGATAAAATCCCAACTCATTAGGCTGGTGTTCAATTCCCCACAATCAAACCTTTCACCTGTCTCCCCATCCTTATGTCCTCCCCTAACACGCTGACAATTCTAGCTCTGCTGAGCTGCTTCTCTATCTTTGTATCCACAGGTCCCTCTGCTTACAATTCCATCTCTCTGCCCCTCTATTTGGAAAACTCGTACCTATTCTTCAAGACCCAGCACAAATGTGACCTTTTCTGTTGGGTTTCTCTTCTACAGCACCTACTACATGTCAGGCACATTGCTGGGCACTGGATATGGTGACTAAGACAGAAACAGTTCCTGCTCTCACAGAACTTCGAGTAGGGTGATGGGTGGGGAGTGGAAACTCCTTAAAGCAGGAATTCTCAAACTTGAGAGTGCATCGCAATCCTCTGGAGGGCTGGTCAAAACACAGGTGCTGGTCCCACCTCCAGGATTTCTTATTAAGTGGTCTGGAGTGGCCCCGACAATTTACATTTCCAACAAATTTCAAAGTGAAGCTGATGCATCTGGGCTGGGGACCACCTCTGAGAACCGCTGCCCTAGAGCGAGGTCCTCCGAGGCACACTCTCCAGGGAGTATCATTTAAGCCAAGACTCAGAGGAAGAGAGAAGAGCAGGGGCTCACACATTCCAGATGGCACAGCGCGCGTGAAGACCCCAGGCGGGAAGAAGCTGGCAGGAAAGCAAAGGGGCCTGTGTGACGGGGACGTGGAGTGGGCTCCGCGTTTTCTCCAGCTTCTCGCGCAGAACGGGTGCTCTGCATGTTTCTATCCCAGCGCTTCAGCACCTTCCACTGTAATCCTTCTGCCTCAGCCACCTCATTAGGAGCCCCTCCGAGGCAGGTCTGTGTCCACGCTCACCCAGAGCCCACCTGAGACCTGACACGGAATAAATGCTGAGGGATTTGGGCTGGGCTGTTGGATTTCAGTGTTCTGGCCTTTTCTCTAGGCTATAAACAAAGGAGAAACTGCTTCGTTTCTCTTACAGCATAATGTCTCCTCCATTTTCCTTAGAGGTCTCTAACATATCCATCCACTCTCTCAACCAAATTCCTTTCTCCCAAATTCCGACTACCTGGGCAGATTTTTAAGCCCGTTTGGTGACAGAAGGAAAAGTCAACTGGCCTCTCCTCACCTATCCTTCCCAAGCCCAGGGTTTGGGTGCAGTGAGGGGTGTACGTGCTGTGGCTGCCCAGAGGCCCTCAGGGCTACGCTTCCACTTGACTTTGGGAGGATGATGTGGTCAAAGCGGAAGTCAGCAGAATTCCCTTCCTCAGAAACACTGATCGTGGAAGGCCGCATTTCCTCAGAGAACCATGGCCAGCCCCCCGGGGGAGCCAGGCAGGCCTGGGGGACTGGACCTTGAGCCAGTCACCCTAGGTGGTGGATGGCCCTCTGCCCCAATATCACCTTCCTGCCTTGGAAAGTGGAGGAAGGGTCTTAGGTCAAGTACACATGCCAGATGCCCCATGTGACAACGTGGGATTATTGGTTTGATTTTGGTTTCTGATTGTCCTTTACTGTCTTCCTGGACACTATATACACTCTATTGAGACTAACAGAGGGGTCTTTGGTACAGCACAGAGAAGAGAGATATCCCCCATTTCTTTTTTGGAAATATCCCATTTCCCAAGTTTCGGGAAACACTGGTGCATAGATCTGTGGTTCTCAGACTTGTGTGGGAATCAGCAGCTTGGAGGGCTTGTTAAAACCCAGATCACCGGGTCACCTCCAGAGGTTCTGATTCAGCAGGGCTGGAGTGAGGCTCAAGAGCCTGCATTTCTTATAGACCCCAGGCGATGCTGCTGCTGGTCTGGGGACCCCAACACTTTGAGAACCCCTCTTTTAGCATAATGCCCAGCTAGAGGACACTAAGAATGTGTCAGTCATTGAAGGACAAAGATTTGTCTTGTGTGTACTTCACTCAAAAGCAGATTTCCTTAGGCTCTCTTCCCAAGTATAGAACCTGAAATCCTCCAGGCCCTCAGCTCCATTGAGGGGCAAAGGAATGTGTTTCCAAGCGGCCAAGAGACCAGGACTGACCCTGGAGGAGGACAAAAAGGTTAAGAGCCTGAGGGACCCCCAGGGGTTGGGGGAGGCAAGGAGGGGAAGGAAAGGGTCCACTTTTTGTTCTTTCCCCTGGATATTTCTAGAACTCATACAAGAATTTCAAGCACAACTGGTTTAGTATTTCTTAACTCCACGGAAGACAGCTTCCTCTCAGAAGGGAGAGATACATGTAGCAAGTGCTACATCCAGTGGGAGAGTAGGACGGGATAGGACTTCTAGTCAAAGACCTGGGTTTTGGCCCCAGCACTGCTCTGTGACCTTGGGAGGATTGCTTCCTCATGGTCTCTGTTACCCCAGCTGTTAAATATGTTATGATAAAACGAGTTTGAAAGGGCCCCATGAGGGTCAAAAGAGCCGCGGTGGGTGACAACGTAGAACACTGTGTGGCTGGCAGTTTCAGTGGAGCCAACTTGAGCTGTCTTGGTTTCCACAGGAAGGACCAATATCTCCTCTCGCCTGTTAACTGTTGGTATCTAGTCCTGCATCAGACCAGGCGGGAGAGCCGAGACCATGCCACCCTCAATGACATCTTCATGAACAATGTCATCGTTCGCCTCTCCCAAATCAGCGAGGATGTCATCAGACTCTTCAAAAAGGTGGGTATTTGGGCCACCCGAGTTTCTGCCCCAGGCTGGCCTTGGCAAGACAGCCAGCCACGGTGGGGTGTGGTCTGGGGACCTGGGACCAGGGGTCAGGCATGTTGAAGGGTGCGGGGTGCTGAGGCCTGGACTTGGCACCGCAGACCCTGAGTTTGAGTCCTGGATGTGGCTGGGGGGCTCAGCCACTTCAGCAACCACCATCACCACAAAAATAAAAACCTTTGCATGGTTAGGTAAGTAGTACACTCATTGTAGGAGATTTGGAAACACAGAGATGAGCTCACACTTGTGTAAAAAATAAAATTCAAAAACAAACACTTAGAAATTAACGTCACCTGAAATGCTATCACTCAGCCATAATCACTTTGGTTGTCATAGGAACTTCTTTATATGTACATATGTAAATACATTTTCTATGAGTGCTGATTTTATACACTTTCTAGAATATGTATGTACTTTTCCCAGATGAGATCAGACTGCATATACGATTTTACTCTCTGCTTATGTCACCTAACAAATTATATAACACTGGATTACAAAATTTTCCCATATCAATAAATATAATTCCACAACATTTTGAAACATTGCATAGTATTTCATCATACAGATGTACCCTAGTTTATTTAACCAATCCCTTATTGTTGAACACTTCAGTGATTTCCATATTATTATAAATACTGCTGCTGTGAGCTTCTTTTATATACACCTTTGTCACATTCACTGCTATTTTTTAAATTGAAGTATAGTTTATTTACAATATTCTATTAGTTGTAGGTATATAGCATAGTGATTCAGTATTTTTGTAGATTGTACTCCATTAAAAGTATAAGATAATGGCTATATTTCCCTGTGCTACACAATATATCCTTGTTGCTTATTTATTTCATTTATTGTAGTTTGTGTCTCTTAATCCCATACCACTAATTTGCCCCTTTCCCTTTTGGTAACCAGTAGTTTGTTTTCTATATCTGTGTGTCTGTTTCTGTTTTGCATATACATTCATTTGTATTGTTTTTTAGATTCCACATATAAGTGATATATAGTCTTTGTCTGACTTACTTCACTAAGCATAATATTCTCTAGGTCCATCCACATTGCTGCAAATAGCAGACTTTCATTCTTTTTTTATGGCTGAATAATATTCCACTGTATCTGTATATTTAGATATACCACATGTACTTGATCCATTCATCTGTTGATGGGCCACTGCTACTTTCTTTTTTTCTTTAACATCTTTATTGGAGTATAATTGCTTTACAGTGGTGTGTTAGTTTCTTCTGTATAACAAAGTGAATCAGCTATACATATACATATATCCCCATATCTCCCCATATCTCCTTCCTCTTGCGTCTCCCTCCCATGCTCCCTATCCCACCCCTCTAGGTGGACACAAAGCACCGAGCTGATCTCCCTGCACAATGCAGCTGCTTCCCACTAGCTATCTATTTTACATTTGGTAGTGTATATATGTCCATGCCATTCTCTCACTTCGTCCCCGCTTACCCTTCGCCCTCCCCATGTCCTCAAGTCCATTCTCTATGTCTGCATTTTTATTCCTGTCCTGCCCCTAGGTTCTTCAGAACCTTTTTTTTTTAGATTCCACATATATGTGTTATCATATAGTATTTGTTTTTCCCTTTCTGACTTACTGCACTCTGTATGACAGTCTCTAGGTCCATTGACCTCATTACAAATAACTCAATTTTGTTTCTTTTTATGGCTGAGTAATATTCCATTGTATATATGTGCCACATCTTCTTTATCCATTCATCTGTTGATGGACATTTAGGTTGCTTCCATGTCCTTCCTATTGTAAATAGTGCTGCAATGAACACTGTGGTACCTGACTCTTTTTGAATTATGGTTTTCTCAGGGTATATGCCCAGTAGTGGGATTGCTGAGTCATATGGTACTTCTATTTTTAGTTTTTTTAAGGAACCTCCATACTGTTCTCCATAGTGGCTGTATCAATTTACTTTCCCACCAACAGCTCAACAGGTTCCCTTTTCTCCACTCTCCAGCATTTATTGTTTGTAGATTTTTTGATGATGGCCATTCTGACCAGTGTGAGGTGATACCTCATTGTAGTTTTGTTTTGCATTTCTCTAATGATTAGTGATGTTGAGCATCCTTTCACGTGTTTGTTGGCAATCTGTATATCTTCTTCGGAGAAATGTCTATTTAGGTCTTCTGCCCATTTTTGGATTGGGTTGTTTGTTTTTTTGATATTGAGCTGCATGAGCTACTTGTATATTTTGGTGATAAATCCTTTGTCAGTTGCTTCATTTGCAAATATTTTCTCCCATTCTGAGGGTTGTCTTTTCGTCTTGTTTATGGTTTCCTTTGCTGTGCAAAAGCTTTGAAGTTTCATTAGGTCCCATTTGTTTATTTTTGTTTTTATTTCCATTTCTCTAGGAGGTGGGTCAAAAAGGATCTTGCTGTGATTTATGTCATGGAGTGTTCGACCTATGTCTTCCTCTAAGAGTTTTATAGTGTCTGGCCTTACATTTAGGTCTTTAATCCATTTTGAATTTATTTTTGTGTATGGTGTTACCGAGTGTTCTAATTTCATTCTTTTACATGTAGCTGTCCAGTTTTCCCAGCACCACTTATTGAAGAGGTTGTCTTTTCTCCATTGTATACTCTTGCCTCCTTTATCAAAGATAAGGTGACCATATGTGCATGGGTTTACCTCTGGGCTTTCTATCCTGTTCCATTGATCTATATTCCTGTTTTTGTGCCAGTACCATACTGTCTTGATTACTGTAGCTTTGTAGTATACTCTGAAGTCCAGGAGCCTGATTCCTCCAGCTCCATTTTTCTATCTTGAGATTGCTTTGGCTCTTCGGGGTCTTTTGTGTTTCCTTATGAATTGTAAAGTTTTTTGTTCTAGTTCTGTGAAGAATGCCATTGGTAGTTTGATAGTGATTACATTGAATCTGTAGATTGCTTTGGGTAGCATAGTCATTTTCACAATGTTGATTCTTCCAATCCAAGAACATGGTATATCTCTCCATCTGTTTGTGTCATTTTTGATTCCTTTCATCAGTGTCTTATAGTTTTCTGAGTACAGGTCTTTTACCTCCTTAGGTAGGTTTATTCCTAGGTATTTTATTCTTTTTGTTGCAGTGGTCAATGGGAGTGTTTCCTTAATTTCTCTTTCAGATTTTTCATCATTAGTGTATAGGAATGCAAGAGATTTCTGTGCATTAATTTTGTATCCTGCTACTTTACCAAATTCATTGATTAGCTCTAGTAGTTTTCTGGTAGCATGTTTAGGATTCTCTATGTATAGTATCATGTCATCTGCAAACAGTGACAGTTTTACTTCTTCTTTTCCGATTTGGATTCTTTTTATTTCTTTTTCTTCTCTGATTGCTGTGACTAAAACTTCCAAAACTATGTGGAATAATTGTGGTGAGAGTTGGCAACCTTGTCTTGTTCCTGATCTTAGTGGAAATGGTTTCAGTTTTTCACCATTGAGAACAATGTTGGCTGGGCCACTGCTATTTTCTTAAGATCTGTTTCTGTAACAGGAATTTTAGGGTCAGATTTTGCTCATTTGTTTGTCTATCTAATGAGGTTAAGATCATCTACTTCCCAGGGGCAGTATGAGGGTTAAATGAAATGGTGCAAGTGAAGGAGGTGGGTATTATTGAGAAGTGTTTCAGGATATGGTCTTTGGGTCCACAAGTCTTAAATTTCTGGCTTCATAATCCTGCCTTGTGGTCTTTGGGTCCACAAGTCTTAAATTTCTGGCTGCATAATCCTGGTTCCATTGTTTATTAGCTGTGTGTCTTTGGGTTTGTTACTGAAACTCTCTGAGCCTGTTTCCTTATTTGTGAAATGGGGATAGAAATACCCACAGGGCAGTTGCTTGGGTTAAGAGGGTTATTAATCCCAAGTAAAGCGTGGAAAGCAGCGCCTGTCACTAAGTGCTCAGGAAAGCTGGCTATTATAATACGAGTGTAAGAGACTATTACTACTAAAATGATCCAGCTCATCTGTTCTTGCCAGGCACCAGTTTTAGGGAAGAGGTGACCTGGGATTGCTAGACACACAGAGGAAGAAGACAAGTTGGTTTGAAATATAGTCATCTCTCCCTGGTCTGTATGTGGATTGTCCACTTTGAGGATGACTTCTATTGCAAAATTGTAACTGCAGGCTAATTCCCCGCCCCCCCCCCGCCCCCCGCCACACAATCTGCTCTGGTCTCCTCCTGGGGCTGTGTTTATGAAGTGTAGTCTAAGTTTAATATTTGCGTAAGCAAACATAATTAGAAAGGTAAATACAGTGCAATAAAAAAAAAATTCACATAGTGCTTTGCGAAGCCATACTGAAGGGATTCAGATTGCTTGGTCCCATCAAGCAACAAGCCCCCGCCTGCTGCTGCCACTGTCACATCTATTTTTCTGGGTGGGAGGGACTCACAGAGAAAGGGTCATCTGGGCCTTTAGGAAATGAAGGATCTTTTCCTGAGCTGAGCCCTGGGACAAGTGAGATAAATCTTTTCAGCTCTCATTTAGGCTGACAGCAGCCTCACTTGTGATGGAGGTTAACAGGGTGGAAAATAATGAAAAAAGGTCTACAGCTGAGCTCCTGGCTGCCTTGTTACCAGCTCTGTGCCTGTGGAACAAAGGAAACGACCCGGCCCCTCTGGGCCAAGAGAGAGCTGGGGGACGGGGCCTGACTGGCTGATTTAGCACAGCGTGGCCCCCTTGTGTCACATCAGTTATAGATGATCTCAGCCCTGAGCCCTGCATCCTTACATAATAATAGTTCTGCAGACCTCAAACGACTGCAGGGGCTGGTCTCTGGTCAGACTGGGGAACAAGATCATCACTTAGCCCATTTTACAGATGAGAAGGTAAAGCCTGAGAATGGCCAGTTGTCATCACTTCCAGGAGGCAGCAAGGCTGGGCTTTTGGAGTCTGTCTCAGAGCCACCTGTCACTGACATTGTGACCCTGGGTAAGTCTCTCTGAGCCTCACTTTTCTCATCTGGGAAGAGGAGATGCTGACAGTGCCACACTTGGAGTGGGAGTCCTTCGCCATCTGACAAGTGACATTCTGTCACTGCCTCTGCAGGAGGTGGGAGTGGCTTCCAGGCCAGGTGTCCTTCCTGTGCCTGGGCCTGGGGCAGCTGCTCCACCTGCCAGCTCCTCAGTGGTGCAGAATGCTCTTTGACTTCATAACTCACCTTTTCCTGATTCTCCGTTTCCCCTTCTGCAATGCAGTGCGCTATGCCTGGAAGCAGCACTTCTCATTCCACAGCCATTCTAAGCTTCATCTGGGCAAATGGACTTGTGCATGCAGGTGGCCGTTGCTTTAACTGGGAGATGTGGATCCACCAGAGCAGAACCGACTGGATGAGCTCTTAGCAGCCACCGTAGTGATCAGGACTCTTACGGTTGCAAACAACAGAAACGCAGCTCAGCTGGCTTGAGGGAGGAAAGGGAGCTTATCGGCTCTTCAGAGCCAAGACTGGCTTCAGGCATGGGGGCTTCAAAGGCACCAAGGGTGTTGTTAGAACCCAATCTTTCTGCGATTCTGCACCAGTTTTCTTTGTTTTCCAGTTTTTTGTTTTGTTGTGTTTTTAAGGAGGGGTGGGAGAAGGGCTCATGCATAGTCAGTCTCTCTCTCTGTGATGACCACATGGCCCCTGCAGCCCCAGGCTTACATCCTACCTGGTTCAAGTCCAGCGGAAAGTGAGAGGTCCCTTCTCCCAGAGTTGGGTCTTACAGGCTCTGACTGGACCAGTGTGCGTCACACGAGTGCTCCTGAAGCTGGGCATACACTCAACTGCCCCTTATGCATAGCACAAAGGATGGCTGAGGGTGGTTCCCCAGGAAAAACTGGGTGCTCTTACAAGAAGGGTGAAATAAAACAATGGGTGTCCACTAGGCCTTCTGTTCCAGTCCTTTTATCATCCTCTTCATGAGCTGTCCTCTCTTTGCCAGATCTCCCCCAATAATGGGCATTCATTACCTTGCATTACATTTGGGGACAACCGAGACCAATAGAAAATTCTCCCCAATGTTGAGATGAAATCTTTCAGGGTTTCCACTCACAGGTCCTCTGGGCCACCTAGATCAATCCACATGGAAATCTATCAGGTACTCATGACCACACACCCAGGCCCTTCCCGCCTCTAGGTAAACATGCCAGGTTCCTTCAGTTGACCCCGGTGACTTGGCTTTGAGTTTTCTCTCCTCCTGGGTCAGGCTCCAGGGCTTCTCTGACCGGCATAAGTTAATATTCAGAACCACTCAGAACCCTCCAGAAAGCTCTGACCAGATAAGAGGAGAGCAGGGCTGTCTAGACACTTTATTTCTAATAATGAAACCTATGAAGGCACTTGCCTTTTTCATGATCGTCTCAGCGCATTTGACCCACTCTGAACTCTCAGCTCAAATCTCCAGGGGATTTTGTACCAAATGTTTTTTAATCTGTCCATGAATTCTGTCCTTGTGTTTTTTTATATTTGCCCTTTTAAAACTTCATTTTATTAGATTCTGGTCAAATGGGATCAGTGTCCTTTTTTTTTTTTTTTGGTGAGCAAAGGCTCCGGACGCGCAGGCTCAGCGGCCATGGCTCACGGACCCAGCTGCTCCGCAGCATGTGGGATCTTCCCAGACCGGGGCACGAACCTGCGTCCCCTGCATCGGCAGGCGGACTCGCAGCCACTGCGCCACCAGGGAAGCCCTCAGTGTCCTTTTTTAAGCGATTTTTCAAGCAGCAATACGGTAACTTTTCCAAGAGTTTCCTCATTCCTCCTCTGTGGGAGAAGCCTGTTTTATAACCTCTCCATGTCTTCCTCCTCTGTGTTACTTTCTTCTACGTGTCAGTTCTTTGGCCCCGTGTTTGATTCTTCTCTACTTTCTTAGTGGAGAAGGTGGAAAGTGGGACAGAGGGTTGAGAATGAGTTCACAGTGGAGGTGATGCTTGAATTGGGTGTTGAAGGATGAATAGGAGTCTCCCAAGTGGGGAAAGGAGGTTAGGAGTTCAGTGTTAGGACAAAGGCAAGAGCACAGGGGACAGAGTGTCATGATGAGAGTCCACAGCACCTTGGAACGGAGGCTGCAAAATGGTGGTCCACAGCTGAATTTGGTTCTCAAGTGTAATCTGCTTGGCCCTCACTATGTTAAGAAAACTTCAACCAATATTTTACTTTATTTTATTTTATTTTTGCGGTACGTGGGCCTCTCACTGTTGTGGCTTCTCCTGTTGTGGAGCACAGGCTCCGGACACACAGGCTCAGCGGCCATGGCTCATGGGCCCAGCCGCTCCGTGGCACGTGGGATCTTCCCGGACTGGGGCACGAAGCCGTATCCCCTGCATCGGCAGGTGGACTCTCAACCACTGAGCCACCAGGGAAGCCCTTTTTTTTTTTTTTTTAATATTTTAAAATTGTGGGATTTCGCATAAAAATCAGAACTTTGTATTCCTCTTAAAAAGCCAGAAGCTCTGACAGTACCAGAACAACATGGGGTCATTCTTGGCGGTACTTGTCCAGAGCTGAGTAGCCGCTGGTCCTTCAGGCTGGGCACACTCGCTCCACTGCCCCACAGCCCCTGTGGGTTGTCCGGTGAATGACACCGACCCCTTTATTTTAGCTCCTTGGCCCTTTGTGCATTTGAGTTTGTGGCCTCATCTTTAAACATGATCTAACAGAGCTTCTCAAAGTCTAGCATCAGAATCACCTGGAGGGCTTGGTAAACATGGATTGCTGGGCCCCATGCCCACAGCTTCTGATTCACCAGGTTGAAGTGAGGCCTGAGATTCTGCATTTCTAACGAGTTCCCAGGCGCTGCTGATGCTGCTGATCTGGGGATCACACATGGGGAATGACTTGCCTAGTCCAACCTTCTGCTTTTACAGGTGAGGAAATGCAGGCCCACCTCTGGTAAGCACAGACTCCGGCCCCAGATGCAGGTTCTCCACTCCAGGTCCAGTCCTGAATCCACTGCCCACCATGGTGCACCAACAGGGAGGGTGCATCTGCACCCTGCTTGCTCTCTCTTCCCGCCCCAACCATCTCTGAGCTGGGCATTGAAGCCCATTTCATCTCCAGCCTCAGCTTCCTTGACAATAGCCATCCATTATTCTCTGCTCTGCTGCCTGCGGAATTTAATTACTTGCCCCAGCCGTGGAGTGGGCTTGATTGTTGGAAGCTGCGGTATTCTGAAGGAAGCGCTAATGAGGAAAGACTCTTAGCGGAGAAAAGAGGGCATTCGGGGGGCTTGTGTTTGAAAGCAGTCATTCATTGTGTGGCAATAAGGGCTTGGTCTTCAGTGAGCTTTTTCGTTCCTGCCTTGAAGATGTCCGTCACATTTCATAAATAAATCAGGGCTTTTGTATCCAATAATTGCCTTGCTTTGTGACCAAGATCAAAAGCACCAATGGCCTTGGATTCAAAGCCAAGTTTATTTTTTATTTTTGGGTTGCAGGAGAGGGTGAGGGTTTGCATGCTGGAGGGTCCAACTCTGATGCCTGCACAGACAGAGAGAGTGAAGTGGGCAGACTGCCAGGGACGAGGAGCCTTCAGCCGTCTCCACTGTCTGCCAGGGAGACAAGTTGTGAACGCTCGCTCTGCTAGTTGAGGCTGCTGAGCTGGTCGCCATGTTCCCAACTCACTCAGCAGACATGTATTGTTGCTTTTGTGACAATAGATAAGCAGTGATCATAGATAACAAACAATTAGTGAGTGCTTACTGTTTGCCGGGCTCTGGGCTAAGCGTTCACTTCTTAAACACTTAGAGGAAGATGTTGTCATCACCCCCGTTTTACAGATGAGGAAACTGGTGCCTGTAAAGGTGAAGCTGGGGTTTGAATCCAGATTTGTCTGACCCAAGAGCCCATGCTTAGTGGTGAAGGCAGGTGCTAAAGAGGATGGAGAGATGAATCAGACACAGTGCCTTCCCTCAAGGAGCTGGCAGTGAACAATGGAAGTGAAGACAGATGTGCATCAGTGATGCAAATACAGCAGAAAGGGAAGTTGGTTCAGAGGGAGGACTTCTAATCTGGGCTGGGGGGCATCTAATCTGGGCTGGGGGGCACTTTGGAGAAGGTTTTATGTTGAGGATGCAGCATCTGAAGTGAATCTTGAAGTGAGGATTAGGATCTATGCCAGCTTGGGTTCCCAGGAAGCTGACTCTCAGACAGTGATTATGGTGCAGGGGTGTATTATCAAGTGTTCTTGGGGTCCCCACTGCAGAAGGAAGGGAGGGAGGCAGGATTCAGGGAATTTGCAGGAAAGGCCTCAAATGACTCCTTGGGGAGCTCTGAGGCTGGGGTGGCCCTTCTGAGTTGTCCTGGGTTGTGGCGAGGAAACTAGGCCTTTATACCCTCATGTTGCTCCTGGGAGGGCATGTGGCCTTGGGTAGGTGCCTCTTTGGTGAGACACTTCCAAACAGGGCTGATAGCTGGGGGTGCCTGCCGGGAGCACTCCCCATAGCTGGGGGAATAAGTCCTCCAGTGCTGAAGGGGATCTGAGTGGTGCATTGCTGTGTCCCCAGTGGATATGCAGAGATCTGGGAAAAGTAGGAGACAGGATTCTAGACCAAAGCAAAGGCACATTGGCAGAAAAATCTGGGTCCCAGATCATGAGCAGGTCGGCCAGCATTGCAGTCTACTGCAGTGGCTAGGGGTATGGACAGACTGCGTAATCCCTGTTCTGCCACTTTCCAGATGTGTGAGCTCAACCTAATTCCTAAACCGCTGACTTTCAACATTTTCAAAAGGAAGCTAATAAAAAACCTCTTTCTTAGGGTTGTTGTAAGGATTAAAAAATGATGATATAAGATGCCTACCTGGTACACAGTAAGCAATCATTAAATATTAGTTATTATTAGGAGGATTATTGGGACTTTGAGAAAGAACATAGTGAGAATTAAGTATAGAGGTGGGATGAAGGAACATTCAGGCACACAGGTTAAATAAAGGGTCAGAAATAAGAAAATATGCTCAGGAAACCACTCACTGATTAGTTCTAACTGATGGTGGTCTTTCTTTTTTTTTATAACCTTATTTCCTTTTCTTGCCTTATTATATTGATTTGGACCTCAACTGATATAGTGTAGAGGGAAATGGAAGAGAAATGGCATTCTTGTCTTTCTTTAAATTTATTTTTTATCGAAGTATAGTTGATTTACAATGTTGTGTTAATTACTGCTGTACAGCAAAGTGACTCAGTTATACATATATACATTCTTTTTCATCTTCTTTTCCATTATGGTTTATCACAGGATATTGAATACTTTCTTGACTTTTAAAAAGCATGCTTTTATCTTTTCACCATTTAACTCTTAGCGAATTAGGAATAAATAGAAACCTCCTTAGTCTAATAAAGGGTGTTAACCGAAAACCACCAGTAAATCTCATACTTCCTGCTGAAGCATTCAGCAAGATGGCTGATTACAAGATCAATATATAAAAATTAATAACATTCCTGTGCATACATTAGGGCTTCCCAGGTGGCACAATGGTTAAGAATCCACCTGCCAATGCAGGAGACATGGGTTTGAGCCCTGGTCCGGGAAGATCCCACATGCCGCGGAGCAACTAAGCCCGTGTGCCACAACTACTGAACCTGTGCTCTAGCACCTGCAAGCCACAACTACTGAGCCCACGGGCTGCAACTACTGAAGCCCGTGCGCCTAGAGCCCATGCTGCGCAACAAGAGAAGCCACTGCAATGAGAAGCCTGTGCACCGCAACGAAGAATAGCCCCCACTCGCAGCAACTAGAGAAAGCCTGTGCACAACAACGAAGACCCAGTGCAGCCAAAAATAAATAAATTAATTAATAAAAAAAAAAGAATCTAACAGAGCAGAAACTAAAGTTTAGAAAAAATGCATACATTAGAAAACAACAATGATGGAAAATTAATGCCATTAATGCTATAAATTAGCTGCATCCTAGGAATTTTGATAAGTGATGTTTTCATTGTCATTCAGATATAAATATTTCATAATTTGCATTTTGCAATTTCTTCTTTGCCCCATAATTTTTTCAGAATTATGCATATTTTATTTCCAAAGATTTTCTTTAAAGCTTTCTACTTGCTTTAAATTTTTAACTTGATTACCCCATAAAAAGAAAATAAGGCCTGTAGGCTCTATTTTTTTGGTATTTGTTGGAGCATTTGCCTTATCAGATATGAAGACTTCCTCTTAAGTGATAGTCAGTAAAACAGGTAATATTAGGCCAATGCTAAGTAAACTAACTGATGGTCCAGATCAGAGCCCAGAAACAAAGCCCCCCACAGATGGGAACACGGTATATGGCAGTGGTGCATTACAGATTAGGGGAAAGGATAGCCTGTTTAGTAAATGGATCTGATTCCACTGGTTGCTTGTCCATTTCTTATTATTTTTTAGGAACTGGTTTAAACACACACACACACACACACACACACACTTTTTCTTCCATATGGAATAAAATTAGACCTCCACCTTAGTTCCCAAAAATATATTCTAGATGGATTAAAGTGCTAAAGGTAAAAAACAAAACTTTAAAAAATTTTGGAAGAAAATGTAGAAGATTCTATTTAAAACCTTGGTGGGTAGGAAAAGGTTGCTTAAACATAAAACAAAAAAGCACACACCATAAAGGAAAATATTGATAAATTCCATTACATAAAGATTTAAAAAATCTTCTATACAACAACAACTGCAACAAATAAATAAGGGGAAAATACAGACCAGGCAAGGAAAAGATATTTGGCATGCATAAAATTAATAAAAGGTTAATAACCTGAATATAAAAATCAGCTCCCACAAATAAATTGGAAAAGGGCAAACAACCCAATAGGAACATGGGTAAAAGATATAAATAAGTCACATAAAATGAAATTTAAATGGTTAAAAATGTAAGAAAAGATGCTCATACTTACAGGTAATCAGGAGAAGGTAAAATAAAAGAAAATGAGACACAGTTTGACTCCCATTAGATTGGTCAAATAATCCCAAGTGCTGGCAAGAATGTGGAGCATCAGGGCCACTTGTGTCGTCCTAATAAACATGTAAATTGGTTCAGCCCCTTTGGAGAACACTGGGAGTGTCTTGTGACAGAGAAGGAAGAGGTACATACCCTGTATCCCAGCAGTTCCACTTCTAAGTACAACCTAAAATATTCTAGCATATCTGCACACACACAAAACCTTGTGCAAGGAGGTTTTCTGCAATAGTGTTTGTAGTAAAGAAACAAAGGGAAATCACCTCAATGGCCATCGTGGAGGGACTGGTTAAATAAGCTATGGATAGTCACATGATGGACTGTTATACAATCATTTAGATGGAGGAACTAGATCTACATAAAGCAATTGTGTATAAAAGTTGAAAACACAATGTTGGGTGAAGAAAGCAAGGTACATTATACTATTTTTATAAATTTAAAACTCAAACAGTTCATATTGTTTGTATTCTTAGATACCTGTCTGAAACAGAGCTATACAAAGGTGGACTGGCTAAGAATACACACCAGCTTCACAAGAGTTACTGAGGGCTGAGGGAAGAAGG
Source organism: Phocoena sinus (assembly GCF_008692025.1). Classification (NCBI taxonomy): domain Eukaryota; kingdom Metazoa; phylum Chordata; class Mammalia; order Artiodactyla; family Phocoenidae; genus Phocoena; species Phocoena sinus. The sequence goes on from NC_045773.1 coordinate 7,585,495, forward strand.
AAGGAGACAACGCTTCAGTGCTCTCTGTAACATTTTGCTTCCTAAGAGTGATTTTGAAGCAAAAATGACAAAATTTTAATGGTTATCTAATTTGGGTGGCATAATCATGGGTGTTTGTTATTGTTCTCTCTACTCTTCTGTGTGTTTTAAATATTGGAGTGCTGAAATTAAGTGGTGGGGTGGGGAAGGTAGGTTGGAGACAGATCAAGGGGGCCTTGGGTGTCAGAGTGAGAAGCTGGGCTTTATTTTTTAGGCAAAGAAGAACCACTGAAGGTTCTTGAGTAGGGCGTGTTGTGGCCAGAGCCAAATTTAAGGACGACTGATTTCGTGCATTTGATGGCTTTGAAAAGAGAGTTGCTGGACTCAGTTGTTATACATATTGACTAATATACAAGTTAGTAGTGGAAGGTGACAGGGGCCTGGATCAGGGAGGTTGATATGGAAATAGAAAGGAATGAGTGGATAGGTGGATGGGTAGGTTCATGGGTAGATGGGTGGATGAGTGGATGGGTGGATGGGTGGGAAGGTGGTGGATAGGTGGGTGGATACATAGGTATTCACAAACAATGCAAATAAAGTAGAAGATCAGATCATAAAATGACAAGGAGGTTAGAGAGATATCTCAGGTCAGTTATTCAGTAGGAATAAGTGATCAATAATGTTTTGAATCCAACAGATAAGCCTGACAACATCAATATTCACCTTGAAGAGAATGTAGAGGGGGAGAAAACAGCTCAAAACTGAGGGGCTTCTGGTTTTTGTAGCTATTGGTTTTTCAGGAAGACGGATCTGTCACGCTCCTTAGGATACAGAGACTCTCACCGTCCGCTGAGCCTATTGATGCTTACCTGTGAGAGATTTATGTCCCCCAACTCTTGCCAAAAAAATGAAGAAAATCAGGGACATAGGAAAGATTATTCCTGAGTATGTTCTGCTTTCACGGAGACTCAGCCCAGCAGTCCACACTGTGTCCTTCTGCCTTGGCCTGGAAGCCAGGGGGTGGGGTCAGGACGTGGTCACAGAAAACAGGAGATTCTACAAAACGGAACTGGGTACTTGTCTGTTGTCTGATATTGACGGTGACCTAAAGGAGAGCCTTTTAAATATCTGCATGCTTCTTATGGTAAGGCAGAGGGATATCCATTTTATAATTATTTTGGAATGTTTGGGGAAAAAAATTCTAAAGGCACAGGGAGTCATAACTCTCCCAGCAAGAGGGTGGAAGCAACAGAGTGGAATCGTTGAGAGAATCACATTTACTAGCTCTGTGATCTTGAGCAAATTACTCACCCTCCCTGAGCCTCTGTGTCCTAATCTTTAAAGTGGGGTTACAGTGGGGTTATATCCCATAGGCTGATATTAGGCTTACGTGAGGTACTGTCAGTAAAGCAGTTGTCATTGGGCCTGGTATACGCTAAGAGATCAAAGAAATGATAGCTATTATTGTTGTTATTTTCTTTAATGATAAGTATTATTGGTAGTAATATCAATAGTACTAAGCATTACTATTAACGATAAGTATTATATGAATAATAATATTTAGTATTATTAGAAGAGATCCAGAAACTCCTAGCCTGACCGTATCAGGTCACTTGGTCATGCCATTCCAAGGTATCCTCAGACTTGTTATTTTAAGCATTTCTGAAAATGAAGGCTTTCAGCACAAACAGGGTCCCCAGAGAGATGCTGGGAGGAATTAGGGGGGGAAGAGGGTGACAGACACAACATTAGGCTTTTTGCCTTAGCCTGCTGCTGGCCTCCTGGGAGGCACTAGTGGGGCCCACTTCTGCCGAGGACATTTGATGAATGGTCGCAGGGCCTCCTGTTTCCTTGCTGCCTGATATCCCAGCCCTGGTGTTCCAGCTCCTTGTGAAAACAAGTAGATGACAACATTTGGAGTTGCAGCCACAGGAGACAGAAGTTAGTTTGGGAAGGGGAGGAAAGAAGGGAGGTGTCCAGGAGCAGGGAAAGGAAGAAGGTGGGGGGAGGGGGAAGAGTTACAAGTGTCTTGGTGGAAGGTGGGCGGAGTGTAGGCTAAGGATGATGTTAGGAGGCAAGGGGTAAGGACGTGCCAGAGTGCTGGCAGCCCAGTTACTGGCAAGTTAGGACACAGCCCGGAGAATGGCAGCCAGTTAGCTGTCCAAGTGGCTGTGTTCAGGGATAAACTGACCTTCCAGGACAGAGTTGGAGAAGCCCCATCCCTCCAAGACACGCCCCTCAAGCCTTTGCTTTGGAAATAAAAATGCAATCTCTTTGGGAGATGGCCAGTGCTTACATATATCATTTATTTAAATGGGGAACATCTGTGGGTCTCCAGTTTTGTTATTTGATGAGAAAATAAGCTGAAGCAGTGGATTAGCACTAAAAGAGACAGAGTTTTTGTTTTTACTTTGTTTGTATATTTGTTTCCACTTGGTTTGTGTATTTGTTTCCCATTATTTCCTTCGAACCTCAGAACTAGGAAAACCATGGAATGTTCCCAAAGGGGGAAAGCTGGACATGAGAACATCAAGCAAAGAGAAAAGGGAGACAGGTGTTGCTGACTCAACGCCTGATGCGATGAAAGAGGGGACGGTTGGAGTTGAGGAGGGTTCCACCTTACTCACTGCCTTAAAGTTTTCTAAGGGTTGTTTCGAACGGTCTCCTCTGGAGAAGTGAGAGGGAGTCTTGTCATTGAAACCCAGAATTTTAATGTTTTCTAGATGTGCAGAATGACCAGCTCCACATTTGAGTTAGCCTGAGGGAGACAGATACATACCTTTTGCAAAGAGAACTTTTCAAATACAGCTCATGAAGTCCTAGGATTTGTAGTGACAGTTCTGAGGGTTTCCCCTTAATAGCGAGATCAGCCCTGCGTTGAAAAGCAAATTCAGCCATCCACAGCAGGACTTTTGGTGAAGACATTGATTTCGCTCAGGAACACTGTGTCAAAAAATTTTTGTCATCTGGTGCCATCTTGACATGAATGTACAGGATTTGGTTTTGTCTTGTGTTTTGCGGAAAAGCGAGAGTCAAAGGTGGCCCCCTTTTACCCTCTCCATTCGCTGGCTCTGCGTATTGGTTAGCTCACACACAGGTAGTATGGAGTTGCTTTTGTGTGCAAGTCTTCGTGAACAGCACTCTGCGAAGCCAGAGTCCCAGCCTTTAAGGGGCTTATGCTCTCTCTAGTCAGTTGAAAATTGGTCCTTTTGCAGAAACTGTTTGAAAGCTGGTGCTTGGTAGAGGGTTTTCAGAAGGCTGTCACACCCTGTGGTTATTTTGGTGTCTTCATGCTAAAATAAGCAGAGTGCGTCAGTATTGTTTCACATGAGCAAAGGTGGAAGTTCACGGGATTCTGTAAGCTGGAAAAGTCCAGAGGTGAGTCTTAGCATCACTAGGTCAGGACAGAAATGCTGTTGTCGAGGCCCTAACTCTCCTTGTGGTGGGTAGCTCGAGACCCCTGATGTCCTTGCTTGGTGACCCCAGAGGAGAGATGATCTGAGAGTATGGTTCTTAGAAAGCTGCAGGGAAAATTCTTGTTGGCTCAGCCTGGAATACATTTCCATCTCTGACCCAGTCACTAGACACAGGGCACCAGAGCGCTCTGGTCAGGCTGGGTCCTGTGCTGGTTGGACCATCTGGTGTGATCAGACAAGCAGGGGTGAGTGCCACCTGTATCTCATCTTTTGTTATCAGAACAAGGAAGAAGGGAGAAGCCAGAGATGGCCATCATGGCCGATTTAGTCCTAGCAGGGCAGGTGGGCCAAGAAGGACCAGGCCAAGGAGAACTCTACTGCCTGAAAGTGAGGGTAAGGCCCAAGGATGCAGATTTTTGCACAAGTGGTGAGAAAGCACATCGGATGGGCTGGTGGCATCCAGAGGGTATGCCGTTCTTTGCAGCCTGGACTTGTGGCCTGGACTCATCTCTGTGACAGCATTGCAGTGGCTTCTCTTCACCTGTGTGCCTGTATCTCGTCTTGGCCCTGGGGAAACAGGCCACAGAAGGTCCTTATGAGTGCCAGCTTTGGGGTTAGAGCAACCAAAAGTTGAACCCTGGCTCTGCCACTTCCTAGCTGTACAGCGTGGGGCAAGTTGCTTAACCCTTATGAGCCACCAGCCCTTGTCTGCCAGGTGGGCATAATAATAGTACCTGCCTTAAAGGTTTCCATTAGATAATATATGGAGGTGACTTTGGACAGTGTTTACCTATGGAATGTGCTCCAGAAATGCTGGCAGCAGCTGATGGAGCAGGGACCAGGTCTCACTCAGCTTTGTGTCATTAGTGCCTCGTGGAGGCTCGTATGTAGTAGGCCATTCAATAAATGCTGGTGTAAATCGAATCAAAGCTAGGTGAGGAACTGGCCACAGAGCTACAGGAAGAGGTAGTGCAGACAGGAGGATGGGTTCAGGGGCGTGGGGTTCTATGCAGACAGTGGGGTCTGGGTCCACGGGAGAGTCAGGAGGTTCAGCCTCAGGAACCAGACTCTTCGGTGACTCTCAAAGGTCGGCATGTGAGAAGGGCTCTTGTAGAAAGATCCTCTCACACGTTTGGATTTGGCAGGTCTGGGATGGCTGCCTTGATGAGCACCAGGCGATACAGACGGCTGCCCCCAGTGAGACCCCACTGGTTTCTGGTCATAAACTCAAAGGGATGGGTGAAGGGAGATGCTGTGGCCAACTGGAGAGTACAACCCCATCCGAGGGGCCGCTGTGCTCCAAGTCGGGGCTCAGCCTCTCTGGATCTTCTAGTTTTTCAAGAGAAGCTGAAAATCTGGACTTGTAAGGGCAATTTCCTGATTTTTAAATGCTGGAAAGCATCAGATTTTCTGAAAACACTGAATGGCCAAATAAAACACATCTGTAGCCCAGAGAAGCTGCCACTTGGAGCCCTAAGTCTAGGGCAGCGGTTCCACCCAGGACGATTTTGTCCCCTAGGGAACATTTGGCAATGTTTGGAGATCATTTTTGTTGTCACAGCTTGCGGTGGGGTAGGGGATGCTCCTGGCGTCTAGAGGTGATAGGCCAGGAATGCTGCTAAGTGTCTCGTAATGCCCAGGACCGCCCCCACCCCCATCCGAGTGACCTGGTCCTCAGGGGAGTTTAACTGTCCTTAGCCATGGGCAAAAAAAGAAGCAGGGCCGGGGCCACTTGCCACCCAATTTTACAGATTTTTGGGTTAGAGAGACAGGGCTTTGTCCTTCCAACCCCGAAGAACCAGGGCTGAACCCTCCTTGGCCCAGTGTAATCATATTCTACAGTCCGCACGCTTCCTGTCCTTGAAGGAAGCAACCCACCACCCCAACCTCTGTAGGCATGAAAGCCATGCGAGAAATGCAGACAGAGTGCGAATACACTGCCGCTGGGGTCCCCAAGGGCTGGGTGTGGTGTCTGCTGGGGATGATCAGGGTTTTAGCCTCCCCTTCATGATGGAATGTTTGGTTTGGGTTCAGTAGTTTCTGGAACTGTAGTGAGACTCTTTCCCTTCCCAACAAAACCCAACCATAAAAAATAAAATGCCTTTAGTCCTTTGCAGTTCTATTGGCTGAGGCCTCACTGTGGCCAGCCCTGCCCAGGCTTGGTGCTGAGGGGGAGAGAGCAGAGACTCAGGCAGGTTCCCTCTGGTGACTTACAGCGCCTCCATCCAATCCACCCTCTTCTACCCATAGCTTCATCTTCCTGAAGAAGCACAGTCTGCCGTCAGACCCTGCTGCTCAGAAACCTTCAGAGGCTCCCAGGTGCGCTCTGACTGAAGCCTGCGCTCTGCTAGCCTCCGTGATCTGGCCCAACCTGCCTTCCAAGCGTGCCTTCTGCTCTTCTGTTGCTGTGCTTCTCTCTTAGCAAACCACATTTTCCCCTATTCCCGGCCTCCGTGCCTTTGCTCAGGCTGTGCCTCCTGTCTAGAATGCCGTCTCTGGCCATCCGTGCAAGGTCAGGTGGCTCCGGTGGTGGTCCCTCCAGCCTCTTCATCCCTGCTTCCCACATCGCCTCCTCTTTCACTCTTTTGCAGCCTTTTCTGCCTCATGCCTTAGAATTATTTCGTTCTTGACCCTTGATCCCACCAAACTGGGGAGAGTTAATAAAAAATTCAACTTTGAATTCCCTTTTCTGGGCAACTTCCTAGCCTTGCTCCTGGCACCCAGTGGTTATTGATTCAGCCTGTACCACTGTTTCCCAAGCTCTTTGCCTGTGCCTGGTATGATACCAGTGCTGTCATGTGCGTCATCTTTTTTCATCCTTACAGGGACTTCATGACACTTGTGACATCGTCCCACTTTTACAGATAAGGAAACTAAGTCTTAGAGGAACTGTCACTTGATTCATTCATAGGTTCACTCAACAAACTTACTTAATGAACACCCACTATGCGACAGGCTCTACGGCTTGCTGGGAAGAGTGGGGAGGTGAGACATTGCAGATTGTGTACCCGGGAAGCTGACTCTGAGGCCTGAATTTAACATCTTAGCAGAATGATTAGGGAGTGTACTTGGGATCCACCCCCTAGGGAGGGCGGGGGAGGAAGCTGAGTGGAGCCAAGCTATAGTGCAGGCAGGCTTACTTAAGGTCTTAGCCAGCCCTACGGGGAGTTCTAAAGAGAGCACAACTCTTTAGAGCTGTCCATGTTGAGACAGGAGAAACCAGCCTCTATGCCCCATGTAGATCCATCTTTGGATGAGGTGTCGGTCTTTGGAGGGCTTGTCACCACATCCTCTGATGCCATCCCTGAAGCTTTCTCTTAGCTGGGGGCTGTCTGCTGCCAGCCGTCCCAGCAGCTGGGGGATATGAGCATCTACCACCAGACAGAAAGTCTCTTTGCCCTCATGGGGTTTACCTTCAAGTGGGGGAAACAAATGACAAATGAATAAACAAGTAAACAAGCAAGATCACTGCACTTCCCTTTATAAATGCAAAGAAGGACAGTAACGGGCACTCATTTTACAGGCGAGGAAGCAAAGATGCTGAGAGGTAAAATGGTTTAAAGTCCTGTCTTCAATCCCGGTCTCTGTGGCTCTGAAATTCAGCCCTCTCCACCCCATAACCAGACCTCTGCCAGTTGTATGGAGCCTTGAAAGTCAAGCTAAAGAGCTGGGTCTTGATCCCATAGGCACTGAGGCAGCCTTAGAGGGACACAGTAAAATGCATTTCTAGGAAATGACATTGGGATGGGCATGCAGAATCGGGAACCAGAGTCAGGACTTTGTTGAGGGGCGGCTTCACGAATCTGGGTCCTGCAGTGATGACATTGCTTGCTGTGGGACTGGTGATGGGAAATGCATCCATTAGGTTGCTTTGGGCTGCCAATGGCAGAAAACCCAGCTTTAAGTAGCTTAACTAGTAAATCCACAGAAGTAGAAGTTCACCGGGAGGCAGGCTGTGGGTTCGGTTCAACCAGTTTCTCTGGAGGTCATTAGCAGCTAGGTTTCTTGTTCTGCCACCCAAGGCGGCTTCCTCTCCTGGTCCTAAGAGGCCTGCTGGTAGCCACTGGGGCTCCATGCTTTTTTGCTAGCACTCAGTAGGAAAGCTGAAATTCCCCTCAACCTTCTAAGTCCTCTTCCATGCAGTTGTCATATACTCACCCCCAGACTAACAACACATACAGAATCTGCCATCTTGAGTCGGGATGGGGGTCAGTGATGTCCTGGAAAGAATTTGGCTGGAGGGATGAAAGCAGGGCCAAATTCACGTCTCTGTTAGGAAGCAGGAAGGGCAAGAATGGATAGTGGGGAGGGAACGGGTATAGCCTGCTGCAGAAAACAAAGGACTGGGCGGTTCGAAGGCAGGATGCACTGACAGGTTAGATTGAGGACGGGGGATTTTTTTAAAAGTGTCAAAAATAGCTCCAAATTTCCAGTTGCCATGTCTGGGAAGATATTATCCCATTGACTGAACTTGAGGAGATGGAGGAAAAGTCACAACTTTGTTTTGGGTAATTTGAATTTGATGTGATGAGGCGCCATCCAAACTGTACTGTTTTGCAACAGCTGAAGATATGGGTCTTTGAGGTCATGCAGGATGGAGCCCGAGAAGTGGGAGCTGAAGTCAGCAGTGCGTGGGGAGCCGGCTGGCGCTGAGCTGAGAAGGCTGGACTCTTCCGAGCAGAGCTGCTTCTAGAAATTTTTCTGACAGGGGTCCCTGCCCATGTGCATGGTGACAGAGTACAGTGATGTTCACTGTCTCATTGTTTGGAATATTAAGAGACTGGAGACAACCTGCTAGTTAATTAGTTACGATACATCTGGTGTATGGAACCCCGAGCAGCTATTAGAAAAAGAGAATGCAAGAGCTACGTGTCCTGTCAAGGAACAATCTCTCAGTTACATTGTTAGGTGGAAAAAAGCAAGAAACAAAGGCTTGTATAGAATACTTTCATTTGTGTTAAAAAAAAAACAGACACTATCCAACTGTATGCATGTATATTCATCGACTGTTTCTGGAAGGTATCAGAAGAAACTTAATAGCACTTGCCTCTGGGTGGGGTTCTGGGAGCCCAGGACACTTACTTTTCACTTTTTACCTTGCTGACTGTTAGAGTTCCTTTAGCCATGTGCATTTATTACCTATCAAAAAAGTTGGATCATAAAAACAAATACGTGAGAAACTGAATCTTGGGTGTCAGAGATGTTGGCCAGACCGAGGACCAAGAGGAGGCCATTGGAGGGTGTCAGAGAGTCCGAGGCAAATGTCAGGGGGAGGGGCCACAGGTGAGACTGAGGTACCGGCTGAGACTCAGGGAGAATGGAAGGAGATGGGGACAGCTCCTTGGGCTCATCGAGCACCTCTGTAGATGCCCAGGATGCGACCGAAGATTCTCCCGGAGCTCTGCACAGAAAGTTCTGCCGAGGCTCTGCTGTGCTTTTGGATTGGGTCTCCTTGCTTTAGTCGCCAGAGCTGGAGGGATGTCTAAACAGATCTCTGCAATTGCCTTGGAGTCCTTGCTATCTCTTAGGAGATCTAAGAGATCTCCTGTAGGGACTGCCTTCACGCGGGTGATTCTTGGCCATCCAGGGCCAGAAGCTGAGAGGAAGGCAGTGGGCCAGGTGAAGAGCCTGGGAAGGCATCATGTCTGATACTGAGCCTTCCTCAGCGACCTCAGAGTCCGGGGGCTCTGACCTGTGAAGGAGCCAGAGGAAGGCCAGTCAGCCGCTGGCCATACTTGAGGCTGAGGGAGCTGAGAGAGAGGACAGGATGACTCATCTGTCAGGGGCCAAGAGCAGGGCTCCCATTGTCAATACAGAAGTTTCATATGATGGCCTGGGCAAACAGGAAGAGCATTTCCCCTCCCCCTAATAATAATAATAACACAGTCATCCCTCAATATGGGGGGGGGTTGGCTCCAGGACCCGCCCCCGCCACGTGATACCAAAATCCAACAGTGCTCAAGTCCCTTGTATAAAATGGCATAATATTTGCATATAATTATGCAATTCTCCCATATACTTTAAGTCTTCTCTAGACTACTTATAATACCTAATACAGTGTAAATACTATGTTAATAGTTACAAATACACTGTAAATGCTATATGTAAATAGTTGGCAGTAGAGTACAAGACAAATTCAAGTTTTGCTTTTTGGAACTCTCTGGAATTTTTTTTCAAATATTTTCTATCTGCAGTTGGTTGAATCCTTGGATGCAGAACACATGGATATGGAGGGATGACTGTAATAATAATAATAATAATATGCAAAATAACAGAATCCTGGAATCTTCAGGCTGGAGGGAACCTGGAGATAATTCGTCCATTGTTTTCTGACTCATGTCCCTCAATATACTAAATATGTATGTCACTTCATGGTTTGGATTGAGGTCAGCTAAACTTGCACCCTACAGCCCCAAAGTCCATGCATGTGAGGGCATGAAAGCCTCTGAAAAGTTCTGCAGTAAGAAAACCCGCCTCATTTTGTTCAAGGAGCTTTTTAAAGATTTTTATTTTATAGATGTGATAACTTAGGTTCCAAGGCCATGTGACTAGTCGGCAGTGCAGCCAGGCAAGAACGCAGACCCCCTGCCTCAAGCGCCAGTGGGCTATTTACCTGAGCTGCTCACTGAATTGAGAGGCTAGATCATTATTTCTCATACTGGGTTCTTTGGAACCCCAGTCTCATGAGATGTTAGTGAGTTTTGAGCTAGGGACACACACTCTAGTCACATCAGCTGAAGACACCCAGCATTACAGAAAGCTGAACAGTTTGATTGGCTGTGGGGCTTCTCAGAATCTTTAATATGGTGTCTCTGTGAAGCATCAAGGTAGGGAGGGGATGTGTAGGGTTCCCCAACTTATATGGCCCAGGAATTCCTGCTTTAAGGAGCCACTCTCTGTGGATTTGTTCTGTGGATGTGAGTTGAAGTATTCAGGTCTGGGTCAATGAAGTTTATGTCGTTTTCTGTACCCCTTTCCACCCCACCCCAAGCATTGCTGCCCTTTCTGTGTTGAAGAGGAAATTGGTCAGTGCAGCCAGCTCCCTTCTGCCCTTCTGACGCTTGTTCTTCCATATTCCAGAGCAAGGAGATCGGCCTGCAGATGCATGAGGAGCTCCTGAAGGTCACCAATGAGCTCTACACGGTGAGTCTCGCTCAGGCTCCGCTGCTGTTTGGGATTGGGCCCCCTTTCTTCTGCGCCCAGCACAGGGGGGTGGCTGACCAGAGATCTGGGGTGACCCTGGGCCTTTTTGCTGTGTCTTTTGCCTGAGTGACAGTGGGTCATCACGATGGGATGTAATGACTCACAGCCCCAGCTTCTGATTCAGTACATTTGGGGAGGGGCCCCGGGCATGTTTAATTTGTAAAAGTTCACAGAGATCCAGATTACCTGCCAGCTGTGGGAATATATTACCTCCCAAACCTGAAGACGCAAAGCTGGAGTGGAGAGAGCGTGGGTCAGGTAGGACAGGCTGAAGCTGAGGCCCGCTCCTTACTGACTGTGGGACCTGAGGCGGGCATTTAGCTCATCTGGATCTCAGTATTCTCATCTGCAAAATGGAGCACTCTTCTGAGGGTCACGTGAGGGGCAGAGGGTAGGGGTTGGGGGGTGGATGAGCATGCCTCACCATCTCAGGGGAATAATTTCAGAACATCACAATTTGGCCCAGAATTGACCTTGTTCCCTGCTTAGAGGCAAGATCTAACTGGGTTTGGGATGGGTGTTAGAATCTGAGAAGGTGAGTGGATGGGGAACACAAGCACAGTGGTTATAGTGAGGGAAGTTACAGCCTGTGCTTTGAGGAGCCACGGGCTTCCGTGGGGAGGAGTGAGGAGAGGCCCAGTGACAGCCTGGGGGAGCAGGGTGGGGAGGCCTAGCAGACAGAACTGCAGGCCCACCACCCCTAAGGCAATCAGGCCAGAGAAAAACTGTTATGTTTTAAGTATGTGGAGATTCCTTATAAAGCTTCTCATTAAAAGGGGAGGATTCTGCTGCTAAAATTATATTTGAAAAGCTCTGGTATGAGGGGAAGAAGAGCAGGTTGTGAGAGGCCCCTCTCTTTGGTATTGTTATCTTTCTAAGTCCATGTTCTGTGCAACCAGCAGGTGGTAGACCTCTCAGGGGCCAAGAGCCTTTGCCCAAGAGCCTGTACTTCAGGTTGGAAGTCCTGCCTCAGACTCCAACCAGCTATGGGACTTTGGGCCAGACATTCGATCTTCTGGGCCTCAGTCTCCAAATCAGTAAAATGGGGGTGAGAGTTCCTAGAGATTAATCTATAAAAGTTGAAACACACATTTCTGTGATTCCAAGTTAAGGAGAAAAACTCGCACCCTGACAGTTTTTTAATGGATCGTTGCTTGGGGTAAAGGAAGCACTGCTGCTGGAGAAAACATATGACTTTGAGTCAGATTGGACTGTGGGGAAATCACCTTGTGGTTTACAGCACAGACTCTGGAGCTGGAGACCTGGATTCAAATACAGTTGATAAATAGAAATAATAATACCTGCTTTTTACACCCCCTTGTGAGAATTAAAGGGGATCAGATACGTAAGCATGCCCAGGACAAAGAGAACCAAGAGGCGCAGCGTATCAGAGGTTCCCATGGTCCCATCACCACTGCTGTCTCCACCTCCCTGGCGAGTGTGAAGTGGACTGTGTGTTCCCACTTTAGCACCCGGTGGAGAAGCTGTGTGGTAAAGGGGCAAGGCCGGGAACCAGATGAGATGTTTCTCCTCAGAATTCTGCAGAGGGTTTGTTCCCCTGTTGAGGACCTTTTCATGTTTCTCAGGCACTTCACCTCCACAGTGTTCCAGCAACTGGGTCCACATCCAGGACCCCAGCCACTCCCACCCAGATCTCTAAGCTTTCCTCTGGGCTCCAGCTGGGCTCCCCTCCTGGGTGCTCTCTCTTCACCCCAAATTTCTCCCCTGTTGGCTCCTTTACCCCTGTAGATCCCCTGGCCTACAGCCACCCTCTTTCCTCCTCTGCTTGTCTGAGTCATACTCAGTTTTCAAACCCAGACCAAACTCCACTACCTTGAGCAAGCCGTCACCGCTGGGCCTCAAATTCCTTTGGCAGTGTAAAAAAACCCCTTATGTTATCTTGAATGTCTCCACCCTGTCTCTTCCGTTGGCACGAACACTCCCTGGAGTCGGATCTTGGTGAGAAGCACTGCGCTTAGGGCCCAAGGCCTCAGTTTGAACCCAGCTGTTTTGTCTTGGGCAAGTCACTTCAGCTCTCAGTGAAATGTGGGCTGGCAATAGAAGCTTTCTCCAGTTTGTAGGCTGGATAGGGCAGGCGGGTCAGGGACCAGGAGGATAACGCTGGTGCCCACACACGGGTGTCCCTGCTGGCCATGGGGCAGGGTGGCTGGACAGAAGTGACACTGGCCTTAGACACGCAGGCCAGGCAGGCAGGCTGGTCCCTGCTTGCCATCTCCCAGCAGCCTGGCAATGGCCTTGGAGCTGGTGGGGAAGGAAGGGCCAGCCCCTCCCCACTCTCTCCTTTTGCCATGTGCTGCAGAAAAGTGAGAACACGGTGGTGCCAACAGCACCCCCTGCCCCCCACCAGGTCATTCGCTGCCTGCACTGAGTTTTCAGTAGTTGCCCAGAAATTCATTTAAATTCAGATATTTGGGGCTGCCTTCTGTGGACTTAGCACCACAGGAGACATAGCAGCCGGCTGTGAACATTTCAAGAGTTGGTCTTTGAAGTGTCTTGTACATCCTTGGTGTTCCCAGGGTACTTGTTGAAGGAGGGAGGGAAGGATCTATGAATAAGTGAAAGAAACTGGTTTTGCCTGCAAGGAGTTTAGAATCTGTGCAGGGAAATGAGAGTAAACTTGTGAACTGGTGATATCACCGCCTAAGAAAGACAGAGCCTAGAGTGTGCTGGATACCTGGACTCGGAGGGAGGGCACCTAGACTGTGAGCCTGGGGGAGCTGAGCCAGGTTCTCTACAGCTGTCCCAGTAGGGCAGTGCTGGCACACAGTAGGCAATCAATATATATTCACTGAGTGAAGAAATGAGGGGTAGAGTTTGTGCATGTGTGAGAGATTGACTGAGGTTTCAGAAAAGGGCTGGGGCTACTGTGATCAAAGGTGAGTTCTGGGCCTGGTGCCTTTGGATGGGTAGGAATTAACAAAGCACAGGGGGACAGAGGAAGAGAAAGGGAATTCTGAGCAGGAGAGACAACACAGGATCATGGCAGAGCAAATCGATTACAGAGGGAGGTGGGTTTGAATTCCTGCTGCACCACCTCCCAGCTTGGCCAAGTCAAATATCGTCTTTGGACCTCAAAACAAGTATAATAATAACAACCATGGCCAGAATGTATCTCACACTGTGTTAGATACTTTATACACATTATTTAATTGACACACATTTTCCAGGTAAAGAAACTGAGGCACAAAGAAGTGAAGCCTGGCTTAAGGCCTTTGTATCAGTTATCAACTGCTGCATAACAACTTCTGTCAAAACTCAGTGGCTGAAAACAACAAGCATTTTATTCACTCGAGATTCTGTGGGTTGGTGATTTGGGCTGGGTTCAACTGGGGACACTGATGTGGCTACAGTTTCCTGGCCATTGAAAAAAAGAGCCCCAAATGGGAAAACCCCAGTGAGGTTTCAAGCCTTTGTTTGTGTCACGTTTGCTAATATCTCATTCCCCAAATCAAGTCGCACAGCCAAGCCCAGAGCTGTGGGATGGAGAAGTAAACTGCTTGCAAAGTGACGATGCAAAGGGGCATCCCTGAGGCCATCGGGCAACTACTGTGGCCGTCTTTGCAAACAGTCCACCACAGCACCCAGTTGCTGAGGACGCTCTGGACCCCAATCCCACGCTTTGTTACTAGAGATTTGCTTTGAGCACTTTCTGGTTACTGTGCCTCGTCATGCAAGCCTTTAGATGCTCCCTCCTCCCCCAGTCATGACCACAGGGACTAAAGAGGAAATGATGTAGAGAAAGGACTGTCCAGTAAGCCCCATGTTTTTTCTTTCAATGTGTTTTAGAGGAGGTGGTACTGGGCATAATGATGATAGAGATGAATGCTTACTGCCACCTGTCTCCTACTTTAGGGAAAAGGCTTGTCTCTACCTGGGACCAGGAAGGACACAGAGAAGACGGCAGGGCTGGGCATTTTGTAGGTTCATTTGTTCGTTGGTTCATTCGTTCATTCACTCAACAAGGCTTCCCTCTGCCCAGTCCTCATCACCTTGAGGTGCCTTCCTTTCTAAAACATGCCAGTGCTTATACACACACACACACACACACACACACACACCCCACACACACACACCCCACACACACCCCCACACACACCCCACACACGTCACACCTCACGTATTTTTCCCTAGACTCCCATCAGCCTGACACAATATATAGCTCTTGATCATTGTGTATTGACCTGAGAGGAAAGAAGGGCAGAGGGTGAGAATGTGAGCCAGTGTGCCAGTCTTTGCTCCAGAAGAAGCAAAACCAAAACAAAACAATAACAAAGCACTCTGTTTTCATTGTTCAGCTAAAAATACGTTCAGATTTTCAGTATAGTTCTAGATCATGAAATGCACCTGTTGTGCTTTGCACTGACAAACTTTGTAGCATCTGCCACCGGGCCCCTCCTGCTGGGCTCAGTAGCCCTGCTCCAGGCTCTCCCAGGCAGGGCTGCTGGGCCTGTCTTCCAAGCCCAGCACTGCTAGTGGGGCCCCTGAGACTTGGTTCAGGGTGACGTGGAGGGGGCCTGAGGAGCACCCACACCAACTGCTGCTGGTGACAGGTAGACGCCAATTGGAGTAATGAATGGACTCTACCTTTTACCTACTCCGGCTTTGACTTGATTGTGCGCTGGGCTCAGGGGTATGAAATCAACTCTGGGCCCCCAGGCAAATTTTTGCAAAGGTGTCTCCCTCTTGATGACCACTCTCAGGGATGCAGTGGTGGAGAGAGCCTGAGATGGGGCCCAGCAGCATGGGTTCTGGCCCCAGCTCCCTCCCAGGCTCACTGTGTGTCTTCCTGGACTGACATCTGTCATCACTGAGATATAAACACTGAGGTTTCATCATGTCACTGGGCCCTGTGCCATTTACTTAATAATTTTCTTTAAATTGACTCCTTTGTAAAAAAAAAAAACCCTCTCCCGGTCATAATTAATTCATGGGTAAGCAGCCTTGTGTACTGGAAATAGCACAGGTTTCAGAGCCAGATGGACCTGGGTTCAAGGCGCTGTCACTTGTTAAACACTCTGAGCCTCAGCTCCCTAGAATATGGGAGTGTCACCACCTCATCTCTCTGGATTCTAAGAGTGAGTGGCATAGAGTATAGCACAGTGCCTGGTGAACGCCAGTGTTAAATCATTGTGTGTTTTATGAAAGGGTGAAGCATAAATATTTTTCATTTATGCTTCTAAATCTTCCCTCTCTCCTCTCCCCTACAATGCCACTAGGCCAGCCCGAGCTCTGAGAATATTTTGCCTAAAAAAGTTCAGCCACCTCCTGATCGCTCTCCTATCCTCCAGGCTTGCCGTCTATTACACATGTTACATACTCGAGCCAGAGAGACTTTCCTTTTTAAAAAATTGTTGAATATTTAAAGTTAGAAATAGATAATGCATGCATTTTGTAAAAAACCCGATAAACAGTACAAAAAGATACATAGTGAGAAGTATGTCTCCTGCTGCCCACCTCTCCCCCTCCTCCCATACAAGCCTGGTTACTAGTTTCTAGTTCAGCTGGTGGCTCCTTGCAGAGATATTTAATTCATCACTAAGCATACATGGACACACATATCCCGCACAAGTGGCAACAACTGGGCCTACTGTTCTGCATCTTGCTTTTGTGGTTATGTTTTGGAGATTGTTTCATATCACTAATAATTAGAGCCTCCACTTTTATATGGTGATTATCACGTGCTGGGCACTGGTCTAAATGCCCAGTGTCTTAATTCGTTTCATCCTCGGTTCACTTTTGAGGTAGGTGGTAGTATTACCACCCCATTTTAGAGATGAGGGGTGCGAGGCACAGAGAGACTGGGTAGCCAGCCCAAGGTCACCCAGCAGGGGAGTGGCGGAGCCTGCTCCAAGTCTACTCCCAAAAGCTACTTACATAAAAACATTCAACTAGTTATATAAACATACACATATAAATTACTTATATATATCTTTTTTTGGAAGGAAATGATACTTCACATTAGCAAATGAAAAACAACTTGGTATAAATAGAAAGGTTCCATAAGCTAAATGAAGAAAAAACAGGGTTAATTCTTGCCAGTGCCTTCAAAGCAGGCATTAGACATGAGAGCACCAAACTGAGTTTTTCTTCCCGATATACTCAGAAGGATTCCAAGAGAACTGAATAGGTGTAACACCTGAAATCACCTCACTAACACAAGCGGTTCCCGTCACACACTTTGGGAAACACTGACGCAGTGCCAGTTAGCTGGGCTCTGGTCCTCGATTTCCCCATCTGCGGCATGAAGGCACGAATCTAGAGGAACTCTGAGGCTCCTCTCAGGCTTGTATCTTCCTGCCACGCCGCCCAGGGAGGGAGAGGAGGGCGCATCTCTGACTCAGGGCAAGGCAGGCCCTGCTGGACTGTCACAGCTGCTGGCCAGGGCGTATGCCCAGTGTCATCTAGGGATGGCGGTGGTCCTAAGAAGAATGGGGGGAACAAGCTTTCCTTCTAGACAACCTCCTTCCCCGCCTCAGCTCTCCTGCGTGGACATTCCTTCACTCACTCAGCAGACGTTTACTGATCATCATTGTGTCGAGAGCATGGGTTGTGGCTACGCCATGTGACAAGTGTCAGTGGGGATATGGACACGGTGTGAATGGAGAAGAGATGGCATTGGATTTGGAGCTGAATGACAATGGAGTTTCCCAGGTGGAGAGCAAGGCAGAGAAGCAGGAAGCCGGGTACGGGGAGCAGCCCCTGTTCAGCCGGTCAGTGTTTGTGAGTCAGGCACTAAGTGTGGCCAGTCGAGACCAGGATTGATCCTGGGTAGTGGGGAAGCTAGCGGGGAAGGAAGTCTGCCTTTGGGGACTCATTCAGTAGCAAGAGACAGAAAGCCAGGAAAAGCTGACATATGTAAAAATAGCAATTTATTGAATCTCGGAGGCTGACACACTTGTTTCATTGTCTGTCTCCCCAGTAGAGTGAATAATGAGGGCAGAGGCCCTATCTGCCTTCCACGCAGTACTGTTGGCAGCACCTGGTATATATCATACCTGCATGTAATAAGCTGTTCAAAAATATATAATGATTGAAGGTGTAGCCACTCCCCCCACCAATACACTCACCAGATCAGAGGCAGCAGAACTGTGTCTCCTCCATTTTATCCTATTCCCTCCCTCACTTTTCCTTCTTCCTTCTGTCTTCCTTCCCCCTCCTTTCCTTTCCCTCCCTCCCTTCCCTCCATCCTCCCCTCCCTTATTTGGTGGTGTTTTCCTCTGCAGGAGGCTTCTCCCCTGTGGTGACAAAGTTGGCCCAAGTCCATCCCTCTTCCCCACCCTCCCAAGCTCACTTCATATCAGCTCAGCGCCCCCTAGTGGAAAGTGAACACTCCCTTCCTGGTGTTTCCAGCGGAAGCCCAGGGCTGTCTCTAATTGGCCTGGCTGGGGTCCCATCGCTGTGGCCAGATTAACATCATGCATACTGATAGGTCAGGCCTGGGTCTGCTGCCCTGTACCCAGGGATTGGGGGGTAGTGTCAGTTTTCCATGAACCACATGGAATGAGAATGGTGGAGCGGAATTTGGGGGATTTCCTCAAAGAAAATCAGGAAGATGTTCCAGAAGGAGGGGGACTGGATGATCCTACGCAGAGAGCAAAAACAGATGTCTGCTGAGGGGGAGGAGCTCAGGAAGGAGGAGAAAGTGGCTCCATTGGCTGGTTTGCAAACAAACACCTGATGTTCTACCTGTAAGCTGTTCCTCAAACCTGTTTGGCTCTGCTTCTAATGGGCTTAATGCTGACACTGCTTCCTTTGTCTGGAATAATCCATCCCCACCCCAGTCCCTGTTCACCTAGCTAATAGCTACTCTTCCTTCAAGGTTCAGTTTAGATATCACTTCCTCAGGAAGCCTTCCTTTAGCGCCCTGTACCCCCCTGATCATTGCACTTATCACACCCTGTGATAATCACTTGCATAACTGTCCCTACTAAGGTGTGTATTCTGTGAGGGCAGAGACCATATCTGTCTTCTACATTGTAGTGTTTCCTATTATGGCACCGAGTGCAGTAACTAGCACATAATGAACTGTTCAATAAATATTAAATGATTGAAGGTGTAGCTGTTGCCCTACCCCCAAATATATTCACCAGAGCAAAGGCAATAGAATCTACCTCCCCTGTTTTATCCTCCCTCCATCCCATCCATCCACCCACCCACCCACTTATCTATTCATCCATCCACCCACCCATTTATCCAGCCAGCCAGTCAGCTGTTGTCCACTCATTCATGCAAATATATATTGCTACTTGCTGGGTGCCAGTCTCTGCTCTAATACAGGGATTATGATCATGGACAACGTCCTTGCCCTCATGGACTTTACACTCTAGTTGGGTGAGACAGTTTATAAACGTGCAAATGGAATAAGACAGTGATTATAATTTCTACGGAGAACGTAGGCCACACAGAGTGTGGGCGGTCAGACTGAAGTTTGGGTACTTCAAGGGTGTCTTTGTCATGTCCTGGCCCAGGGTCTCACCTCATACACAACTGTTGTGTGGCCTAGGGATGGCCCTTCCTGTGGGGTGGAGGAAGTGTACATGGACTGCATTGTGGAGAACCTATTTTCTAAAAACTGATCCTTTTCCTGCCCCAGCATGTCCCTGTATTAATGCTGTTAACTTCCAGATTGCCTTTGCCTTCTTTTGCATTTAAATGCAGATCTGAAGAGCTGTACAGATAGTACTTTCCTGTTTTCATGATCTGAGGGTTTGGGAAGATGCAAAAGGCAAAGTGTACACAGCAAAGGCAGCATGATCACCAGGAAAGGCAATGTCCACAGCTTGGAAGGCCCGGCCATCTGGCTTGCTGTGTGACTTAGGCCACATGCTTGCTATTTCTGGGCCTTAGTTTCTTTCAATGACAGGTTAATACACCAAAGTTTCTGGAGGGCCTCTGAGAACCTATGAAACTGATTTGGGCCAAGAATAGTAGTCTCACTTACATGTTCCTATGTAGTGCTTCTTAGCCTGTGCTGGACTTCTTCTGAAAGGCTCTCCCTGATAGGGTCTTGAGGGTTGGAAAGAGAATGCCCATCTGGCAGTAAGCTGGGTAGGTGCCTCTGAGGGCCCCTCTGGAGAGCCCGGGTTGAAGACCAGGTCCCAGTGACTTGGCCTCAGTTCAGCTCCTGCATCCACTTCTGCTCCCTTCCCCGCCCCAGCACTGCTGTCAGCCCGCCACTCTACAGTCACAGCTTACTGAGTTCTTTCCTAGCCCCCGCTCTCTGGCCTTTGCCAGGCAGCACAGAGAGGTCAAGCCTCTGCCATGGTCATCCAGCAAGTGGTGGGAAGGTCAGGTTTCAAAACTGGGTCTCCTGAGTCCCTGTGGGGCAGAGGACCCTTTCATCCCTATTTCGTGGTTTCCTCTTTGGTAAAGCAGGGATGATATAGTCTACGTCACAGGGTTTTTGTGAGAAGTAAGTGAGTTCGTATATGTGAAGTGCTTAGAACTAGGCCTGGTGTGTAATAAGTGGTCAGTAAGTGTTAGCTGCTATTGTTGTTATTATTGTTATCATGCTGCCTCCCAGGACTGGGGTAAAGATTAATTGAAATGCTCCTTGGTGATCATGAATAGAGAGGTTGGCAAACTCTGTGAAGTAATAGATAATTTAAAAATATTATTCAGCATCTCCTGGACTGGCAATACTGAGCAGGCTGTTCTAGACTATTGAGCTAAGGGCCTTTCATCCTGAAGCCCATGTTTCAGGTAATTAAATAAAGGAAACATCTTAGAGGATTCTGGGCATAAATAGTTAGACTCACTTCAGAGAGGTCCCTAGGTTAAGCTTTTTTGTGGCAGCTGCCTGACGTAAGTGACACCAGGTGATCAAGTTCACCATTATTCTTGGGATCAGGAATTACCAACTGGATCACATAGAGGGGGAGGAGCAAAGAAAGCAGTGGTGCCTGTGGATGTGGAGGTGTAGAGGGAAGGTTCAAGAATGGGAGAGAGGCCCGCAGACAGCCTTCAGCCAGCTTCCCGACTCTGAGCTGCGTTATGTTCCAGGAGCCATGGCTTAAAGGTGGTTGAAAGTAGGCAACTGCCTTGGTTATCTGTAAACCTGCAGTCATCCCCTTTGGCCACTAGATGTCGAGAACACATTGATCCAACACACTTTCTGGTCCATTGAGTTGTTTAGAAAGAAACTTAGAGGTATTGGCATAAGGAGTGGATGAAATCAGCAAGAAGGGCATCTCTAGAGGCTTTAGGGCAACTGCAGATGAGCAGAGATGGGTGGGATGCAGAGAAGAAGTCTTTCCACCAAGACCCAAGAAGAAAAGTTGATTTCAGTTTTTCATTTATTGTTTTGAAACGTGGGGAGGTTTTCAGGATGAAAGGAGGGAGAAACATGGTGTAGAATAATTATTTTTTTCACATTAGCTAATGTTTTTTAGAGTTTGTGAGCATTTTCCTGAAGTCAAGTGAGTAAGTTCAAGATTTTCAAACCCTCAGCCCAAATCAGGGATGTTGATGCTGGTGGTGATGGTAGCAGCTAATGCTTACATCGCTTTTACTGTGTGGTTGGTATTGCTGTTAGCACCTTATAAAAAATTAACTTATTTAGTCCTCACGACAAACCTATGAGGTAGGTGCCATTATCATCCCCATTTTATACATGAGGGAGCAGATGTCAGAGAGGTTATGTGACTTGCCCAAGGTCACACAGCCGGGAAGTGGCAGCATCAGGATTCAGCCCAGACATTTGGGCCAGAGGCCATATTCTTACCTGATATGCTCTACAATAGATGTTGCCCCCACTGACTCCTGACATATGACAAAGGGGACTTTCTTAACAACAGATCAATGCTGTGATTTCACAGTAAGAATCACAGAGGAAGTCCTCATTTAAAAGTCTCACTTCACAGGACTTTAAATGACAGTGAATAAGGTTATAACATTGGCCAGTAATTCATTCTGAGTTCCTTGACTTAAAGGGCCTGGCTAGTCAGAAGCACACATCCCATCCCGAGGCGGAAGCTTCTGCTCCATTAGCTGCTGTAATTATCCAAACAACAGGAGAAGAGGACCAACAAGGCTCAGGAGCCATGAATTCCAGAAATTTCTTGTTCTTAGCATAGAAAGATGGTCATAAACTTGATATTGCAAAGGGAAGTGTACTCCTAGTTGGGGACTGGGAAATAGAATACTGTTGGTATGGGCCTGGCCCAGCTTGCTCTAAGGCTGCCCCAAATACTCACATCTGAGGAACAAATGGTAATGAATTAAGGAACCGGTATGATATGATAGAATTAAAAGTCTGAGACCAGATTTTTATTGTGGTTAGATATACACTTACTATATGACCCTCCATTCCACTCCTAGGTATTTACCCAAGAGCAACGAAAACATATGTCCACATAAAGAATTGTACATGGACATTCCTAGCAGCTTTATTCGTAAGAGCCAAAAACTGCAAACAACCCTAATAACGGTCAACACGTGAACAGATAAACAAATTGTGGTATAGCCATACGAGGCAATACTACTCAGCAGTAAAAAAGAATTTCTGATACATGCAACAACATGGGAGAATCTCAAAAAAATTACGCTGAGTGAGCAAGGGTAGGTGTAAAAGAGTTTATACTCGATGGGTCCATGTACATGAAGTTCTAGAACACACAAAAACAATCTACAGTGACAGAAAGCAAACCGGTGATTGCCTGTGGCTGGTGTAAGGGGTGGGGATCGACTGGAAAGGGACAAGAGGGATCTTTTTGGTGTGATGGGAATGTTCTGTATCTTGATGGTGATGATGATCCCATGGATGTAAAGTCTGGAAACTACGCTGATAATACTGTATGATCTTGGATAAGTCACCCTGTCCTTCTGGGCCTTAGTTTCCCTATTTGTAAAATTTGGTGGTTGGATTAGATGATGTATAGAATTCCTTCTGACTCAAAAATTCCCTTGATGTAACAATATCCAACTCTTAATGTGGAAGTAGAGTAGCAAAGTGCAATTTTCTTTATAGGAATTCATTTTATAGCCAAGGATGAGTTTATTTCTGAGAGCATAGAATATCTATTAGGTTACCCAATAATATTCCTTTGGGGAACAGAGCCATTTACAGGCCAATTTTACTCAAGGAAACAGTGGAGATAACGATTTGTGTGTAAGAAGGATGTTCCCATAGAAATCCCACGGGTACCTGAGGAGGGCCTTTTACAGCAACACTGTGGGGAGGGAGCAGGACACAAGAGACACAGCTGGCAGGGCCGGAGAGGGCAGCTGAAGAAGGCCGTGTTCACCATATCACCTCTGAGAGCCCCAAAATGCCCGGGGCCTGTGGTGGCCCTTTTAAATTTCCTCTTTACTGGTCCATTGCTGGCACTTAGTAATCACTTAATGATGTTGTTGATGATGATGATGATGAAACTGCTGCTGCTGCTGCTGGTCATGATTTCCAGTCCTCAGACAGTCTGTGCAAAAGTAAAGGGCTGTGGGATTTCAGAGCGTGTCATGGGAAGAGGGCCGGGACAGAGCTGACCGGAACACAGGACTTGGAAGGGGGCTGCCAGCGCTAGGGCCACCCTTGCTGGGCCATAGCAGCCTGTTGATTTCCCACACTCGTGTGTCTCCAGGTCATGAAAACCTACCACATGTACCATGCAGAGAGCATCAGTGCGGAAAGTAAGCTGAAGGAGGCCGAGAAGCAGGAGGAGAAGCAGTTCAACAAGTCGGGAGACCTCAGCATGAACCTGCTCCGGCACGAGGACCGGCCCCAGCGCCGTAGCTCCGTGAAGAAGATTGAGAAGATGAAGGAGAAGGCGAGTGAAGGCCCCGGGTACCGGGGTGGGAAGGAAGGGGAGGGCCAGGCTCCCCACAGCCTCAGCCTCCGCCTCCGCACCCTGAGGGACTGGGGCTGGAATAATGCTGCCAGCGTCTGCTGTCTTGGAGGTCAGTGTCACGGTGGAGGCAGGGCTGGCCATGCCTCTGCTCACACTTGTTAGGCCTCAGGCGAGGGTCAACAGCAGCAGAGGCATTCAGCTGGCAAGACAGCTGAACTGCGATGAGACTCTCGCCCAGCGAGCACATTCTGGCAAGAATCACCAGGTGTTAGTGGGGGTGGGGCCTGACCTGGACGTCAGTTTAGTGGCCGGGGGGCTGATTGGGACTTCGTGTGTCCCAACAAGAGGGAACGGCGCTGGCGTACCAGCCAGCACCTGGGAACCAGGTAAAGAACCATTCTGAAGAAATTGCCACCGCCGAGCCAAAGCTGGGCCAGTTAGAATCCTTGTGTGTTGGTGCTGGAAAAGTGCTTTGGTAGGGCATGGTGAGAGTGCTAGTTTTGGAGTCAGGCTGAGTTTTGAAGATGCCACATGTACAGCGACTCTCTGACCTTCAATATTATTTAATTAATTTATTTATTTTTAAATTAGTTAATTAATCAATTTGTTTTTGGCTGCTTTGGGTGTTTGTTGCTATGCACGCGGGCTTTCTTTAGTTGCGGCGAGCGGGGGCTACTCTCCGTTGTGGTGTGCGGGCTTCTCCTTGAGGTGGCTTCTCTTGTTGTGGAGCATGGGCTGTAGGTACACGGGCTTCAGTAGTTGTGGCTTGTGGGCTCTAGAGCGCAGGCTCAGTAGTTGGGGCACATGGGCTTAGTTGCTCCGCGGCATGTGGGATCTTCCCGGACCAGGGCTCGAACCCATGTCCCCTGCATTGGCAGGCGGATTCTTAACCACTGCACCACCGGGGAAGTCCCTGACCTTCAATTTTAAAAAATGACAGTGATGGCAAACAAATCTCCTTTCTCATGTCAACTCTGATCAATTGATAGTGGCTGCCCAGAGCCCTATGCTGAGGATTGTGAGCCCTCTCGAGGCTTTAGTTAAAGACAGTGCTGTGATCAACTAATGATGTCTGTCTTGGCCAAGGAATTTAGAGGGGCAGTGTGCATGCTGCTTTTTGTCATCCTAGATTGGGTTACTTCTAAGGTTCCTTTCTTCTTAAAAAGCTATGATATTCTTGTTGAATTCTCTGCATTCATTCATTCCATGAAATCAGCAAACATTTCCTGAGCTCTTTCTATTTGCAAACATTGCATCAGATGTTTATTTGGGCTTCTATGAGACTAATTCTATGATTATATGATCCTGATCCTACAGCTCTTAAAAATTATAGGAGATTGAGTGGGAACATAATCCAACAGGACCTGGGTAAGCTGGCAAAGTAACCAAAGGCAGGTAAAATAAAATTTCAGGGTAATTTCCAAAGGCAAAGAAAAATATGCTCCACAATAACCAGGCAGAGACCCAGTTAAAAAATGGGCAAAGGAATTGAATAGACATATCTCTGAAGAACATATATGAGTGGCCAATAAATACATGAAAAGATGCTCAGCATCATTAGCTATTAAGGAAATGCAATTCAAAACCACAGTGAGATACCGCTTCACACCCACCATGATGGCTAAGATAAAAAAGTCAGATAATCACAAGTGTCGGTGCGGGTGTAGAGAAATTGGAACCATCATACATTGCTGGAGGGAATATAAAATGATGCAGCCACTTTGGAACATAGTCTGGAAGTTCCTCAAAATGTTAAACATAGAGTTACCATATGACTCAACAGTTCCACTCCTAGGTATCCACCCAAGAGAAATTTAAACATGTGTCCAGACAAAACTTTGCACATGAATGTTCATAGCAGCATTATGCATAATAGCCAAAGGGTAGAAACAGTCCAAATAAATAAACGTCCTTCAGCTGATGAATAAAATATGGTGAATCCCTGTAAGGGAATATTCAGCAATGAAAAGGAATGAATACAGACTACAGCATGGATGAACCTTGAAAACAGTAGGCTAAGTGAAAGAAACCTGTCACGAAAGACCACATATTACATGATTCCATTTATTTGAAATGTGCAGAGTAGATAAATCCATAGAGACAGAAAGTAGATTATTGGTTGCCAGGAGCCGTGGCAGAAAAAAATGCAGAGTGACTGCTAATGGGTACAGGGTTTCTCTTGGGGTGATGAAAATATTCTAAATTTAGATAGTGGTGATGGTTGTACAATATGTCTGTGAATATACTAGAAATGAATGTTTAAAAATAAGATAACCAGGGGCTTCCCTGGTGGCGCAGTGGTTGAGAGTCTGCCTGCCAATGCAGGGGACACGAGTTCGTGCCCCGGTCTGGGAAGATCCCACGTGCCACGGAGCGGCTGGGCCCGTGAGCCATGGCCGCTGAGTCTGCACGTCTGGAGCCTGTGCTCCGCAATGGGAGAGGCCACAGCAGTGAGAGACCGTGTACTGCAAAAAAAAAAAAAAAAGATAACCAGGCAGGGAATTATGGAGCTACAACATAGGGGGGTAGCTATAGAGGGGATATGTAGAGAGGTAGAGAAAGCACTGGTTAGTGGGGTCTGGAGACTAAGTTTTAGTTCAGAGTTTTATGCTAACTGGCCATTTGGCTCTTGGACAGCCAACTTCTTTTCAATTTTCATCTCCTCGCCTATAAAATGGATGAATTAAAGTAAGATATCTTCAAGTATCCTTTCCAGGCATAAAATTTTATGAGCCCATGAAGAGCTGAAAATGGTCTCAGGGTTATAGTAGCCCCGTGGAAATGGGCCAGGAATTTCAAAACTCTCTGTGGAGGTTGGGTGTGTGGTTGGTACAGGGTATAACCAGAAGTTTGTTTCTAGAAATTCCCAGAATAAGTGAACCCTGGAGAAAGGTCAGAGGAGATGTCTGAAGAGATTTAAAAGGCTGACAATGGGGGCATCTCTACTGAACAGCTAGAGAACTCAGTCTGGAGGAAGGAAGGTTGAGAGTGCCTAGGTAGGAAGAAGCCCTGTTTCTTTAAGGAGAGCTGTCTGTCTCCTCAGCAGTGGGACTCATCTGTCTGAAGGGGGCAAGGGGATAGCTCTGTAACCCATGGACTCTTTACTGCTTCCTGCCCAGGATGGCCCAGAACAGAAACAGCTTCCCAGGGAGGCGGTCCAGCTCCTAGCCAAGACTGCACCTCTGGCTGCCCACCCGCCTCTCCCCACCACGCACAACCAGACAGCCAGTGACAATCACTTCATGCTGCCCATGCAGGGACTGTTCTGGGTGCTGTAGGCTCAGTCATGAACAGGGACCATTAAGTCTCTGACTTCACAGAGCTTACTTTCTAGCAGGGGACCCTGAAAATCATCAAGTAATCAAAGAGGTAAAAAATGTGATTTGGGGTGGTGAAAAGTACTTATGAAAAAAACTGAGCAACCAAGACGTCCTTCAGTAGGTGAGTGGCTAAGTTACTGTGGTCCATCCAGACAATGGAATGTTATTCAGCACTAAAAAGAAATGAGCTGTCAAGCCATGAAAAGACACGGAGGAACCTTAAATGCATGTTACAAAGTGAAAGAAACCAATCTAGAAAGGCTACGTACTGCACGATTCCAGCTATATGACATTCTAGAAAAGGCAGAACTATGGAACAGTAAGAAGGTCAGTGATTACAGCAGTTAGGTGGGAGACAGGGATGAACAGGTAGAGCACAGAGGATTTTCAGGGCAGGGAAACTGCTCTGATACTCTAATGATGGATACATGTCATTATACATCTGTTCAAATTCACAGAATGTACAACACCAAGACTGAACCCTAAGGTAAACTGTGGACTCTGGGTGACTACAATGTGTTAGTATAGGTCCATCAATTGTAACAAATGTACCACCTGGTGCCGGGGGGTGTTGATATTGGGGGGACGTGGTGTGTGTATGGGAGTAGGGGTGTGTGCACGAAATCTCAGCACCTTCCTCTCAATTTTGCTGTGAAGCTAAAACTGCTCTAAAAAAAGAGTCTCTTAAAAATTAAATAAAAATGAAAATAATCACTAAAAATTGAACAAAGATTAAATGAATGGGAAAAATAGAGCAGGACAGAATGTGGGGAGGAGGCAGTCAAGATGCCGGGGACACATTTTAGACACGGTTGTGTGGTCAGAGGCCCATGCGACTGTGTGACCATGGCTAAGGACCTGAATGACGTGGAGCAGGCCACACAGGGACCTGGAAGGGTGGCCTGCCAGCCGGAGGGAATGGGTCTGAGTCTAGAGGCAGGAATGAACTTGGCCTCTTAAAGGATGTGCAGAGGAGGGGATGACAGGAGCGTGGAGGAAGAGCCAGGTCAGGAGGGCTTCACAGGCTGTCGTCCGGGTTTGGGCAGCCTCTGGGGGTGTTGAGGAGGGGCCTCCGGAGGTCTTAGTTACACTCCTGGAAAAGGCCACTGCTTACCCGACAGTGCCGATGATGGCTGCACACGTGCAGTGTCAGGTGAGCTTTTTGGGTACGGGGTCCAGATCTTACTCACCTGGCCCATGGAGTAAGGCTTTCCAGGGCCGTGCGGGGAGCTGATCGCAGGCAGTGACCCTAAAGAAACTCTCAAATCCCTCCCATCAGCGGCTCTGCTCTCACATCCACTCTTTCCTTCCTCCAGAGGCAGGCAAAGTATTCTGAGAACAAGCTGAAATGCACTAAGGCCCGGAACGACTACTTGCTGAATCTGGCGGCCACCAACGCAGCTATAAGCAAATACTACATCCATGATGTCTCCGACCTCATCGACGTGAGCTCCTGGGGAGTCTGGGGTTGAACAGGGTCCTGCACCACCTGGTGCAAGTCATCAGCTGAGGGAGGGCTGGCCCTTGTCCTTAGCTGGCATATAGGGCGGCCAGTGGCCCCTGGAGCCCTAACGGAGGGGAAGGACAGGGAGCCTTTGGGGCCTGTGAAGGAGTATCACCCTGTGGCTTCTACCTCCATGGGTGGGAGTGGGCCTCTGGCGGCCCTTGCACACTTGGGCTGGGCAGTTGTAATTCAGCGTGCACTTTCCAAGCGTCCTCCTCTACACCAGGTCTTTTACTGGGTTTGGGGGTACAGGGGTGATCGTACACAGTTCATGCCCTGGGGAACTTCCCAAGGTGGTAAAGATGCTTATCTGTTTAACACGCCTGGGTCCAGTCCACTAGACACACACGCACATACGGAAGAAAATAATGAATGAGACAAAATTATACAGGTCAGCTTCACTTGGGGATGTTATGCTGGGAGAAATCAGGCAGTTTAAGAAAGAGGAAAATGGAACACTGACTCCTGAGCACCAGCTGTGCAGGACACACTGGTAAGACAATGAGGTTTCGGGAAAGAATTCTGTGAGTGGTGCCTTCGGGGAGGCTCCTGCATCATCTGTGACAGAGCTGGGGCTGCTTCGCATGTCTTCATGCAGACAGGGATCCGGCCCAGCAGGTGCTCGGTCAGGCTTCCTTGAGGGTGGGTGCGTCCTTTTCCTCTGGCCTGCGTGTATCCCGTCAGGAAGTCAGAGGGTCACCACTCTTCCCTTGGCTGCAGAGGGGACCCATTATCGCCATTATCACCACCCCCAGGAGAGGGAGCTGCCTGGTCCTGCCTTCCAAATGCCCGGGGGCCAGAACCCTCCTGTTTCCTACCTTTCAGCTTTCTTTTTCACACAACCCTTTCATCTTTTACCAAATTTTTATTGAGTGCCTACTAGCTCTAGCTCTTGAGGTGCAACAGTGG
Organism: Phocoena sinus; assembly: GCF_008692025.1. Classification (NCBI taxonomy): domain Eukaryota; kingdom Metazoa; phylum Chordata; class Mammalia; order Artiodactyla; family Phocoenidae; genus Phocoena; species Phocoena sinus. The sequence goes on from NC_045773.1 coordinate 7,614,632, forward strand.
ATAAGAGCCAGTGGGTCTGTCCTCATGGAGCTCAGCCTGCATAACCCTGATGCATTAAAGGCAAACGTAATGCCAAGCAGTGGGTGTTACCATGAGAGAGGTGGAGGGAGTTGTGGACACCTGGATGAGGGACACCTGGTGTGAACTCTGAGTGGGGAGAACATCAAGGAAGGCTTCCTGGAGGAAGTGACCTCTAAACTGAAACCAAAGGAAGAGTATTTAGGCAGGAGGAGAGAGGAAGAGTCTTCGGGCAGAGGGAATGCGTGTGTGAAGGCCTGGAGATAAGAAAGAAAGCAGTGAGTTTGGGGAGCCGCGAGGAGCACTGTCATTGCCCAGATCGCGGTCCCCCGCTCCCTCCGAGGGCTTTGCCATGACTTGTGTGGTAAGATTCCAAAGTGCATGAGGGCCTCCAGCATGAAAGATTTGACCGTGGAATAGGAGGTAATCGTAAGTCATTGTGACGGCCCCACCTCCATGTCACCACCCTCACCTGCACCTTTTGTGTGTGCTTCTCTCCAAGTGCTGTGATTTGGGCTTTCATGCCAGCCTGGCCCGTACCTTCCGGACCTACCTCTCAGCCGAGTACAACCTGGAGACCTCTCGCCACGAGGGGCTGGACGTCATCGAGAACGCGGTGGACAACCTGGATTCCCGAAGTGACAAGCACACAGTCATGGACATGTGCAACCAGGTCTTCTGTCCCCCCCTCAAGTTTGAGTTCCAGCCCCACATGGGGGACGAGGTAGGCTTCTCCCAGGAGCCCATGCTTGAGGTTGCTTCCATCTGTCTCCCATGGGCTCCCAGAGCATCAGTGGGAGGAGAACGTCAGCGGAGAGGCCTGGGGTCAAGTTCTTGGTGCATGGGCTTCCCTAGCTGAGGAGTTTACCACGAATACCCTAATCTTGGCAGCTCAAGTCCCCCACCTGCAGAATTGCGAGACCATAGCTTCCCATGAAATCCCTCGCAGCTATGTCTAGAAGACCCCAAGGGAGTCCCACATCTGCACACAGACAATCATCTCACGTTCTCCCCTCGGATGGATGGCCTCAAATCACTGAAGGCGGGGCCTCAGCAGAGCCGCTCGGACCTGTGCTCCAGTGCCGTGAGCCCTTGGAGTACGAGCCAACCCAGTTTTCTTCAGGGCTTGCGCTGCTCACATCCTCATTATGTTCTGGAAAAAAAAATGGGAGAAGGTGCTCTTCACTAGCCCCTAAGCAGCACACTAGTTACCTGAGTTTCACACAACTTCTTATGAAAATAGCTCCTTGAGCTTTTCCATGTCATTCCTCCCTCTCTCCAGGGCTCAAGCCCCAGTCCCTGGAACCAACGGAGACAGCCACCAGGTGTCATATCTGCCTCCCCATCTCCACCGTCTCTACCCCAGGGACATGTGCCCAGAACTTTCTCCTAGTGGCCCCGTTCCCTCCCCCCAGGCACACGAGAGTCAGGGGGGCCCCAGCCAGCCTCTGGATCCCAGTGGGAGCTCAGCTGGGCTGTCGCTGCACCTGCTTAGCAGGGAGGGACCAGGAGGCGCCTTTAACGATGGCATTTGCTGGACCCTCCAGTGGCTCTGCCCACTTTCTTCATTTGCAAGAGATGCCTTCTGCCGGGCTTCCCCACAGCTCCTGCCCCATCCCTGTGCCCTCATGTCCAGCCCTTTGGCTCATCAGCTGGTGACTGCAGGGTTGGGTTGCCCAGTTAGTGGTAAAGAACAGAGGCCTGCTGTCCCTTATGAGCTCAGCCAAGTTACGGCAGGCAGCCCAGCCCACAGGTAGTGAGAGCCCTGGTGGGAACGGGTGTAGGCGAACAGTATCGCTCTCTCATCTTCTTCTCTTCTCCCCTCCTCTCTCAGCGGCCCCTGTGAGAGGGCCGCTGCCCCATGCCTGCCTGTCTCTCAAGCATCTTCCTGCTGGGCCACTCTGCTGACTGTTTCCCACCCTTTGTTCTTTTCACTGGCTTCTCTTAGGCAGTTGCTTCCTTACCACCACTTCCTGCCTGGAAATTAACCAATTAGTCTTACTTAATGAGATTATGTCCAAGCTCTGAGTAGCAAACCGTCACATGCTGCACAAATGTAGACCACAACCGAGAGCGTGAGAGGGTGGCCCCTGGCTCCCGGCTGGCTCTGGTGTCGCTGGGTACAAGCTGTGTGACCTTGGGCAGGTCACTTAACCTTTCCAGGCCTGTTTCTGCAGTTGTCGATGGGGATGTTAATGATAGGCCGGCCCCAGCTATGCACAGGTGGCAAGGGCCCCGGTCAACCGCAGGCGGTGGCTGTCATTTCTGCAGGTGTGCCAGGTCAGTGCTCAGCAGCCTGTCCAGACGGAACTGCTCATGCGGTACCACCAGCTGCAGTCCAGACTGGCCACTCTCAAGATCGAGAACGAGGAGGTGAGTGAGCCCCTCCACCCTGTGAGGGATTTCTTTACAAAGGCCTGACTGGTCCTGCAGAGTCTACTCTTGCCATGGAACACATAAGAAATCAGGGTTCATCTGTAACATGCACAACTGTCAAAACCAACTACACCAAGAATCTTTGATGGCATGGGGAATGCTCACAAGATGTTAAAGAAAAGCAAGGAGGAAGTAGAACTCTATGTTCAGTACTGACCTAACCAGGGTAAACTGAAGTATGCCTGCATGTTTCTGTGCATATTCACGGGCATAGAGAAAAAGACTGGAAGGAAATACCTTGAATGTTGATAGTGGTTTTGTCTGGGTTGCAGGAGTATAGGTGATTTCTGTTTTCTTCTCTGTGCTTTTCTCTGTTTTCTGCAGTGAGCTTATGTTATTTTTATCATCAGAAATGTAATTTTAAATTACACAATGAAATAACCCAGGGCACACTAAATGTGTCATAGATTCTGAGCTCCAGGGAGCTTCTGTCTCACCGTGGCCAGCACACCTCCCTTGCAGCTGGTGGCTCAGGACTTCTGCCAGGTGGGCACAAATGGAAGTACCAGCTGGAGTGGCTCCATTCTGATGTGCACTGATGAGGCCACATGGGAGACCTCCTGTTCCAGCTGGGATGCCCCCACCCAGGGAGGACATCACCCAATTGGAGGACACCAGGGCATGGGAGTGTCACCCGAGATCATGGGCAGGTCCATCCTTGAGAAGTGCAGTTGCAGCTGGAGATGGGGAGCCGTGGTCCCTGTCTTCAGACCTCAAGAGGGCTGTTCTAGGCAGAGAGGGCAGGTTGCTTTGTGTCTTCAAAAAGGACGTAGCCAGGACGAACGTGAGCCAGAGTATAGCTAAGGATGAACGAATCAAAGCAGTCCCTGGGGGGAGGTTATGTGGAGACAAATTATATATTTGTTTATCAAACCTGAGAAGAGAGAAGATATGGCCAGCGTGTTTTCTTTCTTTATTTATGCCCTACATCTTCCCGTGAAGCGTTTTAAATTGTTTACATGGAACGGTATATGCTGTATATGGATAATAATGTTAATGGAATTTAAATTGAAAATTGGGGCACAGAAAGGAGGGTGAAGCACATGCTCTTCTGGGTAGGCTGTTCATGGCCATGGAAATGCTCAGTTTTGTACCTGAGCTTCTGTGAGCCTGTGTTAGAAAGAACCGATTCACTCATTTATTCATTCAAGTATTTATTTAGCACATACTATGCGCTAAACATTGTGCAGAGTTAAGTGAGTGGATGAGACAATACAGTACCTCCTCTCACGGAGTTTATGTTCTAGTGAGAAAAGACAGGTGGTAAAACACAGAAGCGAACGAACCCATAAATGAATACGTACACAGAATATCAGACACTAAGTTAAGGATGGTGGTCGGGGGTGGGTGGGGGGAGGCCTGATGTCACCAGGAGGCGACTTTTAAGTTGAGATCTGAGTGACAAGAGAGGCTTTGAGCAGCAATCACTGTGGAGTGAATGTGGACGCAGTTCTCCCAGGACTGTGTTTGGAGCGACCCTCCATCCAAGTTCCAGTACGCCCTTTAGGCACAGTTCAGTGAAGGGCTGTGGGGAGGCCGGGGCCCTGTGTGTGGAGCCTCGGGGGTCCCGCTCGGTCCCGGGAGAGGAGTCGGAGTCCTGGAGGACCGAGCACACTGCGTGTGTCTTGGGTCTATCTTCCTCGAGGCTGTTTTTTCTCAGTCAGGCTTGCGTGGACTCAGTGGCCGACAGCAGAGGAGTCACTCACTGAGGACAGCGCTGCCCTTATGCAGACTGTGTCCCCTCCCTTCTCTGGATGAAGGAAACGGGGAGCGTTTCTAGCATTGCTCCTCCTCAGGGACCTGCCTCCCAGGAGGACCTGGTTTGGGGTTGTATAACCATGAAGAAACACAAACCTCAAAACCCAAGTTCCTTGTTGGTCACAGCCTTCTCCGACGTTGTCTCCAGCAGAAGCAGTCCCATGACCTGACTTTAGATTAGGCCACCTGGCTTCTCCCCCCAGCCAGCTGCTGGCCTTACTTTCCACATCACTGTAACGGGAATGAGCATCTTTGTCCTGCCTGCCTCCTGATGCTTTATGTGGAAGAAATCAAGGAATGGTTGGGAAAGGGCTATGAGGTGTCAAAGGCATTCTGAGGCTGAAGGATTTTTGTCAACCTGAAGGATTTTTGTGTTTCCTCAGGTTAGAAAAACCCTGGACGCCACCATGCAGACCTTGCAGGACATGCTGACTGTGGAGGACTTTGACGTATCCGACGCCTTCCAACACAGCCGGTCCACAGAGTCTGTGAAGTCAGCCGCCTCCGAGACCTACATGAGCAAGCTCAACATCGCCAAGAGGAGAGCCAACCAGCAGGAGACAGAAATGTTTTATTTTACAGTAAGTGGCGTCCTGGCCCGGGACCCTCTGTCTGCCCCGCCACTGGCAGTGATTTTGGGGAGCAGCCCAAACTACTGGGAGCCAGAGGAACCACGTGGGTCAGTTAGACCTGCAGGTCTTCCAGCATGTTTTCAGGTTAAATTGCCTGGCGTGGCTTTGTGAAATGCAGAAAGTGAGCTACCAGTGGGTAGCACCAGCCTTGATCTTGGATTGACAGTTATTGTGATTTTCCTTTTCTAGAAAAAATACAGAGAGAGTTGTGTTCAGTAGGGTGAGAGGAAAAGGGGCTAACAGAGCCAGGTGCACACCCCAAGTAACAACCCCCATGTTTAGTGTATGGTTGTCATGTCAAGTTGTGTCAAATTTGGGCATGGACTCTGCAAACAACACCCTGAGTGATCTTTGCAAATTGCTGGTGAGTTGCCAGCCCTTCATGTAAAATCCCAGATTACTTACATTTCACTTGGCCAAGGAGGAACAGGGATGAGAGGCATTGGGGCTTTATTTCAACATGTATTTAGTGAACATGGAATGGGGTTAGAAGGGACCTTACATCTTCCATCTGATGTTTGACCCTGTCCAACCTTATCCCTGCCCAAAAGTCATTCAAATTCTGCTTGAACAACCCCAGATTAAAAAGCTCCCTCCTTCCCCAAACAACCCTTTTGTTTGGCTTGCGGCTGGCTATAGATATTATGATGTTTTCCCGTATCTCTGTTATCTTCAGAAATCTTCCTCACTAGGATTTCTGGTCATTGATCTTAATCCTGTTCTCTGGGGCAACCCAGAGAGAGGCTAATTCTACTTGACAGTCTGGCAAGGTTGCAGGGAGCTGGGTTTTTATTTCTCCAGGCTAAACATATCTACTTCTTTTGATCCAGCCTCTTAAGCTTTTGTTTTGAGTGCCCTCAGCATCCTAGCGACATTCTCCGGTACGTGTTCCACTTGTCCCACTTGTCCCACTTGTCGGTGCTTCTTCTAAAGTGAGATTCCCAGCAGCGGAGTGACCAGCACAGAGCAGGGCTAAACTTTCACCTCCCTCCACATTAGGGGCTATGCTTCTCTTTCCATATGTCCTAAGACCATATTCTTTTTTTTTTTTTTTAAGCTAGTATCAGTTAAATCTCTGTTCCCACTGTACTGCCATTAAATGAGGCCACCCTCCTCCTATGGGATGTGTAGGTGATGTCTTGGGTGGGTCTGATGTTTACCACCATTTAGATTTCCTCTTGATGGGTTCAGCTCATGGTTCCAGACTGTCAGGATCCTGATCAGCTGCTCATCACATATGCTGTCTCTTCAGACCTTGTGTCTGCAGATTCAGTAAGTGTGGCTTCTGTACCTTAAAGTTTGTCAATAAAAAAAAAAAAAAACGAATTGGTACTTCAGGGCCCAGGCCAAAGACAGAGTTATTCAAAACATGCCACTAGGCTAATATTGATCCATTAATCAGCACTTTTAGATTGTGGTCATTTAACCAGTCACAAACCCACCCAGTTCTAACATCCAGCTCCATTTCATGCTAGGCCTCATCAAATCCCTGTCAAAAACCAACGGTTGATGCCTACTGCATTTCCTTTTTCAACACTCTTTGACTTTGTTGTTTTCAAGAAAGAACCGATTCACTCATTTACTCATTCAAGTATTTATTTAGCACATACTATGTGAATACTATGTGAATCAGCCCATGCCAGTTTTGGGGGCTCAACACTTCCACGAGGGGCCTACTGTGTTTGTAGAGAATTTATGGGTTACAAAGATAAGTGAGGAGTGTGGATGAATATTGTCACTTAGGCAGCAGGAGCAAAGAAGGGGGTTCAGCCTGCTTGAAATTAAAAGACAGCATCCATGATGGGGGTCATGGATGTTATATTTTGATCTGAATATTCAAGTTATCAACCTGGTTGGCTAGTACACCTCATGACGTGATGTTGTGACATTATTTAGGTATTTTAAGGGCATAACACTCCTTTTAAAGCAAACACTAATACAATTCAATGGCATTCTTTCCTTCATGGGTTACCCGTGAGGCCTGGGTGAAGCTTGGAAGAAGTAGCCAGGATCCCCAAGCCCCAGAGCCCCAGTGTGTAATTTGCACTAACCAGGTGTAATTTGCACTAACCCACCAAAGCATGAGTTACAAGTTTGGGATTGGAGCTTCACCTGGCTTGGGACAGTGAGGCAGGATGGAGAGAATACCTACTTATACCCCAGCTCTGCTTTTTATGGTGAATTCTTAAACACAGGGCGATAAAATCAGAGGGCTATATTACTGGAAGCATCCAGAGAGAGCCTATAGGTGGGTAGTTATCAAACCAAAGTGTGCTTTTGAATCATGTAGGAAGCTTGTTGAAAACGTAGTTTCCCAGACTACCACCCTCCCTGAGGTGGCACCCTGGAAATGTGAGCACTTCTGGGCCTCTGTGGTGTCCTCCTCGGGTTAGACTCACAGTCTTCCAGAGCAGGAATCTGCATGTGGACACTCTCCCCAGCTGGGTAGGAGGCCACTGGTCCCTGCACCACACTTGGAGAAGCACCATGAGTCTACTCATTTTACCTTGAGGAGGGCATGAGGCCCAGAAATGTTCAGAAATCCGGCCAAGATCGCACACTGAGTGACCGCAGCCCTGAGCTCTTTCTCCTTCTGAGTAGAATGGGAATGGTGTTGCTTCCACCATTTGTCATCTGAGACTGCAGTGAGGACCAGATGTACATGTTTGAAAACCATCTACAGGTACAAGGGGGAGTGACTCTTAGCAACCACGGGACAGGTCCTAGGAGCTAAGAAGGACCACGGCCAAGGAGACAGGGCGCCACAAGCCCCAGAAACCCAGCAGGGAGGGGCCAGGGTGCGGTGATCTCAGTCTTATCGGGGCACATGTCAGCCCGCTCCCCATGGGCCTTTCCCCACACCTGTCTTCAGCGGGAAGATGGTGACGTTCCAGATGTCCTGAGCTGCCAAGGCGCACTTCTTTGCTCCTCTGAGCCCTTTCTGAGCCTTCTGGCTGGGGAATAGAATGGGTTTTTTGGTGAGAAACTAGCTGGCAGATTTGGGGCAATCACATCTGTCCCTGTGCCTTCATTCTCAGGACCTTTGTAATTGCATTCCCCTCTGCTTAGACCCTTCCCTCCCGTGTGCACCCACACAGCTGTCTTCCTCACCTCCTTCAGGCTGGGGCTGAGATGGCAATTTTGCAGTGAGGTCTGCCCTCACTCCCAGCTCCTCATTCCTGCCTTGTTTCCATCCCTAGCGTTCACCACCATTGACCAATTGTGTATTTTACTTATGTTTTTGTTAGTTTATTGTCTCTCTCCTACTCTGCTATGTCAGTCCCACCAGGTCAGAGGTTTCAGCTGAATTTTTCAGCACCTACTATATGCCTGGCACAGCTGTAGGCACCGAGGATCCAGAAAGGAACCTGCATGGATGGTGCCTACAGTGGCTCATGGTCCAGCAGAGAGGGCTCCCGGCCTGTGACTGGGCGACGTGGGGTGGGCAGGGCCGAGGGAAGCTGGTAGTTGTGTAGAGGCATGGCTGAGGCCAGGCTGAACTGGGGGCAGGTAGATGTGTTTCTGTTCCGGGTGCCCCGTTCCTGGCACTGCTTCCAAGTGCGTTGTGCTTGGCCAGGCCCCAGAACTAGAGGCAGCCTGGGGTCCTAGGGCAAATCATTTCTTGTGCCAGCCTCATCTTTCTCATCTGTAAAAAGAAGAAAATCATATCCCCAAATGCAGTTCGGGTTATTTTAATAGGAACGTCTCCAGGGGCCTGCAATGCCCTTCCTCCTTCAGAGTGCAGCCAGATAAAAGAAGACATGCTCTGAGGCTCCCCTCTGACAGATCTGATAACGCTCTCTTGTCTCGGCTGCATGCTCTTGGCCCAGAAGCACAGAGGAACTTTGATGGCTAAAGAAGCCCACTGCCCGGGCTCCTGCAGTCCTCACCTGACAGAAGCACCTCTCACTGCGCACATCCCCCGAGCTTTCTCTGTGTTCCCAAACTGAGCTGAAATGCCTCATAGGACTGGACAGACATGCTTGGCAGAGCTGGGGATCTGATGGAGCCGACACAAAAACCCCTTTCCCCGTGCCTGGGGCCTTGAGGGTGGCCTCCCGCCCTGGAGGTCCATTATGGAAGCAGAAATGGCAGGACTTGGCCCTGCAATCTGTAATGTCCTTGTACCTTGTGTCTTACAGAAATTTAAAGAATATGTGAACGGCAGTAACCTCATCACTAAGCTACAGGCCAAGCATGACTTACTCAAGCAGACTCTGGGCGAAGGTGAGTCAGGTGGCAGAGGCCGGCAAGGGGGACTGTCTTCCCGCTGGGTTGTGTTGTGGCCCCTTGAGCTGTTTCACATGGAGATCCCGGGCACTTGGTGGAATGAGGCCTGGTCCTGGAGCCACCTACCGGGATGAGCAATCTGGGAAAATAGCTCTGGTACAGATGCTGAGGGGGTCCAGTCTGGCTGCAGAAACTATGGGGCAAGCACAAGTCTTAGTTTGGGTTGTGGAGGAGGGTCCCAGATAAAGTGATGAGGGTCCCGAATAGGTAGGGGATGGGATTCAGGGTACAGGCATCCGCACTGTTGGTTTTTAGCAGATTCTGTTGGCCAGGAGTACTACTGGAGCGCCTGGCCGGGATTCTAGGTTCAAGAAGGAAAATGCATACGTGTGGAGCAGAGTTTGGTCCTTGGGAGACCTGGGGACTAGACTTAAAGCTCCCCAAAGGCTTCCAACGATGGGTGGGATAAAATCCCAACTGCTCCCATGGCACACGAGGCCCAAGGTCACTTGACCTCCGCCTGCCTCCCTGACCTCATCTACTCATCCTCCACTTCCCTACTGTACTCCAGTGGCACTGAGCTCCTTTCTGCACATCAAAGCTCATCTAAGAAACGAAATTGAGTTGTTTGTAGTGAGGTGGATGGACCTAGAGTCTGTCATACAGAGTGAAGTAAGTCAGAAAGAGAAAAACAAATACCGTATGCTAACACATATATATGGAATCTAAAAAAAAAAAAAAAAGGTCATGAAGAACCTAAGAACAAGACGGGAATAAAGACGCAGACCTACTAGAGAATGGACTTGAGAACACGGGGAGGGGGAAGGGTAAGCTGGGACAAAGTGAGAGAGTGGCATGAACATATATACACTACCAAATGTAAAATAGATAGCTAGTTGGAAGCAGCGGCATAGCACAGGGAGATCAGCTTGGTGCTTTGAGACCACCTAGAGGGGTGGGATACGGAGGGTGGGAGGGAGGCAGATGCAAGAGGGAGGAGATATGGGAATATTTGTATATGTATAGCTGATTCACTTTGTTATAAAGCAGAAACTAACACACCATTGTAAAGCAATTATACTCCAATAAAGATGTTAAAAAAAAAAAAGCTCATCCAACTTATTCCTGCCTCAGGGCCTTTGCATCTGCGGTTCCCACTGCCTGGAATGCCCTTACCCCATGTCTCTGTGTGGATGGCTCCCTATCCTTCAGCTGTCAGCACAGATGTCACTTCCTCCTGAGACCCTTCTGCCACCCAACCTCAAGGAATCACCACCTCTGTCCCAACACTCTTTCTGTTTGATTTTCCTCATCTCACTCATCACCATGTGAAATCCTCCTATATACTATTTGTTCACCTGCTTATTGTCGTTGGTCACACCCCCACCCCCAAGAGCATCATATCTTCAACCAGAGTAGGGACTTCCTTGCTTATTTTGTCCACCACTTTATCTAGTGTCTAGAACAGTGCCTGGCTCATATCAGGCACTCAGTAGCCACTGAATGAATGTTGAATGGAAAGGTCACCAGAACATGAACTAGAAACCATCCAAGGTCAAGGGTGTGTCAACTGAAAACAAAAATGCACACCCTAAGAGCTGAGAGTTATATTTTATTCAGTGGACAAAATTGAGGACTTAAGCCCAGGACACAGCATCTCAGATAACTCTGAGACACTGTTCCAAAGAGGCAAGGTGGGGAGCCAGGATATATAGGAGTTTTTGCAGCAAAGACCAGGTAGTCAGAACATCTAAAGATTGCTGTTAATAAAAGAAAACCAGACATCTCACGTTAAGGAATTTGGCACTTTTCTATATATGGGAAGATGCAAGAGTCTGGGCTCAGTGCAATCATTCCTTTGATATGCACCTTAGCTCTCTGGAGCCAGTATCCTGTCTTTTCTCATACTGAGTTTCCTCAGGGTGCACTGTTTGTTGAGGGGGGTGGACAGGTGGCGGGTGGCTGCAGTATCTGATGATTCACTGGTAGGCATTATGTTTTATTTATTCATTTAGGCTACTTCGGGCCTTAGTTGCGGCACGCAGGGTCTTTGTTGCGGCATGTGGGATCTTTCATTGCAGCATGCGGGCTCTTTGTTGCGGCACGCGGGCTTCTCTCTAGTTGTGGCACATGGGCTCTAGAGCGCGCACAGGCTCAGTAGTTGCGGCACTCTGGCTTAGTTGCCCTGTGGCATGTGGGATCTTATTTCCCCAACCGGGGGCTGAATCTGTCCCCTGCATTGGAAAGTAGATTCTCAACCACTGGCCCACCAGGGAAGTCCCTGGGCATTATGTTTCCATCCCAAATTCCCTCAGGGCTCTCCATTGGGAGTGGCTGTAGTGGCTGATGCCTGCAACATCCCTTGTTTACTGATATGGCAGGCGGGATTTTTAGTTCACAGATGGTTTACAGCAAGTCCTGGTGGCCCTGGAGCCGGGTATGAGGCTCAGCTTTGAGGGGAGGAGCTGACCTGGGGTTTCTGAAGCTGCTGGGCAACCTCAGAGATAGTCTTGTGTTCTGTTTAGAGAGGGCTGTTGGCTGAAGGATGTGCTCCACTGAAAGGAAAGAAAACATGGGGTCTGGGCAACAGGGGGCCAGTACAAGAGAGATGAAGGGAGCTTCTAAGATGATGATGCCAGTAGATCCCGAGATGACAGCTTGAAGCAGCCTAGAGAGCTCCTAGGAGTGTTCTGGGGAAGGAGTGTGACAGGACGAGAGTTGTGCTGGGCTGTGGGTCTGGTGGTCACTGCCAGTGGGAGTTCACTGTCCGCAACACGTCCTTGCCTTCCCTGGCTCGCTCTCTTCTCCCTGTGGGTGCACATTCTAGTGGCTGTGTCCCAGCCGCACAAGTCCCTAATTCCTGTCCACTCAGCAGCTATCAAGGGGGCTGCCAGGCTCTGCAGGTGCTTGGCATTTGTGAGCCCCATGCTTTAGAAGAACTGGTGAAAAATGAAACCATTTCCCAACCCCAAGGCACTTAACATTCTCGCTGGGAGACAACACATGAATTCATAAAAAATTAAATAACGATAACACTATCACACAGAAATACTGACTGAATTGCCAGGCGAACAGTACAGACTCTGAGGGTTGTGAGTCCAGAGAGGGAGGTTTCGCTGTGGGCCCAGGAGATCTGGAAAGGCTTCAAGGAAGATGAAAAGCTAGGGCTTAAAGGAATAGCCAGGACTTTAAAACTAATACCAATGGAATTTTTTCAATCAACTTTGTTGACATATAATGGATATACCATAAAATGCACCCATTTTATGTTCAGAAATCAGTTTTGACAAACACATACATCCACCTGTCACCACCACCCAGAAGTTTGCTTGTGCCTCTTTGCAGTCAGCTGCCCCCATCCTCCACCTCAAGGCACCACTGATCTGATTTCTATTGCCATAGACTAGTTTTGTGTGTTCTAGCTGGTGAGAGCTGGGGAGCTCTTGGAGGTGATGGAAATGTTCTATATCCTGCTTTGGGTGGTGGTTAGACATGTGTGTTTACATTTGTCAAAACTCATTGATGGAGAGGAAGAGTGGGGGAGAAGGAGTTGCAATGAGCTTTTTCTTCATTTCCCCTGTCCCACCCCGCTACATTCTGCCCATCCTGACATTTCAGTATTGGACCAGGCGAGTGGGGCCATGGAGGAGTGTGGGTAACACGGAGGAACAAGAACAGCAAGAATAGAGGGGGGCTTCCCTGGTGGCGCAGTGGTTAAGAGTCCGCCTGCCGATGCAGGGGACACGTGTTCGTGCCCCGGTCCGGCGCGGAGCGTCTGGGCCCGTGAGCCATGGCCGCTGAGCCTGCGCGTCTGGAGCCTGTGCTCCGCAACGGGAGAGGCCACAACAGTGAGAGGCCCGCGTACAGCAAAAAAAAAAAAAAAAAAAAAAATAATAGAGGGAAAGGGGAGAGACAGAAAGTCCTCAAGAGGAGCTTGGGTGTGTGTGTGACGGGGGCAGCTTCCACGGCTCACAGAATCAGTTTTTATGGTCATGGGACTGGGGGCTGCTGCTCATGAGTTGTACCAAAAGGTGGGTCCATGTGAGTTGTTGGCTACTTGTACTTTCGAAATCAGATACCCTGGATTTAGAAAACAAGATGTTCTTTTATAAAATAAGATCCCAGATGAGGAAGGGCTTCTCTCCAGCTCCTCCGTGAGTGCTGTCACATGCAACCTTTTATTCCTGCCCTTGCCTGAATGGCCTTAATGAGATAATAATAATAATTAGTTTTGGTTGGCGTAACTCGTGATCCATTTGGTCTTCCAAGTTTATTTAGCCTTCAGCTGCACCTTGCTTTGAGATGTGATTTATGAGTCCTTCTTCTGACTTTTGAGCTGAAGAGCAGCAAAAAACTGAAAATGCAACTTCAGAAGTATAATGGAGGCTAAGAAAGAGCCATCTAGAAGAATTTCCATAGTCCTGTTTTCTCATAAGCCAGCAGTGAGGAAAGCCCACTGTGCTTCTTTTGATAAATGGGATGGGTCTTGTTAGACTGGTCAATTCTGGAGAAGTTTTTTTTCCTCTTTTTTACATCTTTATTGGAGTATAATTGCTTGTGTTAGTTTCTACTGTATAACAAAGTGAATCAGCTATATGCATACGTATATCCCCATATCCCCTCCCTCTTGTATCTCCCTCCCATCCTCCTTATCTCACCCCTCTAGGTGGTCACAGAGTGCCGAGCTGATCTCCCTGTGCCACGCGGCTGCTTCCCACTAGCTATCTATTTTACATTTGGTAGTGTATATATATCCATGCCACCCTCTCACTTCATCCCAGCTCACCCTTCCCCCTCCCCATATCCTTAAGTCCATTCTCTACGTCTTTGTCTTTATTGCTGTTCTGCCCCTAGGTTCATCAGAACCATCTTTTTTTTAGATTCCATATATGTGTGTCAGCATATGGTATTTGTTTCTCTCCTTCTGACTTACTTCACTCTGTATGACAGACTCTAGGTCCATCCACCTCACTACAAATAACTCAATTTCGTTTCTTTTTATGGCTGAGTAATATTCCATTGTATATATGTGCCACATCTTCTTTATCCATTCATCTCTCGATGGACACGTAGGTTGCTTCCATGTCTTGGCTACTGTAAATAGAGCTGCAATGAACATTGTGGTACATGACTCTTTTTGATTTATGGTTTTCTCAGGGTATATGCCCAGTAGTGGGATTGCTGGGTCATATGGTAATTCTATTTGTAGTTTTTTAAGGAACCTCCGTAGTGTTCTCCATAGTTATTTAAATTTTAATAAACTTTTTGTTTTAGAATAGTTTTATATTTATAGAAAAGTTGCAAAGATAAGATAGTACAGTTCCCATATACTCCACATCCAATTTCTCCTATTATTAACATCTTCATTTTACACAAATATGGTATATTTGTCGCAATTAATGAATATTGATACATTATTATTAACTGAAGTTAGTAAATTACTGAATTACTGAAGCTGAAACCAAATCTTCAGTCATTTTTGTGTCTCCCCTGCACAATAATATGGATTAATATATGTGGATTCTAAGGGCATTAGGGGAAAGGGGAGAATTTGCGCTTAGTTTGATAAAGAACTTGCCCGTTGGGCAAAGTTGGGGCATGAAAAAATTGAGCGGGCCAAAGGAAGCTCAGAATCTTCTAATTCACTCTTGTGAGCATCTTCAGATGATTCCCCTCCACCTGGACATGTTAACTCTTCCATTCAGTAGAAAGCTCTTCTAAGAGTGGGGCTAGGGTAGGGTGACACCTGCCTCAATGGCCTTTTTAGGTCATCTGAGAGCTATTTTATATTGGGGGGATAAGCTGGTCATTTTGAAAACAGGTGAGAAATATGGGGCCAAGTGGAATATTTTTACTAAAAAGATACAAAGCTTTTTTTTTTAATGAAATGAAATATCATGTCTAGTGCCTCAGTTTCTCTCCAGTACTCTTTTGACAGCACACCTCAAAGAAACCACAAGTTGGAGGAAACTAGGTCTTTTGGGTCACCCTCACTTAGAAGCAAGTTTTTGAACATGGCACACAAGTCAAAATGCTTCTAGGTGCCCTGCAAATTGTCATTCCTTGTTACAAATGTCACTGCCACATCTTGGGAACAAGAGTACACACCCTTATGTGCCCTTGGCTGTTGCTATGTCGTTTTATTGGCCAGAGGATTCTTACTTTATCACCTCTGAGTCTTAGATTTCTGACCTCTTTATTGCCCTGGTTAGTCAGTAAGCTCCAGGCTTTACACTTAAGATATGGGTGGGTTTTCAATTTACTCTATAGCCCCTCTGGGGTGAATGGTGCATTGTCTATAAAAGGGATGAGACATAACCTTTTCAGGCCAAGATTTAATAGCCCATTACAGAGCAAAATGTCCACCGGGACCAGACAGTCTGACCTTCTAGAAAATGACTGAGCCACCAAGTATAAAATATATTTTTAAAACCCGAAGAGATCTCAGGTGGTAAAGGGAAGAACATTTTTAATTTCTGTTATTTGTTAGAAGTTGAAACACCATATTCCAAAAGATGTTTCTGGTAAAGAGGTTCTTGAGGTCTGGAATGTGAGTCAAAGCTGAAGGAGAATAAATTCGATTCGTTGCCAGAGGAAGGTCTGTCTTGAGTGTGTTCTGACACATTCTACTCCAGGACTCAGATCCTTTGATTCCTACCTACCCCTTTCTTCCCCCCCCGGCCATCTATTCATCTGTCCATCCATCCATGGGGACACAGTATATACAAGACGAACAAGGTTCCTGCCCTCGTGGGGAAGAGAGACCTCAAACAGGAAACAAACCATTAAGTAAAGAATTATAACTGTGAGTGTCCTCGAATAGAAAATTGGGGCTGAGATAGAGAATAGTTGTGTACGGGGTTGGGGAGCATTGGGGCACCTGCTTTAGGTTGGGTGATCAGAGAGGCCTCCGAGGGGAGGTGATGTTTAAGCTGAGACTGAAGGATGGGAAGGCGTCAGCCGTGTGAAAAACTGGGGAGAGAGTGTTGGGGCAGAGGGAACAGCCTGTGTGAAGGCAGGAAGGGATGTGGTGAGGTAGGAATAAAAGAAGGGCACTGTGCCTGGACCACAGTGAGTATATAGGGGAGTGGGCAATTCTGGAACTAAGAGGAGGTAGAGCAGGAACCTCTTCCTAGGTCCCCTTTGTCAGTCAGAGTTGCACAGCTGACTACAGCTCTAAGGGAAATGATATGCTTTATAGTCAATCCAGGCCACTGGCTGACGCTTTCATGAGTGGGCTGCCGTCAGCTTCAACTCAGGGTCTTAGATCTACGTGAAAATTTAACTCAAGTTGATGTCTGGTAGGAATTTGTCCCAGACCCCAGGCACACAATCAAATTAAGCAGAGCAAATCTTCCTGTTTTACCCAACTTTTCTCCTTTCCTCATTTGGCTTCTGTTCAGCCGGTTGCAGTCACTCACTCTTGTAACTGCTTGTGGCTTTGGTCAGGAATTAAGGAATTGTGTGCTGATTCGCTCCAAGTTTTATTCTCAGACTTCTCTAACTCTCTTCCTCCCCTCATTTTCCTCCCCACTCAGCATTGCTTTCTGAAACAATAGAGAAATATAAATGCTCAGTTCTTTTTTTTTGAATAAAGTCCCTTGTGAATGCTAGATGGGATTCTAGGGTCTGGAGCTGTTCTGTCCAATATGGTGGCCACAAGCCACATGCAGCTATTGAACACTTGAATCGTGGCTAGTCTGAATTGAGATGTGTAAAATGAGCACCAGATTTCAAAGAGTTAGTAATATATATATCTTACTAATTTTTATATTGATACATATTGAAATAATATTTTTGATATATTAGATTAAATACAATGTATCATTAAAATTAATCTTTCATGTTTCTCTTTACTTTTTATATGTGGCTACTAGAAATTGTGGCTTGCATTATATTTCCATGGGACAGCACCAGCTTAGAGGTTCTCTACGGCACCATAAAAATAATGAAGTACTGAATCGTGCTGTGGATGAACCTCAAAAGCATTATGCTCAGTGAAAGAAGCCAAATGCAAAAGACCACATATTGTATGATTCTATTTTTATGAAATATCCAGAATAAGCGAATCTACAGAGACAGAGAGTGGATGAGTGGTTGCCATAGGCTGGAGATGGGAAGAGGGAGTGACTATAAATCGGCACAAGGGATCTTTTCAGTGTGATGGAAATGTTCTAAAATTGAGTTGTGATGGTTGCACAGCTTTGAATATTTACTAAAAATCACTGAATTATACATTTTAAATGTGTGAATTTTATGATATGTAAATTATACCTCAATAATTAAAAAAGAGGGCAGTGGATATGAGACTGGAATTCCAGGGAAATGTAAGATCTGGAGATAAAGTTAGGAAGTCTCAGCAAGCATTTGAGATCACCTAGAGAGGGTGGAGGAGACCCAGTTTGCATCCTGGGGGCATTCCAATATTTAGAGGTTAGAGTTTGGACAGATGAGGAGACAACAAGAGAAACTGAGGAACAGCCTGTAGGGCAGGAAGGACACCTGGAAAGTGTACAGAGTCATGAAAATCAAGAGGAAAAAGCTTTATAAGAAGAAGGGAGTGATTAACTGAGGTAGGCAGTGCTGAGTGCTGAGGAGTCAGGTAAGAGCAGAGGAGACATTAGGTTCAGCCGCACAGAGCAGTCTCCGTGGAGTGGTGAGGACAAAAGCCAGCTGCGGTAAGGCAAGAGTAGGAAGCGACAGGGACCCCAAACAGAGCTCCTTCAGGAAGTTTTGCTGGAAAGGAGAGCTGAGAAATGGAGATTGAGTTAGAGGAGAAATGGGATCAAGGGGAGGCTTCAAAGGCAGGTTGGATGTATCCAGTGTACGTGTTGATACGCTGATGGAAATGATCCAGAAGAGAGGAGACTGGCCATGCTAGAGAGAGGGGAGACACTTGCAGAAGCAAAGCCCCTGAAAAGGGCCAAGGGCATGGGACCTCCAGCATGGGGTCTGGGTTTTAGCAGAAGCAGGATGCTTCCTCCAGAGCACCGGGAAAGGAGGTAGCGGGGGAGTGGGCAGGCTCAGGCAGGTGGGTAGGTCTCATGGTGGTACCCAGAGACCCTGTCTTATTGATTTTGTTTTCCAGTGAAGGAAGCGAGAAGGTCTTCAGCTGAGGATGAAGGCAGGAGGGCTGAGGGTGGGCACTTGGCGGGGTAGAGTGACAACAGAAGATGTCTTATGGCTGATACCCTTCAGTGCTGGGCATGACAGGTGCTCAGTAAACCTTTGTGGACATAAAGCAGTGCGTGGGCTCTCCAGCTGGGGTATGCATAGAAGAGAGTACTGGGAGTGCTGTCAAAATGCAGATTCCTGGGTCCTTATCCAGGAAAGAGCAAAAAAAAATCTGCATTTTTGACAAGAGTTCCAGAAGATTCTGATGCCACTGGTCAGCAGGTTGTAGCTTGAGAATCACTGAAAATAAAACGCGTAGGAACGATAACAAATGAAAAATATGTGAACATAGCCCTACAAATAGGAGGCACTGAGGATTTAATAAGACTCAGTTCTTCGCAACAGAACATACCTTAGGCATAATAAGATTTCCTATTTCACAAATAATTAAGGTGTTAGTTGTTTCTTGTTTTTAGAAAAAGATGAATGTTCTGTGCTCAAAAATAAACCAACAAAAACGAAAACAAAATCAACAATTAAATCAATGTACACTTTTCTTTCCAGGGGAGAGAGCAGAATGCGGTACAACCAGGTAAGAGCGGTGCATCTTGTTTCCTTCACCTGCTGCCTGAGTGGGCAGTGGGAGGAGGTGGGGGGAGCAGGACAGACGGGGAGGTGGCGAGACAGTGCTGGAGCTCAGGGCAGCGGAGGAGTCTTAGAGGGGACAGTGTCCCCAAGGGGGTGTGGTTGTGCTGAGAGGGAAGGCAAAGGTCTTTTGGCTGCTCTGCTGGTTCCAGCATTAGACTGGTGATGGGGAGGGAGCCTTTCAGAGCTGCTGTGGGAAGTGGGTGTCGTCCCTCGTTGCTATCCATCTGGTGGGAGGACGGGAAGGTAATATATATTGCAGAGTGGCTGAGGGCAACCAGGAGAAGCCAGAGGCTGTGGGGTAGCTGCCCACCTGTCTCCCCATCCGTTCTATGGCTGCTGAGCAAACCGCCGAGGCATGGGGCCCAGCCCGGGGTCCCAGTTTGCCAAGGCTCCGGGTTTGGCTGGAACCGCACACCACCGGGCATACGCATGCGCATATCCACACGAGCGCGCGCAGACGCCCGCTGCTGCCTGCCCTGGCTTCAGACCTCGCAGCACTGGGATGGCCTGATGGCAGAGCCCCTGGTGGGGGAAGTAATAGTGGGCAGCTTCTGCTTTCTCTCCAGCTCGCTCAACATTATCCTCTGGGCTTTTCCCTGAGCAGACCAGAACCAGTGAACACTTTGACTCAGCGGCTGATAGCTGAGAGGCTGGCTTCAGGACTGGACCTTTCCTCTACCTGTGGAGAGTTTAGGTCCATAAACAGCCCTGTCGCTGCCCGGGTTCCTTAGAGCCCATCCATTTCCGTGTTCCCAGCAGTGCCCGTCCCACTGCCCAAGTTGAATTGAGCTGGTGGCCCAGAGGCCTGCGCTTTTCCATCACGTGGCCGTTGAGAGCTACTTCTGCCTCATTCTGGGCCCAGTGACCCAAAGACATCCTTTTCCCACAAGTTCTTCCCAGTGGCCCAGAATCCTGGAAAGCTGTCCTACTTGGCAAGAGGGAGGATGAACCCTTAACTCCCGCCTCATCTGGAAGGGAGTTGGCTGGGAAAAGGCTTGGAAAGCTCTGAGGTTTTCAGTTTGCTGGCCCAGGGTGGGGGAAGACTGAGGGCTCTCCAGAAGCTTAGCCTGTGCAGCTGTTCCTCTAGGCCCCGGCAGTCCCCGGACATTGGGAAGATTCATGATACCAGGCGAGGCCCTCCCAGCACATGGGTCAGCAGATGTGCAGGGTTACTTTCTAAGAACCTTTTAGAAACAAACTCCTATTTATTTATTTACTTACTTACTTATTGCAAGAGTGTTGTCATAGTCCCAAAACAACATTTTACACCAAAGTTTGCAAATAATGAAACAGATGGGGGGGATGAATTGAGCCATCCCTCACTTCCTCCTAATTCCTAAAACTCATGTGGGAGAAGATGATTCCAGCAGATTGTAGGAGAGATCTGTAATCAAACCCTTAGTGAGGTCCCAGGGTCTTCCTTAGAGAAATGTTGAGAGGTTTTTTTTTTTGTTGTTGTTGTTGTTTTTAAATAAAGTCCTCTGAGATGCTGTCTTCCACACCCTCTTTGACCTAGGGCCTGGGAAATCCAAGCTAGGATTACAGACCTCCCACTTAGATACACTGCACTAAGTTGCAAATCCAGCCATCTGCACTTTGGCCCTTGGCCAAGGTCAAAGGCAACTCTTAGTAAAGTAAAAGCTTCCTCTTACTTCCAAAAATCATTTTTAACTTATTGTGGAGTGCACTGCTAACTTGGAAGTGTTTTTAAAATTTATCTGAAATGCCCTGGGTGAGCTATTTCTATACTGTGGCCCTCTTTATCTGCCATAGTTTCCTGTCCAAGGTCAGTGTTGTTTTGGGTGATTATTTGAGCAGGTCCCCTCAGCCAAGTTGTTGCTGGCCTTGTATAGACAGACCAATTTTTGCACATGGGCTGTGACACATTGTATATTTTTTTCTCATACTTTAGAACATTATCTTAGAATAGCCCCAATTCATAATAACCCTG
This sequence comes from Phocoena sinus, assembly GCF_008692025.1. Lineage (NCBI taxonomy): Eukaryota > Metazoa > Chordata > Mammalia > Artiodactyla > Phocoenidae > Phocoena > Phocoena sinus. Next base: position 7,635,419 of record NC_045773.1, read on the forward strand.
TAATTAGGCTGACCAGATGCAATAATGTGCTTGAAAGACATATGGTAAATGGCAAAGCCAGATGCAAATGTAAGGTTTGATATGGTTTTTCAAACCATTGACTGGCTTCCCTAACCTAGGCTGACTCGCTCCAAGTCTGGATTAGCAGTGAAATCACTCGAGATTTCTTGTCCAAACAGATGCAACCCCATGCACACCCTTGCACAGCTTCCAAGAGCCTGACCACCATTGAACTACAATATTGCTGCCATTTTGGATGTTGACACCCACATCTGTTGGGTTGTCTAGGGAAATAACCATCCTTCTGGTCACAGAATAATTTTGAGGCCAATTCCTGTGTTACTAACGCGTGTTAATTTTTATCTTGGTTGAAAGGCAGAAAGGGGACATTGGTCTCTGGTTTCTCTTTCTTCCTCTCCGTGGCTTTCTCTGTTCCTGTTTTCCCTGCCTCTCTCTCTCTCTCTCTCTCTCTCTCTCTCTCTCTCTCTCTCTCTCTCTCTGTCTCTCTTTCCTTTGGCTCTGCAACTGAGCAGCAGAAGAGATGGAAGGCTTAGGCTGCCCCACTTTCCTTGGCTGAGCTGCCCCCCTGCTCCCCACTTTGTGCCCCACCTAGCACTTCAGTAAGTCGGTATCAATTTGGTGTCATGCAAAGTTGGGATAGCTACGTTTCCTTGTCAGAGATTCCGCTCACTGCCCAGAGCACCACACAAAAGAAAGAAATCCTGATGCGGTTCTAACAGTCCTTTGCTTTCTGGATTGGGCAGAAATTATGTAACTTCAAGGAAGAAAGAATCCTTAGGACTTATTTTAGGAAATAAATTTTAAAGGCACCCTAGATATTTTTGGTATTGGGTGTCCAACACCTGCATTAAGAGTCTGTACTCTTGCTGACCATGAGAGTTTAATAGATGATTTAATGCTATTGCTGAATGTTCTGTGATAAAATCAATTTCCCAATTTCCATAATCACACCAGAACCTGAAGTAGGAAGAGCTGAATTCTGTTCCTGTGACCTTGGGCAAGTTTCTTAATCTCTCCTGGGCTCGTTTACCTTATGTTTAAAGTAGGTTTAATAGTTCTTGCCTATCTCACAGGGTTGTCGTGAGGGTATCATGCAGTGTGAGATAAGGGAATGATGTGAGAACGTCCAAAAACAGAAACCCAAATCACCATGGAAACAAGGTGGTGCAGCTGCTACCCTCCAGTTATGATACGTAAAACCTATGGCCCTGTCACATTTTTGGCACTCTCTTTTGGCATTTGGAAATTCAAAAGCAGATCTGTTGTAAGAAATATCACTCTCACATAACCCACATCCTCAAAAAATAAGTAACTTATGAAAAAGAAATGACATGGACTTAGCTAACCAAATTGACGTAGATCCGAGATGAGCTCAAAATAATCTTGCCTGTTGTTTCTTTGCAAAATTTTGGTCTGTGCTGTTATTTTAGTTCCAGTGTTTGGGTGGCATGAGATTTGGATTCCACTGTGTCTTTGCCCATGCATGTCCTGGAGCTAGCAGCATTTGCTCAGTATTCAGACACCTAGAAGTTGATCCGAGTTCCCTAGATGGCGGGCCTGCTGAGGGAGACAGGCACCACAAGGCCAGTGAGCAAGGCAGCATGAGTCTTATCTCCTTGACTGGCTCCACGGCACATACGATTTCTTGCCCATGCACAGAAATCAGTCAAGGCTTGTGGGCCCAGGTCTGTGTTCATCACGCATGGACATTATCTGTATCAGGCTTGGTCCCCACTTGGTACCTCTCAAATTATGAACGAAGCCAGTTGAAAATGAACTGTGTCTCTTGGTTAGGGACTCTCCTCCTAACCTCAGAAAGTCCTTTGCCCTAGAAGGCTGGCAGCATTGAGTCAGGCCAACTTGGGTGGTGAAAGATGAGCAAATAAGCCAACACAGGTATATGCATGTGAGCACCTCTGCAAACTGGTCCAGTGTTTGTGGCTGTTTCGCTGTCGCTGGTGAACTGTGGTATGATCGCCCCTCCCTGTGGCCGAGATGGAGCACAGGGAATGGAGATCCTAAAGTCAAGCAAGACACTTTCAACCTGACCCCGCGGGTCCTCCGCTGGCAAGGGTTAATGGGATGGATGAGTCTTTGGCTGGAAATGAGAAAGTTCCCTAAGGCTCCATGACAGACCCTTTGGTAAAAATCTTGGGATTGGAGCCAAAGAGGCCTGGGTTTGGGGCCTAGCTCTGCCACCTCCCCCATCTAGGCCTCAGTTTAGGCCTCTGTAAAATGGGACCATATGTGCAGGGTTGAGCCGACATTCAGTGTGATGATGGATTTGAAAACATTGTAACTGAAAGTGTACTTGACTAAAGGACAGGAGATAATCATCATCCTGGGTCCCCTGGGGACCCCAGAGAAGCTGCAGCCTCCCTCCTGGCATCAATTTCTTCACCTCTAAAATAAGAATAATAATCGACTGGCTCTTAGATCAACGGAATAAAGATTAGTCAAGTGCATTTGAAATGCAAGGAGGCATTAGGAAGATCAGTGCCCTGGTATGGTGGGAGTTGAGACTTGGTGATGCATTTAAGCCAAAATGATGAAAATTAACCCTTCCGATCATCTTTGAAAGTCTCTTGCTTTCTTGGGCTACAGATTACATCTCTCCCCTGATTCCCCCTCCATCTGGTCAGCTTTGCGGGATGACAGCCCTGATTGGAGTTTCAATGGTTTCCTGGACACGTGCTGTGCCCTCCTGTGATTTAGAATACATTTGTGTTACTCCTGCCTGCCACCGTGGGTAAATTAAGACCCGCTTAAACATCCAGAGGCCTTCAGATGGAGCATTGGACACCAGTGCGCTGGGGGTTCAGGCCTTCCATTTGCATTTTGTGTTCTCCTCCGGTCGTGGGTCGTAAGAGCGTTTTTCCCAGTTGTATGTTTACCTTGTTTGCTTTCTTGATTTCTTTTGTTCCGTTTTCCCCTAGGCCCCCCTGCCTTCCCCCTAAACCACAGAAAATGAGGAGACCTAGGCCTCTCTCAGTGTGTAGCCATAAACTATTTAACGGCTGTATGGAAGCGTTCATTAAGGTACTTGCTGGGGAGCCACAGAGTCCGCGAATGCACCCAATGTAATGGCAGCCTTTCTCCACCTCCTCCCCTGGCCAACGGCCCTGCCCCAACCTACCGACCTACCAACGACTGACGGACTGGAACTTTCAATCCGGGCCCTCGGCCAGGCCTTGTGGCAAGCTGGTCCTCCCGGCAGCCTGCTCTTAGCTTCAGTGAGGGCTTCTAATCAGAGCTGCTTTTGCCTCTGACCAGTTGCTCCTAAGTGCTTTCCCTTGATTCTCAGCCCTGGGGGAGGGTTGCAATCATGCTGGGACCCAGTAAAATCCAGGTGGCGCTGAATCCGTGCCAGACAGTGGTCCCTGTCAGCCCCACTTCACTGCTTCAGGAACTGCAGTCCTGACCAGCCTGAGGGACACTTAGAGAAACCCCCTCGCCTTGAGTCACACTCACATCTCCCAAGAGGAGACAGGTTGGAAACAATACAAAGAAAAGCCCTGTGAGTAACTGTGTTTTTATACAAGTGATTTTTTAAAGTTGAGAATATACCAGCAAAGGAACACAACACATACAATTTGTACGAGAGACAACCCTTCCACCTAATTTTGTTTCTTGTTAGGCAGTTTGGGAGAAGAGAAAAGAGCTGAGGTAGTCCCTTTAGAATTCCAGGTTAATCCTTTACACCTTAAACTAAAAAAAAAGCTTTTCACCTCAGTGAGTTTCTCTTCTTACTTCTTGGCTGCAAAGGGTGCAGGATCAAGCCATCCCAGATAGAACAGCTCAAGGCAAGTTAAGATGGTGATGGAGTTGAAAAGGGCAGCACGTGGGGGACATACTTGAGGAAGGGGAGATGCATTCTGAACATTACTTAGGGGAACAGCAGAAGATCCCTGACAGTTATTGGAAGCGTGCCCCATCTAACGAAGACCCTTTGCAGAAAATAAGAGTCAGGAGAAAAATAAAGGTTCTCGGGCCCTGCCGACACTTTTGGAGTGCTGAGGCTGCCCCTGCTCTGGCTGTCTATCCCCTGTCCTCATATAGGGCATGAACAGGACTTGCTGGGCAGGGAGGGTTGGCCTCAGGCGTGGGAGGGGGTAGGGAGGACCAGCCTGGGTCCCTCTGCCTGTAAGCTGAGTTCTGGGGGACAGTGGGGGAAGGGAAAGGGGAAAAGGAGGGCACACGTTGGCACTGCCCGGGGGTGGGAAACAGCAGCAGCTGCTCTAGGATGCCTCAGAGGAGGGAGGTGTGGAGGACCCCAAAATAAGGGGTGCTACTGCGTGCATCAGGGAAGGGGTGCTGTTTGGAGGTGACTCCGAGTGAGCAGTTTGCCATCCAGAAGGTCATGGGAAGAGGGGCTGTCTCAAGAGCCCTTCCTTCATCCTCCCTCCTCGCTCCAACAAGACTTTCTTCTCGAAAAAGCCATACTCCAGAGCTGAGAGGGGACTGAGGCCCATTTGCTACTCTCTCTGCCCTCAAGGAGCTTGTCATGTTGCTCAGGAGGTTTTTGACAGAAGGCTGAACGCGGAAGATGATTCAGGATGAGCACTTGGTGACTGATTCCCCACGGAAATAAGTTCTGTGAGAGCTCAGAGCAGGAAGAACTGTGAGCAGTGGGGTCCGGGCGGCTTTGAAGGATGGGGCGGAACACAGCAGAGGGGAGGACGGAGGAGCCCCTGAGAGGAGGAACAGAATGAGCAAAGGCTCAGAGACACAGACACCTTTCAGAACATGCTCAGCTCTTTGGAAACAGGTGCTCTGTCAGGACGCTTGGAAGGAGCTCTTACCTGATGGCATTTGCAAGTTAGGTGTTCTGTTCAGTGAAACAGTCTCTGAATGGAGAGCTCCTACAAAAAATGTGTGACGATCGAGTGCCATGCACCAACCGTGGGATTGTCTGCCCCTTGGAGGTAGTCACCAGGAAGCCACATCCTTATTCTAAATATATAGCCATTGCTGCAGCTGGTCAGTCTTCCGAGAGCCTGCAGCAGGACCTTTGTCAGCGGTGCCAAAACTTTGTCTGAGAACGGACACCCCAGTCTTTGGAATGAAAAGCGCCAATCAGAGCCCGGCTTTGTAGCCCCTGGAGCCACAATATGGCAAGAGGCATAGGCCGTAGTGGGCGCTAGGGGACTGGCTCTGAAAAGAGCCCCCAGAGAGGGTCACCCCAGAGCACTAGGCAGCAGCATGTTGCTGAAATAAGAGCACAGCCTCCTCAGGGGACCGTTTGACTGAAAAAAGTATGTTTGTTGAGCGAATGCATTTCTTTATAGTCACGTGTGCTTGTACCGCACATCATCTGTGCAATTCCGCCAGCTCTTCTGCGCGCCCACTCTTAGCTCCCTGTGGGGACAGGCTGCAGCGGCGGGACCCCAACCTCAAGGATTGTTAACTCTCAGAAAATGAAAAGGCAGTGTGATGCATCCAGTCCTTCAACCTTTGCGAATGGAATTTAATTTCCTCTTATGATTCCCACGCTATCTGGAAGAAGATTCAGCGTGAACTAAGAATCCCCAGCTCTGAAATTATAAAGCTCTGAAAGGCTTTTCAATAAAATAACATCACAGAAACTCCATGATTATGAGGGTTTAGAGGGACAAGGAAGCATCCCCAAGAATGACGGATAAACGTAGTTGGAGTTACTTGTATAAATCTCTAGGACCTTACCTGAATGGATTCTTTTCAAAATGCTTGATTTTTTTCCCCCCTTCTCTCAGATACAAGGAAACACAATTTATTATGATAAATTTTGAGGCCCAGGAGGTCTACCTTCGGGCTGAGGCAGGGGGAGTCCTTACCTTGTTTCAATAAAATGAGAATGATAATTACCCACCTCCTGAGTGTGTGAGGAGGATCAGATGAGTAACACCTGCCGGGTTCTAGAGCTCTGCCTGGCGCAGGGTAAACACCATGGAGATGTTAGCTGTTAGTGCTGCCTGGGCTTTCCGGAGAGTGCCCACGGGGCCCTGTCTGATCACCTGGCACTGCTGTCCTAGGTTCAGGTAGGCGTAGTCGACATAGGAAAATTCTAGTTGCTGAGGTGCCAGGGGCTGGACAGGTGACGCCAGCAAGCAGGCGCACATGCTCCCGTTTCTCAGTCGGGATGAGACACAGCACGCACCCTAGAGCCTGACCCACTGCATGTGTGGGAAGAAAGAAGAGGCCGTGCTCGCCTGCAAATGGGCGACTTCAGTGAAAGCAGAGCCTCTGGTTCTGCCCGCAAGATCACGAAGGCTCTCTGACTCCACTGCCCTCCCTCCTCCAGGCTTTGTCAGCTTTTGCATTCCCTGAGGCTTTTTCAGTGCCAGGGTGAGGGTCCGTGGGCAGAAGGAAAGCAAAGCCAAGTGGGTACCCGGGACAAGCTGCCCCAGGTGTTTGGTAGGAAAGCACGGGCAGCGGTGTGGAATTTGGAACCAGATGGAATCCTGTTTGGTCCTATCCAGAGGGCACCTCATAAACACGGTCTTGGTTAACTAAGAGCTAAGAGCGAGGTTTCCTGAGCTGACTTGCAGGGCCAGTGTCACAGGAGACACCTGAGGGCGTGTGTCCCTCCTTTTCTGTGGGTGGCTGGGCTAACGTTAAAGAGTCTTAGGTGGGCTCTCACCATTGGTGAGTAAACAGGCCCCGTGTTGAGGAGAAGCTAGACTTGGGGTGGGGCAAGTGTTCAGTACACACCGTTCCTGCCCTTTGACAAGGACTGAAAGAGGCCCCTTTGCCCCCTGGCGTCCGAGGCAGCCACCCTGGAAGGCTGGCCGGGCAGGTCCGGAGCTCCACTGGGCCCACGGTTTGCCTGCCGTCTCCCCGGACCTCCGCTGGCTGCCATTGCATTTCGGCGTTCCCGGACTCTGAAGGAGCTGCTTGCTCTAACTGGTCTTATTACTTCTGCGTAATCTTTTCTTTTTCTTCTGCTCTGCTGCCTGTTTATTTTTTGTTATCAGAGGAAGAAGAAATGCTCGAACCAGGAACCAGGTATTTACTGGAAAGTTCCGTCAGCCCCATTCAACGGGATGGAACCTGTCTTTAGCCCTGACTAGTAGCACAGGGCTCGCCTTGCCTGTTGCCAATGAGTCCACTTTATTACCCTCTCCGTGACGGTAGTTAATCAAGGACAGAATTTGCAGGTGGGGTGTGGAGGACCCACGAAAGCATCCAAATCATGGTTTTTTTCTCTGTCCCTTTACATGAGCATATTACATATGCCTCATTGCTTTCCTCACCTTCTGAGGAAGCTAGTGCTTAACTTGGCCCCTTTTCAAAGAGAGTTTTAAAAAATTTTTTATGCTCTGTAAGTGGCCTGAAATAGCAGAGAGGTCAACCAGTCATGGAATCCGAAAGAAAATTATCCCGTGCCCAGCTCTCTGTGGTTGTGGGCCAGTCTAGGAAAATATAATTGAAAATACATTCACACCCCAGATGCATGTATTTAGAACTGCATCTTATTCAGCCTTTCTGACTAAGGTTGCCACTCAGTGATCAGTGGCTGACGTTAGCTGTTTCTAGAACTTTTCCTTTTAATGTGTTTACTGTTAAACAAATATCTGTCTGGATGTTTAGGTTGTTACGTTGTGAGTAGAATTGATCTCCCCTCCTCTGAGCTCAAAAGGATCCCTGGGGCCAGCCTTGCCTCCCCCATGGTGTGTCCTTCTTAATTCTGGCAGCAGGTCCTACAGCACTAGGCAGAGGCCTTGATCCTGCCCTGAGCGCTGGGAGAACAGAGTTGAGATGGGGCTGAGGGCAGTGGGAGGCAGAGAAGTCTTCGAGGGCGGATTCCAGCCCCTCCAGGCGGTGGGCTCCCTCCCTTTCCCTGATGTGCCTATCAGGCCTCCTGAGCCCTGATTCCTTCCCAGATGAATAGGAAGACAGAGCATTTCTTTAAAACGATCACAGCTATGGCTTTTCTGCAATCACAGAAGACTTTCTATTTTAACTGTTTGTGGAGACTTTAGAATTAGTGTTTCCTTGCTTGTTTTCCTACTAATCTGATGGTACTAATTTTCTGGCTTGAGTTCATAATCTGTGTTTGCAGTGTCTTCTCTCTTGTGGTGGTTGCCAAGTCCAATACAACTCACAACTTTTTTTCTTAAGGATTCAGGACAAGCTATACCACTGGTCGTCGAGAGCTGCATCAGATACATCAATTTATATGGTAAGCTCGATCTCAGGGCAGTGTTTTCAGCTCTTTCCAGAACAGGTGCTAGGCTGTTCTCATAAGAAATGAGATTCAAATTCGTCTGGGAAGATTTCCTGTTGCTGCTCTGCTTCTGAGAGGGAAAACGTTCTATAGAACAGCTGCTATCTTAAGTGCTGTCTGTTGAGCCTTGTGTGTCGGGGGAACTGAAGATGGTGGTGAGAAGACCCAGGAGCTAGGAGAACCGAGGACCAGGGAGGGCACATGGGACAACCGTATTAGTTCCTTTTTTGCTCCCACTCGAGCCCAGAGCTCTGCACTTTGAGCGCTGAATGAGGTTGGTCAACCGATCAGTTAATCCTGCTAGACTGTGGTAAGCTCCATGGAGGAAATAGAGTGTCTGGGATTTGCCACATGGTGTCCCCAGCACTTAAATTGTGCCTCCATCTGTTCATTTATTCATCCCTCCAAAAATGTATTTCCAGAGTGCATAGCAGGCACTGTTTTTGACAATGGCAGCATAGCCACAAACCAGACAGGTAGGATGCTGGCCCTAGGTAGCTTACATGACCAATTAGAAGGGCAAGGGAATGAACAGGCAGAGAGACAAATAATATAATTTCAGATAGTGATAATGCCAAGGAACTAATTAAAGGGGATAGAGAATGGCTAGAGGAGGGCAGGCCTGCTTTGGCTAAGGTTGTAAGGAGAGCCATCTCCGAGGGGGTGATATTTGAGTAGAAGAAGCCAGCCAGGTGGAGAGAATGGCAAGTGTCAAGGCCTAATATGGGAAAGAAGGCCAGCATAACTGGATGGGAATGAACCAGGAGGATGGGGTAAGAGACACAGGTGGTAGAAATTCAGCACGAAAGAAATGAACAACGTTTATTGAGCACATACTATATGTACAAACCAAACTTTAACTAAAGCCTGCCTTTAAGGGTAAACACTTTCCTGAATTATAAAGTGGAGAGTTGTTTCATATAGAAAAACTGAATCTCAGGGAAAGGATCCCAGTCTTAATTCCCTTTTCAGATGAGGGAGGCCCTCTAATTCCTTCAATCTTATAGGTCGCTGTTTTGTTGTTACTGCTGTGTCAGGTATCAAGGTCTCCTCTTTGTTAAGGCCTCGTAGAAACACATAAAAAATGAGATTGTCCTTCTGCAAAAGGTTAATGTCCCCCAAACTCCTTGATCCCAAGCCAGCATGCACTCTAGACTCTAGATTTTCTTGAAGGAAGACGTTGTCTGTGATGGGCGAGGGAATGGTTGAGGGAGTGGCATTAATCATTCTCATTCAGAGTCTCTGTGGCTGTTAAACTCCGATGGCATTTGTAAACTCAGGCCAAGCTACTTGGGACCAGTGCAACTGATGAATGCATTAGGCAGCATTCACTACCCAGTTATTGATTGAACTGACCTGTGGGTTAAAGTGGAAGTCATTCACTGGTCCAGTGTTGATATAAACTTCTTGTTTCCTCCAAGCCCAAACAAGAGACCCTAGACATATGAAGCAGAATGTGACTGAGTATTTGGACCAGCTGAAGTTCATCGCAAAGGCTCCTTTGGGGCTTCTGCCAGGAGACAGTCACTGGGAATGACTCTGTTACAGAGGATGGTGGGAGAAAGAGGCAAGCAGTGGGGAGAGTCTTCCATGTTCCCAGTGGTCTGATGAGCTCAAGGCATTTTCTCTTTCTTTTTTTGTTTGTTTATTTCTTTTAGGACTCCAGCAGCAAGGGATCTTCAGAGTGCCAGGATCCCAGGTTGAAGTCAATGACATCAAAAATTCCTTTGAGAGAGGTAGGTGTGGAGTGATCATCTCCAGCTTGTGTCCAGAGGAAGCCAGGTTGGGTGTTAACGCATGTCTTAGAGCCAGTGGTGCTGGGGCAGCTTGTATCAACATCTCTTCCCAACTTCACCTTCAGTGACTTCACCTTGGTAGCTCGAAATCAGCCAAGGTGGGAGTATTTACACCACAGAAATTGGCAAACACTAAGACCTTTGATCTTTTTCTTTTCGCCGCCAAAGAGCTAGCTGTTGAACATTTACCAGCACACATGGGTGACTTTCTCTGGTGGGCTCTACAGTGGTTGCTGGGAAAGAGGGTCTTGGAGTTATTGTGTGACTCTGTAAAGGCTGCTGTGTTTTAGAAAAGTTGGAAGAAGCTAGATAACATGGAGTGGCTTAGAATTGCCTAATTCTTTTTTATGCAGTGTTTTTGGCAAAGCTATTCTCCCCAACCCTTGGGGAGGTTACCTAGTTCCCACTTCGATATAAAAGCTTATCAGAAATGAAGTGGCCACCAGAATGTGGCTTATTTGGTTGAGCCTCCTTTGGCCTCAGGATCCCTGATGGGAACAGATGGCCAGTGTCAGTCTCCAAGCAAAGTAAGGACTTTCTAGGGTCAGGAGGAGCTCAAGTCTTCTTAAACCTCTGCCTTTTTATACTAGGACATATCTTGCTGCTACAGTGAAACTGAGAGTCCGTGCATTTCCGTTCAAGGAAATATTTTCCAGCATCACACTCTCTGGTTGTTGAACAAAGCCCACCCCAGGGAGGAAAGAAGAGCCAGTGTGGGGGCATCCTAAGCGATATCTGCACCTCTAGTTTCACAGCATTTGGAAGCATCCTGTCTCCGTAGTTACTCCTCAGCTCTGATTTCCTACATTTTTCTCTGAGTAGTTAGGTACTAAGTTTGGTCTGAGGACCCGGATCCCAAACCCATTTCCCCACAATACATCACATCCCAATTTACAAAGCACTTTCTTACCCATTCTTCTATGTAATCCTCCTAATAGCCTTGGAAGGTTATGGTTTGTCCTTGTTGGTTGTGCTCTGAGCAAGCCTCTCCCCGGGGCTCCAGCCCTAGACTTCTCCCGACTTATTGCCAGGCTTCCTGGAGGGGCTGCCTCCTGAGCAGACTCACCTTCGGTCACCCTATCCTCCCGCTTCCGTCCTGAGATCTAGCTCCAGGGCAGAGGAAGCAGTCTGTCAGCCCCAGGCAGTCACCACCATAGCCCCCAGCACAGAGCTTTGCAGCGCTAGGCACTCTGGCTTGGAACTGGGTGTGGAGAGCAGGACTGGGCTGGATGTGGCTCTCAGTGGCCCATGAGGAGGGTCCTGGAGAGCTTAGGGTTTGGAGTCCACTCCAGGATCTTGGGTACTTAGAACCAGGGAGCCCCAGAATTGCCCTGCTCCAAGCTCCTACTTGCGCGTTTATTCATCCTCTCAACAAGCCTGCATTGAGCCCTGCACTGCACTGGGTAATGGACTAGGGCCTGTCAATATGATAGGAACAACAGACAAGTCATTGCTAGCAGAGAACCGGTTTAGTAAACAGTACGGTCAGCGCAAGCATGGAGTAATCGCTGGGTAGCATGGGAGCCCGTAGCCCAGTTTGCGTGGAAGAGGGAGGAATAGCAAAGCCTCGAAAGGCTTCCTGGAAGAGGAAATGCCTAAGCTGAGGCTGGAAGAGTAAAAGTCAGGGGAAGCAGGGAAAGGGCATTCCAGACCAAGGGAACAGCATGTGCAAAGCCCACAAAGCAAGAGGTATCCTCCCCTCAGCATCCCTGATAGAAGTGTCATTCATCATTTCCCTGAGCTTCTCTTGGCAGTGACAGACAGCCCAGCCAGGGTTTGGTTTCTTTATTTCCCCCAATTCCTTAACACCCCTGCTGCCCTGTGTTCATTGTAAGTGAACAGAGCCGTGGTCTGGACCCTTTGCTGGTTCCATCCTCCTGGGCTCACCCCATCAGAGAGAATTCCTTGTATGTCGTGAGTAAACTGCCTGGTGCCTCCGGCCCGGTGACCGCTCCCCGTTGTGTTTTCTTACTTGCCAGTGTCTTGTAAGTAAGTACCTTGCTGTACCAGGCAGCCAGGCCCAATCCCCACCCCAGCAGCGCTGCTTTCTTTCCTTCCTGAATGTGATTTCTAAGGTCAGCACCTTCTGTTACTTGCTCAGGTGCCTTGGAGGGGTATTTGTGCAAATTAGACTTCTCTGCTCCTTGGAGCAAAGAGATCACCTGACCCAAACCTCAGCTGCAAAAATTGTTTTCTGCTTTTTCGTTGCCTCATGTGTGCAGTTGGCCCCTCTCCCTCTCACTGCCGTTCCGGGATGAATCTCATTCTCTTGCCTGCTTCGTCCTTCGGCTCCACCCGAGCCTACACGGGAGCATGGCTTATTCTAAAAGAATAGTTCCTGGGATGTCTCTTTTAGAAAAACCCTTTTTGGCTTCTCTGGGCTGGCTGGTACCCAGATTTCACATGCATTACTTTCTGTTTCTTGACATTCACCACCCACCGGCCCTGGGTTTGGGTTCCTGACCTGGCTGACCCTCGGGGCACATCCTCCCCCATCTCCTGAAACCGGCTTTTCTCTCCCTGGCTCGCTGCTGTGTTCTTCTCAGCCCCTGGCAGTGAGCGGCCCGGGCCCACTCCTCACGGCCCACCTGCTCTAACTGGTGATGGAACTTTCTCTCCAAACCAGTACATTGTGTGTTTTTCCTTTCTTCCTTTTATTTAAAAAATTTTAAACCCTCTAATCCCTGCAGGGTGCCTGTCCTTTGCCACTTGTTCAAACAGACATGGGTCTTTTCCTCCTCAGCCCCTTTTTTTCTCTCTTTGGGTGAAGCTCTTGCCTACACTCCGTGCAGAAGGCTGTTGAAAGGAGCACGGACCTCTTTTTGTTAAGCTTCTGAAAAATTACATGTTAGAAATCCATTTTTGACTTATTATTCCTAAACGCACTTTCCTTCTCCTCTGACATGAGTCAACCAGGGTTTTAGTTGGGATTATGATTTTTTTTTTTTTTTTGCGGTACGCGGGCCTCTCACTGTTGTGGCCTCTCCCGTTGCGGAGCACAGGCTCCGGATGCGCAGGCTCAGTGGCCATGGCTCCGCGGCATGTGGGATCTTCCCAGACCGGGGCACGAACCTGTGTCCCCTGCATCGGCAGGTGGACTCTCAACCACTGCGCCACCAGGGAAGCCCAAGGGATTATGATTTTTTTTATTATATTTTGCTGTCAATAAATCTCAAACTCAGCACTCAAGTTTTGAGATCATCCTGTAATCTTCTGGCAAAATGAAGGAGAAAACATCATGGAAAAGCAGGAATCAGCAGCTGTGCTGTGGAGAGAGCTGTGGTTTGCTGTTGTCTCCCAGGCTAGCTTTTTGCCTCTCTGTTTTCCCCACAAACCAATCCCCTGTCCTCTTGGTATGTAAAAGGTGAGAGAGCTGCCTGTGTTCTCTCCTCATGTGGAAGGGTGGCTGGAAAGGGAGTCAATGGTCCTTTCACTGTGCTCACATCAACATAGGGTTTGGATTTGGGGCTGAAATCATGGCATGTAGGATCTGACACATTCTACACTCTGGATGTGGCCCTTCTCAGATCTGTTTCCTACCCCAGGAAGAGGGGTGTGAGCGGGAGACACAGGGAGGGGTTGTCACGTTGTGGAGCGTCGGGATGGGGCTGGGAGGATCCTGGCCGCAGAGACCTGCCCTGGAGAGACCATGCTGGATGCCATGCCCCCATCCAGCAGCACGTTCCCCTAGAGCTGTGAGCACACACGGTGTGTTCATTCTGCCCTGGGTACAGCCTGCCTTCAGCCCTTAGGGAATGCTGGGGCGACCTGGCTGGGAGCAGGCTGCAGGCAGGGCTGTTTGGTAATCATTCTGCCTCCCTCCCCGGGAAACTAGCTAGCAAAATGGGAACTAGCTTTCTCTTGGACTGGCCTGAAATTTTAGCTCTAATTCTCCTCCTGGAGGAAGCCATCATTCACATACACCATCCTGCTCATCTTGAACTCTGGAATTCCATTCATTTCTAAGCCAAAATTGGCCACCCTTGCAGAGAGCCGAAGGCCTGGGCTAGGAGGGAGGATTGTTTGGATGGCTCCTTTTATGGACGAAGTGCCTTCTGGGAGGAAGAGCAAGAATGGATGGGGTGTGTGTGTGTGTGTGTGTGTGTGTGTGTGTGTGGTCAGTAAGTTAACCAGACTTAACAAGGAGAGCTTATATGGAGGAAGTAAAATCCTTGTGCTTTTGGATCATGAGACCACAAGAGTAACATGTGATGCACTAGGGGAACAGCTTAATACAGCGCAGTTTTCAAACTCTTACGGTCCTTCAGAGGGGCTTCAAGGGCTGCTACTGGGATAAGGAGGGAAGATAAGAAGGTAGGGCTTGCACCTTTCTCTAAATTCAACTAAGGCAGCTTTGCTCATCCATGGGAACTTTTTTCTTGAAAAAAAAAAAAAAAGTTGAGATTCTACTGTAAAGGAAGGAGGGAGAGAGGGAGGGAAGGAAGGAAGATGATAGATGATAGACAGACAGATAGATAGATAGATAGGCATGCAGGCAGACAGGCAGCAGATAGAATTGAAAACCACAGGTAGAAGAAGGAATATCTCCCAGGCATTACGAGACCTGGGAGCTGCTGGTGTCTGTTTTTGACTACATGAGCAAGTTGTTTCTTTTGTTGGGGCCTCAGCTTTCTTGCAGGTGAGAGGGGTGGAGCTGGGACCATGCCTCCCTTGGTGCCATGCAGTGCTGTTTTGCGGATTAAGAGAGATCACATGTGCCAGTGTGCTTCTCACTTGAAAAGTGCTATATCAGTATAGGCAATATATATATATATATATATTTTTTTTTTTTTTTAATGTTTTCTCTCTTCCTTCCTCATGAGAAAGTCTTGTGGGGGAAGCATTTTCCTTTTTTTTTTTTTCCAGTTTTTAAATTTTTAAATTTGTTTCAAAGTTAAACCCAAGACACATTGACTTCATAGGAAATCCACTGAGAAATGATTTTCTAGGCTGAACACTTGTTTCCCTCTAGTGTCCCCCAACAGAGCATGTACATGTTATTTACTTTCATTTTATAATCACTGCTGTCCCACCACTATACCAAGATCACCTAAACTGTGTGTGTGGTATTCTGAATATTCTTACTGATACCCTAAGTTCACTAACTGCAAAAGATTTTCTGGGATAACCTGTCACTTGAATTCTTTGGCTACTTTTGAAGATAAAGTCCAAAGAACTCTTAAATGATTCTCCTTTGGGGAAGATGGTATTTTATAGGCATTAGCAGCTGGCACCTGGGGCTGTACTGATCCCATCTGGCATCACTGGGAGGCAACGTGTAAAACCAAAGAATCATTTGATGCAACAGGCAACTAAGTGACTCAAAACTGAAGGTTAAATTTAAAGAAGAAACTAATTTAGAGAAAAAAAGGTAATCCTAGAGGAACTTATTCTAAGCAATCAGTCATTATGCCTGTGTGTGTGTGTGTGTGTGTGTGTGTGTGTGTGTGTGTGTGTGTAAGGCAAAACCAGATTGATTCAGTGCAGGCTGGTGGGTCCCAGATGATTGCTTAGAATGAGTTTTCCGGAGACAGTGATCTGAGGGAACAGAATCTGGCCAGTGGCCAGTACCAGTAAAGAGCAGCCATGAATCGCTGGGGACATTTACATTCAACCCCTGTGGGGAAGCATTTTCATCTCCTCCTATGGCAACATCTGGGAGGTTGACCTATGGAACACAATGCATGGGCTGCCACACACAGTCGTTCAGGCTGGGCAATGCACAAGAGTACTCAGCCACGAGGACAGGAATGTGCTGAACTCTGGCTCATGCCCTGGAAGCCACAAGCCCTGGTTCAGGAAGTGTGTGTGGGGGGTGTCTTTCTCTAATTTGCACTAAAGCATGTTGGGGCCAGCAGAGGCCCTGGCAGTGACACACATTCTCTTCCCACAGAGGCATAGTATAGAGATCCAAGTATGAATTTGCAGTTCTGCTCTTTTTTTTTTTTGCGGTACACGGGCCTCTCACTGCTGTGGCCTCTCCCGTCGCGGAGCACAGGTTCCGGACGCACAGGCTCAGCGGCCATGGCTCACGGGCCCAGCCGCTCCGCAGCATGTGGGATCTTCCCAGCACGGAGCACGGGGCACGAACCCGCGTCCCCTGCATCGGCAGGCGGACTCTCAACCACTGCGCCACCAGGGAAGCCCGCAGTTCTGCTCTTCATTGCTTACCAGACTTAGATTGCTCTGGGCTGTTCTGGCAGGAGGAGGAGGAGAAGCCCACTGAGCAGACCTCTCTCAGCACCTTCAGGGAGGTGTCAGGTTGCTGCCTGCTTCCTTTCACGTCCCCCGTGGAAATCCTGGTGGTGAACTAGCTCAGCAACCCCCATTAAACTGAAAAGTGCTGCTCTCCTGAGATATTTTCCCCTGTGCAATTGGCAAAAATTTAAAAGACATTCCATGGGCAGGGCTATGGAAAAGCAGCCTTCCCCTATGTTGCTGGGAGGAGGAGAAAATGGTGCCGCCCCACCAGAGGAGAATTTGGCTTTATCTGATGAAACTACACGTTTGTTTGCCCTTTGACCCAGTAATCCCACTTCTAGGAACCTACCACAGAGACACACCTCTATGAATAAGAAACACAGGTACAAGGTTATTTGTTGTGGCAGTATTCGTAACAGCAAAAGATGGGAATGTCAATCCATAGGAGACTGGTTGACTACATTATGGTCTATCCATGAAATAGAGTCGTTTGCGGCCATAAAAAAAAAAATGAGGAAGATCTGTATGAACTGACAAGGAGGGATTTCTAGGATTTACTGTTTAGAGAAGAAACAAGTATATGTAGTAGCAGAGTGTGCTACTTCCATTTTATGTAAGAAATGAGGGAAGGTAAAAAAATTGTATATATGTATTTGCTTATTTTTGCAGAAAGAAAGATTAGCAGGACAAACCAGAGACTAATGAAAATGGTTAAATGTAAGGTGTAGGGAGAGAAGAATAAGAATAGGGCTTCTCTGCAAGCAACTTTTTATCTCGTTAGGACTCCTGGAACATGTGGATGCTTTATATTTTCAAAATTGCATACTTTTAAAAAAAAGCATTTCTAAAAAAATTAAATCCCTAAAATTGAATATAAATAGAAACAAATAAGCTGTATATCAGAGTGACAACCATACAGAGAGTAACTTTTCAACATGTGCTCTGGTCATACGCTTTTTTAAAAGCTCTACTGAATTACATACCATAAGGCTCATCCATTTTTTAAAGTATATATTTTAGTAGTTTCTAGTATATTTATAGATTTGTACATCATCACCATAATCTAATTTCAGAAAATTCTCACCATCCCTAAAAGGAACCCTGTACCCATTTATAGTCACTCCCTATACCGCTTACACTCCAGCCCCCATCCCTAGGCAACCACTAATCTACTTTCTGTCTTCTGATCATATGTCTTTAGTGGGATACATTCTGAGGGCCTAAAAAACAAAAAAAGCCCTGCAAATAAACGTTAATTTTTATATAGTAGGTTTATTGCTAGTGGTGATATGGTTATTAAAAATCTGAAACTAGGGCTTCCCTGGTGGCGCAGTGGGTGAGGGTCTGCCTGCCGATGCAGGGGACACGGGTTCGTGCCCCGGTCCGGGAGGATCCCACATGCCGCAGAGCGGCTGGGCCCGTGAGCCATGGCTGCTGAGCCTGCACGTCCGGAGCCTGTGCTCCGCAACGGGAGAGGACACAACAGTGAGAGGCCCGTGTACCGCAAAAAAAAAACAAAAACAAAAACAAAAAAATCTGAAACTATTTTATGTATATTGTAGGATAAGGCAGATACATTAAAATATCAATTATAAATACTATTCAGAACAAGATTTTCACTGTGAGAAAAATGAAATGAAAATACAAAATAAATGAAGGTAAAGAAAACATTGTACCTTAAACATGAATTAGAAATATCAGTGTGAACTTGTGAAAAAAAAAATGTATATTCTAGCTCTATGTACTGAAAGAGCCGAGATGTTCTTTATGACACTCCTGTAGCAATGAGCACACCTAGAACCTAGATCTTGGTTTCTAAATACCATGCCCTGCAAAAAGCAAACAAAGCTCCTTAGAGAAGTTTTTTATTCCAGGTCTAGGTCAAGGAAAGTACCAGGTGATTCAGGGACATCTTTTATGCCAGAAAGCAATTAAGTGCTCAATAGAGGTCGCATCAAAGGACATAAGAAAGGACTCCCCCTGGCCAAATCTGGGGACAATCTGAGCACCCCAATGAATAGTGATGTAGCGGGTTATAACACTTTAATTAAAAATTATAAAAACAAGCCCATAAAATGTTTTTTAAAAAATAGGAGGGTGGAGGGAAAAAGCTCTTCTTTAGGGAAGAATGCCACCTAATAATTGTAGATGGAATGACAGAAAATCACCATTTTGTTAGAACCGCAGGGTAATAATTGATTTGGGCAAAAGTTATCATTGGATGCTCAAAGCACTGGGTAAAATATGTTAAGCATGATGACATGCACACAGATCACTTATTGTTTACAAAAATATTTTATATTTTACACTTGTTATTACAAAGGAGAAAATATACCTTTACAGTGTAGAGATCCAGAGGCCACCACCTTAACCCAGTGATCAAGCATTACCCACATAGTATTCTTGGCCACAATATTTAACCTGACTCTAATCATGAGGAAGCAATCAGACAGATCCTGAACGTGAGGAATTCTACAAGGCAGTTGGCCTGGACTCTTCAATAAAAGTCAATATTATGAAAAACAAACTAACAATAAAAAATGTTGGGGTCTGTTTTGCATTCAAAAGACTAACGAAGCATAACAACTGAATGAATTGTGTGAACGCTGATTAGATCTTAGCGTTTGAAAAATTCTATGAAAGACGTGGGACAATGGGGAATGTTTGGGTAAAGTCTGTGACACGGTGTTTTGGAACTCTTGTTAATTTTCTTAGGTGTAATACACGGTTACGTAGGGGAATAGCCTTATGCTGAGGAGGAATGTGTTGAAGTATTTAGCAGTGATGTGTTGTAATGTCTACAAAACACTCTCAAATAATTGAGCAGTATTAAATATAAGTAGAGAAAGGGAGGGAGAGCAAATATGGCAAGATGAGTGTAAGTGTAGGGTGACGGATGTTCATTATTTTAATTCTACAGCGTTGTTAGAGATTGGAGCAGTTTCAGAATCCGCTGCAGGGAGCACTCTAAGCATGCTGTATGGCAGAGGCTGTCACATCTGTCCTCCAGTTCAGGCTGGGCCAGGTCACCTCTTCCTCCATCTGCACACACCCTGCCCCTTTACCGAGCTGAATCGTCATCTCCTGTTTCCCCTTAGGTGAAGACCCGCTTGTGGATGATCAAAATGAACGAGATATCAATTCAGTCGCTGGCGTTCTAAAACTGTATTTCCGAGGACTGGAAAACCCACTCTTTCCTAAGGAAAGGTTTCAAGATTTGATATCTACTATTAGTAAGTATTTCCCAGGTGGAATGATCAATTTCTTGACCAATCTTTATTGAAGCTGCACTCCAGGCTCATCGCTGCAGGGGAGGGGTGCCTTGAAAGAAGCCATATGACTCTTGTCTTCATGGAACTTAAAACCTAGTTGTGGAAATAACAAGATGGTTTATAATAGAAGGACTCATGGGCATGGTACACCTCTGGGTATAGGAGGAGCTCAGAAGAGAAGAGGCAGAGGGAGCCTTGGTTTCTCAGATCACAGCTGAGGGAGAATGATGTGAGTAGAGTCTTTGGGGAGGAGTGGACTCAGGGATCCTAGGAAGGGTTGGGGACACACAGATCAATGGGACCAGCAGGAGGGTGTCCCAGCCAGTACATGGTGTAAGATGCTGGAAGGGTCCGATGGAGCAAGAAAGGGAAGGCCTTGAATGCCTTGCAAGGATTCCAGAGCTTTTCCCCTTGGGTTACAGGGAGTCATGGAAGGTTTGGGAGTCAGGTCAGCAATATGGCAAACAGGGAAATGATGAAAATAAGTTGATTGTGGGCTTCCTCTGACATCACTAGCCATGAGAGTCCTTCTTGACTAGTATTTCTGTGGATAAAGGCAGGAGCCCAATCTAGGGGCTGAAGTAAAGGCACCTTGACTGTAAGATGCCAAAATCCACGGCAATCTTTTGGGAGTATTTTTTTAAATAAACTTTTAATTTTAGAATATTAGAATGTTAGTATTTTGGAATAAACTCTTTTTTTTTAAAAATAAACTCTTTGAGTTACAGAAAAGTTGCCCCACACCCCGTTTCACTAGGGATGCTTCTCACAATGTTCTGAGGGATATTTGCAGCCAGGGAAGTGCCCCAGGAGGTGACAAGAGCCTAGGGAGGCTTGAACCCTCTTATTTGTCTTGTGTGAAAGGCGCTTCCTCCACTCTTCTGCCCCCCACTACTTCCTGCTCATCTTTCCTGATCCACTTCAGGCTCCAGACCACCTCTCAGAAATCCCAGGCCACAGAAGCCCATCCCTATCTGAGCCCCGTGTCACCTGCTCAGCCAGTATTTCCAGAAGCTCCAATAGACCAGTTCCTGAGCGGACAAGGTGTTTGGCCCCTGGTACAAGGTCATGGCATTGTGTACCTTGAATAACAGTGTGAGAGGAAAAGTCCCTCCTCACTTCCCTCCCAAAGCCTTGGTTACATCAAGGAGTGACAGCCCCTCTGCCCCCAACGTACAAGTCAATCTCCCTGCTAAACAGAGAGAGCAGGGCCCCAGTCTCAGAAATTTTTGTATAAAACAATGTCTACCTATAATTTGGTAGCATTGTTTTGCTTTCATTGTATCTCTTTTTATGTTACATTCTAATTATGGCAAGTGATCCTGGTTTCTCCTTTACAGAGTGAGGTATGGTCTCCTTTTTTTTTTTTTCTTTTGCGGTACGTGGGCCTCTCACTGCTGTGGCCTCTCCCGTTGTGGAGCACAGGCTCCGGATGCACAGGCTCAGCAGCCATGGCTCACGGGCCCAGCCGCTCCGCGGCATGTGGGATCTTCCCGGACCGGGGCACGAACCCGTGTCCCCTGAGTCGGCAGGTGGACTCCCAACCACTGTGCCACCAGGGAAGCCCAAGGTCTCCTTTTTTAAAGAAATGTATTTAAGAAAACAGTAACAATAAACAGTAGTGGAGGTGGTCTAGGGCAGTGTGACTGAGGCCGAGGACACGGAGGGGCCTGTATGGGGGGCAGTGGACTCGATATGTGTGCCAGAGCCTTCCACTCTGTGTGGAGGCCTTGGTGAGGGGCCAGACCTTGAAGGTAGGCTGGAGCATGCCAGGTGAAGAAGAGAGATCACCAGTGTGTGCAAAGACCTGGAGCAGGAGAGCCTTTGTGTGTTTGGGTGGAGGGGTGGGGGGTGGCTAAGGTGGCCTGGCACAGTTCTTCTGCGGGGCACTACTGGCACTTCGGGTAGAGCAGTGCCTTGTTGTGTGTCCCACACATTCAGGACCCTTAGCACCTTGGCCCCTGGATCCCAAATGCCAGTGGCACCCTCCAGTCACTGCAACAATCCCAGAGAATGCCCCACATATTTGTAAGTGCCCCAGAGGTGCACGCCCACTTCATCTGAGAAACATGGCTCTCAATCATCTTCAGATACTTGGAGAAGGGGTGGCAGCTGGGAGATGAAGCAGGCAAGGGTGGTTGAAGCTGCATCATGAAGGGCCTTGGATACAGAGGAGAAAGGGGAAAGCTGTGTTTTTAAAGGAACATGCTGACAGGATCTGGAGGCTGGAGAGAGGAGGGGCTGAGTGAGAAAAACATGTTTTTCTCTGAAAAAGAAACTGACATGGGTTTATGCATCAGCCCTGCAGATAATCATTGGAGCTTTGGTAGCTCATTCTTAGCCTGAGCTTTCTCTCTCTACAGAGAAAAGCCCACAAAGCACTTTTTTCTCCTTACCAAGCCCAATTTGCTGCCCCCAACTCTGGCCTGACTGATTAAATGTCTGTATCTCTAGGGTTGACCTGAAAATGGGGGTCAGAGACAAGAGCCCAGGAATCACCAGGCTCTTTGACCAATATACAGCTCAGGAGGTGGTTATTTATTCAGTGCTCATTTCCTGAGCACCTACTCTGTGCCAGGCCTGTGCTGCAGCTGGTGTTTTTAAAGAGTCTAATAAAACCTGGTCCCTGCCTGTGTTCATCAGGACTCATAGGCTACAGGTGACAGAAACTCAGCTTACACTGACTTAACCCGTAAAAGGGAATGTAGTGGCTCATATATCTGAAAAGTTAAGGCCCAGCTGGACTCAGACCTTACACGACATCTTCAGGAATCTGTCCCCTCCAGCTCTGTGGTGACTGCACTCCCGGACACCATCTTCTTTCCTGGGAGCCCCCAGCTGCTCCTCTACCCATTTTCAAGAGGGAACTTCTCTCTAGGTTTCTCCAGCTGAGTCCCAAGGATCGACCCTGATTTGTTCTGATTAGGCCATGGACCCCTTCCTGGGCCCAGCCCTGTGGCTAGGGGAATTTGATGCTCTGATTGGCTAGGCCAAGGTCACATTTCCATCCCTGGAACTGAGAGTAAAACTGCCTCCCCCTGGGCTTCCCTGGTGGTGCAGTGGTTAAGAATCTGCCTGCAGGGGACACGGTTTGATCACTGGTCTGGGAAGATCCCGGATGCCGCGGAGCAACTAAGCCCGTGCACCACAACTACTGAGCCCATGTGCCACAACTACTGAAGTCCGCGTGCCTAGAGCCCGTGCTCCACAACAAGAGAAGCCACCGCAATGAGAAGCCCGCACACCACAACCAAGAGTAGCCCCTGCTTGCCGCAACTAGAGAAAGCCCATGTGCAGCAACGAAGACCCAACACAGCCAACAATAAATAAATAAATTAATTAATTAAAACAAAACAAAAAACCTGCCTCCCCCTGAACCACATGGGCTGATCTCACAGGTGGGACTCACAAATGTCAGCTACTTGGCTCTCTGCTGATGAAAGGCGCCCTGAAAAGTCCCTTTATGTTACAGAACTGGAGAACCCAGCTGAGAGGGTGCACCAGATCCAACAAATCCTCATCACCCTTCCCCGCGTGGTCATCGTGGTCATGAGATACCTCTTCGCCTTCCTCAACCAGTGAGTTGCCAAGCCAAGGGGGGGACCGCCTCTTTGACTCAGCCCTGGCCTCCTTTGGGAGGGGGTGTCCTGAGGTTTGTAGGTACAACTGTTCCTAGAACATGGGACCCTCCTGAACACGAGTAGAGCCCCCAAGAGAAAGAAACCACGGGGGAGGATTCACCTTTCCCTGGTGACTTGTGGGTACTCCTTTCTTGTAGCCTCTCGCAATATAGTGACGAGAACATGATGGATCCCTACAACCTGGCCATCTGCTTCGGGCCCACCCTCATGCACATCCCCGATGGGCAAGACCCTGTGTCCTGCCAGGCACATGTCAACGAAGTCATCAAAACCATCATCATCCACCATGAAGCCATCTTCCCCAGCCCCCGGGAGCTAGAGGGACCTGTGTATGAAAAATGCATGGCTGGAGGGGAAGAATATTGGTAAGATTCCATTCTTCTTGATATTATTATTATCATCGTTGTTGTTGTTACTGTTGAACCAGAACAGTAAGAAACCCTTTGATTTTCTTACTGCTTTTTAGTCTGTACTCCCATATATATTTTCTCATTTGAGCTTCGCTCCAGCCTTATACGAGGGATAGGTACATCAGTCAAGACTGTCTTGGTTTATAAGGGACGGAAATACAACTCAAACAGGCTTAAGCCAATTGGGAATTTAGTTTTAACTAAATAAAGTCTGGGATCATAGCTTTAGGTATAGCTGGATCCAGGAGTTCAACTATTATCATCAGGACTCAGTCCTGCAATTCCCAGCCCCTGGCTGCTTTCTTCTACATTGGCTTCATTCTCAGGCAGCCTCTCCCTTGGTAGTTTCAGAGAGGCATCTGGTAACACCAGTTTAGAGCCTGTTCTCTCGCCATTCCCAGTGGAAAAAGAGCTCCTCCTTCCCAAATGTTTTAACACAAGTCCAAGAATTACGTCTCCTCCTGAGGCTTGGGTCTGGTGAACTAATCACATCGATTAGGAGATGTATGTAATGCTGTCATTGGCCAGGTGAGCTGCAAGCCCATCTCAGGCCGCAGGGGGTGGATAATCCCCACCTCAACCTCTTAAACTGAGAATGACACTTCCCACCCTTGTCCCCTACCATCTAGAGTTCTCTGTTCCTGGCAAAGTTTGTTCACTTTCTTTGAGAGCTCCACACCAGGCCAACAGGTGCTAGTTGGGCACCTCTGTGTACCTGGTGCTACACTGGGTTTTGGGAGAAATATTTTAGAATCTTATCAAACTCAGGGCTGACTACCTTCCCCAGGCTAAGACCTTAAAATACGGTGAAAATAGAACATTTCTGTGAAGACAGAAAATTCAAAACACCAACTGACAAAAACCAAAGGGCTCCTACTCTTTCTTTCTTCCCAATCCAGGACAACACACAGCTGTATGTTCAGGGGTTACCCACACTGCTTTCAGCCAGATGCCTACAGGGGAGTTAGTCTTTTGATTGTCAGAGCGTTCCTGGACTCTTGCCTCGCTTTAGTTCTGTGGGCATATTTGGGCAGCAGCTTCAAAGAAGGGAAACGTTCCAGCCTCCTTGTTTCTCTGCAACACTTCTCTGCATAGAAACACCGGACCACAGCTCTCTAATCTCATCTGAGGCACCTGGAGCCAGTCTGTCCCTGATCTGTAACAGAAATCCTACAACCAGCAAGCACACTTTTTAGACAAAGAGAAGCTTTTCAACTTTATCGCTCTTGCAGCCATTACCAGTTTTCTTTTCTTGCTGCAATATATATAATTAGTGCTCTGGGAAGGCACGTACAGATCTTAGCATACTTACCAAAGCACTACATACAATAACCACACTTTTCTTAATCCCATTTGTGCCCCATGAGAAAGGAAAACTACTAATTACATGGTAATTTTGGAGGAGTTTTCAAAGCCAAAAAGGAGGATTTGGTTGAGGGTCTCATCACAGTGGACAACATTCATTCACCAAATTGTTACTGAGCATCTGTCCTGGGCCAGGCCCTGGGCTGAGGGGTAGGAATGTAACCTGACCAGGAGTAACCCCTGAGACAGGGAGGAGGAAAGAAGCAGTTCTAGGAGTAGAGGCCCTGGAGCCAATGTAGGGAGGTCAAGAAAGGCTTCCTGGAGGAAACACGGTGACTTGACTGAGGCCTGAAGGATGAACTGGGTCAGCCAGGTGAGAGCGGGCAAAGAATGTGCTAGGCCTGGAGCATGCAATAAAATGAAAAGCGTTCTGTATGCCTGCAGTGTTGCATGTGACGAGAGAATGGTGAGGGAGGAGGCCCCACAGGCCGGCAGGAGCCAGGTTATAAAAGATCTTAAGCCATTGTGCAGAGTCTGGAACTTATCCAGGAGAATTTTTCATAATAAAGTCCATATTCCTTTAAATGGTATTGTAAATGTCACCTTCAAGAAGCCTTCCTTGACACCCTATGTAGGTCCGCTCTCCTGTTCTTGTCTCTGCTTATCTGTGCCTATATAACACATTTCAACTTGTAGCACTTCTGTTTCTCAGCCCATGAGGGCAGGGTTTGTGTCCACGTTACCCATCAATGCATCCCTCTTACCTAGCACCATGCCTGGCATAGATTAAGACTCAGTCAATGGTTTGATTAAAAAAAAAACTGATTGGCTCACTATGTGAATGAACCCTGGCCTCAAGAAGCTTACAATCCAGTGATGGGGCAGCAGCTGATGAAATTATCCCAGTGCATTAATGACAGAATTTGATGGTCCTGGACTCACTCTACCCCTAAGCCCATCATGGTTGCCAGCCTGCTCGCCACCTGGGCTGATGTGGATTTTGCACGCAGCACCATGAGGCAGCCCCGAGGAACCCACTCCTTGGGAGCTTCACCCACCTTGCTGAGCTTGTCACCTCTGCTGCAAGAAAGGCAGGGAGCCAGGCCAGATGGATGACTCTCAGTACTTCCAAAGTTCCCTCTGCTCTGGCCTGAGGTCCTTCTGAGGAAAAACGTTGGTGTTTCACTGCTTTCTAGATCTTACAGAATACTTAGGCACTGACGGCCTTTACCAAGAAGACAGCCCAGCAAATTTCAGGGCTGGGGTCAGTTGGGGGATGGTATTCAGGGAATCTTCCCAATGGGTGAGGGGGCCGGGAGTGGTTTTCTGTTAGGAAGGTCTGCGGGTGGTCAGATGAAAAAAATGGGATGAAGTGGGCCTGGCCTGATCTGGGTCAAGGCGCAGAGGTGGGCTAGGCCGGCGCCTGAGGGAGGCTGAGGGCAGTGTGAGGTACAAAGCCCCCCCAGGAGTCCCCTCCCCATGTTTCCTTGCAGCGACAGCCCGCACAGCGAGCCAGGGACCATCGACGAAGTTGACCACGACAATGGCACCGAGCCTCACACCAGTGATGAAGGTGAGTGAGGGGGAATCGGGGCGAGGAACTCACCTGGGGCCTCTCCTGCTGACTCATGCCTGCCCACCTGCTGGGCCGACCCACGTAACCTCCACCCATCCAGCTTTGCAAGTCAGCACGTCATCCTCTGACGCAGACAGCGACCCAGAAAGACCTCCAGTCCACTGCATCCCCACACAGCTTGCCTCCTTCCCTTCTGTGTCCTGCCTGGCCTGAGTGCAAATCCTAAGTGGCAAGAGTTTCCTAAGTAGGAAGCAGGCTTTGTCCTCTGTCCCTCCCCTGTTGGGGGTCTGTTCTGCGCCCGGCCTGAGCTGGGACCTGGGGCACATCAATGAGCCAGACGTGGGTCATCAAGGCGCTCCTGGTCTTGTCACCTGACAGGTCGAGAGCAGCTCCGCACCATGCAGAGTGACAATGCCAGGCTACAGGGGTGACCCAATGCAGTGGGTACCCCAAAAGCGAGGCCAAACAGTGGTGACCCAGGGAAGTGTGAGCACGTAGAGAGAGAAAGGCCGGCCGGGGTCTGAGGGACTCCTCAGACCTTCCACCCCTCTAGACAAGGAAATAAAATCAGGTTTGTCTCTAGGGAGCCTGGACAGTATAGGCAAGCAGTCTGGATAATACGGGCCTGGGGCCAGCATTTCCATTAGGCAGGTCAGGCACAGTGCCCAGGGCCCACGATGCTTTCAGGGCCCATGAAAACATTTTAATTTTTTTTTAATAATAAGAAAAAAGAGAATATGAGCCTGGATTATATTCATCTCTGTACAATGCAGTTGTGAGATATAATTTTTGACATTTCTTCTAGTGGAGGAAGGGGCCCATGCAAGCCCAGGTGCCAAGGGCCTGAGAGTCACAACACCTCCCTATGTTGACTGAGCACAGCCCTCCTTTCTCCCTGTGATAGTCTCACTTTTAAAAAATCATTATTCAGCAGTTCTCTTATTGGCCTTTGTGTTTGTCTTGTGGGACAGTCCCAGGCCCTGTTGGCCACCATTTTTGTCAGGAGAACTGGGTATCTCCTCAGGTGAGGTTTCTGGGAGTTGGCATAAGAGGCAAGACTAATAGGTGGGTTTTCATATTCTAGTGGGACTATTTCAGTTTCCACCCACAGAACCTCCAACTCAAACTGACTTAAGCCTAAAAGGGATTCAGATCATATACTTGAAAGTCCCAGGTAGGCATGGCTTCAGGCATAGCTGGATCCAGGAGCTTAGTAGAGCTTGTCAGGAATGTGTCTCCACCTTGCCGTTCTGCTTCCCTCTGTGTTGGCTTCATCCTCAGGTAGGATCTCCCTGTGTGGTGGTCTCTGGCAACTCCAGGCTTTCCTCATCCTTTTACCCAAAGTCCCAGTGGAAGAGAGCTTCCTTTTCAGAATGGTTCCAAGAAAGCTGCTGGGATGAAGTCTCATTGCATTGCCTTGAGTCACGCACTGAGGCGAGAACCAGTCACTGTGGCCCGAGAGGGAGCTGATGGGTCGGACCTGGGTCCCAGGGCAGGAAAGCACATCTAGGCACAGTGTTCAGCTCTGCCAGAATCCTCAGAGGCTGAAGTGATCCTGAGCTGAGGAAAGTGTCCTGCAGAGCCTTTGTTTTGAGATATGAAGGCTGCCACCTTCTGCTTGTTTGCAGTGGTTTGCTTTTCTACGTCCTTCCTTTCCTCTCCTTTCCTACCACCTCCAGTCCACCCTCTTCTTCTATCACTTTTAACAGCCCCCCTGTCGTTCTCTCCATCTGTTTCTTGTTTATTCCCGTGTGTTTGTGTGTGTGTGCGCGTGCGCGCAGCTCTTGTTCTAGATCTTGCTCTCAGCCTCTCTTCTTCCACTGGTGGAAAACACCTCTTGTC
Organism: Phocoena sinus; assembly: GCF_008692025.1. Classification (NCBI taxonomy): domain Eukaryota; kingdom Metazoa; phylum Chordata; class Mammalia; order Artiodactyla; family Phocoenidae; genus Phocoena; species Phocoena sinus. Next base: position 7,663,689 of record NC_045773.1, read on the forward strand.
CAACAAGTTAGACTGATTTTTCAGCATTGAGACCTATGGAGGCTGCTGGTGGAGGCAGACACATCTGTGAGGAAGTGGGTCAGGTGCCCTCTGAGGAGCCTTGCAGCCTTCCTGGGGGACCCACTTTTGGGGGGCTGAGGTTGCTGTCAGTCACCCTGCACCTGCTGTGTTTCCCCACAGCTCCTCACTGGAGGTGGAAGGTGCCGTGGGCATCAGGACTGAGGAGGGGGAAGGCCAGATAGCACGGGGCTTGCTGCCACAGGACACACCTGGCAGGCTTCACCCCTACCAAGAAAACCCCCAGAAAATGCTGCCTCGACCCCTCAGAGCAGAGGCACACAGGTCCCTGGAAGGGGATAGATCAGAGCCTTGTGTCTGCTTCTCCGGGAGATACTGCCCCTATTGTTCTTTGTCATGCTGCTGGTTTCTGAGAATGACAAAGGTAGGAAGAATCGTCCCGGAAGGACAGTGATCCTCCCCGGGAGAGCCAGTTCAGGGAAGGCTCTCGCTGTATCCTGTGTGTTGGTGTGGGTGCTGAACCATGGACGTTCTCTGGAGAAAAACTAATTGCATTGTCAAATGTTTACATTCATGCCAACTCCAGCTGAAACAGTCATAGAAATGTTGAGCTGCAGGAATGGTCAAGGGGGCACTGGACTCAAGACCTTTATGGCCATGTGATCTTTGATAAGCCACATAACCTCTGGCCTTGGTCTCCTTATCTGTAAAATGGGAATGGCAGCAGCAAGAGAATTGTGGTCTAGGTTAAACTGAGGTGACGTACATGAAAGAGCTTAGCACAGTGCTTGGGACCACTAGGTGGCTACGAAACATTAATTGACTGTGTATCCAGTGTAAATCTTTCCTGATCCTGATAAAGAAACCGAGTCCAAAGAATTTTATTGATGTGACTATTTATTGGCAGCCTAACTGCCTGATTTCTTACCTACTTCCCTCTAAGACATTTCATGTAGGAGATCCATTGGTATCTTCGTCTCTCTTGAAAGTACCCTGTATGAATGGAGCCCAGCTCTTCAAAGGTCAAATAGGCCATAACACCACAACTCCACGTCCTTGTATTCGATGGCTCACCCAATGAGTGACCGAATTGGAGGACCAAGTCAGTTGTTTGAGAGTCTCCTGCCTTTGCTGTCTCAGCAGATTCTGCACCTAACTGACGCCCGCTGCCCTGTCTTGAGTCTATAACACATCATGGGTGTGAGTGTGGAAAATCCATTTGTGCTTGCCCTTCCCTGTCTCCAAGACTTAGGAAGAAACGATGGTTAGGCTAAGAACCCTTGATTGTCGGAAATAAACAATGAAAACATTAAGGCAGCCAGTCAGTAGCAACTTTATTAATACAATGCTAAATGAGGAAGCAGACTGCCAGACAAAGAAACCACTGAAACTGGTAACAGAAACGTGCTCATAAAGTTAACATGTGCACCATCATCCTTTCATTGATATTTTCCCCAAATTCGCCCAAATTGCCCTTTGACTCCTTGCACATCATCTACATCTAGAAAACCATTAAACTGTTAACTCTTTGCACACATCAGGTATCCATAAATGGGCTTTAGGAGGCCCATTACAGGCAAAATTTTATTTCTGTAGGAACGTGTGCCTCTGAGAAGAGGTCCACAGTTTTCATTAGATTGTTCTAGGCATTGACTAGAAATCAGGGTAAGATTTTTACTTGTTTCTAAAATATTGGTTCCCAGTATCTTCTTTAATAAAAAAATTTCAAACACACTGAAAAGTTGAAGATAATTGTACAGTGAACACCCATATAACTACCACTTAGTTTCTACAATTGATAACATTTTGCTTTATTTGCTTTTACATGTATCTGTCTACCCATCTGTCAATCCATCTTATTTTGTTTTTAATTAATTAATTTATTTATCTATCTATTTTTGGCTGCATTGGGTCTTCGTTGCTACGCACAGGCTTTCTCTAGTTGCGGCGAGTGGGGGCTACTGTTCGTTGCGGTGTGCGGGCTTCTCATCACAGTGGCTTCTCTTGTTGTGGCGCACGGGGTCTAGAGCGCAGACTCAGTAGTTGTGGCACACGGGCTTAGTTGCTCCGCAGCATGTGGGATTCTCCTGAACTAGGGCTCGAACCCATGTTCCCTGCATTGGCAGACGGCTTCCTAACCACTGCGCCACCAGGGAAGTCCCTCCATCTTATTTTTAACGCATTTCAAAGTAAGTTTCAGTCATCACTGAACGTATCCCCCAGACACTTCAGCAAGCAAATCATTAAAAAGGGCCAGTATTGTTCATGGTTCTTTTTTTAAAGTAAAATTGCAACACTGAAATGCATAAATTTTAAGTGTTTCATCCATGAGTTTTTATAAATGCAAAAAATTTGTATAACTCAAACCCCTCTCAAGATACAGAACATTTCCAATACCCCAGAATGTTCCTTCATGCCCTCTCCCACTCAGTCCCTGCCCCAAAAGCCCAAGAAGCAGCCACTGATGTGATTTTTTTCCACCAGAGATTAGTGTTGCCTGTTCTAGAACTTCATATAAATAGAATTGTGAAGAGAGTCTTTCTGCTCTGTCTTCTTTCACTCGGCATAATGTTTAGAGATTCATCCATATTGTATGTATTAGGCAAGGTTTTGAGGGTATTAAAATGGTATTTCAGTCAGTTTACACGTGAAAGCCCAATTCTGCCTGAATGATTGCCACTCTGCCCCGTAAGAAATAAAGACAATAGAAAAACGAGAACAGTGGTCACGTCATTATTTCCTCACCGCTAGTGTAGGGATGGTAAACTGGCCAGCACCACGTGCTTAGGCCTGAAACCTGGGTAGGAATCTCACTGCCTCTTTTATTTTAACCATTTTAATGAGATATAATTCACATACCATACAGTTCACCCATTTAAAGTGTACAATTCAGTGGTGTTTAATATATTCACAGATACGTGCAATCATCACCACAGTCAATTTTGGAACTTTTTTTTTTAAAAAAATGTTACTTTTGAACATTTTCATCACCATAGAAAGGACCCCCATGGCCTTAGCTCTCATCCCTTACTCTCCTTTCCCTCCCACGTTTCTCCCCAACCCTAAGCAACCACTAATCTACTTTGTCTCTATGTGTTTATCTATTCCAGACATTTCATATAATGAAATCATGCCGTACGTGGCCTTTGTATATGGCTTCTTTCACTTAGCATGATGTTTTCAAGGTGCATTCCTGTTGTAGCATGAATCTGGAATTCATTCCTTTCTATGGCTGAATACTATCCCATTGTGTGGACAGACCGTGTTTTGTTCATCCATTTGTCAGTCGATAGACATTTGGGTTGTTTCCACTTTTTGGCTTTTATGAATATTGCTGCTGTAAACATTTGTATACAACTTATATGCAGCCATATGTTTTCATTTCTCTTGGTTACATACCTAGGAGTGGAATTGCTGGGTCATACAGTAGCTTTATGTTTAGTCATTTAAGGAACTGCCAGAGTGCTTTCCAAGGTGCCCGTACCGTTTTATATTACTACTAGCAGTGTATGGGGGTTCCAGTTTCTCCACATCCTTGTCAATACTTGTTATTATCTGACTTTTTGATTATAACCATCTTAATGGGTGTGCTGTGGTATCTCCTTGAGGCCTTGATTTGCATTTTTCTCATGACTAATGATGCTGAGCATCTTTTCCTGTGCTTATTGGTCATTTGTATAACTTTGCTGGAGAAATGTCTCTTCAGATCCTTTGCCCAGTTAAAACTTTGGTTATTTGTGTGTTTTTTGTTTTTGTTTTTTTTTTGTGGTACACGGGCCTCTCACTGTTGTGGCCTCTCGCATCGCGGAGCACAGGCTCCGGATGCGCAGGCTCAGCGGCCATGGCTCACGGGCCCAGCCGCTCCATGGCATGTGGGATCCTCCCAGACCGGGGCACGAACGCGCGTCCCCCGCATCGGCAGGCGGACTTTCAACCACTGAGCCACCAGGGAAGCCCTATTTGTGTTTTTATTATTGAGTTGCAAGAGCTCTTTCTATATTCTAGATATAAGTCCCTTATCAGATATATGATTTGACACATATTCTGTGGGTTGTCTTTTTGCTTTCTTGATGATGTCCTTTGAAGTGCAAAAGTTTTTAACTTCGATAAAATCCAATTCATCAACTTTTTCTTTTGTTGGTCATGTTTTTGGTGTTATATCTAAGAATCCTTTGCCATATTCAAGTTTATGAAGGCTTACCCTTTGTTTTCATCTAAGAGTTTTAGGTTTTGTGTTTAGGTAATCCATTTAGATTCATTTTGAGTTAATTTTTGTATATGGTGTGATCATTCCTTTCTGTATGGCTATGCAGTCCCAGCATCATAAATTGAAAATATTATTCTTTACCCCATTGAATGATCTTGGCCCCCTTGTAAAAAATCATCTGGCCATAGATGTATAGGTTTATTTCTGGACGTTCAATTCTATTCCACTGATCCATATGTGTATCCTTGTGCCAGTACAATATTGTCTTGATTACTGTTGCTTTGTAGTGTGTTTGTTCTTCTTTTTCAAGATTGTTCTTCTTTTTCAAGATTTTTTTGGCTATACTGGGTGCTTTGCAATTCCATATGAATTTTAGAATCAGCTTATCAGTTTCTACAATGAAGTCAGCTGGGGTTCTGATGGTGACTGCGTTGGATTTGTACATCAATTTGGGAGTATTGTCATCTTAAGTGCTATGTCTCTGATCCATGAACGTAGGATGTTTTCGAATTTTTTATATCTTATTTAATTTCTTTCAACAATAATCTGTAGTTTTCAGAATATGAGTTTTGCACTTCTTTTGTTAAATTTATTCCTCAGTATTTTATTCTTTTGATGCTAATGTAGATGGAATTGTGTACCTAATTTCATGTTGAATTGTTCATTACAAGTGTATAGAAATACAATTGATCTTAATAATTGTTCTTGTAACCTGCGACCTTGCTGAACTTGTTCATTCATTCAAATAGTTTTTAGTGAGTTCCTTATGATTTTCTATATACAAGATCATAGCATCTGTGAATAGACATAGTTTTACTTCTTCTTTTCCAACCTGGGTGCTTTTTATTTCTTTTCTTTGCCCAATTGCCCTGGCTAGAACCACCAGTACAATGTTGATTACAGGTGATGAGAATGGACATCCTTGCCTTGCACCTGACCTGAGGGGGAAAGCATCCAGTATTTCACTGTTAAGTATGACGTTAGTTGTAGGTTTGTCATAGATGCCATTTATCAGGTTGAAGAAGATCCCTTCTCTTCCTGGTTTGCTGAGTGTTTTTATCATGTTGGCTTTCGCCAAATGCTTTTTCTTCATCTACTGAGATGATGATGTGATTTTTTTGGTTTTTTATTCTATTGATTGATATATTACATTAGTTGGTGGGGGCGATGTTAAACCAATTTTGCATTCCTTGGATAAATTCCACTTGGGTGTGGCACAAAATTCTTTTTATATGTTACTGGATTCACTTTTCTAGTATTTTGTTGAAGATTTTTGCACACATATTCATGAGATATTGGTCTATAGTTTTCTTGTGACATCTTTGTCTGATTTGGGTATAAGGTTAATACTGACCTCATAAAATGAGTTGGGAAGCATTTCCTCCTCTTCTAGTTTTTGAAAGAGTTTGTGAAGAATAGTTATTAATTCTTTAAATGTTTGGTCTAATTTAGCAGCAAAACTGTCTGGGCCTAGGCATTTCTTTGCGGGTGGGTAGTTTGGTCTTTTTTTTTAAAAACTGTTTCAATCTCTTTATTTGTTATAGGTCTCTACAGATTTCCTATTTTTTCTTAAGTTAGTTTCAGTAGTTTGTGTCTTTGTAGGAATTTGTTCATTTCATCTAACTTATTCAGTTTACCGGCATACAGATGTTCTCAATATTGCTTTATAATCCTTTTTTCTTTCTGTAAGGTTGGCCATAATGTCCCTTTTTCATTTCTGATTCTAGTGATTTGAGTCTTTTTTTTTCTTGGTCATTGTAGCTAAAGGTTTGTCAATTTGTTTGATCTTTTTAAAGAACCAGACTTTGGTTTAATTGACCTTCTCTATAATTTATCTATTCTCTATTTCATTAATTTCTACTCTGATCTTTATTATTTCCTTCCTTGCTTTAAGTATATTTTGCTCTTCCTTTTTCCAGTGACTTACAGTGGAAGTTTAAGTTATTGACTTGAGCTCTACTTTTTCTTAATACAGGCGTTTACAGCTATAAATTTCTAAGCACTGCTTTAGCTGCATCTCATACATTTTGGTATGTTGTGTCTTCATTTTCATTCATCTCAAAGTATTTTCTGATGTCCCTTTTGATCTTTTCTTTGACCATTGGTTATTTAGGAGGACGTTGTTCAATTCTTCATAATTTTGAGTTTCCTACTATTGAGAAATCAGTAGTTTCATTCTATTGTGATTGGAGAAAATACTTTGTATTATTTATAGTCTTTTAAATTACCTGAAGTTTGCTTTATGGCCCAGAATATGGCATATCCTAGAGAATGTTCCATGTGCACTTGAGAAGAATGTGTATCCTCTTGTTGTTGGGTGGTGCATTCTATAGATGTATGTTAGGTGTACTTGGTTTATAATGTTAAAATTTCTGTTTCTTTGTTGATCTTGTGTCTAGTTGTTCTGTTCCTTATTGGAAGTAGGCTGTTGAGGTCTCCAATTATTATTTTTTTGAATTATCTGTTTTTCCCTTCATTTCTGACATTATTTGCTTCATGTATTTTGCTGCTCTATTATTAGATGCATTATATTTATCATTGTTTTATCTCCCTAATGGATTGAACCTTTTGTCATTATAAAATGTACCTCTTTATTTCTAGTAATTTTTTTGTGTTAAAGCCTGTGTAGTCTGATATTAGGATAGCCACTCTAGATTTCCTGTGGCTGTAGTTTGCATAATATAGTTTCCCCATCGTTTTACTTAGGCTCTAATTGTGTCTTTGAATCTAAAGATGTCTCCTATAGACATCATTTAGTTGGGTCCTCTTATTTTATCTAGTCTGACAGTCTCTGTATTTTAATTGGATTGTTTAATCCATTCACATTTAATGTTATTATTGACATAGTTGGATTTTTACCTGACATTTTCCTTTTTTGTTTTCTATGTGTCATGGTTTCTTGTTCCTTTATTTCTTTACTACTTTCTTTTGCATTATTTTCTAATGTAGTATTTTAATTTTTAAATGATTTTTAAACTGTGTTTAACTATATTTTTGAGTTATTTTTTACTGGTTGCTCTAGGGTCTACCATATATATCCTAACTCTGAGAATGAACTTCAGATTTATATTAGCTTAATTCCAGTAATATGTGAAAATATTACTCATATATAGTTGTATTCCCCTTTCTGTATTTTTGTGGTATTATTGGTATACATATTACATCTGTTAATTATATAAATGCAGCAGCACATTGTTATAATTATTATTTTTACCATCTGTAGCCATTTCCTTAGCCCAGTACAGCTTTTCTCTCACCTCCTTTGTTCTCTAATTGCAAACATATTATATATATATATTACATTTCTGTGTGTTATAGGCCCAGCAATACATTATATACATATATTATACACATATTTTTTAAACTTGCTTTTAAAATAACTTAAGAGAAGAAACAGAAAAAATATGCATTTATACTCTTTTGTGATTACATAATTATCTTTATTAGTGCTCTCTGTTTTTTCTGTGGATTCAAATTACTATAAGGGTTACTTGCTTTCAACCTGAAAAAACTTCCTTTAGTGTTTCTTATAAGGTAAATTTGCTAGATAACACATTTTTTTTTTAATCTGAAGATATCCTTATTTTGCCTCACTTTTGAAAGACAGCTTTTCTAGATTTAAGATTCTTGTTTGACAGTTATTTTTTGGAGCACTCTGAATGTGGCATTCCACTGTCTTCTGACTTCCATTGTTTCTACTGAAAAGTCAGATGTTAATCTTATTTGGGTTCCCTGTAAGTGATAAGTTATTTTTCTCTTAATGCTTTCAAAATTGTCTCCATGTCTCTGACTTTCAGCGTTATTACTGTGATGTGTCTATATGTAGATCTTCTTGTATTTGTCCTACTTGGCATTTGTTCAGCTTCCTAGATATGTAGGTTATTGTTTCTTCAATAAATTTGGGAAGTTTTCAGCCATTATTTCTTCAAATATTTTTTCTGTTCATTTTTCTCTTTTCTCCTTCTAATACTCCTGTTACACGTATGTTGACACACTTAATGGTATCCCACATTTCTCTATGGCTTTGTTCATTTTTCTTCCTTCTTTTGTCTCTTGGTTCTTCAGCTTTCATCATCATTTCTATCAATCTGTCTTCAAGTTTGCTAATTCTGTAGCCATTTCAAATCTACTATTGAGCCCCTCTAGTAAATGTTTAATTTCAGTTGCTGTATTTTTTTTTTTTTTTTTTTTTTTTTCGGTACGCGGGCCTCTCCCTGCTGTGGCCTCTCCCGTTGTGGAGCGCAGGCTCTGGACGCGCAGGCTCAGCGGCCATGGCTCACGGGCCCAGCTGCTCCGCGACATGTGGGATCCTCCCAGACCGGGGCATGAACCCGCGTCCCCTGCATTGGCAGGCAGACTCTCCACCACTGTGCCACCAGGGAAGCCCCAGTTGCTGTATTTTTTAATTCCAGAATTTTTTTTTGTGGTACACAGGCCTCTCACTGTTGTGGCCTCTCCCCTTGCGGAGCACAGGCTCTGGACGCGCAGGCTCAGCGGCCATGGCTCATGGGCCTAGCTGCTCCGCAGCATGTGGGATCTTCCCGGACTGGGGAACGAACCCGTGTCCCCTGCATCGGCAGGTGTACTCTCAACCACTACGCCACCAGGGAAGCCCTAATTCCAGAATTTTTTAATTTATAATTTGTATCTCTTTATTGATATTCTCTATTTGATTTGACATTGTCCTCATACTTTACTTCTTTAATCACGGTTTCCTTTAGCTGTGAACATATTTGTAACAGCTACTTTGAAATTTGTTAAATTTGACATCTGGTCATTCTCACAGGCATTTTCTGTTGTCTGCTTTTTATTTCCCTCCAGTTTTTGCATCATACTTTTTCTTTTCATACTTTTTGGTTTTTTTGCATGTCTTCTAATTATTTTTGGTTGGAAACTGGACATTTTAGATAAAATATTATAACAACTCTGGGTACTGGTCCCTACCCTGTGAGGCTTATTTGTTATTTGCTTCTGTGTTTGTTTAACAACTGACTGGACTGTTTCAGTGACATCTGTGTTCCCCTTCCTCCCTTCCCCCATATATACGTGTTAAGCCTGATGTTACTTCCCAGAGACGAACAGCTTTGCATATGCCCACAATCACCTGGGATGACAGTGGTTTCGGTAGGGTTCTCTTTGCTGACTACATCCAGCTGTTAAACTCCACTAATTGCTGCATGTTTTGCTCTATTATTTTTAAACATCTTTATTGGAGTATAACTGCTTTACAGTGGTGTGTTAGTTTCTGCTGTATAACAAAGTGAATCAGCTATATGCATACGTATATCCCCATATCTCCTTCCTCTTGTGTCTCCCTCACTCCCACCCTCCCTATCCCACCCCTCTAGGTGGCCACAAAGCACCAAGCTGATCTCCCTGTGCTATGTGGCTGCTTCCCACTAGCTATCTATTTTACATTTGGCAGTGTATATATGTTCATGCCACTCTCTTACTTTGTCCCAGCTTACCCTTCCCCCTCCCTGTGTCCTCAAGTCCATTTTCTAGTAGGTCTGCGTCTTTATTCCCGTCTTGCCCCTAGGTTCTTCATGACCATTTTTTTTTTTTAGATTCCATATATATGTGTTAGCATATGGTATTTGTTTTTCTCTTTCTGACTTACTTCACTCTATATGACAGACTCTATGTCATCCATCTCACTACAAATACCTCAATTTCATTTCTTTTTATGGCTGAGTGATATTCCATTGTATATATGTGCCACATCTTTATCCATTCATCTGTCGATGGACACTTAGGTTGCTTCCATGTCCTGGCTATTGTAAATATTAACAGTGTCCTCAGTCATAAATTTTTCTACAAACCAATCCAATCAAACTGAGGTCATTGTTTGGTATTTGTTTTGACCCTAGGAGGGCTCCTCTCAGCTGTCTTATTCTCTGGTTATCTCTTCCAAAATAGTTGGCCTACAATCTGGGCTGTATCTACATTAAATCTGTGAACCTGCCCCCAGTTGCCTCTCACCACAAACTCCACCGTTCTTGAGAGCACCCTTAGGCCTAAACTTCTCCAAGCTCTGTTGCAAAGTGAAGTCAATGCCTTGGGAAGAGAGTAGCAGCTGTTTTGCAGAATCTCTGAGGTAGAGGTCTGGAGCTGGGGGTGAGGACAATGGCAAGCTTCTGAGTGACCTCCACATTCTAGGAGCTGAGTGCTTTGTGGAGAGAAAGGCAGCATCCTGAGGCCCTCTCAGCTCGCCTCTTCTCACAAGGAACCATCCCCTCATGAGGTGGGGTAAGGGTGAGCAGGGCCCGAATATTCCCACTGGTGCTGTGCCCAAGGCAGAACTTCTATTGTGTAAGTGAAGGTTGGGTGGAATGGGGAGCCCTCACCTCTCTATCGTACTCACTTGGGACTTAGCCTCAGCAACAGGTAGCTGGGGGCAGGAGGAGAAACACTGATGCCCTGCTTCTCCTGGGAAGAAAGCCCTCCTGCTGGAAGCTTGGTGGGAGAGGAAGCCCTATATTCGGGCTACAGGAGTCTGAAGTGGAGTCTGCCTCCTTGAGCTTGGGGGTGCTGGTGGAGGGAGGGAGTAGTCTTGGTTCAAATTGCACAGACTCTCACTTTTCTTACCGAATTTCATAGATTTTCTTGAATAGATGTTTCTTCATTTGTTGTTTGCCTGTAGAACCATTTCCAGAGGCTTTCAGTCGTTGTTTGTTTGCTTGTTTTTTGCATTTTTCACAAGTTTCACTGAAGGGTAGATCAGCAGATCTCCCCACAGTGTCCTGCCAGGTTGAATCACTCTCCTATCCTCTTAAATAAGATCAAAGTCTTAATACTAGCTGGTGCTGCAGCCAGAGGCAATGAAAGAACCCAAGGTCATGAGTGAACAGAGGAGAAAAGAAGGACCCTGTGGACAGGCCCCAGGTGATTTCATTACTTTGGTTGCAGGGAAGATGAGAGGGAAGAGAGGGCACAGCCACGTTCCTACCCTTTAACACGGTGACCGTGGCCTCTGATAAATGGTCCTAATGAGATTAGGATTCTCTCTTAAAAGAGGAGAGACAGTGTATGGGGGGGGGGGGAGGGCGGGGTGGACAGGGGGCAGTGAGATGGTTTGAGAGGGACAGAGCGTCTGCTTCTCCCATGACCTAAAAGGGTCCTCTGTTGTGGCATCATTAGAGAGGGGCATTTGCGCTTCCTCTTGGGTGATAAGTAGAGAAGGATAACGAGTATGGGATTTGCAAAGTCTCCAGCCTTCAGATTCTGAAATGAAAACCAAAGCTCCAGTCTGTCTTTTCTTCTCCATGTCAGGCCCTGGGGCTATTGTAACCACCGCTGAACTGCTCCTGACCTCCAGCCTCTCCCCTCCAGTCCTTTTCCAATTCTGCAACTGCTCCGCTCCTGGAGTGACTTTCTAAAGTGTGACTCTAGCCGGGCCTCTATGGGGACAGCCTTTCAACCTCTTCTTTAGCTCAGGAATGGCCTCTTATTTGTTCACTCCCTGTAGGGCCCGTGGGGCACCTACCTGGCCTAACCAGCCTCTCCATAAGCAGGAGTCAAATTGAATACCAGTCATACAGTATGGTATATATGTATATTTATATTTGCACTGTGTCCCATGTAAAGGCCCAGTAGCAGGAATAAAGCATATTGTGTTTTAAAAACATCAAGAAGGCTCTATTAATGATACCTGGGACCTGGGCTTAGATCTCAGCTCATTACTCTCTACTTTTATGACTCGCCCCTTGCGTGACAGATCATTTGACCTCAACCTCAGTTTCCTCACCTGTAAAATGAGGACAGTGTGCAGATACTGTTGTGAGGATATGACTTACATGCGATAACATAAGTAGAACCCTTGGCACATGGAAAAAGCTTAATTTGTACATGCAAGTAACAAGTATGTATTGAGTGCCTACTCATCCCAGGGACTGTTGTAAAAGTGGGAAAATAGCAGGAAATAAAATAAAATCCCTGTCTAATGGAGCTCACATTTTAGTGGGAAAGATCAGCAGTAAACAAATTTTGAAACTACACATTTGTGCACACACACAAAAGTTCAGGTTTTGATCTGATCTATGAAGAAGAATAAAGCAAGAGTGATCTGAAGTTGGTGCTTTTGTAGTTCGTAAAGGGTGGCCAGGAGAGGTCTTGCTGAAGCATTGGCATTCGGGTACAGATCTGAAAGAAATGAGAAAATGGCACACAGTGGTCAGTAAATATTCGTGAAATGTGAATGATGCAAATGTCTGGGAAGAAAATATCCCAAGGAGAGGCCAATAAACAAGTGCAAAGGCCCTGTGGCAGGAGTACTTGGCATGTTTTAAAAGCATTAGAAGGCTCTGTGAATATTTATACTGTAGTTTTTAGGGGTAAGTGTACTGATGTCTGCAACTTACTTTAAAATTCATTAAAAAATTAGATGAATGGATGGATAGATAGAGGGATGACAGATATATGCTTATGTTATTATAGTAAAATGTTCATAGTAGAGCATTTAGGTGGTAGGTATATGAATATTCACTGTAAAATTCTTTCAACTTTACTTTGTGTTTGAAAAGTAATCATAATGCAGTGTTGGCAGAGAACACATCAGGAAGTCTAGTGAGGCTGGAGCAGACTGAGGGAAGGAGAGAGTAGTCAGAGAGAAGACCACCAGAGGTCTCCAGGGCCCAGAGCATGGAGGGCCTCATAAGCTGTGAGGAGACATTTGGTGTTTTTTTCTAAGCACAATGGGAAGCCTTCAGAGGGATTTGAACAAGAGAGTTTCATGATCTAATTTAGTGACTTTAAAAGATCCCTCTGGCTGCTGTGGGGAAGAAATGCCAAGCAAGAATGAAAGCAAGGAGGCCAGGTAGAGGGACAGTGGTGGTCTGGACCAGGGGGGTGGCAGTGGAGGTGGTGAGGCTGGTCAGATTCAAGGGGGCCAATTTGAAGGAGCTGCTGATAGGATTAGATATGCATTGCCCAAGAGCAGGGCTTTGGCCTCAGCAGGGCAGATGGTGGTTCTGTTTCCTAAAGATGGGGAAGAATGAGGGAATGAAAGTAAGTTTGGGGAGGGGTGTGTGGGAGAGTGGTAAGAGGGAGATCACATGTTCTATTTTAGGTGTGAAAAAAAACAAATAATAGACCTTCCTAATAAATGGTAGCTATTATCACTGTTTCTACCCCACACGATTACATAGTGGACCTCTGCAAACACACAAGCTCTCTCTTAGCTTGCAGCTCAGCTCTACTCATCTTTTCTTCTTCTCTCCCCCTTACATTTTCCACTTTTCCTTGCTCCTCCACCCGCCACTCCAGACCACCACCAGTGACTGCTGCAGCCTCTGGAAATGAGCAAGCCTCTGCCCGGGTCGGCTCCTTCAGCATTACAAGGGGTGGGATCAGAGGAAGCCCTTGGTGTCAAAACCTGAGAGCACGCAGACCCGTGGGGTTCGCTCATGGGCTTTGCAAAACCCTCCAGCCTTTCTGTCTCTGTAGCTAGGCGAACACAGGTCACCAGGTGGTGCTAACACATGGCTGGCGTGAGATTCAAAGACGCAAGCAGAAAAGAAGTATGGAGATCTCTCCATTTTACTGAGAAGGTGACTCTAAGTCCAAGATCTGAGTTCATTTGACCCATTTAGCCGGGCTGTCATTTTGCATCAACTATGTCAGGACAGCATGTAAAGACATTTGTCAGGTAGCCATCTGGGGAAAGGCTGACTTAGCTGTCAGAGGCCTACTGTCTGCAGAAAGGCTGTCCCAGGCACTGAGGGCTGGGTCCACCAAGAGGCCACTAGCATCTCATGGGGGCACTGGCTCAGTCTTCCTGAGCCACCTGCCCACAGAGAGGAGTCCTAGTGTGCATGCATGGGTTGGGGATTAAACAGGGCAGGGATGATTTCCATGCTGCTCATGGCCCTTAGGAGTCATTAGCTCTGGTAACAACACAACTAAACTATCCCTATGAAGCTAATTGTGTGCCAGGCACCGTTCAAGCACATTCATGTGTAATAACTCATTTAATCCTATGACAGCCCTATAAGGTAGGTACTATTATTATCATTCCCATTTTACAGATGAGGAAATGGAGGCTTAGAAAAGAGAACTAAGTTGTTCAAGGTCACACAGGGCAAAAAGTGGCAAAGCCAGGTATCATGGCTTTTGCACTTTTTACCTGTGTAAAACTCCATGATGGACAGGTAGACAGGCTGCGTGGACAGAATCAAGATAATCCACGAGGACAGGAGAAGAGACAGTCCCATGGATGCTCGGCACAGGGAAGGTATCTGCAGGATAGAGAGAGCAGGGGCCACCTTTGTTACTCTTTTGTTTATTAGAATTTAATAAGATCTGTCTGTCTATATAGGTGTATATATATATATATATATATATATATATATATGTATTCTCTTTATAATATTAAACATCTTTGTGCTTGCTTTAAAATACAAATACCTTGACACTTATACATTACCCATTTTCACTTCTCAGGGTACAAGCTACAACACAGGTTAAATAAATCATAGGCTTAACTGTCCTGCTCCCCCAAAAGTCTCCTACCCAAAGATCACTAGCTGCATGGTCTTGAGCAAAACACTTAAATTCTCGGCACCTCAGATTTCTTTGTGTAGACCCACCCCATAAGCTAAAGCCATTAGTAATTATAATCATAATCACAAGAGCCACTATCAGCTGAATACCTAATGTATTGTATGTCTGTGCTATGCTGAGCACTTTCCGTATCTCTCTCTTTTTTTTAATGTATTGAAGTCTCGTGTCTTTCTTCTTTTAGATATAATTGATATATAACAGTTTATTAGTATCGGGTGTATAGCATGATGATTCGATATATGTATATATTATGAAATGATTACCACAATAAGTCAGGTTTAACATTCATCACCACACATAGTTACTTTTTTTTTCTTATGATGAGAACTTTTAAGACCTACTCTCTTAGTAAGTTTCAAATATATAGCACAATTTATAGTCACTGTGCTGTATATTACATCCTATGATTTACTGATCTTATCACTGGGAGTTTTGACCTTTTGACTCCCTTCACCCATTTCGTCCACCCCCACCTCTGGCAACCACCAGTCTGTTCTCTGTATCAGTGAGTTTGGTTTGTTTTTGATTTCAGATTCCACATACAAGTGAGATCATACACTATTTGTCTTCTTCTGTCTGACTTATCTTACTTAGCATAACGCCCTCAAGGTCCATTCATGTTGTTGCAAATGGCAGGATTTCCTTCCTTTTTTATGGCTGAATAATTTTCCATTGTTTATATACACCAATCTTCTTTATCCATTCATCTGTCGATGGACATTTTGGTTGCTTCCATGTCTTGGCTATTGTAGATAGTGCTGCAATGAACTTGGGGGTGCAGGTATCCTTTCAAGTTAAGTGTTTTCATTTCCTGTGGATAAATACCCAGAAGTGGATTTGCTGGATCACATGGTAGTTCTATTTTTAGTTTTTGGAGGAAACTCCATACTGTTTTCTGTAGGGGCTGCACCAATTTATTTCCCACCAGCAGTGCATAAGGGTTTCCTTTTCTCCACATCCTGGCCAACTCTTGTCGTTTCTTGTCTTTCTCATAATAGCCATTCTAACAGGTATGAGGTGATAGCTCATGGTTTTGATTTTTGATTTGCATTTTCCTGATGATTAATGATGTTGAGCATCTTTTCATGCACCTGTTGGCCATCTTTTTGTCTTCTTTCATGGATTATCGTTTAAGCCTCCTAAAGGCAACTGAAATGTACAGAAATTATGTAACCTGCCTGTGGTCACACAAACAAGAGGTGACAGAGCTGGGCAGTAGAAGTGTCTCAAGGGCAAGAGCTATGTTCTCATTGCTTAACTCATGCAGGGCCTGTCACTGACCAGAGAAGAATAAAGCTTTGACGGGTAAATGTGCGTGTGCAAAGAGATATGCTTGATCTGTAGCCCCCACAAGAATTCTCCCGCTCCCCAAATTAAGTTCATGGATGAGTGTGTTAGTCAGCTCAGGCTGCCATAATAGAATACCACAGACTGAGGGGCTTAAACAACAGAAATATATTTCCTCACAGTTCAGGAAGCTAGAAGTCCAAGATCAAGGTGCCATTAGGGTTGGGTTCTGCTGTTGTCTCTCTTCCGGGCTTGTAGACAGCTGCCTTCTCACTGTGTCCTCACAAGGCCTTTCCACTGTGCACATGAAGAGACAGAAAGAGAGATCTCCGACGTCTCTTCCTCTTCTCAGAGTGACACCAGTTCTATCAGATTAGGGCCCCACCCATATGACCTCACTTAAGCTTAATTACTTCCTAAACACCTCATCTCCAAATACCATTACATTGGAAGTGAGGGCTGCAACATTTGGATTTGAGGGAAGACAGAATTCGGTCCATAACAATGAGCTCTGAAGAGAAGCTTCTGGGAACCCTTAAAAATTGTGTACAATATTTTGCATGGAAGGGAATCCATATATAACATCTGTTTGACTTCCCAAAAGGTAAGAACCACTGGTGGTATTATAAGTGAACAAAGAGGGAAGGAGTTCATGGAAAAATGGAAACAGAGCTGGCATTAAGGGATAGAAGAAAAAGAAATTTCTTATAATATTGTTTTAATAAGTGTTAAAAAGTGGAGAACAAGAGGGGCAGTGGAAGGTAAGGATGTAGTATTTCAGCCCCATTTTCCATTTGGGGAAGTTAGATGGCCTGCCTGAGATCACAGCATGGAGAGTGGATCTGAGCCTAGAACCCAGTATCCTGAGCCCCAGCCCACGCTGTTTTCACCAGGCTTGTTGTCTGTGCTGCCCCACAGAAGCCAGGGCCATCTGAGTGAGGCTCCTGGGCTGCTCTTCTGCTGACCTCATAGATGCTCTTCCCCTTGTTTTCCTTCTAGAAGTGGAGCAGATCGAGGCCATCGCCAAGTTTGACTACGTGGGGCGGTCCCCGCGTGAGCTGTCCTTCAAGAAGGGAGCCTCACTGCTACTGTACCACCGCGCCTCCGAGGACTGGTGGGAGGGTCGTCACAACGGCGTGGATGGGCTCATCCCACATCAGTACATAGTTGTACAGGACATGTGAGTGGGAATTGGGATCTTCTGTGAAGAATGCCATGAGTGATTAGTGATGTCTGGAATGGGCACAGGAATGGGAGTATGGATTGTATGACAGCACTTTGCTCTCCCTGGTATGACACACTTGGTCTTCCGTAAGAATGGATTATGTCTAACCTCCCTTTGAATGGTGACCCACTTAACAAATAAGCAAATTGCTCACCCTTCAGAGTCCACAGGGACAATGTTTGGTGCCCTTGGCTCACCATCCCGGCCCACCTGACAGCCTCCAGGGCGTTTATCACCCACTATGGTTCTCAGTGTCCAGTGGATCTTGCCATATACCTCCACCCTCCTGGGCCTTCCCTGTAGCCAGTGGCCATCCCACTCCCCTCTTAATAGCCCACCATTCTCTACCTTGAGGTGGCTGTCTCAGGAGATGGGCAGAAACAATCATCCCCTCATTTCCAGCTAAGAGGGTACTATTTTTTAGAAAAGAATTTTAGGCATTAAAAAAAAGCCCTACATCCCAAATACCTAGCCCCACCATAATGCCCAGAAAGTCTACACCTTCCATTCTTTGAAAGCCTTTGAAGGTTCCTGCACACACTCCCTCCAAGCTCCAGTCTGCCTCAGGTGGAACTGATTTACCAAGGAAGCAGCCACCAAGCTGGGCCTCAAGGGGAGGTGGCCAAAGGCATACGTCTTGATGGCAGAGGGGACGGTCTGGAGACAGAGAAAAGTCCAGAGCTCGGCAAACAACAAGACGATCCAAAGCAGCTCTCTGATGTCCCCAGGCCTCTGAGGGCAGGGAAAGGGCATGGGGGGGAGGCGGGCAGGGCACCCCAACAAGCTCCAGGCCCCTCACACCTGTTCAAAGCCCCGGGTGCGGAGAGGGATGGAGGTGCCTTCCTTCTCCCTCGCTGGACCCCCAAACTGCTGCTCATCGCCCAGGGCTCAGCTTGCAGGCCCCCTCCCCCATTTCTCCAGCACACCCTCCCCTTTAGCTTATCCCAGTCTCGAGCAGCTGGGAGAGAAGAGCCTAGATGAGGGGAGGAGAAGGTAGGCACGGGCGGTGCCACAGAGGGCCTCCTGCTGGAGAAGCAGCAGCGGCTCAACCACGAGGTGTGTGTGGATCCAGCCCCTTGGGTCTCAGCACATGTCCGTTCTCTGGAGCGAATCCCTCCCAATTCACGTCTGTCCTTCTCCCCAGGGACGATGCCTTCTCGGACAGCCTGAGCCAAAAGGCCGACAGCGAGGCCAGCAGTGGGCCACTGCTGGACGACAAGGCCTCCTCCAAAAACGACCTCCAGTCCCCCACGGAGCACATCTCGGATTACGGCTTTGGGGGGGTGATGGGCCGGTAGGAAACGCGGATTCATTCTTTGCGGCTAGTACAGTGCCGGTTTGTGTCTGACTGGGGAGAAGCAAGGGCACAGGAGGGAAAGGGGGAGGCTGTTGTGGCCCCTTCTTCCCCACGAGATATGACATGGGGCACACCTGGTGGGCTGGCTGGAACTGGCCTAGAATGTCAGGTAGAAAGTGATCCAGCTTGGGGCAGAGGTGGAGAAAGAGGAGGAAAGACATATTGGCAACCAATGCTTTTTATTTAAAATAATAATAAACGGGAAAGAGAGAGTTGCAAGTTGGCAAGTATTTTTCCTCTCTGTCTCCAGTTCTTACACCTCCTCCCCACTTTCTGTTGAAGACCTAAGTTGTTATATTTAAAAATGTAAAGCTCACTTAGTCCCTGAAGTGCACTGCAGAAACAGAAGCCTCACACCCACTTCGTGGGGGCAAATTGACACTCGGCTCCACGCACATATTTGGTGGGAGCAGATTTGCCAGTTTCTTCACTCCTGCGTGTGGGCGGGGCTGTCACATGATCTTTCCGCCAGGTATGGAGCTGGGCTCCTCACTCCCTCTACAGGTATAGTCCAAAGCACGTGGTTGTTTAAAGAAAAAAATACAATAAGGAAAAGAGAAGGAGGGAGAGAGGGAGGCTGTCGTGGCCCCTTCTTCCCCACAAGATGTGACGCTGGAAAGGAAAGCTGGCAGTGTGTCACTGCTTTCTTAATCGAATTCTCAAAATGTCATATTCTTTGTTTTTCTGGTGGAGAGGTCATGGGATCAACCCACACGTGGGGCACTTGCAGATAAAGCCAGAGAAATCAACCACAATAGGAACACATGTTTATGAAGTTATTTCAGCAAAAGTCCCAGTGCCTCTTTTCAGTGTATTCTGTTCGGTTCAGGGTGCTGATAAGTGATAGAATCAGGGGAGATGGACGGTTGGGGTAGGTAGATGACAGAGTCATGGTCCCTTGACTTCCAGGGGGGCCGTATCTTCTCCTGCCTCAATTTCCCTCTCCCTCTGTCCTCTCTCACCTACCTTCTTCTCGTTCTTTCTTTCCCAGTACTCTTCCTCTCGAACACCAATGTTTTGGTGCTGTTGGGGTGCCCACAGGCGGTGCTTAGCTTGGCTGGTGGCACAGGGTCTAAAGCGCTGCTGACCACACTGAGCTTGGTCCCCGTCACAATCCATTCCCGCACTCTGCCCCTTTTCCCCGCCCCCTTGCCACTTCCAGCCTTCCCTCCCCTCACCAGTGCCTTTGAGTCTTCAGTGCCCTCCATGGGACACAGCAAAATCTCCTGTGGGTAGAACCTCTTCAAAGTGCTTTCCCACCCACTGAACCTCCCTCAGAAGGTGGGCAAGGAATATTATGCCCATTTAACAGATTAATAAAGTGGGTCTGAAAGAGGTCACTGGAAAGTCTGTGACAGAGACAGGACAAGAATTCGCCTTCCTGATAGACACTCTAGTCCCCTTTTCACTCCACCACAGCCTCCCTGAGGGGTGAAAGGTATCCAAGTGCACGAAAGGCGTTCCAGTGATGCACATTTTACTCTTAATGACTAGTTGTCCAAGGTCTGGAAAAGCCTCATAGGAACAGCCTTTGGTGACAACACTGGGCTGTGGTCAGTTCCCAGGGGCGCCTCCTGAGCCTAGAACCCAGTGTCCTGAGCCCCAGCCCACGCTGTTTTCACCAGGCTTGTTGTCTGTGCTGCCCCACGGAAACCAGGGCCATCTTTCAGGGAGCTTGCAGGGAGCTGGTAACTCTTTGGTATAGTCAAGCCTCAATGCCTCAGACCAGTCGGAGGCCCTTTGGAATCATGGAGACCTCTAAACCGCTTAAGAACATACCATGAGCCCACCTAACCGGGAGCGAAGTGTTCCCAGGTTGAAATCCTTCTGGCCCTGACCTAACGTGTAGACGAGATTCACTATGTAATTGGCACCACCCCCGGCTGGAGCTTGGAACGCCCCTGACTCCTTCGTGTGCGCAGATGAAACCCGCGGGCCTGAGTCACGTGCTCAGACAGTGCCTTCCCTGCAGAACCGCAGAGTCTGGCTGAACGAGGCTTTACTATACCCACTCCCTAGACTAGTGTGTAGCGTGTGGCCTGGGGGTTGGCTGACCCGTGTGACACTGGCCAGAGTTGACCTCTGCCCCACGCCCCCGCCCCCTGGCTCCTTTGCAGAGTGCGGTTACGATCTGATGGAGCAGCCATCCCCAGGCGCCGAAGCGGGGGAGACACACACAGCCCGCCCCGGGGCCTGGGCCCCAGCATAGACACGCCACCCCGGGCCGCCGCCTGCCCCAGCAGTCCCCACAAAATCCCCCTCTCCCGGGGGCGGATCGAGAGCCCCGAGAAGCGGAGGATGGCGACGTTCGGGAGCGCCGGCAGCATCAACTACCCCGACAAGAAGGCGCTCTCCGAAGGGCACTGCATCCGGTCGACGTGCGGCTCCACCAGGCACAGCAGCCTGGGGGACCACAAGTCCCTGGAGGCCGAGGCCCTGGCAGAAGTAAGGGCCGGCGGGAAGGCAGGCTGCACCAGCCGACACCCAGAGGGGCAGGGGGTGGGCACCTGCAGACGGGGGAGCCCCTTCGCCCTTCAGGCCAGGCTCAGGCTAAGCCAGACGTGAGGTAGATAATGAGCTGGCCCCCCTGTGGGAGCGGAAGCTGGATGGGTGCAACTGCTGGCTGGGGCTCCCGTGAAGACCCAAGGGCCCAGTCTCCAGGGCCAGAGGTGGGATTCCCGGATGTGGGGATGTGGTAATGGCAGACGTCTCCATAACATGGCAAGATTGTGCTCTTCATGTTTTCATTCGTTCATCTTGTCATTCATGCGTTCATTTGTTCATTCATTCATTTATTGACAAATAACTGATTGCGCATCTGTTGTGTGGCAGTCACTGGCTGGCGCTGAGAGTATAACTGACCTAAAATGGATGCAGGCCCTGCCCACATGGAGCTTATGGTTTAGAGAAGAGAGAGATGCCAACCAGTAACACACACAGCTGTGAAATGGCAGCTGGGTCAGGAGTCTTGAAGGAGGGGACTCTGCGTTTCAAGAGTGCTTTTAGAGTTTTGTGTTTTTTAAAATAACTTTAAAAAAATCTGGATGAGAAACCTGTGTGATTTTTACACTTGCCAAGCAAACCAAACAAATCCATTTAAGAAATTGTTATGAGACAGTTTGTTTAGGTTGTTTAATAATTTGCATAGCTACTTTCCTGTGTTTTTGATAGTTTTATCATAGTTCAGAAGTTTCCATTTTTCCCTCTGGAACTTGGCAGGGTGCCCATTATGTATCCCCTTCCCAGTGTTTTCTCCCAGTTTAGAAAAGAGAGACAGTTAGAACCTTCGGGTCGGTTAGGATTGTATTGTGAAGAGTGGCCTTGAATCCCTGTTCACAAGGGGAAGTGGAAATCTGAGAGCTTGGGGGCTGTGTTCGAGAGGAGGCCAGGAAAGGTTAGCAGGGATATCAACACAGCAAGTGAAACACCTCGCAGGATCTAGTTTGGCCCCAGGTCCCAATGCCCACTCCCAAGGTATCAGCATCTTGGCATGGGTCCAGCAGAGCAGCCGGGCAGCCTGCTGGTCCCTCTATTGTTGGAGGCCATTCTCTTGGGAAGCATTGCCCTAGCATCCGCCGTCACCTGGAAGGTCAGGCCACCTGAGGCCTGGCCCAGAGCCCTTTACACGGAGAATCAAATGAAGTCTACGCCACTGTTTCCAAAGTAGGTCCCACAGCAGACTGGTTCCATGGGGTATTAGTGGAGGGGAAAAAGGTGTTCTATGGTCAAGAAAGTTTGGGGAATGCTGGTCTTGCAAATTTGAATGGGTTGTCTGCAACAAGCATTATTAAATATGTTGATGTGCCTTGTGAATCTTCAAGAAAGAGAGCAGGGCACACCCATCTCCCAGACTTCTTTGACCTTTAGTCCCAGAGCATTTTGCAAGAGCGGCCTAAAGAATACACGTGGGGCATGCCGCTCGCATTTTCCGTCTGCAGACATATCTACACACGCTAATTTGATAGCTGCCATTCGATAGCAGAGCATGGGAAACGGTATGTAAATAGCCAAGGGCACCCTGGATGGCCTCCAGCCTGCTCAGCATTGGCTCTGATGAGCCCTTGACATTGCAGGCTGCGGAGGGCAGCTATGTAGTAGTAGGTGGAGTTACCTGAAATCCTCTGGTCTCAAAATGTCTTTTAGGATTTAGATTGGAGCCCAGTTAAAGAGGCAGTTTGGGGATCTGGCAGCACCGCCATCCAAGGTGGGAAGGTCTCGTTCGGGAGGAGGTGAAAAGGGATCGTTTTCCCCCGCTGTCCGTGCTCCCCAGCGCCTCTCTGCAGCTCCACTCTGAGATCACGGCATCACCTCTCAGACTAACGCAAGGCTCACGCCTAAACCCCCCAGCTGATCTTTCTCTGGACTCGCTGTCTTCCTGGCTCAACTCTGCGAGGGTGGAGTGGTGGTGGTGGGGATGGTGGTGGAGGGGCGATAATTATATTTTATTGATTAGTTTTGCCTTTTGGCTCCTGCTGGAGTAGAGCAGACAGAGTAGTGATGTCTGTGGGGGACTTTAAGCAGACTGGGACGCAGAAGGCGGGCTTGATCACTGCAGGGTTGGGATGTAGCAAAGGTTGGGACAGGACTGCCTTCTCTCCTGTCAGGCGGGACCCCCGTCACAGCCCCACAGTTATTCCTTGTAGGTAAAGGCACAAATAGCATCTTCTTTAAAGTAGACAGTGTTAAGGGCAAAGGATAAAATGTCCTGGGGAAGCATAAATGCTAATATTAGCCATTAGCTAATCATCAGTAGTCTCTTCACCAAACAAGATGATAGGCTGGGACCCTGATGGAGGCCAGATTGGAGCCTGTCGTGGAGGCCCAGCGGGCAGGAGCCGCCTGAGGACAGGGGAGGAGAGGAGGTGAAAGAAGACGTGGACGGGGAAGGGGCCGGCAGGACACCTGTGGGCACCAGCCCCATCAGTCTGACCAGACTTTCAGTTTTCCCAGAGCTGCCCCAGGGCAGAAAAGCTAGTGTGTCTCAATAGTCATCCCGGAGCCTGAGGTGGGTCAGCACCTTCCAGCAGCGGTTCTGTCCCTCCTTGGCCTCTCGGTGGCCCAGCTCAGCCTGAGCAGCTCCCCCTGCCTCTGTGTGGAGGCATCCCTGGGAAACCCCACGGGAGCCGAGGACTCTGGCTGAAGGGAGTGTGAAAACCACCATCCACCAGTTCACAAAGTGTCATCACGTCCACTGTCTCATCCCATCTTCACGGCCAGCAGGGGGCTTTCGGCACCTGGACCGAGTGTGGTGCGGAGCCACTGAGACTTGCCCAAGGTTGCCCAGCAGCGGTAGCAGAGGAACCTTTTTCCCTCCCAAACCTGGGCTCTGCATCCAGGCCCAGGGCTCCTGGGTTAAATGCTGTCATCCAGCTCCAGTGCTCACTCCTGGAATGCTGAGCCCCAGGTCGGCCCTCTGGGCTGCCAGAATCTCTCTCTGTGTCATTCAAAGTGCTCTCATGCTGATGAGCTCTTAAATATCACAACATCCCTGGGAATTGTGTCGGCAGATGAAGATTTTTGTTGCTTTTTAAATTTTCCATTTTTAAAAAAATTGTTCTGATTATAATACAGAGAAGAAAGTAACAGTCCTATCATCCTGGGGTGAGCATTGCAAACATTCTGATATACAACCTCCACACAAATTTCCTATGGACAAAGGAGAGATATATTTTTAATAATAATAGTTAGGGGCATGAGCGCTGGAGCCAGAACTACTATGCTGCTAAGTAGCTGTGTGACCTTGGACAAGTTACTTAACCAGTCTGAGCTTCCATTTCCTCATGTGTGACGTGAGCGTAATGGTAGTTCCTACCAGATAAGTGAGAGGCTTAAATGAATTGTTAGGGGAAGGGGCTTGAATTGGTGCTCGGTTTTAGCTGTTATTGTCATTGTTATTGTCATTATTTGGAAATACTCACTAGGTACCAGGTGCCATGCCATGCTCTTCGCAGGGACCATATCATTAAATACGCTCATCAACCCCTTGAGGTCAGTATTATACGTGTCTGTAATCTACAAATGAGGATTCTGTGACTCAGAGAGGTAAGGTGGCTTGCCCACAGTCACACAGCAGGGAAGTCACAGAAATAGGATTTGAACCCAGGTCTGTCTGACTGCAGAGCCTGCCACCACTAGGTCTGCGATACTCACACTGATTTTCCTTATGGTTATAAGAGTCCCTGGGATCCAATCTCCATCCCTTCCATGAGATTTGTGGGGAAGCCTCCCTAAGAAGCCTACAAGCTGGGTAGCAGCCCCAGAAGGGTTAGATCCCAGCCCTCCAGACTCTGTGCTGACGAGCGCTCTCCCTGTCCCCAGGACATCGAGAAGACCATGAGCACAGCTCTGCACGAGCTGCGGGAACTGGAGAGGCAGAACACAGTCAAGCAGGCGCCAGATGTGGTGCTGGACACCCTGGAGCCCCTGAAGAACCCGCCAGGCCCCATCAGCTCAGAGCCGGCCAGCCCCCTGCACACCATCGTCATCCGCGACCCCGACGCCGCCATGCGTCGCAGCAGCAGTTCCTCCACCGAGATGATGACCACCTTCAAGCCAGCCCTGTCCGCCCGCCTGGCCGGCGCCCAGCTGCGCCCGCCCCCCCATGCGGCCGGTGCGGCCCGTGGTCCAGCATCGGTCCAGCAGCAGCAGCAGCTCGGGCGTGGGCAGCCCGGCCGTGACGCCCACCGAGAAGATGTTCCCCAACAGCTCGGCCGACAAGTCGGGCACCATGTGACCTGCGGGGTGGCGGGCACCGCCCCGGCCCGCTGTGGCCCGCCGTGGCCGAGGGTGGCCTCCGTGACTCCCACGTCCTCCCGGTGCTCCTGGCCTTGTCGGGCAGGGCCCGGAAGGTCAGCCTGGGAGCGGGTCTGTGTGGAGCTGAGGCCCAGGCCCGAGCCACAGCTCGCCTTCAGCCACGTGAATCCACAGGCCTCCCTCCCGTATGCACACAGACGGCCAAGCGGAGAGGAGCAGCCGCCCCAGCCGGAGCCTTTCCCAAGGTCATGGCAAATGTTAAATGGCTTCACCCGCGTATCGTCACTGGAAAGTTATTCTCTCGACATTCTCTCTACATGCATCCATACGTGTGTATGTATGTGTATGTGCATATGTACACGTATATATGTACGTATGTGTCTGTAGGAGTGTGTGTGTGTATATATATATATTTATGCATCTATATACATATACTAGATCTGGACACACATATGAAATGTATATAGGATCTCCTTTTTCTTTTTACAAAACTTAGATTTACCTCAGACCCATGCCACCAAACATCTCCCGCTGAGTTATTTGGTGGGATTTGCAGGGACTTTTCTGGGAGAATTTAAGGCCCACAGTAACTGCGAATGAAGCAATATAGCACTAACCTGCAGAAAAACAAAACCAGTCTCCCCCTGTCTCCAGAAGTTGTGGCCTTCCAGAACAGTCTGCCCCTAAAGGAAGGGTGGGGCAGGCGGTACCCCGGGCAGGCTGCTCCCAGAGGTGGGGAACCCTTCACAGAGCCCGCCCCCCCGTCCACCCCAGAGACCCTGCCTTTCCACATGGAGGCCAAGACCAACTGCACCCCAAAGGCATGGAGGACGTTGGCGAGAAGAGCCCTGACTGTAGCGGCCTGTGTTCGACCGTAGAAGAGGGGATGGTGAGAGCCTGAGCCCCATCGTAGCGCAGTATTATGTGTGGTTGGGAAAAAGGAAAAAGAAAACCCAAACAGTGGTGTGGAACACTTCAAAACCTAGAAACGCTGTAGGAATAAATCTGTGGTAACTATAGAGGTTTAACTTATACCATTTTCAAAATATTTAATTTTGTCTTTTCCTCTTTCTACTAATTATACTGTGTCAAAATCTGGAACTAAACAGGCAAGGAGACTTTGAGTCCCATCATTTTAATTTGAAATCAGGCCGTGACACGCTCTGGCTGGTGGCCTCTTGCATGAACCACATGGGACCATAAGTGCCCACCTCAGACCAGGGCCAGGGAGGGAGTCCTTGGCACTTGCCGTCCTAGAGAACGCTTCGGTGGACTTTATGCAATGAAATATGCTTCCCTCTCCCCTTTCCCTTCCCCTTTGCCCACCTCCTCCAGCACATTTAACTCAATTGAAAATATGGGGTTAGGTTTGGGGGGGCGTGTCACTCACCTCACTGAACCTCTGTCTCCTGCTCCATAAAAATGTAAGCGAGCAAGCCATGCAACCTAGAAAGCATTGTGCCAACACGATTGCTCTCTTCACGGTCATCACTAAGGTGAAAACCATCCAGCGCCATCCTTTTGAAACCTCCTAATGGCATTTGAGAAGTGGGCAGTGGAATTTTCCTGCCAGCTTCATAAGAGCCATGAAGCCCGGTCCTGCAGGTACATCACCTCTTGACATTCCATCATTACCATTTCAGCCCATTGGATTAAGTTTCGCCCTCTCCTCTGGTCCCCAGACGGGGGGACCTATGAAGCCACGTTACCTAGGTGTATAGGGGTGGTGAGCCATGCTGCCTTGCCTGAAGCACTGGCCTTGAGAGCACACAGTGGAGGAAAGAATAAGAAAGGGCACAAAAAGAGAATGCCAGGGAGAGGCCAGTGACAAACTTGACCTTCCTTGTTTTGCCTATAACTCCAGGAAATGAAAGAGCCTCAGAATGAGCTAGGAGCCCTCTGTCTTTTTAGCACATAAACATACCCCCATATTACAGGTTAGGGGAGGAAGCAAGGCCTTAGGATGGCTGTGACTTGTCCAAGATTTAATAGATGGCTGAGAGTGGGGCTGGGTCCAGCTCCTAAAGTCATTTATTTGCAAGGCTGCTGTGCTGTTCAGCGGGATAAGAGACTTCTCATGTCCACCCCAGAGAGACTCGCAGACCTTACATGCAGTGGCCTCCTGTGCAAAATGCCACATTGTCTGCCATGACTACCAGACGAAAAGTGAAAATCTGAGTTGACAGATCTGTTGCCTGAAATACATAACACCAGTCAGATCATGTGGATTTTCCTCTGAAATGACTAACTTCATCTTTCCTCATTGAAAACAGGCCTGCCTTTCACTGAATTACCTGAGGGCAGAGCCTTTGCCGTTTTCTTTAGGCACCCATTCTTCCATTGGGAAATGGCTGGTGAGTTCACATTTAGGGAAGCTCACACCCCACTCATCCAGCTCCAAATCTGAGCCTTGACGCAGAACCACGTGGAAAAGTACTTCCCCCTGCCCCACCCATCTGGCGCCCTGCATGTCTCAGGCCCCCTCCACGCGCATCCAGGCCCGCCCACTGTCACGAGCATTGGCATTCTCGTCCTGACTCCTGCCTGTGTTAGTCCACTATATATTGCTGTATTTGCTTAAATGCTGGAAAGTAACTGTTAAAATGTGAAACTGTAATTTTTTAAAAGGCTACAGTGAAATCACAGCCAATGCCACTCACCAAATCTTTGCACCTAGTAGATAGATCAGCGTAAAAAACAAGTACCAGAAACCTAACTGTACAGTGAGCGTGGGGGGGAAACGTAGTAACCTAGTTAGTAGTCCTCAGTATAACCAGTTGTACAAGGGGGAGTGGTGTTTACCTGCTTGTCCATCACGATTACCGAAAGCTGTACTGGTCAGTTCATTGATAACGGGCAATTTTTTTTTTTTTTTTTTTTCTTCACAGAACAGTTTCTTAACCTTCAACTTACCCTGAGGTCAGCCTTTTGTCTTTATGTGTTACTGGTGTTCAGTCTCTTTTAGGAATGAACCAGCAAGATGTTCATTTAAAACTGACCAAAGACAATTCATTCCTGGTCTAGTTTCCTGGGCCTGGGGCCCAGCCTCCGGCCACTAAGGACCTTTCTTGGATAAAACGGAGAATGAGCCGTGCTTCCTACCCCTCTCTCACTCTCTCCCTTTAGTCCCCTTTCCTCTTAAAGAGCTGCTCTGAGCTGTGGGATGCTGTGAAAAATTCTTGCCTTTCCTTGTTTTCAGTGCTAACGATTTCTCACCTTGAAGCGCCTTTTGAACCCCAGACAGAGCGCACAACTGGAGGGAATTGTCAGCTTGGGAATTAGACTTGGGAGTCTTTTTCTCTGAGGTCGCTGGGCCCAGGGGCAGGAGAGAAACGGATTCCTGAGGGTCGAAAGGTTCCTATTCCATGAAGAAATCCAAGTGGGAAGAGATGCAGGGAAGTGGAGTCATCCCTCGGCTGCCGGCGGAACTCGCAGCTCAGCGATCTGCCTTATAAACAAACACTCCAGAACTGGCTGGCGGTACCCCCAGGGGGCCAGCACAGGGAAGGGCCTGGTGTGGGGCTTGCTTCCCTGTTGGAGGCCCTCGGAGTGCCTTGTCAGGGGGATTTCTTTCTCATTCAGGAGGCACGGATGCAGAGGACTTCCTGGGACCTGGTCATTACCTGGCGCTCAGCGCACGTACACAGCTGATGGCAAACCATGAGGCCTGATGGAATGGTTCTTCCTCTCAGTCTCTCTGTCCCTAACTTTTTGTACTAGAGCAAATGCCTCATCCTCCTGAGAAACCCAGAAAGAAGGACGGCTGGCTCACAACCATGGGGGTTAGGGGCTGCTGGGTTCAGGGAGGGAGGCCTGGAGGAACAGGCAGGAAGTGGGTGAGCCGAGGTGTTGCTAAGATGATTTTCTGCTGTGCAGAGCTAATGGTGATGTTTCATGGCAACTTCCCCGGTTCTCTGGGGTCCCTGCTCCTCTGAGCAGCCGTGTGGAGAATTCCACACATACCTAAGGCTGCTGGGGGAGCTGAGGGCAGGGGCTTTGCTGCCAGGTCTGCGTCCTCCTTGCCTCTCTGAGGTTGATCTGCCAGGGTCCCGCCGTCTCATCCCCTGGGACTGCCCCTTGCCGACACCTCCTTTCTGTGTGAAAGGACAAATGACAGGCAAACGACAACCTTGAACCAGAGCAGCCAGAGTGCGTTTTGCTTCCCTCGAATGGAAGTAGCTTCTGGCCAGAGTTTCTGCTCAGGCTCTAGTCCCCGGCAGTGTGACTGTTTACTCGGTTTGGCAATAGGTTTGGTTCTGATTGCTTCAGAGTGGCTGGTCTATTTCGTTTCCTTTGGTTTCCTTCCTCCCCAAACTGTCAGGAAAATCAAACCGAAATCACCCTAGGAGATTGCTGGTTGCCTGTCCCCGTGTGGCGATAAGTGTTGCCCCCTCTCCCGGACATCATTTCTCTACCTTACAACCCAGCGCCCGTGCTGTAGAGTGTCTGACTGGATCCTCTGTCGCGTATTCTGATGGTGCCTGCTGGTTTGACGTGGAGCTATCCTGTGAAATAAAACAGCTTAACTTTTCTCAAACGTGCTCCGGTGGCTTTTTGGAAGGGTGAGGTCGCCCGCTGGGGATGGGGAGGCCCCAGGGGGGTGTTCCTGCCCTCCAGTCCACGGTCAGTGTGCTTCCCCCGGGAAGCATCCCTGAAATGTCCTTTAGCTCAGGTCGAACATTGTGAAGGCCAAGTTTCCAAAGAGGACTACGTCCGCTGCAGAGCTAGCTGAAGGAGGTAAGTGTGGGGTGCCTGCTGGGAAAGCGAGAACCAGGATGGTCAGAGCAAAGGCAAGGGGGAGGGGGAGCCGTCATCTGAGGAGAGGCCTTCCTGAGCTTATGACGCATCAGATCAGCGGAGGCCACTGGATACTACTGCCAGTGTGACTGCACGTGCAGCGTTTTAGCACCTGTTGTCTACACACGTGTGACACAGCCCCTTGGGATTGTGTGTGTGTGCATGTGTGAAGTGTTTTTTGATCACTTATTTCTGTCCCAGACACTAGATTAAGTATGCATGTCTCATCAAATTCTCAAAACAGCTACTGAAGGTAAGTACCCTTCTTAAACCCCATTCTGCAGAAGATGAAATGGAGGTTCTGAGAGGCTCAGCAACTTGTCCGAGCTCAGGCTAGGAAGTGAAGGAGCCCGGACCTGAATTCAGCCCATCTGACCCCGCAGCCGTGCTGTTTACACATTCGTTGTCTTGCCTGCCCTCAAGCAAGCTCATCATAGTGGGATTGGCGGCAGGATCCCGTGATGAAGGTAGCTCCCTGCGGCCCGTAGTCAAGGAATACTCCGGGCCTTTCCTTTCCAGTGAGCCCTCTGGTGGACCTTCACACAGGGGCCTTTGCAGAAGAGAACCAGGTCTTCTGCCAGCCTCAGGGAATCCATGAGTCCCCCCATAGCCACTCACCACTCAGTGGCGGCCTTTCGCTAATTCCAGGCTCCAATGCGGTGCAGCCTGCTGAGGGTCTAGATTTTGGGTGCATTCCATAATCTGTTATCTGGCTCAAAGCAACCGTGCTTGCTTGAGAACCCTGAAAAAGAAGCCTGTCATTCAACAAGTGTGTGGTAAGCACCTTGGTGTGAGCCTTGCCCTAAGTTGGCGGCTGGGGAGACAGATGGACGAGACCCAGTTCCTACCCGCAAGTTGCTTGCAGTCTAATTGCACAAGACGATCCCTCCAGAATCCTGAAATCAACTTTGACTCATTAACGATGCAAAGGACAGCATCTCTGACCCACAGAGGCACAAAGAAAGGACACATTTTAGCTGCCTGTCGGCTTTGCCAGCCCCAAAGCAGTCCATTGCTGGACCGCCCACTTCTGGGCATATCTGTTTAGGACTCTGCGAGGGACGAGCTATCCAACCCACAGAGCCTTAAGGAAAGAGAATTTACTTGCTCACATAGCTGGGAACTCCAGGCGAGGACGGGCTCCAAGCACAGATGGTCTGAGAGTGGCGTGGTCTCCCGGCCGCAGTCCCCTCTTCTCAGGCTGGCTCTACTCAGCTCTGCCTGTTAACTTTATGCTCACAGGGCTCTCCGATATCTTGCCATTGCCCGATGGCTGCGGAAGCTCCCCCTGCCTGCACCTCCTCAGCTTCAACACAAGGCAAGTCTTAGGTTTGATTCACCTTGGTCAGAATTACGCAGCAGGTCATCCCTGAAGCAGCCAGAGGGTCTAAACAACCCCTGGTGCCAAGGGTGGTGTCAACCCCACCCACACCTTCTCTCAGGAATGAATAGTTGCCCAAAGGAGATCCTGGGGGCTGTCCTTGTGCTGTAGACCATGATAAACACTAAATGGTCACTGAGTTGTAGAGTGGTTAGTTACGAAGCAATAGCTAACTGATAGGCTAGAAAAATGCTCATGCAGATATACTCCAACTTTGCACTTATCCCTGGACTCCAGGTTAACTTAACAATAATAAAACTAATATTCATCAAGCACATGCTGGGTGTTCTTCCAAGAACACAGTGCAGAGTACTTCACATATTTCACCTCACTGAAAACTTAAGACCATCCACGGGGTAAATTCTGTTAGCATCCCTATCTGACACATGAGGAAGGTGATGTGCAGGGGCTTTAAGCCCAGGATTCCATACCTGCTCTGGTCCCCTCCTATGACCCCTGCCCCCATCTCTAGGTAAGTGCTTTGTCTTCCCACAGCACCCATTGCCTAAGAGGAGTACAGCCACCCTCGTAGATGTGAATGACTGCAAGGCCAGACTGCCTGGGTTTGAACCCTGGTCCCCCCTCCTTACCAGCAGAGAAGGCTCAGGAAAATTCTCTACAGTTCTGCCCCTCAGTTTTGTCACCTCTAAAGCAGGGACAGTAATGGTACCTGCCTCAGAGGCTTGTCGTGAGAAGTAGATAAGTTAGTACGTAGAACATGCTTGGGACCGTGCCTGGCGCAGAGAAAACCCTCAATAAATGTAGCTGCTATAATGATGATCTTGCCTTCTGGAGAGCCCTAATTCCAGTGCCCCAGTCCCAAAGCCAGATTTGTTGTTTTCCCCAATGGGCCTTGGGGCCTTTGTGTAAATCAGCTAGCTCACCGCCTGCCTCTGTCCCAGAACCCCAAATGGGAACATATAGGTATATAAATACATCTGTATTGAGCATCTACTGTGTGCCAGGCACTGTTCTAAGCGACTTACATGGACTATCTCATTCTCTTCCAACAGAGAGACTATAACGTGTGAACCATTACTGAGCTCCATCAGGTTCAGAGAAGTAAAGTAACTTTCTGAAGATCACACAGTTGATAAGTGGTAAACTTGAATACCTGTGGAAGAGGTCAACTCAAAACATAGGTGGCTGACTTCCCCCCTGCCCCCCATCCCTGCCCTCATATTAATTTCTTTGTTTTCAACGTGCCCGGCCTAGGTCTCCATTCCACTGATGGCAAACATATAGACACCCGTGACTGCTCAGACCCACCAAGACTCCTGGTGACAGCTCCTTCCTGGCCCCCAGATATACAGACGCTACTTAGACAAAGTGGCTGCAGGAGGGCAGGGGTAGGGCTGAATTTGACTCTTTGTCCCCTATAGGCCCAACGCAGGCACTTTAGTGAAAGGTCGATTAAATGCAAGGATGAGATTCAAAAAAAAATGCATAAGGAATGCGTGGGGTGATTGCTCTTCTGCATTTCTTCCTCAAAGCTTGGGCTCACGTCCAGCCCGATACTCTACTGCCATCATGTGGCTGTTTGTAAAATGGCAGGTGGGATCTGTGGTCTCCAATTTTTACTGTGAGAAATTTCAAACTTCGAGAATACAGAGGATAGTGTAACCTATTATGTCTATCATTTACATTTAACAATTATTTAAATTTTTCCAAGTTTGCTTTATATTTTTAAAATTTCAAATAAATCACCATCATATTTTACCCTGAGATACATCAGCATCATCTCTAAACATGACATTTTTCTACCTAATGACAGTCTCATGTTTACAGCTAATCAAATTAACAATAATGTCTCAGTATAATTTAATACCTAATTCATACTCAAGTTTTAACGATTGTTCCCCAAAACGTCTTTTAAAGTTTGGTTTGCTCAAATCAGGAGCCCAACAAGGGCATAGTGGGGTTACATCTCAAGTCTTTTTTATTTTAAAACAAAACTAACCTCTGGGCATGACTTGGGAAGAACTCTGGCTTGCTTTCTGGTAGAATGCCCCATGGTCTGGATTTCTTTGATTGCTTCCATGAGCTGTCAGTTCCCTGTGGCTGCCCTCCATGTATGTTTGTGAGGTAATAGAAAATATGTGCACTGCTCTCTGCCCCAGTTCCTGGCACAGAGCCCCTAAAGCCCTCCTAATTTCCTAAGTGATAAGATCACTAGGGGCACCTTTTTTTCTAACGAGAGGACTCTGGTGGGCTCCTGGATGACTCCAGGATGCGGTCTGGTCACCAGAAAAGTCAAGCTATCATTAGAAGCTTGGAATTTTCAGCCCGCCCCAGCCTACTCCAGAGAGGGGAGAGGGGCTGAAAATGAGGTTCATAATTGATCATGCCTACTTGAGGGAGCCTCCATAAACTCCCAAAGTAGGGGGTTCAGAGATCTTCCAGGGGGACAAACACACCCACACTGGGAGGGTGATGCACCCCAACTCCACCGGGACAGAAGCTCCTGTGCCCGGCATGCTCCTAGACCTCACCCTGTGTGTCTCTTCATCTGACGGTTCATCTGAGTCCTTTGTCATAGCCTTTAATGAACTGGTAAGTGTGTTTCCCTGAGTTCTGTGAGCCACTTTAGCAAATTAATCGAACTCAAGGAGGGGTCGTTAGAACCTCTGATCTACAGCTGTTGCTCAGAAGCCAGGCAATAACATGAGTTTCTGATTGGCATTTGAACGAGGTCGGGGAGGCAGGCCTGTGAGACTGAGCCCTTGCCTTGACCTGCGGGGTCTGACAGCATCTCTGGGTGGACAGTGTCAGAACTGAGTTCAGTTGTAGGACAGCCAGCTGGGTCACAGAGAATTGCTTGTTGTGGGGAAACACCATGCATTTGGGGACCAGAAGTGTGCCGAGTGTCACATGTGGCTAGCGATGGAGACTCACGGGAAGAGAGACGCATTAGGGAGCGTTCCCTACACAGAAGAACTGAGTTTATCTGATTCAGTCTCGTAACCTGGGAACTGGATCTAAATGTTTGATTAGGTTCAGTTTCACCATTTCAGGCAGGAATGCTTCCTGGAGGGTGAGTACTCCACATCATGGCGCATCAGGGACTGTGTGCTGTTTGGTGCCCCCTTTCAGGATTGATGAGATGGGTTAGTGGGTTCAGGTGGGTTCACCCTCCGCCTCCCACCATGGCCTGATCATTTGGAACCTAAGTATCCTGTCCCTCAAGAACCTCCCACCCAATGGTCTTACAATGATTTTCTAATTTCATTTCTTCTATATTTATCAGCTAAAATTCTCGTCAACAGGGGCTAGTATTTCCCTAAAATACAGTTCATTCTGGAGGAGAAGAATAAATGCTTAATTCTTCCTCCTTATCTATCAACCTTCAGAGTAAGAAGCCAATACAATCTCAACCTCCAATGGTAGCAAATGAGGGCTTTCTTTTCTTCTGCTGAGGCTCATTATAAATTCCTGGATTTTCAAATATTCATTGCATTCCAATCCATTGCAATCCACATTCTTTCTGTGGCTTAAGTCTGCAGGGGCAGCTTCAGGATGGCTCCATTAGTTTTGGGCAACTCCCTCATTTGGGCACAATAAGATTTTCCAGGCTCCTCTTCCACCTACTCTGCCCCAGACCTAAAATCAGCCATGTCTCCAAGGAGCCCTGATTTCTCTTCATGGGGACAGTATTTAGGGACCCCAATCTGTGCACTAGTAAGTGGTGGGGCTGAGATTTGAACTCAGGCAGTCTGACTTCAGAGCTGGTGCTGTTAACCTCTCTGACCTCTGGTTAACAACAGGTATTAGTAATAATTATAACTATTACTCCTACTGCTATAACTGGCCACTCACTACGTGTCAGATACCTTGGTAGGTGCTTCCCAAGATTTAAAAAACAAAGTTATTCTAACAACCCTCTGAGATAGGCATTGTTACTCTTATCCTAGAAAAGAGGAAACTGAGGCTCTGAAAGGTGAGTGACTCATCCAAGGTCACCAGGTCAGCGGAAGAGCATAGATGCAAACTGAAGTCTGTGTGACTCTAAATCTTGTTCCCCTAGTCACCAAAGAGACTTCTGTCCTGCGTGATTCCCACCCTGCCTCCTTTCAGTGGTCCCCCGCTTTTCTCCCTTAGCCCCAGGCACTCCCTGTATCCCAGGGCCCCAGAGCCCCTGGGCCAGGTGATCCACCCAGGGAGCATTTGTTGGGCGCCCCCTGCACTCACAGCTGGGGCTGGGGCACAGCTGGTCTAGTCGGGGAGATGAAGTAGTTGCCATGTGGTGTATTTGTGCTATAACATGAGAGGGGCAACCTGCTTTAGCACCCCCAGAGGGCACTCAACGCTCCCAAGGGGGCTCTGGGAATCTAAACAGCCTTTAAGAATCAAAGAATTGGAGCTTGAATGGGGGGGGGCG
Organism: Phocoena sinus; assembly: GCF_008692025.1. NCBI lineage: Eukaryota > Metazoa > Chordata > Mammalia > Artiodactyla > Phocoenidae > Phocoena > Phocoena sinus. Next base: position 7,699,652 of record NC_045773.1, read on the forward strand.
TGTTTCCAGACATCATGACAGATGGTGGAGATTTTTCTGGAGCAGGACTCAGCTACACACCCCTGAATTAGTTCCAGGTATAGGGCTGCCTCCTTATAGGAGGAATGGCTTGGAGCCTGTGGAGACAGGAATTGTTGCATAGAAGAATTGTCTTGCTCTGGCACCTGTAAAATCCAGCACCAGATTGGAAGCAGAGTACTGGTAAGTATCGGGATCAAAGAGAGCAGGAGATGGCTCTGGAAAGAGGAGGGACCAGTAGGACTGGGGCTGTACCTGGGGTCTCCCAAACTAGGCTCCAGGCAGGCAAAAGACTCCCGGGGAGGGTCACTTTGGTTTTTGCTCACTATAGCAGTTAGCCATTGCTGTGTAACAAACACACCCCCAAACTTAGTGGCTTAAGACAATAGACATTTTTTATTTACCACGATCCTGTGGATATATTGAGCAGTTTTATGGGCAGGGCTGGCTGGGCTGCTCTTTGCTGTAAGCAGGTAGCTTGCCTGGGGTTGGATGGTCTGGGATGGCCTCACCCACATGTCTGGCAGGTGACTCCATGATGACTTGGCCACTGTCCCTCAACATGCAGGAGGATTCTTAGGGTTTGTTCACATGCCGGCCCTGGGGCTGGGTCTCCAGGGTGGGAGTGGCTGGTGAGAACAAGGCAGGGTCTACATCTTCTACATCTAGGAGGAGTTAGAGGGTGGCCTTGTCATAGGGATAGAGTCCCCAGTAAGCACAGAGCCCAAAGCACCTTCACCTCCTCCAACTGCTGCCACCTGGTCCAGCCCCGTCACAGCCCCTGACGGGTACATCTACGCTTTTCCCACTAAAATCCTTTCATCACCCAGCAGCTAGAAATGAAATGTAGATGAAAGTGTGAATGATTCTAAATCTTTTAAAAATGTAAATCTTTTGAAAATGTAAATCAGATCATGTCACTTCCCTGCCTAAAACCCTCCAAGAGCTCCCCATGGGGGTTATGGAAACATCATAACCCTGGCATCTGACACTCACACGGCACTTGCTTATTAGGTGCTAGGTGCTGCTCTAGGCACTTAAATTACAATAACTTATTCAATTCTCACAACATCCCTATAAAGCAAATACTACTATTATCACCCCATTTTACAGATGAGAAAACCGAGGCACAGAGAGGTTAAATAATTTGTCCAAGTTAACATGGATTAAAACCCAAACTCTTTTCTCAAGGCCTGGAACTCTCCACAGCCCCGGTCTTTACATGGCTGCCTCTAGCTTATCAGATGTCATCTTCTCAGAGAGAGCTTCCCAGATCAGCCAGTTTATAGCGTCTCCGCACTCTCTACCACACCATCCTCTCTTGTTTTCACATCACTTCCCATTTTATTAAATGAGCTTATCTACTCCTTTTCTTACATTCTCCCTTGTTTCTGTCCTGGCCCCATCCTCTGCCAAGGTGTCAGCTCCTGAGAGCAGGGACCACGACTCTTGTTCACCTCTGAATTCCAGCACCTGGAAGAGGTGGGTACCGGCTCAATAAACATTTGTTAGAATTGAGGGAGGAAAAGAAGGAGGAAGAGAGGGAAGAAAGAAGGGATAAAGCCTCCTTCAATATTCCCCTCCCATGCCTAGAATGAGGCTGGGTCCTGGAGGAAGAATGGAGGACAAAGAGGAGTGTGATTACGAGAGACCCCGGCAAGGAACTCGGGGACCTGGGACCCCTCAAGGTACAGCCAGACCAGGCCCCACACTCAGCTGGGAGAATGTTCTCCTGATTAGGGTTGTCAGATTTGGCAAATAAAATACAAGATGCTCAGTTAAATTTGAATTTCAGATACACAGTGAATAAATCTTTAGTTTAAGTATGTCATGTGCAATATTTAGGATATACGCATATTAAAAAACTGTTTGCTGTTGATCTGAAATTCAAATTTGCTGGACATCCTGTATTTTATCTGGCCACCCTATCCCGGATCCTCTCTTTGCGCTAGTGCAACAAGAGATTCTACTGAGCACTGGCTTTTTCTGAACGGAACGTTTTGTTTTTACTCCTGAATAAGGAAGTGCAATCTCTTTATTGATCTAACAGGAGGAGAATGTCTGTGGAACCAGCAGCTTGTTAGAGGAGACTGGCTCCTGCGGGTGGATAAATACTGTGGGGAGGGCAAGGCAGATGCTTTGTCCTGAGCTCAAAGTGGCTTTCAGAACCTGCCTGTGCCCTTGTGTGGACTTTCCTTCCCTGGCCCAGAGGTGGGCTTGAGTGGGTGCTATTGAAGAGGGCAGGAAGGGAACTGCTTGGCCAGGGAGGAGATTTATGGGTATGTGGGCTTATTCCAGAGATTCACTCATTCATTCTGTCCCACCAAGCAGCTGGTGGCAGGAAGTCAGAGACGAATGGTACCGGGTGCTGCCCTGGAGGCTCTCCAGAGACGGGGAGATGGATTTGGACCCCAAGGCCAACGAGTGATGCCTGCTTCCAAACCTGTCTTCATAGTTTAATAGGAAGTGTGCATTTCTTTCCCTGTCTTGTCTCTCTCTCCCCTTCCTTCCCCATTCCTTTTCTCTTTTCTCATCTCCTCTCTATCCTTTTCTCACCTCCCCAGAGCTTTGCCACCTTAAACCTTGTAGCCAACTGGTACCATAAAAGAACAATTACTGGTGCACTCAGGCTTGGGATCTGGTCTTGGTCTCATTTCCTTTGTCTTCCCAAGCCTACCCCATCTCCCTGCATCCAGGGCTAGGCAATGCATCCAGCACAGCCTGGATCCAATACATCCAGCGCAGCCTGGAGTTCATTTACATGCCCCTTTCTAATTGGCTGATAGAAACCCACTGCCTCCCCTAACCTGCCACTCCCCACCTTCCTGTTGGAGCCCCACTAGGTCTAGCATCCTGGGATCCTTAGACCTCTGCCCTGCGGCCTTGTCTACTCAGTTATTTCTCCATAAAATGGCAGTGGGTGATCCCTTCTGGTTTGGGGTTAAAAGATCTAGATTCAACGTCGGACTTTGCCACTGACAAGCTGTGTGATCTTGAATGAGTCCTTTTGCCTCTCTGAGACTCAGTTCCTACATCTATAAAATGGGAATAATTCTCATGATGGGGTCCTTATAAGAATATTCTGTAGGGCTTAATATGGACGCAAGCCAGACTGCCCAAGTCAAATCCTTCCTCTTCCACTTACTAGCAGAACGCACTATACCAGTTATCTATTTATTTCTCTTTCCTCATTTGGTTGGAGTGAGTCTGAAATAAGTCAACATACGTAAAAACATCTAGAACAGTGCTTTGCATACAAAGTGCCTAATAAATGTCAGCTATTGTTGTGATGGATATTAAAGTCCTTTGTCCAAATGCTGTTAATATCATTATTGCCCAATGAGTCTTTGGGCACAGGCTGGGAAAAATCAATTTAATATATCTCTGACTCAGGGGCCAGAGTTCCTTATGAAGAGAGCCCAAAAGAGTGAAGCCTTAATCTCTCTGAGCCTCCTTGTCTTCATCTGTAAAATGGCAATAGCAGCCTCACTTCTGCCTACTTCACAGGGAAGCTCTGACTGGCCAATGGTAAGCACTTAAAAAAAAAATTACGAAGGAATGAATACATGGACCACAGGGGGAAGCAGTGGCAAGCTGCAGGGGTCTTCCCTGAGTAACTGACTTGCTGTATGCTGACGTGCTACCCACGAGACCTGATGTGAAGGAGGCCCACATCAGGCAGCCTATCGATGAGTGCTGAGTTGAGCAAACAGACTGAGTGGTGCCATGGTCAACGCTTCACATCTGGGTAAAGGGCACTCATACTCACTTGGTGAGAGTATAAATGTATCGGTACAGCCCTTTTGGAAAATCACATAGTGCTAGCTATCACAATGTTTAAAGAGCACACAAATTCACCTAGCAGTTCCATTTATAGGAAATCATCCCCCAAATATTCTGGTTCAAGTGTGCCAAGATTTATATAGATAGTGTGTTCATTGCAACTGTTTGCAGTAATGAAAAACTGGAAACAACCTAAATGGTCCTCAGTATGGGTGTACATAAGTAAATTGTGGTATATCTGTATTATGGACTATGTAGCCATTAAAAAGAATGAAGTAAATCTATATGTATTAACATGGAGAGGTCTCAGGATGTATGTAAATAAACCCACAGAAAACCTCAAGTTGACAGAGGTATGCATTTAATATATCAACATTTGTGGGCAAAAAAACCTGTATCTATGTATCTGTACAGGAAATACCTGGAAGGCTACACGCCAAAGTTAAGATGATTAAATTAAATTAACCATCCTATTTGATAAAAGAGCTCCTATTTTAAGGCCAGAGGCCCTATGTGTGTAGTCTGGTCAAAGAAATTGCGTGACTCAGAGAAACTCTATTCACTTTTTTGAGCCAAAGCTTTCTCTTGTGTAAACGAATAATGATATTTACCTCTCAGTATTGTGATGGGGTGAGATGAAATAATGGATGTGAAAACCCCGGCTCTGAGCAGAGACAGCTCATTATAGCAATCAGGGAGGGCGACCGGAAGGAAGAGGCAGGAGCCCAGACCTTGAAAGGTTTGGCAAGGCCTGGATTTGGTTTGATTTTAGGCTGTCTCTTCCTAACATTCAACAGGTATTCACTTATTAATGGTACAGTACAAAACCCGCAAGTGGGTTTTTTAACCACACATCTGCGCAAGGAGGCGTAGCGGAAGCCTGGCGCGTGCGCAAAGAGAGCACCTTCGCTTGCGCTTCGGCCACGTCCTACAACTCCCAGCATGCTCCGCACACGCGTCGGGCGCGTCGCCGACTGCTGACGTAGCTCTGTAGCGCGGGGAATTTCGAGTGGCAGTGGAGCGCTGGAGCCCAGTGGGTCGCGGACCCTCCACCTTCTTTAGGGGAGGCCATGGACTCCCTAGTAGAGCCCCGGTGGCCTCCGGGCTTGGCAGTCATGAAGGTGAGTGCTTCGGGGAGGTCGGGGGCGTACGACGTCCGCGGAAGGCCAGCCCCGCCTTGAGGAGGAGAAAGGACGAGGCGCCAGCGCCGAATTGGGCCAGGATACCCGGCTCTGCGTTGCCATTTGCCACCGCGTGGATCTGGGCCTCAGTTTCTTCCTCTCCTGGGAAGTATCGGGGACAGGCCTTGGTCCCTTATGGTGAGCCTAGGTTGGCTGTCATATGGGACGGGGTTTTCTGCCGTTCGGTCACAACAATCACAATGATGTGGAAAGAAACACTTACTCTAAACGGTGGAAACGACAGTGATACCTAATCCTTTCTTAGAGCTTACTGCGTGCCAAGCATTATGTAAACTCTCCCAGTACTTTAGTGAAGAGTCTCCCACAGTGACACCGGACACGGTTTGGAGTGGAGCTTGCATCAGAAAACACTTATTTAATCACCTAGCAAAGCGGGCAGTCTCCTTTACATTCTCATTCATTTCTTCTAATTACCCTCAAGAAGCCTAGTGCTACTTTGCCCTAATTCCTCCCTAACGTGTCTTAACTCTTGATGGTTGTGCATCTTCTCTTTTAAACAAAGAAATCAGGACTCACGTTTAGCACTAGCCTTTCTTTTTTTTTTCGGCACGCGGGCCTCTCACTGTTGTGGCCTCTCCCGTTGCGGAGCACAGGCTCCGGACGCGCAGGCTCAGCGGCCATGGCTCACGGGCCCAGCCGGTCCGCGGCATGTGGGATCTTCCTGGACCGGGGCGGGGCACGAACCCGTGTGCCCTGCATCGGCAGGCGGACTCTCAACCACTGCACCACCAGGGAAGCCCTAGCCTTTCATTTTATTGAAGTCTTTCACTCAAATAACATTGATTTTTGTGGCTACTTTGTTTTTGGCAATGCATTCCTGTTTCCATGGACGGTAATGGTGAGTCCTGGATTCCTACTATGTTTGGTCAAGAGCAAACACACCATTCTGTGCTAGCTAAAATCAGTTGCTTGGTTTTTCTCCTTGTTCTGTGATTATTTCCGTTTGTGACTGAGCAAAATCATGTTCTCCTTCTGTTGCTCAGTTTTGTAAACTACGGATTATGGTATCTGCCCCACAGACTCATAAGGTGACTTTGAGAATTAAGTAAAGGGACTTGGGAGAGGTTAAAATAAGTATAAGGCCTTACTTATTGTTCTACCTGCCATCATCAGTGTCATCTACAGGGCTTGGTGACTGAAGATCTCCCCATGTTGAAGAGCTGACATTGTGGAAGGATCTGGGAAAGCCGTGGTTTTGCAGTTGTGGTGGCTTTGGCTCCAGTGAGCAGTGGAGAAGAGCATAGGTTTGAGTTCCAATGGTTCTGGCTTAAATTTAGTCTCTGCCTTCTATTTAACTGTGTGACCTTGATTCAGTTACTTAACCTCTCTGAGCCTGGGTTGCCTCAACTATAAACTAGAGACAGAAATAGTTTATAAGGTTGGTTAAATGAGTTGACGTATGTGGATAGGGATCCTGTCTGGCTTATTCACTGTGCCTAACACAATGCCTGGCACGTAGTGGGTGCTCAAAAATTATTTGCTAATTGACTGAAGGTATCTAGAAGGTAGCAAGCATTAAATCAATATATCTTTATTATTATTATTAATGCTTAACATGTGTTAAGTTTTTCTCCTCCTGCTTTTTATTTGTTGTCATGAACATTATGAATTGGATAAGGGAAGTGAAAGCTTCCCCCTTCCACTTTCTCTAAGTTGAGGAAATCCCAGGGCATCCACTGGACTGAACATCTGTGCAAGAATGTTATAGCTCATCGGATGCGGTATCACTTCCACAGATCCTGCTCAGCACATCTGTCAGAACCACTCCTCCAGGAGAGGACGGTGATAGAGCAGAAAGCAAATAGACCAGGTGTCAGGGCTTTGGCTTCTGGTCTTGCCTCTGCTCTTGACTGATTTTCAACACAATCCTCTAGCTTTTTGTGTCAGTGGTAGCTTACCATCCAAAGTAATGGAAGATTTGGGCATTTGAATGTTTATTTCCCTGGTTTTACTGTAACAAAAATTTGTTTTTGACAGATTATAAATGTAGAATGTGTATATAGTAGAAAAAAATTAAAATTTACAGTAAGATAAAGGAGGAAATGAAAGTTACCTAGCATCCTACCGTCTAGAGAGGACCACTGTTTAACATTTTCTCTTATTGTTCTTCAGCTTTTCTCATGTGTCATCATGCACATACCCACAATGTGTATATGCATTTAAAATTTGGGATCACCTTGGAGTCAACCTCTCGGATTTGATCCATCGCCTTATAAGCTCTATAGGCTTCATCTAAAAAATTGGCATATAGATGCTATAGACCTCCTAAGATTGTTAAGGAGATTAAACTACATAGTTCTGTTGTTATGTGTTATTGTTGTAGGTTTGTTCTCTGATTTTTTTTTGTTTGCATTAAAACATGAACAGTTTTCCATGCATTAATTATTCTTTGAAAGCATGTTTCCTTTAATGGCAACAATATTTCATATGTGAACTATTAGAACATTAGTCTTTTTGTTTGCATTTTTAAAATTTAGGTCATACACATGGTTCAGAAAGTACATGAAATCAAAAGTAAAAGTCTTCCTCCAAACTTGTCCCTCATCTGTCTAGTTTCCTGACCCCTTTGACCATTATTTGTTACGTTCTTGTGTTCGGATTTGCATTCAGATTTATATTCTTATTCTCTCCTCCCTTTTTAACAAAAGGTCACAGACAGTGTGTACTGCCTGTACCTTACTTCCTTTTTTCACTTTTCTTGGCAGTCTTTCCATACCAGTACATAAGAGAGCACGCGCTCTCTCTCTCTCTCTCTCTCTCTCTCTCTCTCTCTCTCTCTCTTCTTCCTCTTAAATATCTGCTCAGTATTCTTTTGAATGAAATAACATTTTAGGGCTTCCCTGGTGGCGCAGTGGTTAAGAGTCTGCCTGCCAATGCAGGGGACACGGGTTCGAGACCTGGTCGGGGAAGATCCCACACGCTGCGGAGCAACTAGGCCCGTGCGCCATAACTACTGAGGCTGCACTCTAGAGCCCGCGTGCCACAGCTACTGAAGACTGCGCGCCTGGAGCCTGTGCTCTGCAACAGGAGAGGCCACGACAACGAGAAGCCCGCACACTGCAACGAAGAGTAGCCCCTGCTCGCCACAACTAGAGAAAGCCTGCATGCAGCAACGAAGACCCAATGCAGCCAAAAATAATAAATAAATTAAATAAATAAATTTATAAAAAGAAAAGAACATTTTAAATGATTTAGAAGATTTTAGGTTGCGAGAGAGATCCTTTCCTGTTTGGATTTCATTCCAGATGGACGCACATCTATCTGACTTTGCAGATTGCCTGCCTCTTCCCCTCCTTCTGCTGTCACTGGCGCCAGCTCTTTCCAGGGCTTCCTCATCTGGCTCCACCCTGTAGTACTGTACAGTACTGAGCAGAAAGCACTGGACTGACGGCCGGTAGACAGGAAGTTTTGTCCTGGCTTGACTCATGTGCTGTGAGCCTGCTCTGGATACAAGTTTACTCATTTGTGAAGTAAGGGTTTTAACTAGATAATTTCTAGTGTTTCTCTTTAGTGTTCTCTGATCTGGTTCTTACCCTGTGTGGTGAATGGCTGCTGGTACCTTTCACCCCCGCAGTGACAGTGGGCCAGGGAATGGGGTCTGAAGAGGAGGAGGCTTGGAGGAGGAACTGGAAATACATGGCAAGTAGAAGAGAAATAGAGTAGCCCTTTTGTGACGGGCTGGCAACATGGAGTGGGATTCTGTACAGTGTCAGCTTTATCTTTCTGAAGTGTTCTCTATAACCTAAGATTTGAATAAGTCATATGGGGGAGGTTTTCTCTCCCCTGCAGTTTATGTGGACTTAACTTTTGAGTTTGAATATTTGACAAAGAAGTATTATTAAATTATTGTTTTAGGGGATGGAGGAGTTCTGTGGCAGATGTTCCAGTCTTGGTGGCTTTCTGATAGGTGTGTATGTATTTATGCATTTCAGACAATAGATGATTTGCTGCGCTGTGGAATTTGCTTTGAATATTTCAACATTGCAATGATGATTCCTCAGTGTTCACATAACTGTAAGTATGTGTTGTTTCTCTGAGTTACAAAAATGTGGTTTTTCATATAATGTAGTATTATTTTAGCACCAAAGATAAGTACACATTTATTATTTATTTCTCACTTTTAGCTCCTCTATCTTGAAGTTTTAGCATGGTCTTTTCCATGACCTCCCTCTTAAATATTGAATATTTTTTACAAGGCTCCTATATTTTCTACCACCTCCCTCCTGGATACTTTTATGCCTTTTGTAACATTCACAGGCATAAAGATTTTGATCACTGTATATTGTTATTTGCCTGGCACTTTTAGATGTTAAATTTCAGATTTTTCATTTTTAGCAGGATAAGGAGATAGGTGGTTCAACCAAGTAGTCCTAGGCATAGAATTTTAAAGTTTAAAAATTCCACTGGGAGAATTCTACAACTGAAGAGTATTGCAGGCAGTTTTATCACTTAACTTGCTGTGTGATGGTGGGAAGACTCATATATTGAAATGTGCTTGTACTTCTCTTCGTGAGTCTAGTATGTACATATTTTTTACACTGTAGTTTGACGTATTTAGTGCATGGGGCGCACTTGTCATTGTTCTGGATTTAGCCATCAGTTTATGGATTATCTAGGCTTATGATCGTTCTTATTCTCTACTTTCGAGTTGATTTACCTTGGAAAGTTAAAAAAAAAGTTAGGCTTAAAAAATGGTTTTAGTGGATAGTAGTAGCTTTGGTGAAAAAGTTTCCATAGGGAAGACATAATAAGAGGATGGTGGTGGTAGCAACATGGGCATTAGAGATAAACTTAGGCTTGACTCTTAGCTCTCCACTTGTTAGATGGGTGAGACTGCAAACGCTCAACATTTCTTCAGGTGTGAAACCCTGGTGAGTAGTTTCTGCCTTAGGAGATGGTTGTGAGAATTAAATGTACAGAGTCCAGTGTCTAGCACGTTATAGGGCCTTAATAAATCTTAGTTTCCTTCTAGGCTAGATTCATGTTAGGAACCAAGATAAGTTTTGGGGATTGTTTCTAAATATGTGTTGAAATCACCTTTATTTAGGTATGATTTATATGTAGTAAAAGGCATCCATTTTAAGTGTGCAGTAAAATGTACAAGTGTCAACGAGTTTCAACAAATGTTTATACCAGGTAATGACTACAATTAAAATATTAAACATTTCTATCACTTGATAGAGTTCTCCCCATTATCAGTCAGTATGGCCCCAGGGAATTATATGTGGGTCTGTTTCTGGATTCTCTTCTATTTCATTGATTTTTATGTCTATCCTTGTGCCAGTACTACACTGTCTTAATTACAGTAGCCTTCTAGTAAGTCTTCAAGTCAAGTATGGTAACTACTCCAACGTTGTTTTTCTTTATCAAGATTGTTTTGGTTCTTTTAGGATCTTTGCATTTTATATGCATTTCAGTATAAATTTTAGAATCAGGTTGTCAGTTTCTACCAAGAAAAGCCTGCTGGGATGTTCCTTGGTTTTGCACTAAATCTAGAGATCCATCTGAGGATATATGACTTTTTTTTTTGAGATTTACTTATTTTTTATTTAATTTTGGCTGCGTAGCACGTGGATCTTTGTGAGGCATGCGGGATCTTCGTTGGCAGCGTGTGGGCTCCTTTCTAGTTGTGGTGTGCGGGTTTTCTCTCTCTAGTTGTGGCGCACAGGCTTCAGGGCGCATGGCTCTGTAGTTGTGGGGTGCAGGTTCCAGGACGCATGGGCTCTGTAGTGTGTGGCACTCAGGCTCTAGTTGAGGCGCGCAAGCTCAGTAGTTGTGGCACTCGGGCTTAGTTACCCTGTGGCATGTGGGATCTTTCGTTCCCTGACTAGGGATTGAACTTGCGTCCCCTGCATTGTAAGGCAGATTCTTTACCACTGTACCACAAGCGAAGTCCCTATGACATCTTAACAGTGTTGTCTTCAATGTAAAAATTGTTGTCCTAAATTAGAAATTAAATCCCAGAAAATAGTCAGGATTATCTTAAAGCAAAAGGGCAGCTTTATTGCTTGCAAGGTTTGCAAACAGGGGATATGCAGCCTTTGGCTGTAACCTAAAGTGCCTTTGGGTGTAGGGGGTAAAGAGAGAGGGATTTTTAAAAACAAACTGTAGAAGTCACAGTTGGGAGACTTGCAAAGAGGATTGGCTGGCCCCTGCAGCCTGACCACAAGTCCTTGAAGCTTGACTATAGTTTTTGATGATTGGCTTGGTCATCAGAGCTTCTAGTTGGGGACATTTCCAGGTAGGACCTTTAGCAGAATCAGAAGTCATAGTTTTCTGTTCTTGGTTTTAATGAGAACATAGAGTAAGTGACTGAATCCGGTCTGTCCATGACTGCCTGGCTCCGTTTTATTTTGAGTCCCTGTTAGCCACACTGGGCCATTTTCTAAGTTCCTTACACAGGGATTCCTCTTATTTTTACTTTTCCTTAGGGGATTTTATTTTTATATGAACACTGGTGTGTTCCTCCATTCTTTACCTCTTCTTTAATTTCTCTCCACAGTGCTGTTAGTTTTCAGTGCACAGGCCCTTGCACATAGAAATAAGTTTTTTGTATTGACTTTTTATCCTGTGATCTTGCTAAATTCACTTTTTAATTCCAGCACCTTTTTTGTTGATTCCTTAGGAATTTTTTATATACACAATCATGTCATCTGTGAATAAAGCAGTTTTTACTTCTTCCTTCCTTAATCTGCATGCCTCACATTTCTGGTTGTTAGACAGGCTAAGTACCTCTAGTAGGAATGTTAAAAAGAAGTGGTGTAGGTGAATATCCTTTCTTTATTCCCAGTTTTATGGGGAAAAGCTTTCAGTCTTTCAGACAAAATGTTAGCTGTAAAGTTTTATCGTATTCTTAATACATTTTCATAAATTTATCAGGTTGAGGCAATTCGTCTATGCTCTGAATTAGCTGAGAGTTTTTTTTTTTAATCATGAATGGTTACTGAATTTTGTCAAGTTTGTTTTTTTGCATGTATAGAGATGCTCATATGATTTAATTCCTTTATTTTAGAATATGATTAATTACACTGATTTGTTTTTAAATGTTACGACAACCTTGAATTCCTTTCAATAAATTTGTCCATTTAATCTAAGCTGTTGAGTTTATCAGCATAGAGTTTGAAAAATGCTACTCCCTAGGGACTTCCCTGGCAGTCCAGTGGTTAAGACTCTTCCCTTACACTGCAGGGGGTGCGGGTTTGATCCCTGGTCAGGAAAAGAAGTTCCCACATGTCGTGCTTGCAACGGCGCCAGAAAAAAAAACAAAACAAAACAAAACAAAACAACCTATTCCCTACTGTCCTTCTCTTGTCTGGAGGATATGTAGTGATATTCCTTTTATCCATATGCTAGAAGTTGTGTTTCTTTTTTTTTTCCTTGAGTAATCTAGCTAAAGGTTTATCAGTTTTTATTGCTGTTTTCAAAGAACCAACTTTTGGTTCATTGTTTTCTGTATTTTATCTTTTTTCTATTTTATTGATTTACGCTTTCAAAATCTTTATTATTTCCCTTTCTTTTAATTATATAAGTTTAATTTGCTCTTATATTTCTAGCTTTCTAAGGTAGAAGATGAGATCGATATTAGAACTTCTTTTCTAATATAAATGTTTAAAGCTATAAATTTGCCTTTAAGCCTTGCTTTAGCTACATCCCACAAATTTTGATATGTGAGTTTTCATTTTTGTTTAGTTTGAAGTGTATGCTAATGTCCTTTTTGATTTATTTTTTGACCCATGAGTTATTTAGAAGTCTTTAGTTTAATTCTAAAAAAATTTGGGAGTTTTCCTGCTATCTTCCTGTTATTAATGGCTAATTTAATTATGTTCTTTCAAAACTCAAACAATTATGTCCGATTTCAGTTTTTAAATCAAACTGAGACTTGTTTTATGGCCCACAGTGTGGTCATTCTTGGTTAATGTTTCACGTATACTTTAAAAGAATGTCTATTCTAGTTGGGCGGAGTGTTCTGTGAATGTCAATTGGATCAAGTTGGTTGATACTACTTTTTAAATCTTCTGTATCTCTGCTGGTTCTCTGTGTATTATTTTATCAATACTGAGAGAGGAGTGTCGAAATCTCCAAATATAATTGTGGATTTGTCTGATTTTTCTTTTTACTAATGTAATTTTGTGCTTTATGTATTTTTGAAGCATTTTTATTAGGCACATACACATTTATGATTATTTTGTCTTCCTGATGAACTGGCTGTTTTGTGATTGTGAAATGGCCCTCTTTATCCCTGGTAATGTTTGTTTCTTTGTTCTAAAGTCTTCTTTTTTCTGATATTAATATAGTCACTCCCACTTCTTTAAGATTAGCGTTTTCATGGTTTGTCTTTTTCCATCCTTTTACTTCTCATCTACCTGTGTCTTGATATCTATATTGGACTTTTTTAGACAGTATGTATTTTGGGTCCTTCCCATTCAATCTAGTCTGAAATATCTATTTTTACTTGGAATATGTAGACATACACTGTATAATTATAGTAGCTGCTAGCCTCATGTGGCTATTTATATTTCAGTTAAAATTGATTAAAACTTAAATAAATTAAAACTTTAGATTCCCAGTTCCACTAGCCTCATTTCAAGTGTTGAATAGCACATGTGGCTAGTGGCTGCTGTCTTGGATAGTGGCAGATATAGAACATTTCATCATTGCAGAAAGTTAATTATTGGTAAGGCTGCATCTAGATATACTACCTCACTTTCTGTTTTTTATTTACTCATCTATTTTTTCTTCTCTCTCCAGCCTTTTAAAAAAAATTGAACATTTAAAAAATATTAAATCTTTTCCACAGTTGACTTACTAGTGCTACTTCTTTGTTTTATTATTTTAGCGGCTGTTTAAAATAGGCATCTTTAAGTTATTACAGTCTCCCTTTGAACGATATTATACCACTTGACTAGTGTAAAACTGTTACAACTGTGCACTTCTTCCTTTTTTAAATTGAAATATAGTTGATTTACAATATTATATTAGTTTCAGGGTGTACAACATAGTGATTCAATATTTTATAGATTGTACTACATTTAAAGTTATTATCAAATATTGGCTATCTTCTCTGTGCTGTACAACAGTGGTCCCCAACCTTTTTGGCACCAGGGACTCGGTTTTGTGGAAGACAATTTTTTCCATGGATGCGGGGGGTGGGGGATGGTTTCAGGTGGCAATGTGAACGATGCGGGGTGAATGGGGAGCAGCAGATGAAGCTTTGCTTGCTTGCCCGCTGCTCACCTCCTGCTCTGCAGCCTGGTTCCCCTGCTTCGGCACCCCTGCTGTACAATATATCCTTGTAGCTTACTTATTTTATAAATACATAGTAGTTTGTACTTCTCAATCCTCTACCCCTATCTTGACCCTCCCTCATTTCCTTTCCCCTCCCCCATTTCCTTTCCCCACTAGTTCTCTCTATCTGTGAGTCTGTTTCTATTTTGTTGTATTCATTTGTTTCATTTTTTAGTTTCCACATATGAGAGATAGCATATAGTATTTGTCTTTCTCTGACTTATTTCACTAAGCATAATAACCTCCAGGTACATCCATGTTGCTGCAAATGGCAAAATTTCATTCTTTATTGTGGCTGAGTAATATTCCATTGTATATGTACCACCTGTTCTATATCCATTCATCATCTTTAAGTGATAGACACTAAGTTGCTTCCATATCTTGACTGTTGTTAAATAATGCTCCTGTGAACATTGGGATGCATGTATCTTTTCAAATTAGTGTTTTTGGTTTTTTTGAGGTATATACCCAAGAGTGGAATTCCTGGATCATATGGTAGTTCTGTTTTTAGTTTTTTGAGGAACCTCCACTGTCTTCCATAGAGGTTGCACCAACTTACATTCCCCAGCAGTGTACTAGGCTTCCCTTTTCTCAACATCTTCACCAGCATTTGAAATTTGTGGTCTTTGTGTTTCCAGTCATACTGACAGGTGTGAGATGAGCTCTCATTGTGGTTTTGATTTGCATTTCTCTGATGGTGAGTGATGTTGAGCATCTTTTCACGTGGCTGTTGGCCATCTATATGTCTTCTTTGGAAAAATGTCTATTCAGGTCCTCTGCCCATTTTTTAACTGGGTTTTTTTTTTTTGACACTGAATTGTATGAGCTGTTTATATATTTTGAATATTAACTCCTATTTGGTCATATCATTTGCAAATATTTCTCCCATTCAGTAGGTTGTCTTTTTGTTTTGTTGATGGTTTCTTTTGCTGTGCAAAAGCTTTTACGTTTAATTAGGTTTCATTTGTTTATTTTTGCTTTTACTTCCTTTTTCACAGAAGACAGATCCAAAAAACTATTGCTATGATTTATGTCAAAGAGTGTTCTGCCTGTGTTTTCTTTCAGGAGGTTTATGGTTTCAGTCTTATATTTAGATCTTTTGATTTTCTTTTTGTATATCGTGTGAAGATGTTCTCATTTCTTTCTTTTTCACTAACGGCCTTTATTCATTTTTATTTTTTAATAGATGTTTATTGGAGTATAATTGCTTCACAATACTGTGTTTCTGTTGCACAACAAAGCAAATCAGCCATATGCATACACACGTCCCCATATCCCTTCCCTCTTGAGCCTCCCTCCCATCCTCCCTATCCCACCCCTCTAGGTCATCGCAAAGCGAGCTGATCTCCCTGGGCTATGGTGCTGCTTCCCACCAGCCAACTATTTTACATTTGGTAGTGTGTATATGTTGATGCTACTCTCACTTTGCCCCAGCTTCGCCCTCCCACCCCATGTCCTCAAGTACGTTTTCTATGTCTACCTCTTTATTCCTGCCCTGCAACTAGGTTCATCAGTACCATTTTTTTTAGAATCCATATATTTATGTGTTAGCATACGGTATTTGTTTTTCTCTTTCTTTTTTTTTTTTTTGTCTTTCCATGTCTTCATCCATTCTTTTTTTTTAAATTTAATTTAATTTATTTATTTATACAGCAGGTTCTTATTGGTTGTTTTTCTCTTTCTGACTTACTTCACTCTGTATGACAGATTCTAGGTCCATCCACCTCACTACAAATAACTCAATTTTGTTTCCTTTTATGGCTGAGTAATATTCCATTGTATATATGTGCCATGTCTTCTTTATCCATTCATCTGTCGATGGACATTTAGGTTGGTTCCATGTCCTGGCTATTGTAAATAGTGCTGCAGTGAACATTGTGGTGCATGTCTCTTTTTGAATTGTGGTTTTCTCAGGGTATATGCCCAGTAGTGGGATTCCTGGGTCATATGGTAGTTCTATTTTTAGTTTTTTAAGGAACCTCCATACTGTTCTCCATAGTGGTTGTATCAATTTACATTCCCACCAGAAGTGCAGCAGGGTTCTCTTTTCATCACATCCTCTCCAGCATTTATTGTTTGTAGATTTTTGATGATGGCCATTCTCACCGGCGTGAGGTGATACCTCATTGTAGTTTTGATTTGTATTTCTCTAATAATTAGTGATGTTGGGCATCTTTTCATGTGCCTCTTGGCCATCTGTATGTCTACCTTGGTGAAATGTCTGTTTAGGTCTTCTGCCCATTTTTTAACTGGATTGTTTGTTTTTTTGATATTGAGTTTGATGAGCTGTTTGTATATTTTGGAGGTTAATCTTTTTGTCTGTTTCATTTGCAAATATTTTCTCCCATTCTGAGGGTTGTCTTTTTGTCTTGTTTATGGTTCCTTTGCTGTGCAAAAGCTTTTTAGTTTAATTAAGTCCCATTTGTTTATTTTTGTTTATTTCCATTACTCTAGGAGGGTGGGTCCAAAAAAAGATCTTGCTGTGGTTTATGTCAAGAGTGTTTTTCCTATGTTTTCCTCTAAGAGTTATATAGTGTCTGGTCTTACATTTAAGTCTTTAATCCATTCGGAGTTTATTTTGTGTATGGTTGTTAGGGAGTGTTCTAATTTTGTTCTTTTTACATGTAGCTGTCCAGTTTTCCCAGCACCACTTACTGAAGAGGCTGTCTTTTCTCCATTGTATTGTTCTTGCCTCCTTTGTCATAAATTAGGTGTCTGTATGTGCATGGGTATAATCTTTGGGCATTCTATCCTGTACCATTGATCTGTATTTCTGTTTTTGTGCTAGTACTATACTGTCTTGATTACTTGTAGCTTTGTGGTATAGTTTGAAGTGGGGGAGCCTGATTCCTCCAACTCTTTTTCTTTCTCAAGGTTGCTTTGGCTATTCGGGGTCTTTTGTGTTTCCATATGAATTGTAAAATTTTTTGTTCTAATTCTGTGAAGAAATGCCGTTGGTGGTTTGATAGGGATTGCATTGAATCTGTAGATTGCTTTGGGTAGTATGGTCATTTTCACAATATTGATTCTTCCAATCCAAGAACATGGTATATTTCTCCATCTGTTTATGTCATCTTTGATTTCTTTCATCAGTGTTTTATAGTTTTCTGAGTACAAGTCTTTCACCTCCTTATTCAGGTTTATTCCTTGTATTTTATTCTTTTTGTTGTAATGGTAAATGGGAGTGTTTCCTTAATTTCTCTTTCTGATTTTTCATTGTTGGTGTGTAGAAGTACCAGAGATTTCTGTGCATTAATTTTGTATCCTGCAGCCTTACCAAATTCATTGATTAGTTCTAATAGTTGTCTGGTGGCATCTTTAGGATTTTCTATGTATAGTATCATGTCATCTGCAAACAGTGACAGTTTTACTTCTTCCTTTCCTATTTTTATTCCTTTTATTTCTTCTTCTTCTCTGATTGCTGTGGCTAGGACTTCCAAAACTATGTTGAATAAGAGTGGCGGGAGTGGACATCCTTTTCTTGTTCCAGATCTTAGTGGAAATGCTTTCACTTTTTCACATTGAGTGTGATGTTTGCTGTGGGTTTGTCATATATGGCCTTTATCATGTTGAGGTAGGTTCCCTCTATGCCCATTTTCTGGAGAGTTTTTTTCTTAAATGGGTGTTGAATTTTGTCAAAAGCTTTTTCTGCATCTATTGAGATGATCATGTGGTTTTTATTCCTTAATTTGTTGAGGTGGTGTATCACATGGATTGATTTGCGTATATTGAAGAATCCTTGCATCCCTGGGATAAATCCCACTTGATCATGGTGTATGATCCTTTTAATGTGCTGTTGTATTCTGTTTGCTAGTATTTTGTTGAGGATTTTTGTATCTGTGTTCATCAGTGATATTGGTCTATAATTTTCTTTATTTGTGATATCTTTTTCTGGTTTTGGTATCAGGGTGATGGTGGCCTCATAGAACGAATTAGGGAGTGTTTCTTCCTCTGCAATTTTTTGGAAGAGTTTGAGAAGGATCGATGTTAGCTCTCTTCTGAATGTTTGATAGAATTCGCCTGTGAAGCCATCTGGTCCTGGACTTGTGTTTGTTGGAAGATTTTTAATTATGGTTTCAATTTCATTACTTATGATAGGTCTGTTTATATTTTCTAATTCTTCCTGGTTCAGTCTTGGAAAATTGTGCCTTTCTGATAATTTGTCCGTTTCTTCGTGGTTGTCTGTTTTATTGGCATAGAGTTGCTTGTAGTAGTTTCTTATAATCCTTTGTATTTCTGCAGTGTCAGTTATGATTCCTCCTTTTTCATTTCTAATTTTATTGATTTGTGTCCTCTCCCTTTTTTTCTTGATGAGTCTGGCTAAGGGTTTATCAATTTTGTTTTTCTTCTCAAAGAGCCAGCTTTTAGTTTTATTGATCTTTGTTATCATTTTCTTCATTTCTATTTCATTTATTTCTGCTCTGATCTTTATGATTTCTTTCCTTCTAGTGACTTTGGGATATCTTTGTTCTTCTTTCTCTAGTTGTTTGAAGTGTAGGATTAGATTGTTTATTTGAGATTTTTCTTGTTTCTTGAAGTGAGATTGTATTGCTATAAACTTCCCTCTTAGAACTGCTTTTGCTGCGTCCCGTGGGTTTTGGGTCGTCGTGTTCTCGTTATCATTTGTTTCTGTGTATTTTTTAATTTCTTCTTTGATTTCTTCAGTGATCTCTTGGTTATCTGGTAGCTCACTGTTTAGCCTCCATGTACTTGTGTTTTTACAGTTTTTTTTCTGTAATTGATAACCAGTCTCATCACGTTGTGGTCAGAAAAGATACTTGATACAGTTTCAATTTTCTTAAATTGTCCGAGGCTTGATTTGTGACCCAGGATGTGATCTATTCTGGAGAATGTTCCATGTGCACTTGAGAAGAAAGTGTATTCTGCCACTTTCAGGTGTAATGTTCTATAATTATCAATTAGATCTATCTGGCCTGTTGTGTCATTAAAGGTTGTATTTCCTTACTTATTTTCTGTTTGGATGATCTGTCCATTGTTGTAAGTGGGGTGTTAAAGTCCCCTACTATTATTGTGTTACTCTTGATTTCTCCTTTCATGGTGTTAACATTTGCCTTATGTATTCAGGTGCTCCTATGTTGGGTGCATAAACATGTCTAATTGTTATATTTTCTTTTTGGATTGATCCTTTGATCATTATGTAGTATCCCTCCTTATCTTTTATAACAGTCTTTATTTTAAAGTATATTTTATCTGATACGAGTATTGCTACTCCAGCTTTCATTTGATTTCCATTTGCATGGAATATCTTTTTCCATCCCTTCACTTTCAGTCTGTATGTGTTGTTAGGTCTGAAGTAGGTCTCTTGTAGACAGCATATATACGGGTCTTGTTTTTGTATCCATTCAGCCAGTCTGTCTTTTGGTTGGGACATCTAATCCATTTACATTCAAGGATATTATTGATATTTATGTTCCTATTACCATTTTCTTAATTGTTTTGGGTTTGTTTTTGTTGGTTCTTTTCTTGTGTTTCCCTCTTAGAAAAGTTTCTTTAGCATTCGTTGTAAAGCTGGTTTGGTGGTGCTGAATTCTCTTAGCTTTTGCTTGTCTGAAAAGTTTTTGACTTCTCCATCAAATCTGAATGAGATCCTTGCTGGGTAGAGTAATCTTGGTTGTAGGTTTTTCTCTTTCATCACTTTAAGTATATCCTGCCATTCCCTTCTGACCTGAAGAGTTTCCACTGAAAAATCAGTTGATAACCTTATGGGGATTCTTTTGTCTGTTATTTTTTGTTGTTCCCGTGCTGCTGTTAATATTTTTGTCTTTGAATTTAATTTTTGTTAGTTTGATTAATATTTGTCTTGGTGTGTTTTTCCTAGGGTTTATCCTGTATGGGACTCTCTCTGCTTCTTGGACTTTGCTATGTTAGGGAAGTTTTCAACTATAATCTTTTCAGATATTTTCTCAGACCGTTTCTTTTTATCTTCTTCTGGGATCTCTATAATTCGAATGTTGGTGCGTTTAGTGTTGTCCCACAGGTCTCTGAGATTGTCTTCAGTTCTTTTCATTCTTTTTTTCTTTATTCTGCTTCTTGGCAGTTATTTCCACCATTTTGTCTTCTAGCTCACTTATTTGTTCTTCTGCCTCTGTTATTCTGTTATTGATTCCTTCTAGTGTATGTTTCATTTCAGTTATTGTGTTGTTCATCTCTGTTCTTTAGTTCTTCTAGATCTTTCTTAAACATTTCTTGTATTTTCTCGATCCATGCCTCCATTCTATTTCAAAGATTCTGGATCATCCTTACTATCATTACTCTAAATTCTTTTTCAGGCACATTGCCTGTTTCCTCTTCATTTATTTGGTCTTGTAGATTTTTACCTTGCTCCTTCATCTGTGACGTATTTTTTTTGCCGTCTCATTTGTTTTTCTTTAATGAGTGGGATTGTGTTCCTGTTTTACTGGTTGTTTGGCCTGAGGCTTCTAACACTGGGGTTTGTAGGCTGTTGGGTAGAGCTGGGTCTTGGTGCTGAGAGGAGGAACTCTGTGAGACGTCACTCCGATGAATATTCCCTCAGTCTGAGGTTCTCTGTTAGTCCAGTAGTTCGGACTCGGAGCTCCCACTGCAAGAGCTTCGGCCCGACCCCGGACTTGTGAACCAAGATCCTGCAAGCTGCCTGGGGCGCAAAACAAACAAACAAACAAAAACAATGATAACAAAGTAAAAAATAAAATTAGACTAGGAAACTAATATATCTGTTAGGAAGAATATAAAAATAAAAATTTAGATGAATCAACAACAAGAATGCACAATAGTACCATAACAGTGAAAAAGAGGAGGAGGGGGAAAAATGGGTGCGGGGGAGGCCTTGGCTGTGGAGGGCAGGGTCTAAGCAAGGGTGAGCTTTGGGCGATGGATGGGGCCAATGCTCAGGTCCCACAGGGCTGGAAAAGGCCCTGGGGGCTTTGGGGGCTGGGGCTTAGGCTCAAGGAACAGAAGGGGCCCAGGTGTGTCCCCCACCCCTGGTCTCGGAGGGCAGGGGACCTCACCTGGGAGCCCAGCAGGCTTCCTGGGCTCAAGTGGGCAGGGCAAATGCCCTCCTCTCCTTTCCTCTCCTGTTCCTCTGGTCTGTGAGGGCCCCTCCCACCTGCCTCTCCTGATCTCCCCGGTCTCCCTCCTATGCCCCCAAGGACCCACATGGCCCGGAGCGGGGTTTGGAGGGCAGGGGATTGGCCTGGGAGCTCAACAGGCTCCCTGGGTCTGAGTGGGTGGGGCAGTCGCCCTCTGCTCCTCTCCCGCTCCTCCTGGAGGGCCCCTTCTGCCTGCCTCTCCTGATCTTTCCTGCCTCAGGGGTGCTGATCCTGTCTGGCCTTCGCTTCTCCTCCTCCCTCAGTCCCCCTATGTCCTACCGGTTCACTTTGGGGTTCCTCCCATCTCCTTGGGCGTCAGAGTCCCCCACCAGTGGCTGGTGGGTGCCCTAGTTGTGGGGAGATGCTAACTCCACGTCTTCCCACACCACCACCTTGACTCTGCCTTCTAATTTCATTCTTTTACATGTAACTATCCAGTTTTTCCAGCACCACTTTTTTTGAAGATAATGTATTTTCCCCATTATATATTTTTGCCTTCTTTATCATAGATTAATTGATGATAAGTGTATGGGTTTATTTCTGGTCTCTCTTTTCTGTTCCACTGATCTATGTGTCTCTTTTTGTGCCAGTACCATGCTGTTTTGATTACTGTAGCATTGTAGTATACTCCAAGGTCAGGTAGCATGATACATCCAGCTTTGGTCATTTTTCTTAAGACTGCTTAGGCTACTTGGGGTCTTTTATGATTCCATATAAATTTTAGGATTGTTCGTTCTATTTCTGTGAAAATGCCATGGGTATACAACTGTGTGCTTCTGTTCCCCCGCTTCTGTCATCCTGTTGTTGTCTTTTATGATGTGCACATATACTACAGACACAATACATTGTTATTATATTTGCTTTATTTATTTACTTTCTATACATTTATTTATTTATTTACTTTTGGCTGCGTTGGATCTTCGTTGCTGAGCACGGGCTTTCTCTAGTTGCAGCGAGTGGGGGCTACTCTTCATTGCGGTGGCTTCTCTTTGTTGCAGAACACAGACTCTAGGTGCGCAGCCTTCAGTAGTTGTGGCACGTGGGCCCAGTAGTTGTGGCTTGTGGGCTGTAGAGCTCAGGCTCAGTAGTTGTGGCGCATGGGCTTAGTTGCTCCGCGGCATGTGGAATCTTCCCGGATCAGGGCTCAAACCTGTGTCTCCTGCATTGGCAGGCGGATTCTTAACCACTGCACCAGCAGGGAAGTCCCTGTATTTGCCTCAGACAGCTCATTATCTTTTAAGACAAATTTAAAAATGGAAAAGTAGTCTTTTCTATTTAGGCACATTTATCATTTCTTATACTCTCCTTTGTATACATCAACGTTTTCTTCTTATGTCGTTTATATTTTCTCTGTTGCATTTCTTGTAGCACCAGCATGCTGCTAAAGAATTCTCTCAGCTTTTGGTTCCCTGAAAAAATTATTTCATTGCTTTTTGAAAGGTGTTTTCAGTGGGTATGCAGTTCAAATTAAAATTTTTCTCCTTTCTGAATGTCATTCTACAATTTTATGGCTTGACTAGTTTCACATGAAACCAGGTGTGTTAGGTTCTTTTTTTATAGGTTTCTGTATATGATGTGCCTTTTTTCTTCTGACTACTTTTCAGATTTTCTCTTTATTACCAGATTTTAGAAATTTGTAATGTGCTTTAGTGTGATTTACTTTGTGTTTGTACTGCTTGTGGTCCATTGAACTGCCTCAGTTTATGGGTTTATATTTGGAAAAAATTTAACACTTTTTCTTTGAGTATTTTTCTGTTTACACACCCACCTCCACACCCGAGCTCCAATTCAGATTACACTTTGTTAGACCTTTATTAACTTTATTCCACTACTTTATGTTAATCTATAGACATTGAGGCTCTGTTTTTTTTTTCTTTTCCTTTTTGGTAATCTCCCCCCACCCCCATCCTTTTTGTGCTTAATTTTGGATAATTTATATTGTTATGATTTCAAGTTTATTGATCTTTTATTCTGCACTGTCTCATCAACTGTTAGTCTCATTCAGTGAAATTTTCATTTTAGATATTGTATTGTTCCTCTAGAAATTTTACTTTTTTAGTATCTTCCATTTCTTTCCTTATTAGGTTCGTGTGTGTGTCTATTTTAATCCTTGAATATATTGAACATATTCTAATAGCTAGTTTAACCTCACTGTCTGCTAGTTCATTATCTCTGTTGTTTCTAAAACTATCTATTGATTGATTCCATCCCTCCCCCCCCAACACACACACTTCTGGTTATAGAGCACATTTTTTTTTTTTTGCTTCTTTGCATTTCTGGTAATTTTTGATTGGATACTTTCCATTGTAGTTTTCACATTTTTGAGTGTTTAGATTTTGTTGTACACTTTATTGGAGTGTTGGGTTTTGTTGTGGAAGGATTCTTTTTTTGTTGTGGAAGGATCAGATTGGTTCTGTCAAGTTTTGTTTCTAAGCTTTGTCATGATGAATCTAGAGTAACCTTTTTTATAGGACTATAGTGGGGGAAGGGTGAGAAACACATAACATAAAACCTTCTCCATTAACAAGTTGGTAAGTGTATAGTATAGTATTGTTAACTATATGTGCATTGTTGTACAGCATGTCTTTAGAACTTTTTCATCTTGTATGACCAGAATTCTGTACCCATTGCACAGCAGCTACCCTTTTCTCCCTCCCCCTGGCCCTGGCAACAACCATTCTATTTTCTGCTCGTATGAGTTCATTTAGATACCGCATATAAATATAATCATGCAGTATTTTTCCTTCTGTGAATGGCTTATTTCACCTAGCTTAATATCCTCGAGGTTCATCCATGTTGTGGCATATGACAGAATTTCCTTCTTTTTTAAGGCTGAATAATATTCCATTTTATGTCTATAGAGAGCATATATTTTTTTAATCTGTTCATCCACTGGTGGACACTTGGGTTGCTCCCTCCTTTTGGCTCTTGTGAATAATGCTGCTATGAACACAGGAGTGCAAATATCTCTTTGAAATTCTGTTTTCACTTCTTTTTGATCAATACCCAGAAGTGGGTTGTTGGATCATATGGTAACTGTATTTTTAATTTTTTGAAATGCCTCCATACTTTTTTCCATAGTGACTGCACCATTTTACATTCCCGTCAACAGTGCACAAGGGTTCTGATTTCTCCATGCCATCACCAACGCTTGTTATTTTCTTTTCTTCTTTTTCTTTTTTTTTGATAGTGGCTATCCTAACAGATGATGTCATTATGGTTTTGATTTGCATTTCCAGGATGATTAGTGACGGCGACGATCTTTTCATATACCTGTTTGCCATTTGTATGTCTTTGGAGAAATGCCTTTTCAAGTTCTTTGCCCATTTTTAATCAGGTTACATGTTTTTTTGTTATTGAGTTACAGGCGTTTGTTGTATATTTTGATATTTTTGGATACTAACTCATCAGGTATATGGTTAGCAAATATTTTCTTATGTTTCATAAGTTGTTCTTTTATTCTGTTGATTGCAGAAGCTTTTTAGTTTGATGAAGTCCCACTTGTCCATTTTTGCTTTTATTGCCTGTGCTTTTGGTATCATATCCAGGAAATCATTCCTAAGACTGTTATAAGGCTTTTTCCCTTTATTTTCTCCAGACAGCTTTATAGTTTCAAGTCTTTATTCTCTTGCAGTGGAAATCCAGTTTTCCCAGCACTATTTGTTGAAGAGACTGTCCTTTCCCCATTGTGTACTCCTGGCACCCTTTTCAAGGACCATTTGACTGCCTATGTGTGGGTTTATTTCTGGGTTCTCTATTCCATTGGTGTACATTCCTGTCTTTATGCTAATACCATATTATTTTGATTACTGTAGATTTGTAATATGTTTTGAAGTCTGGAAATGTGAGACCTCTAGCTTTGCCTTTCACATTATTTTGGCTATTCAAGGTCCTTTGTGGTTCCATATAAAGTTTAGAATTGACTTACCTGTTTCTGCAAAAAATACCATTGGTATTTTGATAAGGATTGCATTGAATCTGTGGATTGCTTTTGTTAGTATGAGCATTTTAACAATGTTAAGTTATCCAGTCAGTGAACATGGAAGTGTCTTCTGCAGTTTCTCTCAGCAGTGTTTTATAGTTTTCAGTGTACTTGTCTTTTGCCGCCTTGGTTAACTTTGTTCCTAATTATGTTATTCTTTGTGATGCTATTGTAAATGTGATTGTTTTCTTAATATCTTTTCTGGATTGCTAGTTTTAGAAGTGAAACTGACTTGTGCATTTTGATCTCGTATCCATCAACTTCGCTGAATTCATTTATTAGTTCTAGCAATTTTTCTTGTGGTATCTTTAGAATTTTCTACATATAAGATTATGTCATCTGTGAACTGAGATAATTTTACTTCTTCCTTTCTGATTTGGATGTTCTCTATTTCTTTTTAACGTTTAATTGCTCTAGGTAGCACTTCAAGTACTATTTTGAATAGAAGTGGCAAGAGTGGGCATTGTTGCCATGCTTCTGATCTTAATGGAAATCTTTGGGTATGATATTAGCTGTGTGCTTTTCATAATGGCTTTTATTATGTTGAGGTAATTTCCTTCTAATTTTGTTGAGTTTTTTTTTTTTATCATGTAAGGGGGTTGAATTTTGTCAGATGCTTTTTCTGCATCTATTGTGAGATGATCATATGATTTTTATCCTTGTTCTGTTAGTGGTGTAGCACATTGATTTTTGTATGTCAACCTATCCTTGCATACCAGGAATGAATCCCACTGGGTCATGGTGATGATGCTTTTTAATGTGTGGTTGAATTCAGTTTGCTAATATTTATTGATGATTTTTCATCAGGGATTTTGGTCTGTAGTTTTCTTGTAATGTCTTTGGTATCAGAATAATGCTTGCCTCATAAAATAAGTTTGGAAGTGTTTCCTTCTCAATTTTTATGAAATGTTTGAGAAAGATTGGTGTTAATTCTTTTAATGTTTGGTAGAATTCTGCGGTGAAGCCATCTGGTTGTAGGCTTTTCTTTGTTGGGAGATTTTTGATTACTGGTTCAGTCTATGCACTAGTTTCAAGTCAGTTCGTATTTTCTATTTCTTCATGAATCAGTCTTGGTACGTTCAACTTGTTGGTATATATTGTTCACACTAGTCTCTTTTAACTCTTTTTATTTCTGTGGCATCAGTTTTAATGTCTCCTCTATCATTTCTGATTTTATTTACTTGAGTCTTCTTTTTTTCTTAGTCTGGTTAAGGGTTTGTCAGCTTTGTCAGTCTTTTCAGGAACCAACTCTTAATTCCATTGATTTTTTTTTTCCTATTCTCTTTTGTTTATTTCTGCTCTAATCTTTACTATTTCCTTTCTTTCAGTAACTTTGGGCTTAGTTAGTTCTTTCTCTAGTTCCTTGGTATGTAAAGTTAGGTTTTTATTTGAGATTTTTTTTTCTTGTTCTTAGTGTAGCCATTTACTTCTATAAACCTCCCTCTCAGTGGTGCTTTTGCAGCATCCCTTAAGTTTTGGTGTGTTGTGATTTCACTTTTTAAAACATTTTCTGATTTCCCTTTTCATTTCTTCTTTGACCTATTGCCTGTTCGGGAGTGTGTTAATTTCCACATATTTGTGAATTTTCCATTTTTTTCTTCTGCTGTTGATTTCTAGTTTCATTCTGTTATGGTCAGAAAAGATACTTGATGTGATTATTTTCTGACTCAACATGTAATCTCTCCTGGACAGTGGTCTGTGTGCACTTGAAAAGAATGTGTGCTCTGCTGATGTTCTGTATATGTCTGTTAGATGCCTTTGGTCTATTGTATTGTTTAAATTCTCTGTTTCCTTATTGATCTTCTGTCCTATCCATCATTGAAAGTTGAGGCATTGAAACCTTCTACTATTATTGTTTTGCTATGTGTTTCTCTAGTTCTGTTGGTGTTTGCTTTGTGTGTTTGGGTGCTCTTTTATGGTGTCCTATAAGTCCCTTAGGCTTCTTCTTTCTTTTTCCTTTTTGTGCCTATGAATGAATAATTTCAAACGACTTGTCTCTAAGTGCATTGATTCTTCTGCTTGATCAAGTCCACTGCTGAGCTCTTCAGGTAAATTTTTCATTTCAGTTTCAAGTATCCCCTGCTTTTCAAAAGTTTGCTTTATAACACTTCCCTTTTATGAAAGACCTACATTAGGACCAATTTCCATTAACCAAAAGAAATCTGAAGAGGATTTTCACTTTTACAAAAAAAAGGCAAAAGGTGAAAATAGCCTTCAGTATTTTTTTTGAATGAACTGTAATAGAAGTGGTGTGCACCCTGAACAGCGCGAGTGGCACCCCTGGCAACTACACTCAGCATCACGGCATCAAGCCGCCATGGCTTTGAACTGTGTCTGTGAGTATCTGTGTTTCATCTTGCTTTATTTTGTGCATCTTCACTTTTTCACTTTATGCCATTTTGGCTTATGAAAGTTTTCACAGGACCAGTCAACTTTCAGATGGTGGGGGAAACCTGTATTATATTCTTCATCTCCAGAATTTCTGTTTGGTTCTCTTTTGTGTTTTATGTCTGTGCTGATACTTTCGTTTTGTTCATGCATCATTTTCCTTAGTTCGTCGAGCATCTTTATGATGGTTATTTAAAATTTTTTGTCAGGTAATTCATACACATCTGTTTTTTTAGGATTAGTTTCTGGAGATGGGCCATGTTTTCCTGTTTCTTTGTATGCCTTGTTACTCTGTTGGGATCCATGCATTTGAAAAAACAGTCACCTTGTACAGGATTTACAGACAAGCTTCATATAGGGAAAGCCAGATGTTCCTGCACTAACTCACCAGCCAGCCCAGCTAGAGATTCTGGGGACCTCTTAAACCTTTTCTGTGGATGGATCTTCTCTAGACTTATGAGTATAGTTAGAGATGTTTTGCTGGTTTCTTTTTTCATTACTGTGTAATCTTTTGCTGCTTCTTGTATCTGTGGTACTTCAGAGTATTTGCAATTGCAGCAAACTGCCCAGCTCTTTTTTGTTCCTAGCGGCCCCCAGGCACTAGAGTATGCCAGGTCCCATCAGAACTCCAAGTCAGGCAAGGTAGAAGCAGTCCCTGGGGCAGCCCCTTGGAAAGCTGAAATACTGGTTGCATCCTTCTGTCTTCTCTTTCTCTCCAAATGAGAAGCCACTGAGTTATATCGGCCTGCATCTGTATTGTGGGTCCTCTGGAGCAGTGCCCCAGCTCTTTTTTGTTCTCGTTAGTCTCCAGGCGTTTAGAGTATGACAGGTCTCTTCAGTACTGTGAATTGGGTGAGATAGACACAAGTCCCTTGGGCAGCCCCCTGAAAAGCTGGAACGTTGGATGCACGTTCTTCCCCAAGAGAAGCTGAGAGGTGGGAATTTCTCCTGCTCGCTCCCAGGGGAGGGGTAATGGTGAATGAGTGACTACTCGTGCAAACCGTCACCTTTGTTCTCAGCCACTCCAACCTGGTCCCCTTTCTTGTCAGTGATTAGATTCAGGCAAGATGGAAACCAGTCCCTGGGGCAGCCGCATGAAAAGGCTGAACATTTCATATGTGTTTCAGTCTTCTCTTGCTCCCTCCCCCGGAGTACGGAGTGTCTTTCTGATTATGTGGTGCTGAGCCAGGGGTAGGAACTCTGGCAAGTGAGGGCCACAAGTTTTCTGCTGGCTTTGATGTGGCTGGTTTTGTGCTTGCCTTGGGGTATAGGAGCATCTTGACTAGTACCTGGATTTCTCACAAAGGGAATTGGTTTATGTATTGTTGTTGATTTGTGTTTCCATGGGAAAAGTTAGGGTCTGGCTTCCTGTTCTGCCATCTTGCTGACATCACGCCACTCTCTATGGCTAATTTATTCATATACTAAGGTATGACGTTCTGGGGTGTCTACTCAATGCCCATGCATTTAGTGAGGTTCCTCCAACCTGCCTGCTAGGAATTTCATGAACTCTTGGCACTTTGTTACCTCTCCAGTTATTGTTCTTTCCCTGGAAGTTGATCTTTGTTTGGCCTTATGGATTTTCACGCCCGTGTATGTGCAGATTTGCCTTCAGTCAGAATCGAATGGATTTGTATTCATATTTCTGGAGGTCTTTCTGTATGTAGCATCTTTCTTTCTGGTACTCTGCCCTACAAATTCTAGCTACCTGGATTGCCCTGAACTCTGATCTTTGTTTCTTTCTTTTTTTTTTTTTTTTTAAACATCTTTATTGGGGTATAATTGCTTTACGATGGTGTGTTAGTTTCTGCTTTATAACAAAGTGAATCAGTTATACATATACATATGTTCCCATATGTCTTCCCTCTTGCGTCTCCCTCCCTCCCACTCTCCCTATCCCACCCCTGATCTTTGTTTCTTCAACTAGCAAGACTGTTGGGCTTTTGGCTTTCCTCCCTGCACTGTGGTCCAAAGTCTGAAAATTTAGAAAGAGTTGTTCTATATTTTCCCCTGGTATTTTAGTTGTTTACAGAAGGAGGGTAATTCTGGATATTGGTTACTTTCTCATGGACAGAGATGGAAGTCTACTCTATATATTTTAATTATGTCATTTTAGGGAAGAAAGACTTGACTTTTTATGAAATCAGTGAACTCAGCTGAAAAATTAACCTTTACTTCCATTCTTTTTTTTTTCATGTTTCTTTGTCACATACAGTTGTCACTGATGTCATTCTTTATCTAAGAGGAATTCAGTGGAGAATACTTCCAATAATGATAATTCATTTTATGAGCACTTATTTTTCATACTCTACCTGTCATGATTCAATAGGCATTTTCTACTAATCATCAGTTGTCACAGGTTCCCTCAAGACTAAAAGCTGCTCTGGGTCTGTAATTGTTTTAATGACACAAAAGCCCCCAGAGCTTAGTAGAAGCCAGACTTAGCTATCGTGTTCTGCTATCATCCTGGATTGACTAGAATTGGTGACCCAGAATCCTAGCCACTTTGCTGTTCCTTTCCTTAAACATTTCAGGACTTGTCATTTAAAATTCTTTATTCGGTTTTCCTATGTTAGCTTTTTGGGTGTAGGTAATGACTGCATTTGCATATCTGCTGCTCTTAAGGTTTGAGTGGGGTGTAGTGGCAGAATGCAGGACAGTTAAATTGATCCAAATTCATGCTATTAAAGAGTACATTTTGGGGGAGAGGGCCTGGACTTAACTCCAATCCATAAAACACCATTAAGTGAGAATGTTCTCACTAATAGATCCATCTGCTTAAGTGCCAATTTACTTTGCACTTGAAGTTTTTCTGACTTGATAATTGAAGATGCTCAAAATATTTACTGCTAGGTGAAATCATTGGCTTTTAGGCACTGTTAAATTACCACGATTTTAAAGATGGACCAGCAGTCATTTTTCTTTTTCTTTTGTGGATTTTTGACTCACAAAATTATTTGAGGCTTGTGTTGTAATAAAAAGCAATTTAGGGCTTCCCTGGTAGCACAGTGGTTAAGAATCCACCTGCCAATGCAGGGGACATGGGTTCGAGCCCTGGTCTGGGAAGATCCCACATGCTGTGGAGCAGCTAAGCCCGTGTGCCCCAACTACTGAGCCTACGTGCCTAGAGCCCGTGCTCCACAACTAGAGAAGCCACCGCAATGAGAAGCCCATGCACCGCAATGAAGAGTAGACCCCGCTCCCCACAACTAGAGAAAGCCCATGCACAGCAACGAAGACCCAACACAGCCATAAAAAAGCAATTTAATTTTACTAAAAAAAAAGTGAAATGTTCTGTTTACTGACTTTTTCTAAATTAAGAGGCAATGTAAGATGCTTTTAGGCAAATAGTCAGTATTCTTCTTCTTTATCATTCTTATGAGGCAGCACTGTGAAGCAAGACGGGAGAAAAGAGATAGTTACACATACAGAAGGGACATACAGTTATGCAGAACTGCCCTTATGGAGATGCTGGAGTGCTGGTTGTTTGTTGGAGGGATGTTATTCTCTTATCAGCTAACTGGTCACTTAACACTGGACTTAGAGGCAGAGGTCAGCTTTCTCAGCTTTGAAAGGATCCTTCGAAAGCATCTCCTATACCTTTCAAACTTGGAACTGGATTTTCTTTTTTTTTGTGGTACGCGGGCCTGTCACTGTTGTGGCCTCTCCCGTTGCGGAGCACAGGCTCCAGACACGCAGGCTCAGTGGCCATGGCTCACGGGCCCAGCCGCTCAGCGGCATTTGGGATCTTCCCGGACCGGGGCACGAACCCACGTGCCCTGCATCGGCAGGCGGACTCTCAACCACTTCGCCACCAGGGAAGCCCTGGATTTTCTTTTTTTAATTGGACACTTTAGAATTATTTTTGACATGGTTCATTTTCTCATAAAATCCTTAAGATCACATGCAAAATGGATTGGTTTAAGTTTTAGAAACTTGCTTTTTACTGTCAGGATGCTATGCTCTTCTGATATATGAAAGCCAGCAGATGGCTGCATCCTGTTTGAGATTAGAAATACCTCCTTCCCCAGGCTTGCTTGCCTCTTTGAAACTACCCTTTATTTCATTGTTTTATTCTTCCCTCCCCCACCCTATACACATGGCTCATAGTTGGGCTTTTGGGTGGAAAAACAAACTTCACAGGTGATTTAAATAAAGCCAGCTAGGAACACACGGTTCAAAGTTGTTCAACTGCTCTACTTTGATTGAAATATCATGGTTGCTCACTAGGGAATAAATTATGCTGGTCTGCAGTTCACCAGTACATATTTGGTAGTAGACTGGTAAGTTGAAATTAAGCCAAGGGCTTGATCCACTTTGGACTAGTGTCTGGTTCTCCATGTTTGGACAGAAAACACGTATAAGATTATGCAGAAGAGAAAGCAGTAGCCTCATTTTACATACTCTGATACAGGTGATCCTATTAATTAAGTACATATTGGTATTACATAGGTATATATAATAAGTGCTTCTTAGAAGCAAATCATAAATATTTTAAACAATTAATTAGAAATATGTTAAAAGCTCGGGCTCCGATACATGCCTTTGCCACCTATTAATTCCATAATCTTGGGCAAGTTGGTTAAGCTGTATGCTGCATTTTCCTTCTTGTAAAATGGGACTGATAGTACCGACCTCAGGGTTGCTGTACGGATTGAAAGTGTTAATACAGCTAACATGCTTAAAGCAGAGTGCACAGTAAGTACTCAATGTTATGTTAAATCGAATGAAATTGCCAATATTTGTCCTTTTTTGACTTACCAAAAGTTTCATATGGTTCAAGCTAGTACAAAAACATATTAATTAAAAAAGTAATCGTTGTTCAATCAGAATCACGTATTATGGATGTGATTTACTGATCAAAATCCGTTGGATTTCTCTTGAAGACTGGGGATAGAGCCTGGCAACTAAACTAAAGCCAACAATAATCTCTGCAGGTGACTCAGATGAGCAGCCAGGTTTGGGAATTCTTGACTTACAGTATCACTCGGGAGAGTTTATATACTGTGGAGAGAATAACATTGATAGTCAAGAGAATGAGTCTAGAGAGGAATTTTGCCTCAGGATGAATCATATTTCAGGTCTCATCCGCATCTGGTTTAGGTGATATTTAGATGAGAGTTTGGACTTCAGACTTTAGAGTTGATGTTGGGATGAATTACGACTTTTGGGATTGGTGGGATGGGGAGAATGTGTTTTGCACGTGAGAAGGACATGGATTTTGGGGGTAAGGGGTGAAATGCTATGGACTGAAGTGTGTTCCCCCCCACCCCAGAATTCATAAGCCCTCAGCCCCAGTTTGATGGTATTTGGAGGTGGTGCCTTTGGGAGATGCCCCTGATAGTGGGATTAGTGCCCTTATAAGAAGAGATCTAGAAAAATTAAAAAAAAGAAGAGCTGTAGAAAGCTTGTTCTTTCTTCTCTGGCCATAACAGGACACAGTGAGTAGGCAGCTGTTTATAAGCCAGGAAGAGAGTCCTCACCACAAACCTGTGATACTGGCACCTTGATCTTGAACTTCTAGCTTCCAGAACTGTGAGAAAAGAAATTCCTGTTGTTTAAGCAACCAGTCTGTGGTATTTTTTACGGCAGGCAGAGTAAGACACCTAATTCCTCCCTCCAGTCCTTTGTATCACTGCTGTCATTCATTTTACTTACATGTAAGCATATGTATATTTACATAAGCATAAATAATCTAATTTGCTGCTATTATTATTTTGAACAAACTATTGTCTGTTACGTCAATTAAGAATAAGAAAAAAAGGTTTTAATTTTACCTGTACTTATTCCTTCTGGAATTGCTCTTCTTTTCTGTATGTGGATCCAAGTGTCTGGCTTATATTATTTTTCTTTTCTCTGAAGAACTTCTTTTTTTAACGTTTCTGGCAATGTCAGTCTACTGGGAGCACATTTCCTTAATTATTGTTTGTCTGAGAAAGTCTTTTATTTCTCTTTCAATTTTGAGGGATCATTTTGCAGAATATAAAATTCTAGGTTGGTGGGTTTTTTCTCTCTTGCTTGCATGGTTTCTGAGAAATCAGATTTAATTCTTACCTTTGCTCATCTGTAAGTAAGGTGTTTTTTCCCCTCTGGCTTTTTCCAAGATTTTTTCTTTATTTTTGATTTTCCACAGTTTGAATGTGATATACCAAGTTGTGGGGTTTTTGGCATTTTTCCTTCTTGGTGTTCTTTTAGCTGCTTGGATCTGTGGTTTGGTGTCTGACAATCTGAGGGAAATTCTCAGTCATTAATGCTTCAAATATTTCTTGCTTTCTTTCTCTTTTTCTTCTGTTTCTGGTATTGTTATTACGTGTATGTTACACCTTTTATGGTTGTCCTGCTAAAAAATGTTCTTGAATATTGTTCTGTGGGGTTTTTTTTTTCCAATCTTTTTTCTTTTTGCTTTATAGCTTTGGAAGATTTTATTGAGATATCCTCAAGTGCAGTGATTTTTTTTTTCCCTCAGCTGTGTCCTGTCTACTAATGAGAACATGAAAGACATTTTTCATTTCTTCTACAGTTTCTCATCTTAGCATTTCTTTTTTTGATTCTTCCTTAGAATTTTCACCTCTCTGTATACATTACCCATTTCTTCTTGCATGTTGTCTACTTTGTCCAGTAGAGCCCTTAGCATCTTAATCATAGTTGTTTTAAGTTTCTGGTCTGATAATTCCAACATTCCTGCCATATCTAACTATGCTAATGATGCCTGCAGTTTCTTCAAACTGTGTTTTTTGCCTTTTAGTATGCCTTATAATTTTTTCCTAATAGTGGGACATGATGTACTGGGTAAAAGCAAGTGTAGTAAATAGGCCTGTACTAATGTGTCATGAGATTGGTGGGGGCTGGGTAGTGTTCTATATTCCTACAATTAGGTCTGTCTCCTAGTGAGCCTGTGCCCTGGACTGTGAACTTCACAAGTGGTTCTCAATTTTTTACCCCCTTAGGTGGGACAGGATGGCTAGAGGTAGCTGAAGTTGGTTATTTCCCATCCCCCAGGTTAGCTGGGCTCTGGTAATAGCCCAATAGAATAGGCTCCAGTAAAACCTCTTCTCTTGAAGTTAGGCCTTGTTAAGAAGAACAGAGTGCTCTTGTGTATTTCAAAGTGATTTACTTTTCCTCCTCTCCCTGCAGAAGAACTAGGGAATTTTTTTTCTTATAGTCACTGTGAGAACCTGGTAGAACCCTTGGAGCAAAAACTCACATAACTGTCAGGCCTCCCCTCCCCAATGTCTGGGTCCCCATTGAGTTTTTAACTCTCAGACTTGTCCACACTGAGCCTCCAGCAATTGGTCAATTACAGTTCAGATTTTCCTATGCCAACAGTGGTTCCAGCAGAACCTCTTTCTCTGGTTCCCATGGAAGTTTCTGCTCTGGTACGTTGTATTTCTTTGTATCCATCCTGTCTGTCTCTTCAGTTTTGGAGGCAGCAGTTTACCTCATAAGGTCACTTCTCTGATGGATCTCGGGAGGATTATTGATTTTTTAGTTTGTTCAGCTTTTTACGGGTTATTAGAGGGAGTGATGACTTCCAAGCTCCTTACGTGCCAAACTGGAAGTCCTCGTTTATTTTTCTTTGCTTCCCCAAAGAACTTCACTTGTTGCCTGATCTTTCTTTTTCATAATGTGTTTCATTGTTCCTGGGTGCTCTTACTGAGGCTGGCATGACTTGTTCACTTCCAGGATGTCTGTACCCGAAATCCTACTGCCTCCTTCTCCTTAACTAAACTGAATCCTTTAATGAGGCCCCTTCACTAAGGTGAATTTGTGCCAATAGCAAATGGTACCAGTAAGGTACCATTGTATTAGTCACATTTGGGGAGATCATTTTATGCTGCTTTGGGTGTGAAGAATTAGTTCATGCCAATTTCCACTTAAATTGTTAAGACTTAATTCATTGTCCTTAATACACTGAATTGTACTGTAATTACCTCACGCTTTTTTAACTCCTTGAGGTCAAGAATCTTCCCTCTTTCCTTAGTGTCTGCCACAAAAGTATTTGTAAAGTGTGGGATGAAGGGTATCATTTACAGAGTTAGGATGTAGAAATCCCTAATTTGATAATCCAGGTATATATTATTTCTTAACACATGTATAGATCTTATTTCAAAATTTATATTTTAGAATGTTAGGCAGTGGAGATATCTGACATGTTTATACAAATTCATCCTAGGTCTTACGTGTATGTTTCCTTCATTTTACAGATGGAAGATACAGAGAGTGATACATGTTGCTTATAGAGTTGTGATATGCTAGGGACTCAATTATTATTATTTGATATGTTTCCCTTTTCTAAAAATGCTATTTAATCATATTTGCAAATGTGTAGAGATAGAGTAGAGGTACTGGAATTTTGAGATTATAATGATATACCTTAGATGATGGAAATATTCTAGGGTTTAAGTCAGGTTTTGTTAGAAGTCAGAATCCAGTAGTCTTATACAGCTTAAGTAATTTATTATGTTGCATTTGTGTTTTTGCAGACTGTTCTCTTTGTATAAGAAAATTTCTGTCCTATAAAACACAATGTCCAACTTGCTGTGTGGTGAGTTTTTCTTTTCTTTTTTTCTTTAAACTAAGTGGTGCAGATATTTGTGCTTCATGTATACACAAAAGCCCAGGGAAGATGTATAATTATTGAATTAAGCTATATCAAAGACAGTTTCAGAAAGGACTTATAAAATACATATATGGAGAACTGGGCTTTGTCCAACTTTTCATAAAGATTTCTGATAACCTACATGTATTTTAGGAAGAAAAAACTAATTTTAAGATCAGGACATAGCACACTTTAATTCTTATGAACTGTGTTTTTATGGTTCCTCACTTTTTATAATTTCTCAACTTGGGTAGAAAATCTGATGGTAGGATCATTTATTTGCAAAGGATTGATGTTTAAGTATTTGTGCAGAAGGCAAAGATTCAGCTTAACTGGCCCCTTACCTTTTTCCCAAACCAGGCCTTCAGGGAAAACACCAAGAAACTTGTTAAAGTTTCTGAAGCATTTTATGTAGTGGAAATAGGTGAAAAGGTATGTAAAAAGGGAAGGTAAACATAAGTAGGAATAAAGAAAGAAGGAAAAGAGATAGTAAGGTCTGATAGAAAGGACACTGGGGCTAATTAAAGGGTTTGGGTTCTAGTTTGGTGCCTCTGGTAGGTGCATCGTGTCAGGATGTCACTGAACTTGTTTGGCTCCCAAGTCTAAGCTCTTTCCAACTAGGGATGCTGCTGTCATCAAGATGGTATCATCACAGAGATAAAGTGTATGCCGTTTACGCTAGATAGCTACTGGGTTTATCGTTTTCCTCTTGCAGTCTTGAACACCAATCTTGTTTTTAAAGTCTCTTTGAGCACCTAAGGCTCCTGTGTTATTACTTTAAAAGAGCATCTCTTTTCTGCTTTTCAGGAGACATTTTTGGGAAAGCTGAGTGCTGGCATTTTGAAGAAGGATTCTTGCTCATACTAGGTTTTATCTTAGTACAGAGTACATATGTTTTTACCAGATGCTTTGGAGAGTTTTTAAACAGACTTCCAGTCAGCAGATAGTGATTCACTGTTTTAAAATTCCGTGTTAGTATGAGATGAATGAACTTTATTTTGAGGTTTTCCTGGAAGACTTAGTGGGATGGGGAATCTCAGGAGGATGAGACATACGTTTTCAAAAACAAGATTATGACAAGTTAATTATTGTTTCTGACCTTTTTCTATCTGTTGTTTTTCTTTTCCAGACAGTCACAGAGCCGGACCTGAAAAATAACCGCGTATTAGATGAACTGGTAAAAAGCTTGAATTTTGCACGGTATGATTTTATTTTGTGACTAATCCCTAACTGCTTTTGCCTTTTATATGTGTCCGTCCCTTTACTCTGTGCACTTTTCGGGATTAGGGAATGCAGGGCTGCATATTTGGGGGTAAAAGAAGGGATGCAACAACAGTCATTAATCACATACGGACAATCTAATCATAATAGGATTTTCTTCCTTTACCAAACAGAAAGTCTCCTGTTATGAAAAACAAGAGTTAAAATGTAGATTTGGGCACTTACTTTTGAGTATTTCAGAAATACTTCAGCTTTATCTTTTATTTTCCCTGCCCCAGCTTTAGAATCAACCATTTTCCCAAGGAGCCCTGGGTCCTTTTATTGGAGAATGGCATTTAGAAATTAGGATCTGGAGCTGGGTATGCTCATTGTTAACTGGGGTGTCATTGCTTCTAAACCCTCTCAGTGGACAGAGCTGGGTAGCATATGCATGTGTATGTGTACACACATATATGTATAATAGTTTCTGTGTCATATATTAATCCATTAATTCTTAATCCAATTTGCTCAGCATGTATAAAATGATGTGTAACATGAAATGTGTAATCGCTGGTGCTTTATAAAGTGTAGCTTTACTTCTTTACTGTCAAATGTATGATGGTGATAGTCATTGCTCACCCAGAGGGATTTAAAAAGGCATGTATTATCAGACAATATCTTGAATTATTTTTAGTTTTAATCATGCAAGCCAAGCAGGAGTTTTTGGAGTTTTTATTAGGAACATATTGTGTTTAGTTAATGGTTAGGTGCCCACATACTTAAGTACGTGAATTCCAAGCTTGTTGGGACATTCTTGGAGGTTCATCACATTACTTCTAAAAATGTAAAGAGATTTCTTCCAGTAGAATTGCACATTTTTTCATTGGTTTGCATACTAAAAACGATCAGATTTAGTACTCTGAACTCGCCTAGTAAGGCATTTTAGAAATCAGCTGGTTGGTTATTTCCCTAGGCAGAGTCATAAGAAGGTGGTGTACTTTCCTAGATTAAGACACTCTGAGATTCTCTGGTGCTCATAATTAAAGTGATTGCTTTTCTTATTTTAAAGTCCTTCACCAGTTAGATATTGAAGTTGGTAGGAAAAGATGGAGACATGTATTTAAAAAGGAATTGATCGGCTGTTTGCTTTTCTCTGAGGCAGCAGAATTGTATCTCATAGCTTATTTTTTCCTCAGCTGGTATTGAAAGCACAACAGCCTCCCTGCTAGGAAAAAGGGAGTGTTAGGAAGAACTGCATCTGTTTGTTGAAGATAAATGATCAGCATCTTTGAGTTCATAGACCCTTTGATAACTTAAAGGGAGGCCTTGGAATGATTGCGCTCTCTCCTTCTCTCCTCCCTCCCCAAAGAAATAGGCTATTTAAATATTCTTTGTAGTGGGTGTGGCGGGGTAGGAAGCATTCTTTGTAGATTTGGGACAGATTTTATCATTTGTTTCTCCCTCTGTTTGCCTTCTTGGAATTGCTTTATGGGGAACATTTCTTGGACATTTGTCATATCTAGAGTGCTGTTGGTACTTCATTTGCAAAATTAGTAGGGTTGAAATTCAACGTAATCGGTTTCATTACTTGTTTGAAATTTGGTTTAGATCAGTGAGGGAGGAAGTTTAATTTTATGAGTAAAATGTAAGTTATTTATATTGTTTATTGATTTTATTTCTTCCTGTGCTTCCCATCTGTCATTGCCATTTTATGATATTATGATTTTTAAAAATTTAATATTCTAAACTGAATAACAAAAGAGTTTTGGAAATAATTCCAGAGGTTTTCAGGCACAAGGCTGACATGTGGATCTTACATTTTCTTCTAACTTTTGGCCTTTATTTTCAGGAAACAAGTGTTTTGTGTTCTTTTTTCCCATGACTTTTTTTTTTGCGGGTTACGCGGGCCTCTCACTGCTGTGGCCTCTCCCGCCACAGAGCAACAGGCTCCGGATGCGCAGGCCCAGCGGCCACGGCCCACGGGCGCAGCCGCTCCGCGGCATGTGGGACCCTCCCGAACCAGGGCACGCACCTGCGTCCCCTGCATCGGCAGGCGGACTCTCAACCACTGCGCTACCAGGGAAGCCCCCCTTGACTCATTTTTATTTAAAATAATGTTCTTAAGAAACTGTTGTATTGAACAAAATTTATTTAGAATATTGTTCCAAGTGGAACATCAAAATTTATTTAGAATGTTCCAAGTGGAACATCATTCTTTTTTTATTTTAAATGGATTTATTTATTTATTTTTGGCTGCGTTGGGTCTTCGTTGCTGTGCGCGGGCTTTCTCTACTTGTGGTGAGCAGGGGCTACTCTTCGTTACGGTGCGCGGGCTTCTTACTGTGGTGGCTTCTCTTGTTGCAGAGCATGGGCTCTAGGCGCGTGGTGTGGGCTCTAGAGCACAGTCTCGGTAGTTGTGGCGCACGGACTTAGTTGCTCCGTGGCATGTGGGATCTTCCCCGACCAGGGCTCGAACCCGTGTCCCTGCGTTGGCAGGCAGATTCTTGACCACTGCGCCACCAAGGAAGTCCCTGGAATATCATTCTTGACCTAAGCAAGAAAATGTTGTTTTTGTATTTTTGCATAGCAGCCAGTCTACATGTATATTATATGTTTTTACAAATTGAGAGTACAGAGCGTTATTTATTGCTTTGCATGTATATTATATTTTTTTAGAAATTGAGAGTATAGAGCATTATTTATTGCTTTGGTTTATCCACCATCAAGGTATGAATTTTTCTCCAGGTACTTTATCCAAGTTTAAAAATTTAAACAGGGACATCCCTGGTGGCACAGTGGTTAAGAGTCCGCCTGCCAGTGCAGGGGACACGGGTTTGAGCCCTGGTCCGGGAAGATCCCACATGCCACGGAGCAACTAAGCCCGTGTGCCACAACTACTGAGCCCATGTGCCACAACTACTGAAGCCCATGTGCCTGGAGTCCGTGTTCCACAACAGGAGGAGCCACTGAAATGAGAAGCCCATGCACCACAATGAAGAGTAGCCCCCTCTCGCCGCAACTAGAGAAAGCTCGCGTGCAGCAATGAAGACCCAATGCAGCCAATAAATGAATGAATGAATGAATAAATAAATAAATTTAAACAGATGACAATGGATAATTCCCTTAGCATCTCACAAGAGTATGTAGAGTATAATTTCACCTTTCCTTATGGTATAGTTTAAAGCATACTGGGTTTGGGTTCAGGCAGATTTAGGTTCCAGTCTTGACCCTACTAGTTTTGATATGAGTGTGATCAAGATATTAATCCCTTTTGGCTTCTGTTCCACATCTGAACAATGGGAATAATATTGTTGACACTTTGAGGAATTGTAAGGATTAGAAATGAAGAGGTATATTAAAAGATATATAGCATAGTGCTGTATCTGGAACAAAGGAACCTAAGAAAAGATTCCTATCATTACTATCTATGTATTTTATCTGTTTATATTGTGGTGCCCTGTTATACATATGTGCGTGCCCTGAGGAGCTAATGAGACCTTGTGCTTTGGTGGGCCTCTGCCTGTTTGACCAAATGGTCCTAGACTGCCGTTTGCATGTTCCAGATTAGAACAGTTATTTTCAGGGACATTTACTAGTTGCCAAAGTCCATGGACTTGATTGCATGGATTTTATGACTGCCCATGTCTACCCAGAGGCCTGTTTTCACTTTTGATTCTTAGCCACATTCTGAAGAGGTAAAGTTATTGTATAGTTAACAAATGGGGAAGATTTTCCTGTATTTTATTGTCACAGTTATTCTGAAAGTCCATAATTCATCCAATTTGAACGTCTGTGAGGAATGCTGTTAGGCGTTATAATGCCAACTCACTTTAATATACAGGAGTGATGGAAAGTGAAGGAAAAATTAGCAATTCAGTCTGAGTATCAATTTTGGAATTAATATTTTCACACAGCTCATTTTTAAGGTATGTGAATTGCCATAAACAATCTCATGGTTTTAAATACCAGTTGTACGTTCATGGCTTCCAGATTTATATATCAGCTAGATCTGTCTCCAGGACATCATCGTCACATATCCAACTGCTTATCTCACACCTCTGCTTGGACCCCTTAAAACCAGAACTAAACTGATTCCCTCTGCTGCCCCCCAGGCCCCACTCCCAATCTGCTGCTCCCACAGTCTCGCTCATCTCAGTAAATGGCAGCTCCCGCCTCTCTCCCTCAAGGCCAAAAAACCTTGGGGTCATCCTTGACCCCGCTCTTTCACACTTAGTCTGTCATTCCATCAGTAAGTCCCATTGGTTCTATCTCTGCTCTCCTTCCAGAATCTGACAACTTTCCCTCACCATGCCAATCCTGTTCAAGCCAGCGTCAGCCCAGATACGGTGATTACTTCTTAGTGGTCTTACCTCTGCTTTTGTCCTCTTACAGTCCTTCTGAGGGCAGCAACCAAACCGATCCTTGAAAATAAAAAGTAGGTCATACTGCATGTCCCTCAGATGTGGTTTCCTATCTCATTTGGAGCAGAACCCCAAGTCGTCTCGATGGCAGTCCTCTGGGCCCTGCAGAGTAGGCTCCCTGACTTCCTTGCCTGCTTCTCTCCGCCAGGTCAATTAGCTCCCGTCACACTGGCCTTCTCCCTGTTTCTCAAACATGTTAATCACACTCTGACCTTAGAGACTCTGCTTACTGATATTTCTGAGTGAAAGTGTTTCCCTAGATGTCCACACAGTTTAATCCTCTACTTTCTTGGGCTGTGTTTTTCATAGGCATCTTCTCAGTGAAGTCTTCTGTGACCATCCTGTAAAGAGTATCAAGCTTATCCTCTCCGAATTCATGGCTTCATCGGCTTCCTTTTTTTCATAGTAATTTTCACATATGTTGTGGGTGTCTATTCTCTCTTCCCTTACTATAGTGTAAACTTCATGAGGACAGAAACTATTTTGTTTTCTATTGTATTTCCACTGCTGAGATTAGCAGGCACCTGAAGAAGTTAATGAATTTTAATTTTAGCATGGGGCATAATTTTATTATTGCAGTGGTGCAACTGTCTGCCACGTTCTTTATTGGTATGTGTTGAAGTAAGAGATCAAATTGGAAGACTAAAATTTGTCTCAATTGTGAGTAAAAGCAAAAAGGAGTTATCTCTAGGGTAGACACTTAGCTGAAAAGGTATACTTGTGTAGCAGCATGGAAGTGATTTATCAGTGATAGTTTTATCCGTTAGTTGGAGAGTGTGTCTTTTACTTTGTCATAATGAGATGAAAGCTTTTCTTAGAACCTTCTTTGTACCAAATCCACATCCTAGAAGAAAAAGAGACTTAATGATTGTGGTTCTCTACTTTTACTTTATTTCTCTTTCCTCGCAAAGACGAAGATCCTGAATTTTTTTTTTTAACTTCCCACTGTAGCTTTTATTTATTCACTTTCAAACTTTTTATTGTGGAAAAGTTCAAATATATATAAAAATAGAGAACATGGTGTAATGACCCTCAGGTACACATCACCTTCCTTAAACATTTATCAGCTTATGGACGTCCTTGATCTTCTACACATCTACTCACCCTCTTTCAACCCTGATTATTCATTTAAAAATATTTAATAGTAATGTTGAAAATAGTAGATATGCCTATTAGTCTAAGGACATATTTAAAACGATCAAAGCATTCAGATTATGACTGGCAATTAAATATGATATAAAGCAGGATATCTTGTTGTAAATAGAGTTTTTGTGGGTTTCTGTAAAACTGTAAAGCAGAATAAGATATGGACTGCTTTTTTCTTTTTGTATTATTTCCTGCCCAGTGAAGTAACTAACCCCGAGGTGGTATGAGTGTTAATAGAGTAGTTTTATTGACTTCAGGCCAACAGAGAAAGGGAAATTCCGTAAAAAAATATGTCGTTGTGGTAAGCATTTGGTCTTTTTCTGAATCTTTTGAATTCAAATGATAGTATATGGATTATTTTTTCCCTGTTTCCATATTGATAGACATTTGGGCTGTTTCTGGTTTTTGTCTATTATGAATACTACTGCTGTGAACATTCTGGTACATATCTTTTGGCATGTATTTCTTTTGGCATATATCTAGAAGTGTAGTTGCTAGGTCAGAGACTAGACATTCATTTATTTGCTGGTATCTTTAAAGCTAGTTTCCAAATGGTTAAAACAATTACATTTCGACCGTGAAGTATGAGAGTTCCAGTTGCTCCATAGCCTCACCAACAGTTGCTATTCCTGGTCTTTCTAGTTGTAGCCTTTCTCATTAGTATATCAGTGAGATTTTAAAAAATTATTGTTACTGTTTTTATTTTTACTATTTCTTGACTTTTTAACACTGTGGTAAAATTTACATATAATGAAATACATAAAGTCTGAATTTTGATAATCATACATCTGTGTCATTACCATCATAGTCAAGATACGGAACATTTCCATACCATGACTTCTTTATTCTGCTTCTAGTCAGTCCCACCCCCATAGGCCATTTGGGTTTCTATCATCATAGATTGTTCTTAAACTTCATGTAAGTGGAATCATACAGTATACGTTTATTCTTTTCTTTTGCTTCACATACTGTTTCTGTTATTTGCCTATGTTACTGCTTGTGTCGGTATTTTCTTTTTTACTGCTGAATAGTATCCATTGTATGAATACGCACAATGTGCTTATCTATACCTCTATTGATGAATTTGAATTGTTTCCAATTTATGGCTAGTATTGTAAGAGCTCCTGTGAACATTTGTGTGCAGTCTTTGTGTAGGCGTCTATTTTCATTCTTTTGGGTATATATCCAGGAATGGAATTGTAGGCTTACAGGGCAGATGTATATTGAACTTTATAAGGAACTGGCAAACAGTTTTCCGGTTGCATTGGACCTCAGTGAATTTCAGTTGCTCCACATCCTGGTTAATATTTGGTACTGTTAGTCCTTTTATTTGTAAGCATTCTATTGGGTGTGAAATGGTAACTCATGGTGGTTTAATTTACATTTCCTGATGACAAGTGTACCTTTTC
Source organism: Phocoena sinus (assembly GCF_008692025.1). NCBI lineage: Eukaryota > Metazoa > Chordata > Mammalia > Artiodactyla > Phocoenidae > Phocoena > Phocoena sinus. Next base: position 7,744,173 of record NC_045773.1, read on the forward strand.
ATGTGCTTATTGACTCTTCTTTTTATCTTTGGTGAAGTGTCCTGGTTTCTTAGCCAATTTTAAAAAATTGCATTGTTTGTCTTTTTCTTATTGATTAGTGGTTCTTTATGTATTTTGGTCAAATATATTTTCCTTCCTGTCTGTAGCTTGCCTTTTCATTTTCTAAGGGTGTCATTTGATGAACAGACATTTTAATTTTGAAGTCCAGTCTATTGTCTCTCTCTTTTTCTTTCTTTCTCTCTTTCTGTGTCTCGTTCTCTTTTTTATAAAATGATTATAACTTTTTTTTAATCCTGCCTAAGAAATCTTTGCCTACCTCAGGTCATAAAGATTTTTTCATATGTTTTCTTAGAATTGTGGTTTTAGCTTTTATAGGTAGGCCTATGAACCTATTCAAGTTAATTTTTAGGTATGATGGAGGTAAGTGTCAGGATTCATTTTTTTCTCAGCAGATATTCATTTGCTCCAGCCCCATTTATTAAAAAGACTCACTATATTACCACATCAGTTTTCTTTTGGTTAGTGTTTGCATGGTACATCTTTTCCCACCGTTTTTTCCCCAGTCTTCCTGGGTCTTTATATTTAAAGTGTTTTCTTTTAAACAATATATAGTTGCATCTTATTTTTTAATCCAGTCTGATAAGCTTTGTGTTTTAACTGAAGTCTGTATCCATTACATTTAATTGATTACTTGCTCTCTGTTTTCTCTTTGTCCATTTGTTCTTTTTTAAAAAATTATTCCTTTCCTGTCCTTTTTTTGACTATTTTTATTATTTTATCTCAAGTTTTGGCATTATACTTCTTAGTGTTGCTCTTTTTAGTCTTTACTGAACAAATTACAAAATACATCCTTAACGTATTATAGTACTAACCATAAATTAGTACTTTTATCATGTCCTGAACAATGCAAGAATTTTATAATATTTTTGCATTATCTTAATGCCTCTGTTTTGCTATGTTAGAGTTATTTTACTTCCATGTATGTTATGAATTCCACAAGCCATTGCTAGTGCTTTTTAAAAGTCAATACTCTTGAATTTAACCACATATTTACCTTTTCTCGAGCCTTGCTGACATTTTTTTGTGCTTACATCTGTGATTATTTTCCTTAAGCTGAAGAACAGTTCTTGTAGTAATTCTTGTCTCTTGGTGAGGAATTCTCTTAGCATTTTTTTGCTTGAGAATGTATTTTGCTTTCATTTTGGAAGAATATTTTCAATGGGAATAGAATTCATCTGTGTTATTTTTTCTGTACTTTTTTAAAACTAAATTTTAAAATAAATTTATTTATTTATTTATTTTTGGCGGTATTGGGTCTTTGTTGCTGCACGCGGGCTTTCTCTGGTTGTGGCGAGTGGGGGCTACTCTTTGTTGTGGTGCGCGGGCTTCTCATTGCGGTGGCTTCTCTTGTTCAGGAGCACAGGCTCTAGGCGCACAGGCTTCAGTAGTTGTGGCATGCGGGGTCAGTAGTTGTGGATTGAGGGCTCTAGAGCTCAGGCTCAGTAGTTGTGGCGCACGGGCTTAGTTGCTCCGCAGCATGTGGGACCTTCCCCGACCAGAGTTCGAACCCGTGTCCCCTGCATTGGCAGGCAGATTCTTAACCACTGTGCCACCAGGGAAGCCCTCCTGTACTTTTAAGATGTCATTCTGTTATCTTCTTGCTTCCATAGATTTTGTTGACAAGTCAATGATATTTCTTACTGTTATTTCCTTAGAGCCATGGTTCTTAACTGAGAGTGGTTTTGCTTTCTCTTTACCTCTTCCCCCAGGGAACATTTGGTGATATCTGTTTATGTTTTGGTTGTCCCAACCTGGGGCAGGGGTGTTATGCTATTGATATTCCTACAAGGCACAGAACAGTCTCTTACAGCAAAAAATTATTTGACTCACAGTGTCAATAGTGCCAAGGTTGGGGAACTGTGCCTTAGAGGTAGTGTGTCTTATTTTTCTCTGGTTGTTTACAAGATTTTCTCTTTATTCTTTCATTTTTCAGCAGTTTTATTACCATGTGCCTAGGTTTCATTTTCTTTGTTTTATCCTTTTTTGGGATGGGTTTTAATTCCCTCTTACTTTAAAATTCATTTGTCTATTATTTTCTTCTTTTTTCGTTAACATCATAGTTCTTTTGAAGTTCTTCTAATGCCACTCGGATCACCTGGATCTGCTTCTAATGACTATTTTATCTCTTGATTAGTGGCTAATTTCTCTTCATGTCTAGTAATTTCTAAATGTTTGTTGAACGTGGCTATAATGTTATAGAGGCTGTGAATTACCTTCCTTTGAAAAATGTTGAATTTTGTTCTGACATGCAGTTAAATTACTAGCTCTTCACTTTCATTCTGTCAAGGTTTGGATTAGTTTTTTGTTAGATTTGGTCTATTTCACTTTTGTTTCTATTTCTAGAGTGTGGTCCTTCCCTGGCCTTTGTGGGGTTTCAGCTGGACGTCTAGGGTCTTTACCAAAATCTCTCAGCTTTGGCTGGGCTCAAACTCTAACAGCTTTCCAGCATTGATCTTTAGAATCTCAGCTTCCTGGCATCTGCTTCCTGCCGGGCCTCCTATGGCTTCGTCTTATGCTTCTCCAGCCCTGGAGATGATCAGGAATTGATGAGCATTTCTCAGCAGACTTTTAGGGTATTCTGTGGCTCCTCCCTGCCCAGCACCCTGTCCCTCCAGTCCTAGTGATCTTTGCCCAGAGCTCTAATCTCTGTTCCTTCCACCGTGTTGACTATAGTCCATGCTTACAGACAGTTTTCTATGTTTTGTTTAGATTTAAAATTATTTATGGTTGGAGAGTAAGTCTCATATGAGCTATTCTTTGTGACCAGAATCTGAAGTCCTCCCATTATCTTTTATAGACAGATGAACTGCTTTTAAAATCAGATTTATTGCTTTGTAGTTTAGTCTAGAAGAAACACTGGTTTTGTTGTCATTGTAGAGTAAGTTCTATATTTCGTAGAAACAAGTGTTGAGAGCACAGCTTATGTCAGTTAGGTTATTATGTATACAGAAATTGAGGTCTTAATTAACTGTATGTTTTCTTTGCTTAAAGGAATCATCTGTTGCAGTTTGCCTTAGAGTCACCACCCATCTCTTCTGCTTCCTCCTCTTCAAAGAACCTTGCTGCCAAAGTGCACACTTCTGTAGCCTTCAGACATTCATTAAAGCAAGGAAGCGGGCTAATGGAGAACTTCTTGATTAGAGAAGCTGGTGGTTCTGTGTCAGAGTTGCTGATAAAAGAGAATGAAAGCAAATTCAGCCCTCAAAAAGAGCTGAGCTCTTCTGCAAAGACCAGAGGGACACCTTCTGTAGAAAAGTCAGCTCCAGGTTTCTCAGAGGCTAGTGTTCCTGAGACACCCTCTACATCGGCCTTGAAAGAAGTTACTAAAGGTAGGAAATTATTTTCACATGTTTGTTTTCTTACTTAAGAGAAATCTTCTCATCCCACATGACATAATATATAAGCAGCATTTTTGAGGGGGAAGGAATGGGAAAGGGCAGACCTGCTTTCATCTTGTAACAGCCTCAGAGATAGATGTAGGCAGTGCTTCCAGATGTGTTCTCTTTCTGCCTCATAGAATAGGAATTCAGGCTGACGGCTGGAAAAGTGAAGCCGTTTTAATTAGTTCGTACTTCACGTATGACGTACCTTTCTGTTTTTCAGCTTTTCATTCCCCCCTCGTCCTTTATATCAGTTCCAGTTTAACCTTAAAGAGCTCATTTTATCTTAAGATATCAGCACTTGAACACTTCCAGGCTGTTCTGAGTGGCATTTATAGCCTTAGACAGTTTGACCACTCCTTTAGCTGTCTGACCTTATTTCTCACCTCTCCCTCTCAAAATCCTTCTGCCATAGCCAAGCTGATCTCCCCACTATTCCTTGAAAACACTCGGGCATTGGAAAAGTACAACGTGCGGGTCAGATTTGGCTTGTCACCCGTTTTTGTAAACAAGGCTTCACTGGAACACAGCCATGTCCATTTGTTTACCTGTTGTCTATGGCTGCTTTCATGCTACCTGCCATGGTTTATTGGCTGTGACAGAGACCATCTGGCCCCCAAAGCCTAAAATCTTTACTACCTGCCCCTTTGCTAAAAATGTCTGCCAACCCTGTTCCACCTTTCCAGACTCTATCCAGGTCTAACCATTCTTTGGTTATGTTACATAGTATTGATTTCTTACATCACTAAAGTACTACAGCACTTGTTTTCTGGACTGTTTTGTGTATAGTTGGCTTAACTTTTTGATGACTAGGTCAGCTTGTTTATTCTCTTGTTTCCATGTCTTCTTGCCAGTGGAGTTCAGAGCACCTTTTAGGTAGAAACTCTGTCTTAGATATTTTTGGTACGCCCATGCCACACACAGTGCAGGGCTGTTAGTGGTTACTAAACTTAGGTTGAAATTAGTTTATTAGTACTCAAGTGTTTAAATTTCATATGGCTATGTGAACTTTTTACTTACATTTCCTAGGATATCTTATCTTTTTCAATTTTTTTTTATTAATTGCCACTTCTTACTATATGTTTTTAAGTTGATAACATTTTCCCTGTAGCAGAACCTTTTTTCCAAGCGAAATCTTGCAGTGAACCATAGCATACAAAGTGGATAAAATTGGCCTTGCTCCATTAAAGTGGATTTGGAGGGTCTGGGGATTGTGCTCTCCACGTGAGCTCCCCCTGCATCCCTGCCTGTTAGCCATGGTGGCCTCTAGGCCCTGAGATACCTCCACAGGTCCCTTAACTCTATCAAACAGTTTCAGAATGATTGTGTTTCCACTTTTTAACGCTACACTTGTATAGGCATACCTCAAAGAAATTGTGGGTTTGGTTCCAAACCATTGCAGTAAAGCAAATAATCACAATAAAGTGAGTCATGAATTTTTTTGTTTCCCAGTGCATATAAAAGTTATATTTATACTATACTGTAGTCTGTTAAGTGTGCCATAGCATTATGTCTACAAAAACAATATACACACCTTGATTAAAAAATGGTTTATTGGGGCTTCCCTGGTGGCGCAGTGGTTGAGAGTCCGCCTGCCGTTGCAGGGGACACGGGTTCGTGCCTCGGTCCGGGAAGATCCCACATGCCACGGAGTGGCTGGGCCCGTGGGCCATGGCTGCTGGGCCTGCGCATCCGGAGCCTGTGCTCCACAACGGGAGAGGCCACAACAGTGAGAGGACTGCATACCGCAAAAAAAAAAAAAAAACAGTTTATTGCTTAAAAATGCTGACAGTCTCAATTAATCGTCAACAAAGGAAACAGGAATATAAAATGGAGAAAAGACAGTGTCTTCAGCAAGTGGTGTTGGGAAAGCTAGACAGCTGCATGTAAATTAATGAAGTTAGAACACACCCTCACACCATACACAAAAATAAATTCAAAATGGCTTGAAGATTTAAATATAAGACATGACACCATGAAACTTTTAGAAGAGAACACAGGCAAAACATTCTCTGACATAAATCATACCAGTGTCTTCTTAGGTTAGTCTCCCAAGGCAATAGAAATAAAAGCAAACATAGGGGAATTTCCTGGCAGTCCAATTGTTAGGACACAGAGCTTCCACTGCTGAGGGCCTGGGTTCAATCCCTGGTCGGGGAGCTAAGATCCCACAAGCTGCCTGGTGCGGCCCAAAATAGAATAAAATGAAAGCAAAAATAAACAAATGGGGCCTAATCAAACCTAAAAGCTTTTGTACAGCAAAGGAAACCATAAACAAAGCAAAAAGACAACCTATGGAATGGGAGAAAAGTTTTGCAAATGATGTGACTGACAAGGGCTTAATTTCAAAGTATACGAACAGCTCATGCAGCTCAATAATAAAAAAACAAAACCCAATCAAAAAATGGACAGAAGACCTAAACAGACATTTCTCCAAAGAAGACATACAGATGGCCAACAGGCACATAAAAAGATGCTCAACATTGCTAATTAGTAGTGAAATGCAAATCCAAACTACAATGAGGTACCACCTCACACTGGTCAGACGGCCATCAAAAAGGCTACAAATAACAAATGCTGGAGAGGGTGTGGAGAAGAGGGAACACTGCTACATTGTGGGTAGAAATGTAAATTGGTGCAGCCACTGAGGAAAACAGTATGGAGGTTCCTTTAATAACTCAAAATAGGGTTACCATATGATCCAACAATCCCACTCCTGGGCATATATCCAGACAAAACTGTAATTCGAAAAGATACATGCACCCCTATGTTCATAGCAGCACTATTTACAATAGCCAAGACATTGAAACAGCCTAAATGTTCATTGACAGATGAATGGATAAAGAAGATGTGGCGCATATATACAACGGAATATTACTCCGCAATAAAAAAGAATGAAAGAGTGCCATTTGCAGCAACAGGCATAGACCTAGAGATGATCATACTAAGCAAAGCAAGTCAGAAGGAGAAAGACAAATACCATATGATATCACTTATATGAGATCTAAAATACGACACGAACATATCTACGAAACAGAAACAGACTCACAGACTTAGAAAATAAACTTATGTTTACCAAAGGGGAAAGGGAGTGGGAGGGGGATAGATTAGAGTGTGGGATTAGCAGATACAAGCTGCTGTATATAAAATAGATAAACGACAAGGTCCTACTATATAGCACGGGGAACTATATTCAATATCCTGTAATAAACCATAATGAAGAATATGAAAAAGAATAGATATATGTATCTATATATATGTATAAGTGAATCACTTTGTTGTACACAAGAAACTAACACAACATTGCGAATCACCTCTACTTCAGTTAAAAAAAAAATGCTGGGACTTCCCTGGTGGTCCAGTGGTTAGGACTCCGTGCTCTCACTGCCGAGGGTCTGGGTTCAATCCCTGGTCAGGGAACTAAGATCCCACATGCCCCTAGCTGTACATACCCTCACCTCACCTTCCTCCTGTGGCAGGTATATCTTACTCAGGTGGTTAAGATTGCTTCGGTGCTAAACATGAATGGGTCCTAAGACGAGAAAACTTAATATTAGTTTTATAGCTTTGTCGCACCTTGTTAGAAAAGATTTAACTAAAGCATTTTCTAAAAAACAGATTTCCAAACTTCTTCGCAGTCTCTTCCTCTAGGCCCAGGATTCTAATTATGTGACTTTCCACAATGTAGCCCTTACCCAGTAAGCAGTCTATTCTACTCCTGCTGCCCTGAGGTGTCCTTTTTCTCTTCTGCTTTTCCAAGTGCATGTTAAGGTTGGATTCCTTTTTTTAATCTTAGTTGCTGAAAGGTGTTGGGTTATATTATTTTTGCTCTTTCCACAAATAATAAAATCTCTTTCTCTTTTTGAAAAATACAGTGGATTGTCCTGTTTGTGGGGTTCATATTCCAGAAAATCACATTAACAAGCACTTAGACAGCTGTTTAGCACGTGAAGAGAAGAAAGAAAGCCTCAGAAGGTAAGAAAGTTAAGCATGACCGTTGAGCTACTTTAGCTTGTTGCCTCCTGTGGTTTATAAAATGTGAGCCAACTCCACTGGCCCTCCTTGTCCACTCTCTCCTTGTTCTTTCCTCAACTCCCACCTTGCCACATATAAGTAACTTTATTACATGCTAATAAAATTTGACTTAACAAGAAACTAGTGATTTAGAATTCAGTTCTTTTTAAACTTGTTTTCTTCTCTTGGAATTTTAGAACTACCATAAAGCCCTTGGCCCAAGAAAGCAAGGTTAGACTCTGAATATAGAACACATCAAATCTGTTTTTGGTTCTTAGGAAGCTCAAAAGTTTAAATTTGTAAAATCTAGCTTTTTCAAAAATTCTGAATAGTTAATTACTATATACACATGACATACTATATACACATGACAGTAAAAGGTACAAACGACCCCTGAAAGTAACACAACATTGTAAATCAACTGTACTCCAGTAAAAATTAAAAAGAAAAAAGGTCCAAAAGGGTATTTTTTTTGCCTTTTTTTTGTTTTTTAGAAAATATGGCATCACTTATTCATTCAACAAATAGTTAAGCACATAACCATGCACCAGGCATTCTACAAAGCATTGGTGAATCACTGGTGAATGAAAGTCAGATTCTCTGCTCTTAACACCCTTTTGTTCTGGAAGGATGCAACCAGTAGGCTTGCATTTTGAAGGCAGTGGTTTTCTCTGTTATTGCATATGTAGAAGCTTGCAGTTGTATAGTTTGTCTGTGGGGCCGACTCAAAAGGGTGTGTTTGAAATGTAGAGTGTGTGTGTGTGTGTCCCGGCCAGCTACCCAGGTGAGATAACTCAGTTGTCGACCCAGTATCTGCACCTAAACTCACACTATTCTGCCTCGCCTTATACATCAAAATCACAATAGTTTATTAATAGTTTATTAAACTAGGCCACTGTTGTTACACATGTAAGTTGTAAGTTAGGAATCAAATTGTAGTCAAAGTGAACCTGTAGGGTGTTAAAGAATCAGTGATAATGAAGATAATAAGGAAGCAGAAGCCACAAATTAGATGAGTCTGGTGATAAAGGGAAGAGGAGAGATGAGATGGTAGTTTGGGGAAGGATTAAGGAGCGAGATCAGGGAAGATTTTATTTTTTAAAATAGCAAAATTATATAAGCCTTTAGCCTCCTGCTATCTCCAGGGAGAGAGCAGGTGATATAAAGGACAAGAGATCAAAAGTCCAGTAATGAAGTTATCCTTGACATGAAACAGGATGGAAGAGGGAGAGAATAGGTGATAATTCTGAGATCTGGAAAGCGGAGAGTGGAAATTGAAGAAATTAATCGTATCCGGGAGGTGGGAATGAACAGAATGATTGGCTCTTACGTTTGGTCTGTTTGGAAGAACTTGGAAGAGTGCCAGAAACCGTGCTGATAAGACAGGACTATTTTATTGTTCTTTTGTGAGTAAAGCTAAAATGGTGTCACTAGATTTTATGAGTAAGTCTAGAGTGAATGCAGGTTCCGAGGGACAAACTCTGGCTGTTATAATTTACAAAAGTTAACATATAAAGCACAGTGATGCTTTATTAGTTTACAGCAGGGGGCACCAGTTGCCAGTTCTTATTGTTGTGTTCTTAGCTTGATAGTTAACTTCTTTCCCCGAGCAGAACCTTTTCTTCAAGTGAAAACGCACAGTGAACCATAACATATAAAACAGAGAAAATTGGGCCCTGTTCCATTAAAGTGGAGGTGGAGGGCTTGGGGACTGTGCTCCTCTCTCTGACCTCCCTCTGCGTCCCTGCCTCGTATCCACAGTGGCCTTGAGGCCCCAAGATCCCTCCACAGGTCCCTGCGACAGATGCCTGTGCGGTCCTGCGTGCCCAGTACTCACTCCTAGTGGGTACGTTTGTTGACGAGAATAAAATTTAGATTTCTAGGTTGCCTAGTTAGTCGAGATTTGGAATAAAGCTGGATCATCACGAGGATTATTTCTCATAAGCCGTGAGAATCTAATGACCTGCCTTTCTCTTTAGAAATGTTTTTTTCCTGAAGAGTGAGTTGGGAATATAGAAGCTGGGCATTTTCTCCTTGAGGAGTAAGGAATCAGCACTGATAATCTTGCTTGGACTGCTCTTTCTGTAGATGCATCCATTGTATTTCTTCTAACACACTTAGCTCTGTCAGTTTATCCAAAGATGTAGTCCTCTGTGTGTAATTAAGTTCAAATTCCAGTAGTGGTTCCAAACAGGCTCTGTGGAATACTATAATCCTGCCGATTACTCTGTAGCACAATTTAGAAGCACTGCGTTCACTCCCTCTTTCTCTCTCTCTCAGGGAAAGAGTCACTGTGTAAGTTAGTGTATTGAAGGCTCTGAGAATTCCTTCGTCAAACATAATTGTTGGATTTTGTTTAATCCAGTAATTCCTAAATTTATTTGATCTTAAAACCTTTTTGTCCTTATAACTCATCTTGCAAAGCTAGTGTTTGTGAAGGTACACTTAGGGAGACATTGAACCACCTTTCTCTTTAGTTACATCCTCGTCCTGGGGTCTGGTCACATAAAAGGATCTCTGACATTTAAAAAATTTTCTCCACAACACCCCAACAGGCCACTTCTTTAATTTGGATACAGCGCTTAACCCATTCCGTGTAGATTCATATCAGAGTTGATTCAAAGAATACTCTTCCTTTTGAGGTCCTCAGATTCTTAGGACCCTTAAATGCATTACTGTTTCACCAAATCATGGAAGAAAGGTAAAGTAGCATTTTCCTGTTTTGGGAAACATTTATCAGGCTTCGTATTTTAAAATTCATGGCAGAAATTGTTGATTTCTGCTGGTGCTTTTCATTATAAATGCCAGTGAACAGTAGAGTTTTCCATTAGAAATTCACGGTTGTAAGTTTTATCATCTATCCTAATAAAATTTAAAAAATGTTTTAGGTACAGACTTACTGAATTATCCCCTCACAGTGTTCTTGTATAAACTCCTACAAAAGGTTTTTCAGCTCTTGCTACCTTCTGTGATTTTATTTAGCCATAATCTTATCCGTGTTGTAGAGTCCAATAGGCTGTCTGTCATTATAAGAAGAGTAATTTTCAGAAAAATGTAATCTGTTGAGGGTTTACAGGTCTTTCTGCAGTTATATAGTTATTTCTGGCTTTTAGTCCATATTGATAGAGCATAAAAGAAATAACCTAGCCAGGGAATGGTACTGTTGGGTAATAGAGAAATGTTTGGTTGTTTTCAGTCTGTATTCAACTGTACTCTCTCCCTCTCAGTGTGGTCTCTGGACCATTTGCATTAGATTTCCACGTGAAACCTTGTTAATAGAGATTTTAGGTTTCCACTTAAAGAGCTGAGTCAGAATTGGTTGGTGGTGTGGCCATGCGACTGAGAACTGCATTTTAAATAAGCTCTCCAGGTGGTTCTGAGATGCACTCAAGTTTGAGCAGCATGGCCTTGTGCCAGCTAGTTATATGCAAGTCTTCTGTAAAATCTTGTTTTTCTGGATAAACCTATTACTTTCAAGTTCCTATTAATTCTTACCTGAAGTTTTGATATTTCATCTAAAAATGATTGCAGTTGTAGTGACTACCTTGAATACATGTTTATTAAGCACCTTATTGCTATAGTGTTGAGCCAGGTGATGTACTTAGAGAACCAGGTATAATCAGATTAAATAGATTAAAATTCACTCTGGGTTCCTGTTTAAATAATTGTCTCAAGTCATTGATACCCTTAGGTAGCTTGACTTCTATATATTCTATTTAAAGAAATAATGTTTCTTAATTGGTGTTTAGAGGGAGTATAAGAAAGTCATTCAATAGAGCTTTGTCATATTTAAAATTGTAGCTTGGTGCTTATCATTGTATTCGTTATGTCAATACAGTGAAGAGCCAGGTGGGGATTTTGCCAGTACACTTCTTAATGCCTTATATATTTGTTAATATAATTAATTGAAGTTGGAGGAAAAAAAAAAACAGTGCTGTGTTTCTTGCTGTTGTTTTCAGTTGTGTTCTTTTGAAGATGATCCCATAAATACTGCCTACCCATCAACTGTCTGAATTCTTTTTCCATTGGTGTAATGAGTTGGGTAAAGCTAACCATCCCAACAAGTCTTCTTTTATTTCATCTAGTGCTTTTGCAAAATGATTGCCTTGGGCCTAAGTGGGCATTTTTGGCTATGCATCAGAAATTTTTTTAAAGAAGCTGTATACGATGATATTCTTAAATCCATAGCTTGACCCGCGATAGCATTTATACTCTAATCACCTGAGATAGCTGGTTTTATAGAGATTTGTGTGGAAACCATGGGCAAATTTTAGGAAAAGCATGCTTTAAAGAGGTAGTGAATAAGTTCACGTAAGAATGACCCTAATTTCTCATAGCATTTAGTCTACAAGCCTTCTGTATGAGTCCCAGGTCTGCGTCTTTAGGCCAGGCCTCTGTCTGAGACCTAAACTAACTTTATCTAAGTTTTGGCTGCCACCTAGACCCCTCTGTCGGAATGTCCCACTGCCACTTTAGATGCATCACTGTCAGAAAAATACTGTCAACTTTATTTGTAAATTTAATCCTTCTTCTCTTTCCTGTTTTTGTCTTAATGGTTCTGCTGTTCTTCCAGTCGCCTTGGTATTGAGTCAGAAGGTAAATTACTGTTTTACATGAAAAGCATTGGATAATTCACAGTAAACCTCAGTGATCTCTTTTCTCCCTTTTCAGCTCTGTTCACAAGAGGAAGCCACTGCCTAAAACTGTATATAACTTGCTCTCAGATAGAGATTTAAAGAAAAAGCTAAAACAGCATGGATTATCTGTTCAAGGAAATAAACAACAGCTCATTAAAAGGCACCAAGAATTTGTACACATGTACAATGCCCAGTGTGATGCTTTGCATCCTAAATCAGGTAAAGTAATTAAACAATGAGTTGTGTTTATCCTCTGGATAAAGCAGTTTTGTGTGGCTTAGTGGTTATAAAGCACAGAAAAAATTTTTAATACATTTTTGATAATAGGTAAGGTATGCAAATGTAGTCCTTCCGAAGGTACCTAGAGTGTCCTGTGATAAGCCAGCCTTTCTCTCAGCCCGTCTCTCCGTCCCCCTTCCCTTCTCAGAGGTAACCACTGCTGCCAGCTTCTCATGAATATGAAGGTTGATCTAGAGAGCGTGGCCTATAATCCTAGTTTTGCAGCTTTATGACTGGGTTGATTATGGGCAAATTACTTATTATATCTGACCTCGGTTTTCTCACCCATAAAGTAAGAGTTATAATACTACCTACTTCATAGTGTTTTTGAGCAGAATAAATGATAAAATGCATGTAAAGTCTTAGCATAGTACCTTAGCAAGTAGTCAGCATTGAATAAATGTTACCATTAGATTATTAAGATTGTTATACACAAAAATATATCCTTGATCATTATTGTTATAAAAATGTTAATTTTACATACATACTGCTTAATAGTTTGTTCTTTCCATTTAACCACACACAAATTTTGGAGTTCTTTCAGTTATTAGCATATGGATGGAATTGCCTAATTAAAGAAAAACTGAAGTATAATATGCAAATAGGAACTTACACAAATTGTAAATATATTGTTCAGTGAATTATCACAACGCAAAGGGAAGGTACCTTTGTAACCACTACTCAGATCACTACCAGCATCACAGAAGCCCCCTCCCAGTCACTACTCCTTCATTCTCACAGATGACCACCTTCTTGACTTCTCAAACCATATATTCATTTGCCTATTTTTGCCTATATTTTATCTTTATATAAATGGAATAATAAGTAGCTTATGCATTCTTCTCAGTCTGATTTCATTTTTTTTGCATTATGTTTATAAGGTTTATCCATATTTTTGTGTACAGTTGTGATTTTTAAAAATTTTTTGTTGCTGTAGCATATTCTATTATATAAATATATTACACTGTCCATTCAGTGGCTGATGGACATTTGGATTTTTCCACTCTTTGGCTTTTAAGAATAATGCTGCTATGAGTAACCTTTTGCAGGTCTCTTGGTGCTCGTAGGCACACATGTTTGGGGGATACGTATACCTATCCCCCAAATTATGTTTTGGCAGATGTTCAGCTTTCATGGGTACAGGCAGAAACTCAGTGCCAATGTATGCTCTCATCAGGAGGGTACGAGATTCCAGTTTTTCCACATCCTTAACAACATCAATATTGTCAATTTTCCGTTTTGGCCATTCTGGTGGGTCCAGAGTAGTATCTCCTTATGGTTTTAATTTTTGTTTCCCTAATGGCTTGTAGTGTTCAGCATATTTTTATATTGTTATTGGCCACTTGGATATTCTCTTTGGTGAAATACCCATTAAGTCTTGTGCCTGATTTTTCTGTGCTGTGGATCTGTTGTTTCCTGATTTACTTGTGGGGGTACGTGAATTTTTCTGGATACACATCTTGCTGGGTGTATATATGTTTCTCCTTTAATTTCATCTTTTCCCTCTCTTAATGGCTTCATTTGAGAGGTAGATGTTTTAAATTTTATATCCAATTCATTGCATTTTCCCATTGGTTAGCACTTTTTTGTCTTTGTCTACCGCAAGATCATGTTTTCTTCTAAGAGCATTATTCTTTTTGCTTCTACCTTTCAATCTACAGTTTATCTGGAATTGGTTTTAGCATACGTTGCGAGGTTAAGGGGCGAGATTCTTTTGTTGTTTCCATATGGGTAGCTGATTGATGTCACACCATTTATTGAAAAACCATCCTTTACACATTGAATTGTTGGTACAGCTTGGTTGAGAATCAGCTAACCGTATATGTGTGGGTCTGGACATTGTTTTGTTCCATTGGGTCACTTATTTATCCTTGTGCCAGTAGTGCACTGTCTTAATTAGTTTATGAGTAATTTGTAATAGATCTTGCTGTCTGGTAATGTAGCTCCTCCAGCTTTGTTGTTTATTGAGATTGTCTATTTATATGTGAATGGGTATACAAATCGTGGTACAGCCATACAGTGGAACACTGCTTAGCAATAAAAATGAACTACTGATAAGTGCAACAACATGGATAAATCTCAAAAACATTGTGCTAAGTGAAAGAAGCCAGATACAAAAGACAACACACTGTATAATTTTAAAACTCCATTTATTTAGCATTTTAGAAAAGGCAAAACTATAGGGACATAGAAGAGATCAGTATGTCCCAGGGCCTGAGGGTAAGAGGGAGGGAGTTTACTGCAGTGTGGCAGAAGAATTTCTGGGGGTGAAGGAAATGTTCTAGATTTTGGCTGAAATGATGACTAAATGACTATTAATAGGCAACTGGGCTTGTCTCCAATTTTTGGCTATTCTGGATAAAGCTACTATAAACATGGGCTTATAGATTTTTATGTAGCCATGTGCTTTCATTTCTCTGGTATTTTCCTTTTCATTCAGTTAAAATATTTTCTAATTTTTGTTGTGATCTCTTCTTTTACCCATGGGTTATTTGGAAGTGTTTTCAATTTCCAAATATTTGAGTATTTCCCAGATATCTTTTTTTAAAATCATTTCTAATTTGATTCCATTGAAGCAGTTCTGTATGATTTCGGACCTTTTACCTTTATTGAGACTTGTTTTATAACTCAGCATTAGGCCTTCCTTGGTGAGTGTTCCTTAAGCACTTGAAAATTTTGTTTTTTTTGGTTCAATGATCTGTAGTGTTAGT
This sequence comes from Phocoena sinus, assembly GCF_008692025.1. Taxonomy (NCBI): domain Eukaryota; kingdom Metazoa; phylum Chordata; class Mammalia; order Artiodactyla; family Phocoenidae; genus Phocoena; species Phocoena sinus. The sequence continues at coordinate 7,759,254 of NC_045773.1, forward strand.
TATGTAAAGTTGCTAGGTAGTATGTTCAAGTATTCTACATCCTTACTTATGCTATGTTTACTGATTCTGTCAGTACTGAGAGGATTATTGAAATCTCCAAGGGTATTTGTGGATTTTTTATTTTTCCTTTCAGTATGCTCTGTTTTCTTTGCATTTTGAATCTCAGTAATGAGGTGTATGTGCATTTAGTATTGTTATGTCTTGATGAATTAACCTATTCATTATTATGACATATTTGTTTTAGTCTCTGGTAATATTCCATAAATAATAATCTTATTTCACTTTTTTCTTTAAACATACTGTGTCATATTTAAACTGTGTTTTTTGGTAAGCAGTATGTGGTTTGGATTTGATTTTTAAACTTAATTTGACAAGATATACCATTAAATTGTAGACTTTAAAACTTTTTCATTTAATCTATTTGGTTGGGTTTAAGTCTACCATCTTGCTCTTTATTTTCTCTTTGTCCTGTCCATTCTTTGTTTTTTTTTCTTTTCTTGCTTTCTTTTAGATTATATTTTAGTTCTCTATTCTATCTCCACTGTTGGCTTATTAGCTGTACCTCTGTTTAATTTCTTTTAGCAGTTGTTCTAGAGTTTACCACGTGCATCTTAAACTTATCACAGTCTACCTTCAGATATTATTGTACTACGTGTTTAACATAAGGACCTTATCGTTTCCATCCTTGGTTTTATTGTCATAGATTTTTCTTCTATGTGTTATAAACCTCATAATACTTTGTTACCATTTTTGCTTTAAACTGTCAATTTTCCTTTAAAGAAATTTTAAAAATTGAAAAGGAAAGTCTCTATGTGCCTACACATTCACCATTTATAGTATTCCTTATTTCTTTGCTTAGATCCAGGTTTCCGTCTGATGTCATTTTCTTTTGGTCTGGAAATCTTCATTTAATGTTTCTTGTAGTGCACATGTGTTGAGACAAGTTCTTTCCACTTTTATTTGTCTGAAAAAGTCTTAGCTTTGCATTCTTTAAAATAAAAACCTTTATTTGGAAATAATTTTGAACTTATGGGAAGGTTGAAACATTATCATAACACATATGTACCCTTTACACAGATTCACCTGTTAACATTTTCCCCCATTTGGTTTATGAATTACTGTTTCTCTCTCTTTATTAATGTATATGTGTTTGTGTGTGTGTACATCTTTATATACACATATATTTTTCTTAAACTATCTGAGAATAAGGCGTATAATCTTGTCTCCTGAATACTTTATTGTGTATTTCCTAAGAAAAGAGATATTCTCTTTTATTGCTGCAGTACAGTTATCAACTTTAGTAAATTCATCTTTGTTAAATAGTTCTTTAATCTATCATCTCTATTCCAGTTTCAGCAGTTGACCCCATAATGGCCTTTATGGATTTTTTTTCTCCCTCCATTACATGATCCAGTTTTGGATCACATTATTAAATTTAGTTGTAATATCCTCTCAGTCTCTTTCAGTCTGGAACAATTCCTCAGCCTTTCTTTGTCTTCTATGACATTGACATTGGCATTTTAAAAGAATACAGTCTTTGTTGTTGTTGGTTTTTTTCCCCAAATAGAATATTCCTCATTTTGGCTTTGTCCTGTGTTTCCTTATAATTATGTTCAGGTTGTGCATATTCGTGTCCACAATACTATATAAGTGATGTTTTGTCCTTCTCAGAATATCACCTCTGGAGGTATTTGACATCTTTGTGCCCTTCATTTGTGATGGCAGGTTTGATCACCTTGTCAATTTCTTCACTGTGTAGTTTCCTCATTATTCCTAGTAAGAAATCTGTAGAGATCCACTTTCATACGATCTAAATATTCTATACCTCATTAAAATCTCACGCCTGTATTTAGCATTCTTTGGTAATTTTTACCTGAACTAGTCTTTTCTGTGTAGTTGCACAATGTTGATTTTCTAATTTTAGCCTTCCTTCCACATTTGCCAGTGGACACCTGCCATGGTTCTGAAAACAGGAGCCTTCCTTTCTTGTATTTAATTTGTCTATCATCAATATGGGTTCACAGATTTATAGCTTATTTCCATCCTTAATTATTTTGGTGTTTGTGTTTCTAGATTTGGCCAGTGGGAGCTTCTCCATGCTGATCCTTGGTCCTCATGCCATAGTTTCATTATTATCATTATTATTTTTTACCATTTCCTTATTTCTAGCACAGCAAGGTGGTGATTCCCTGTCCCAGCCCTGGAATCAGCCATTTCCCTGAGAAGCTTTGGTTCTTTTGGGGGGAAAACAAGATAAGGCTACCAGCTATGCTCATTGCTACCTGGTACCTTTGCTTCTAGACTCTTTCAGCAGGTGGAGCTCAGGAATATTACACACATATACATATGCATACATGGATATGTGTATACATACACATGCATGTATGCCTGTATACTACATGTATATGTATGCATGTAAATCCACTTATACATATTAGAAATCATGAGAACATACCAATACCTTTACTTTCAATCCAGCCCCACAGGGGTCTTCTTTACCTTTCTCTATTTCATATTTGTATTTCCCTTTTTCGACAGGGAGAATCTTCCCTCTTAGTAGCATCAGCATGTTTACTAATTTGTTCAGTTCTGTAATATATCTAAAATCGTTTCAGAATTGCTTCACCTGTACTACTACACCTCTCTGCAACCTGAGAAAGAATTCCAGATTTTTTTTAGTTCTCTCTACCCAGTCTTCCCTCTCCCCTCCCCCATCACCTGCACTAAGGGTACATAGTCATTTACTGTGCTCATAAGTTATTTTTCCCCTTTATTGTGGTTATGTTATTTGAAGTAATATAGTGACAGTTCATTTGTTTCACTTTGTTTCCAATTTAAAAAAATAAATTTATTTATTTGTTTTTATTTTCGGCTGTGTTGGGTTTTCGTTGCTGCGTGCGGGCTTTCTCTAGTTGCGGCGAGCGGGGGCTACTCTCCGTTACAGTGCACGGGCTTCTCATTGCAGTGGCTTCTCTTGTTGCAGAGCACGGGCTCTAGGCGCACGGGCTTCGGTAGTTGTGGCTCGCGGGCTCAGTTGCTCCATAGCATATGAGATCTTCCTGGGCCAGGGCTCGAATCCGTGTCCCCTGCATTGGCAGGCAGATTCTTAACCACTGTGCCACCAGGGAAGCCCTTTGTTTCCAATTTTTATTGTTTTTATTTAGTTTCCTCTTCTAAGTATGAGAAATTAATAACAGATATATCATTTAAACTGCTTTAAAGAGAGATACAGTTGACCCTTGAACAACATGGGTTTGAACTGCAGATTATATGCAGATTTTTTTCAGTAAATATAGTACCTGTGTTTTAATTTTACAGATCTTTAAATTAAGTAAGTGTGGGGGGAAGTTTGTATGGCAGGCTGGGAGCATCAGCAGTGTTTAGCTGGAGTAAGGAGTAGGTCCGATATTGTCAGAAAGGTTTCTGATCTCTCCCTTTCACTGACCTTTGCTTAAAATAGGTTTTTCTTGAGACTTTTTTTTTCTTTCTTCTGTGAGTGTTGGTGGTTCTGGATTGCAGGCTTCACCAGAGACGAGTCTGGGATATTGTGAAGATAAAAAGAAAACCCGGGGAACGTACCACAGAGTTGTTCCTCAAATTCTGAGGTCCTTAGCCAGTCCATTTTCCTCCTTCCACTTTCCAGAGTTCTCTTAACCTTGTCTGTTATATCCAGGGTTTGTAGTTATACTTTGCAGGTAAGATTATGAGAAACGAGAAGAGACATGAGTCTAGGCCATCTTGTTTGGAAACAGAAGTGCTTGTCCATGTATGTATTTTTGATTTCTGTTTTAGGTGCAAACACATTAGGATTGTTAAGTCTTCTTGGTGACTTGACCGCTTTCTGTAATTTCCCTCTTTGTCCCTGATAACATTCATTGCTCTGGAGTCTCTTGCGCCTCATATTAATATAGCTATTTCAGATTTCTTTTCATTGGTATTTACAGGATACATCGCTTTCCGTTCTTTGTTTTGAACCTATTTTGAATCTATGTCTTTTATTTAAAATGGGTTCTTTGTTGACAGTATATTGTTTGGTTTTTCTTTTTTAATCCAGTCTGCATTCTCTGGCTCTTATTAGTGCCTTTAGACCATTTACATTTGATGTAGTTGGCTTTCGACTTAACATCTTGCTAGTTGTTTTGTTTGTTCCATCTGCTTTTTGTTCCTTCTAGCCTTTTTTTTTTTTAAATATCTTGGATTAATTGAGTATTTTAAAAATTATATTTCATTTCTACTGTTGACTTATTATTGTACCTCTTTTTCAAAATTTTAGTGTTTGCCTTAGGGTTTACAGTATACACCTTTAATTAGTCACAGTCTACCTTCAGATAATAAACTGCTTTGCTTGTAGTATAAGAACCTTATACAACAGTTTACTCCCAGTCCCTAATTCTTTGTGCTGTTGTTGTCATGCTGTTAACACAATGCATTGCTATTGTTTTTCCTTTAAACAGACAATTATCTTTTATAGTAGTTAAAAATAAGAAAAGTATATTTCATATTTACCTTCATTTTTACCATTTCTAACACTTTGTTTCTTCTTACAGAGATGAATTTCTGGTTTTAAATTTCTTTTGCTTGAAGAAATTCCTTTAACACTTTTTTGGGTACAGATCTGCTAATAATATATTCTGTCAGTTTTTGTTTGTCTCAGAAAGTCTTCATTTCTCTTTCACTTTTGAAAAATATTGCCCTTGATATAGAATTCTGGGTTGGTAGGTTTTTTCCCCAACACTTTAAATTCTTCATTCTGTTGTCTTCTGGACTGAATAGTTTTTGATGAGCAGTATGATGTAGTACATGACTTTTATTGGTGTGGTATACCCCTTTTTCTCACTGGCTTCAAGATTTTCTTTGTGTGTCTATGTGCAGGTATATCATTGCGTTTTTGTTTTGTTATTTATTCTGCTTGATATTCTTCAAGCTTCTTGCATTTGTGGTTTGACATCTTTCATTATATTTAGTAAATTCTGGCCATTAGATCTTCAAATATTTTCTCTCCCTTTTTTCTTCTTCTGGGATTTCTATTATGTGTGTGTTAGGGCTTTTGATGTTGTCTCACAGCTCTTAGTTGCTCTATTCTGGTTTTTTTGTGGGTTTTACCCCCCTTTTTCTCTATTTCTGTTTGGGTAATACCATCGATCCCATTTTTTTTTTTTTCTTTTTTTCGATCCCATTTTTAAGTTCACCTATTCTTTCCTTAGCTGGGTCAAGTTATCTCTGCTAATGTTTTTTTATTTCTAACACTTCTGTTTTATTTTTCTTGACGATTTCATCTCTCTCGTGAAATGCCCCATCTGTTCCTGCATATTGTTCATCTTTTCCACTAGATGTAGCATATTAATCGTAGTTATTTTAAATTCCATGTCTGGTAGTTGTAACATCTGGGCAACTGATATCTGAGTTTGGTTTTGTTATTGTTGTTTGTTTGCCTGCTTGTTCGTGTATCTTGTAAATTTTGGTTGAAAACCAGACTTAATACGTGAGACTCTAAATGCTGAAGTAAATAGTATGAATGACTAAAAAATGGACTTGTCTCCTCTTCTGCTAGGACTTCACTGTGTGTGGTTGATTGGTTTGGATTTTGTTGTTGCTGTGGTTGTCCTCGGTTGACCACCACTTTCATATCCCTTGTGCTTTTTAGGTCGGTGCCTGAGCTACCAGAAGTTTATTTGTTTGTTTTTAAAATGTACCTGTATCACTCGCACTTAGGTTTTCCCTGTGAACCTGTGCCTTAAGGAGTCTTTCCATGCTCACTTCTCTCCCAGTGGCTGATGACAGTTACCTGTCACTTGGAGTGTCCTGTCTCCGTGGTAGGGAGCATGAGGGTTGTTCTCTGTTATTCTAGCTTAGCCTCCGTCTTAGGCAGGCCCTTGATTCTGGGTCTCACAGGTGGGTCTCTCTCAGTGATCCTTTGCCTCCCCAGGTGGCAAGGGTCCTCTAGTGGTCTGGGCCCAGGGCAGTTTCCTGACCCCTCTGCCGGAGTAGAGGGTTTTGTTTGTTTACTTTTTCTCTGTTTACCTGTGCTCTGGGGACTTCAGTTTTGCTGACCTTCCCTCAGTGGCTTAATGCTTTTGTTTCCTAGGGTTAAAGATCTGATGGGGCTTCATGTCCTTCCTGCACTGGGGGCTGTTCTTTCCCAAGCCTGTATCCGGAGGGATACTTTTTCTAAATTCCCATCCTTCCCCCAGTAGCTCTTGAGAGTATCCAGTAAGGTCTATAGAAAACCTTGGAATAGGTGTGAGTCCCCTTGTGTCTAAGATTCCCAGGATTTTTATATTTTCGTGGTGGTTCACCCTTGGCCTTTTGCAATTCATCAAAAAGTTTATCTGAGGGACTTTCCTGGCAGTCCAGTGGTTAAGACTATGCGCTTCCACTGCAGGGAGCGCGGGTTCGATCCCTGGTCTGGGAACTAAGATCTCGCATGCCTTGCTGTGCGGCCAAAAAAAAAAAAGTTTATCTGAAATCTTCTTACCCAGCGGTAGGATAATCCTTGTTTTCCTATGTCAACCAGTACTCGTGACCCCTCTCTTCTCTAAGGCACATGACTTTCCTTAGATTTCAGGCTAGTTGGTTTCCCTGTGACGTTAGTTCTGTTGGATTCGAGTAAAGTTACAGTTTTATAGGTTATCCAGCCTTTTCTCATTGTTAGGGTGAAAATGACACTATATCCAGCTCTTTACATCGCAAACAGAATCAGAAGTCTCCCCGAAAGATTTAAGCCCCAAAATTGCATCTAATCCTAGTACAGTTTCCTTAATACCTTAGAAGAGAGTGTGCCAGATGTTCTCTAACTTGAGTGATACTTGGGTTAGTGGATTGGGTAGAATGCAAGTGGTCCCTTTGCTTTCCTGTTATACCGTGATTCACAGAGGGAGAGATTGTTTACATTGTTTCTACTGGTCTTATGATATTAGGGAGGCAAGAGGTACCTCTCAGTGCTTGAAAAACAAACTTTGAAATGAGGTAATTGCATTCTTAAATGATCCTCTCGAGGACTGTCAGTTTTGTAAAAAACTTTTTAATAGAGATTATTTATAAGTTCTATAGAATTTCAATTCTTACGGTGAAGAATATGGTGATTTCCCCTATTTACCTGTTACCTGACTCAAACAGTTGTCAACTCATGCCTAATCGCCTGTTGTCTGTCATTTACATCCCTTCATGGATTATTTTGAAGCAAATTCTAGATATAGTATCTTTTTATGTATAAATGTGTGTAAGGGATTGTAGTTTTTTCCCCCTATACTATATGTGTATTTTAGTCTTAATATGTTGGCCTAGTAGGCAGAAGGATAGCATTGGCAAATTTCATGCTATTTGCATTCAAAGGTATTTATATATGAGATGGAGTGTATCTCAGATCTCTTTGATGTATGTGATTGGTAAATACACCTACTGACAAAAATTCTGGAGTCAAGGCCATCTACCCCCTAGTATTCGTAGACCTTTGTCTTTCCTTGCAAAGTAGACTGTTGTAACATTTTGTACATTGGAGTTTCTGTGGATATTCCCTAAGAATAGAATTCACTCTAACATTAATTTTCATATTCCATTGGAACTCTTGTTTATACCTGTATCCTCAAAGGAAAGAGCAAAATGACTTTGCTCTACTCTTCCAGTTATATTTTAAACTGTAATTGCATGTGTAAAAGTTAAGTGTTTTAACTCTGTGTTATTTTTTTTTTAACCCTTTTATTTTGAAATGACTTTAGACTTACAGAAAAATTACAAAGACAGGACAGGGAGTTCATGTATACCCATTGTCCAGCTTCATTGTTAAGAGTTTACATAACCAGGGTACATTGAGCAACACCATGTAATTAATATTGGCTATGTGCCCTTATTTTAACAGCTGCTGAAATAGTTCAAGAAATTGAAAATATGGAGAAGACTAGGATGCGTCTTGAAGCTAGTAAACTCAACGAAAGCGTATGTTGATGGTCTTTTTCAGTATCTCGGTAGAAATGAAGGAAGGAAAAGTCGAATACCTACAAAGTAAAGCAAACCAGTGTTAAATCTGTTCAGTGGGAAATGTACTAGAACACATTTCCATTTAATGTATTATGATTTACTTGCAGCTCATTTTAGCATTTTTATCATATTTAGAAGTCTTCTGGCACAAGATCAATCCAAAGTAGAGTTTATTGATGAATTACAGTTTTATGGAAAAAAGCATGTGCCCGTACATCAGGTAACCTTGGTATTGGTCCTTTTTCTGGTGGTTGCATTTAATAAGTTCTTTAACATTTAACCTCTGTGGCCCTTAAGATCTTCATCTGTAAAACTCAGGGGGTTAACTATATAATCTCTAAGATCCCCTTTTAGCTCTGGCATTCTGCAATTCTGTGGTTATACTGATGGTGAAATTAAGTAATTTTAAGAGTTGATGAGGATTGAGCATCTATTGAGCTTACTGAGGGAATCAGAGACCTAAATTTCTTCACTGTTGCCTTCCTCTAGCTTGATGGTCCAAAACTTGAGGAAAGGATACCAAAGAAGAAAATAGCCATTGTGTCCTTTGACACTGGAGGAAGTGTTTTGGGCTCTCCCAAGTAGACTTTTTTTCTAGACCATCGGTAATGTGTTTGTAAGGAAAGCAACAACCTTAGGGAAGTAAGTTTATAATCAGATAGTAGAAAAAAATGAGATTTTCATTGACTTTACTATTACCTGTGTGCTAACTATAAGATGGAGACTATAATGAATCGTGTAAGTACATTTCAGATCTTTTAAGTCTAAAATTTTAAAAAGTGAATTAGAAATTTCACATGTGAAGTCTTGTATTATTGCATTTTCTCTGTATACCTTTGTGTAGACTTGGAAAAGTTAGGCTGGAAAAGGTAGAAGACAAACAAGAAGATATGCCTTTTTAATGATCTGCTAAATGTCGCTTTAGTCTTGTAGTTTTATGTTACCTATTGTAGTAATGAATGTGGAAAATTAAATATTGAAAGTAGGAAACTTAATTGATTGTTGTCTTAATACTTCATAAATTCTAATGGAATCAGTGTTGCATTTTCTACTGATGAAAAAAAGTAATGAGTAAAATGTATGTTAATTACAATATTCAAGAGAAGTAAACCGGAGTTAATCTTCCTAAGTCTATATAAAACAGACATGAGAGATTATTTTCCTCTATTTTAAACATCCCCATTTGAGATTTTCAAGTTTATAGTACTAATTTCTATTTTTTGTCATTCTTGGTAATTTTTAATTAAGAATTTTTGGATTTTTTAGGTAATGGTTTTTACAAAGGACCAAACAGAAAAGGAAATAGATGAAATTCACAGTAACTATCGTAAGTTATGTGATGTTTTCTTTGTTTACAAAGAACTTGGGTTACAGTTTTTCATCTTAAGTATTTTTATATTAATGTTTAATACAAACTTTCTTGTTAATATTACTTAAGAGACTGAATTTTGGTTGAGTGTTTACTCAAGACAGTGACCTTTTTTTGTAACTATGTGTGTGCTCTTTGATTTGTGACTAACATTCTACTTTGAGCTTATCACTAAGCACTTTGCAAATATTAATTAGTTGCTCTCAAAGCATCTCTGTGAGAAGAAAATGGGATTAAAATGGAAACATTGCTGACTTGCCATCCTGTCCTCAGGCCAGTGACAGTATTTATGTGAAGAATTTCAGCACTCTGTAGCTTGCATATTTATGCTGAAGATGGTTTTCATTTTATTCATTATTACCAGCTTCCCAACTTTATCGCTTCATTTTCCTTAAATGACCTTTATATGTATCTTTCCCAGTGCTAGCACATTACTGTTTTGTCAATTAGATAGCTGCTTATTCTTTGGCTGGTTGGTTGGTTTTTAGTTTAAATTTAAATTTAAGTGCCTGGCAAACAGTAGATAGTTAATATTTGCTGAATGAATATTCCACACATGATATGCCTTAGTTGTGCCAAAAGAATTGTGTTTTCTTTTTTCACTTCTTAAGCTTTGAAGGGGCAGATACAGCTGTCATCTGTGTGGGGCGGGAGGATGAAGTACACAGGCACTAGATGTAGTTGTGATGGCCCGAGCCTTCTCGGAGTAGGGAAAGGAGGCTGGAGGATTCACGGACCAGAGGCTGAACCACAAAAGTTACAGCGCTGGTGCTCTAAAGATAGACAGATGTGATCGATCCTCTTTGATCAACCTTTGGGAAGCCAAAGTAATTTTTCATGATACAGGAGCTAGAGAATATCAGATGATCACTGAAGTGGCAAAGCTAAAGCCTGTAACAACAAGGAAACCAGAAAATTTGCATGGAACAAAAATAATTTAAATCACTAAAGGATGGTATCCAACAATTATGCTACACTAAAGAAAACGTGGGTTAGATATAGGCAAGAAAATATACAAATATCTATTGCCCACCATTTAAATATCTTTAAAAACTTTAATTTTACTAAATAGGTCAACATATTAAATTAATTCATTTAGCTCTAAAATAAACCTCGGTATATACTTTTTTTTTTTAACCTTTTGGGCACTTTCTAAAGCTCAAGCACTTATTATTAACATTATAGTGTAGTTGCAGTTTGATTTAGTATCAGGATCTAAATATACCATTGATGGTTCTTCTGTTTTTTAAACCTTTTTATTAATGTTTTAATGTACGTGAGTTTTTTATTTTTTTAATTTACTTTTTGGCTGTGCGGGGTCTTTGTTGCTGCGCGCAGGCTTTCTCTAGTTGCGGAGAGCAGGGGCTACACTTCGTTGCGGTGCACGGCCTTCTCATTTTGGTGGCTTCTCTTGTTGTGGAGCACGGGCTGTAGGCACGTGGGCTTCAGTAGTTGTGGCACACGGGCTCAGTAGTTGTGGCTCGCGGGCTCTAGAGTGCAGGCTCAGTAGTTGTGGTGCATGGGCTTAGTTGCTCCGTGGCTTGTGGGATCTTCCCGGACCAGGGCTCGAACCCGTGTCTCCTGCATTGGCAGGCGGATTCTCAACCACTGCGCCACCAGGGAAGCCCATGTATGTGGTTTTTAAGCACATTTCTCTAAGGCTTATTAAAAACTCTGACTCCTCGCCACCTCCTTGTCTCCATCTTCATTTCCTAGAATTAACAACTGTCAAATCTTTTGGCTTTTGTTTTAGTAATTACCTTCATGTTTATAAAAGATTATTCTTTCTGCTATTTCTTGAAGTGTTTCAGTTTTCCATGTTAACAATTGATTGAAGTCCTAATTTGAAAAATGAAAATTTAGCTCTTTTGTACATCCTGACTCTTACCTTCTCCTCCCTCCCAATTTCTGAATATTGTCATAATTTTTTATAAGGTCAGTATTAGTTAGAGACATTGTATACAGTTTGAACCAGGCAACATACAATACTATGGTTATGAAGTGTGTCAGAGTATGCCACCACCCAAGAATATGCCACCATGACATGTTGCTTTGAGCAGAAGGCAATTGAGAAGCAGCAGAAAGGAAAGCTCTCTGCCTTCCCCCATTTGCCTAAGTGTAGGACACAATTACAAAGGTGTCTGTCCCTCCTCCCCTCTCTATCCCTAGAAGTAAGTTAGTCTTCCTGTTGACGGAGAAGGCTCTGACTTAAATCAGCATAGCAGACTTCACTCTTGTTTACTGTGTTTTTCCTGGCCATCTCCCCATAACTGGCCTCCCGCACACCTTTCTTTTTTTTTTTTTTTAATCTAGCTGAAGATGGTATTTAAGCCAGTGTTCTAAGTCACCTCCAAGTGGCTTAGAGTTACTTATTTTTCTCTGGGTATCTTCCATATATACATGAGGTATACATGTTAAAAAACATCTGTTTGTTTTTCTCATGTAAATTTGTCTTTTGTTATAAAGCCCCAGCTAAGAACTAAGAAGGTTAGAAGGGAGATTATTTTTCTGCCCTTACAGTTGTAATTCCTTTTAGGAAAACATTCTGTTTTCCCTATAATTAGTAATTTTATTTGCTTAGTTTTCTATTTATGTGATATTAATTTATCTGTAAACTTTCCATGAGAAATGTCAGTGACTTTCTATTTACATTGAAACTCATAGATTATTTATCAACTCACTATTTTCTCCAGAGCAACTTACCTGAAGCAGCCCCCAGCCCTTTTCCAGGCGACTGTGACCCCATGCTTTGGGCCTCCTTCATAGCTACCCTGGAATTTCCTTTCACCAGCCTTCTGGGTATTCTCTCCTCCCTCCTGTGTCAGTTCACCTATTTCAGGATCCAAATCTGCCTCTTCTTTTTCCTTGTTTTGGTGGAATACATTTTTCCAGGCAAGTCTCTCGGGGAAAAAAAGGGTATATGGAGGAATACTTTTTGAGTCCATACATAGCTGGAAATATTACTTTTACTATTGATTTATTATTTGGCTTAGATAAATTGCCCACATAGCTAGTAAAAAGCAGGACTGGAAATTAAACCCACATTCATCCCATGCTCAATTTGAAGCCCTTTGCACTGTAGCATGCTTTGAATCTGAGTGAATAGCTTGTATGTTGAGAACTTCTTTTGAGTGGGGGTGGGGGTGCGCTAAGCTTTAGTTTCAGGTCATCTTGCTTAAAAAAAAGCTTAATTTTATGAATGAGTTACTTTGGTAGTTTTGTGATGATATATCTTTCTTATTTTCTTTAGCAGTCTTTTGGATAGACTTATCTTCACGAGTCCCTCTTTTAGAAGAGGAGAGAAACAGTGAAATCAATTTGAGGCTTAGTTGCAGATCTGTAGAAAGTGTATTTGATACAGAGTTGAATCAAATGAGTTTATTGAGTTACCTGTGGGTTTCAGGTTGCAAATGCTTTTGGTAGGTCTTCTTAATTAAGACTGAATTGCTCCAGTAAGAGGCAGAATCTTAGCCTGAAGGAAGTTACTCTACTTGCCTAACTGCCATGACAGACATATTTTGGGGATCTTCACGCTCTTCACCTTGGTAAAATATAGTTTTATACGCTGCCAAGAAAAAAAAGACAAACCTCCAGTGAACACTCCGGGATTACCTCCTGTAACTTTTCCTGAGAGCACCAGCTTAATCCTGTTAAGTAGGCAAGGCATTTTAGCTTAATATGTTCCTTTGTTTTTTTAATTTGGTTGTTCACTAATTCAGTAAATGTTTATTGAGCATCTACTATGTGCTAGCTGTTCTTCTAGGTAGTGAGTATAGGGCAGTGAGCAAGATACATAAATTTCTCGTCATGGAGCTTATATTCTAATAGCAGACAGATAACAGTAAATCAGCAGATGATTATAACAATTTTAGGTGGCAGATGCTATAAAGAAAATAAAGCAGAGTAATTTATAGAAATTATGGGGACATTAGATAATGTAGTCAAGAAAAGGTTTTTCTTGAGGAGTTGACATTTGAGATGAGTCATAAGTAAAAAAAAAATCTAAATGGGCTTCCCTAGTGGCACAGTGGTTGAGAATCTGCCTGCCAATGCAGGGGACACGGGTTTGAGCCCTGGTCTGGGAAGATCCCACATGCCACGGAGCAACTAGGCCTGTGAGCCACAACTACTGAGCCTGCGCATCTGGAGCTTGTGCTCTGCAACAGGAGAGGCCGCGACAGTGAGAGGCCCGCGCACCGCAATGAAGAGTGGCCCCTGCTTGCCGTAACTAGAGAAAGCCCTCGTGCAGAAACGAAGACCCAACACAGCCAAAAAATAAAATTAAATAAATAAAAAATGACGTAAAATTACAAAAAACAAAACAAAACAGAACAATATTGCTAGCAGAACTTCCCTGGTGGTGCAGTGGTTAAGACTCCGTGCTCCTAATGCAGGGGGCTTGGGTTTGATCCCCGGTCAGGCACAGACAAAAAAAAAAAAAAAAAAATTGAAATGAAAATAATGGCAGCCATTCACAGAGCTGGAGGAAGAGTATTGCAGGCAGAGGGAGCATCAGGGGCAGAGGTGCTGAGGTAGACACAGCGTCGGCGGGTGTGAGTAGAGTGTAGTGAGCGAAGCGGAAGAGTGGTGTACGGGGAGGCAGGGCCAGGTCCCGGAAGGAAAGACCTTGTAAGAGTGTACTGGGCTTTATTCTTCCTGCAGTGGGAAGTCATTGGAGAGTTTAGAAAGACAAGTAATATGATTTTATTTATGTCTAAAACGATGGCATCTGCTGAATAGAGAATAAATTGTAAGGTGGCAAGAAATAGTAAGAAAACTAACCGAAAGGCTCTTCACTCAGGCAATATTTATGGATCACCCAGACAGTATTCTAGGTATTGGGAATATAACATTAAAGAAACAGACCAAGTCTCTGCCCACATGGAGCTTACACTGTATTGGGAATAGTCAGACAGTAAACAAACGAGTAAGATGTGTCAGATAGTGATACATGCTATGAAGAGACTTAAGGTAGGGATAGAAAGTGATGGAGCTGCTCGACCGGAAGGGCTCCTTTAAGAAGGGTGATGTGATGTTTGAGAAGAGACCTGAATGAAGTGAGGCCATTTTAGTAAATTAGGTCAGGGATGTGGCATTTCTAGAGTGGTAGCAGAAGTAAAATACACAATTCAAGGTAAACTTTCAAAGTAGAACCAGTAGTACTTGCTGATGAATTTAATATAGGGGGTGAATAAAAGAGGAATCAAGAATGACCCCTGCACTTTTGGTTCAAGCACCTGGAGAAGTGATGATGCCATTTACTGAGATGGATACCAGGGTGAGGATTGTGGATGGGGAAATGGAATCAAAATTCCTATTTTGTCTGTGTTAAGTTTTGGGTTTTAGTGGATATCCAAGTGGAAAAGAGAATTAAGCATGAATGGATGAATCTATCTAACTAAAAAGACATGTGCTTTAAAATTGTATACTTAGATACAATTAGCTGGGAGAAGAGTTCTGTGGGGAACAGAGCCTAAGGCTAAGCGCTGGGGCACCCCAACTTTTAGAGCAACAACTCTCAGTTCTCTAAGCCTCTGTACACTCTTAAAATTTGTCTAGGGCACCAAAGAGCTTTCATTTATGTGGGTTATAGTTGTTGATATGTATCATATTACAGATTAAAGCTTGGGGGACTTCTGCTTCTGGCCAAGACAGAATAATTGGGACCTGATATACAACAACCCCCCCGCCCCCCCAAAAAAAACAACAAACAACCACTGTAAATGGGCAAAACATATGAAATAGTTTTCAAGACGTTAGACATTAGGTAACAAAGGACAGGAATCTCTGAGAGATGGAAAAATTTATTATATGAGCCCTATAATAGAGTTTCTAGGCTCCGGGTCGGGCAGGGAGATCCTAGGCAGAGCTGGGAGGGCTCTGAGTTAAGGGGAAAGAAAGACCAGAGAAACTGAAGGAGCTGAAGTTTGCAAGACAGAGTGCGGAGAAGAGAAAGTTGCACTGAAGAGAGAACCCCGGGGATCTGCAGAAGGTCACCTTGTGAGTTCATTCAGTGCACAAAGTCTGTTCACAAAGCCGTCTGGAAGATCACCAATATTTGGAAACTAAATAATACACTTCCAAATAACACATGGGTCTAAGAAAAATTAAAACCGAGAAATTTCAAAAATATTTATTAACTTATTTAAAAACAACAGTAAATTCATTATATTAACATAAATCATAAATGGCATATTTTGGTAAACAGATAACTTTCCCAGCACAGAAAAATCAAAGTAAATGGAGATTTCTACTCCTAGCCCAGATGGAATCACAGACTGTGTTTACTTTTCTCCCTTAAAAGCTAGAAAACCAGATGAAATATATAAATCAGTAGATTTTCAGATATTGGAAAAAGGTAGCACAGGACTGTTTCCCCTGAGAGAAAGAAAACAAGTAAGATGGTGAGCTCTACAGGTCCAGCAGCTTGCAGGCAGCTTTAAGGTCCCAGGTGGGGGAACCTCAAAATAATCACTAAATAGGTACAACAATATCAAATTAACAATATCCTATTGAAATTACCAGGAATTCAAAGAAGCAAAAAAAATAACATCCTAGAAAAGAGAAAAATCAATTAATAGAACCAGACCCAGCAATGACAGAGACGATGAAACTAGTAGATAAAACTGTTTAAACAACATTTACAAATATGTTCTTTAGAAGAAGGAAGAATGAGGAAGGGTCATGCTGAGTTGAGAAATGGACAGTATTAAAAAAAAGACCAAAAAGGGAGTTCCCTGGCAGTCCAGTGGTTAGGAGTCCTCGCTTTCACTGACCCGGGTTTGATCCCTGGTTGGGGAACTAGATCCCAGAAGGCGCACAGTGTGGCCAAAAAACGAAAACAAAAACAAAAAAAACAAATGGAATTCCTTAGATGACATACATACTTGAATTGAAAAATATTCTGGCTGAGGTAAATGCAGATTAGGGAATAAATTGAACTGAATGAAAGGACATCATAGCAATGTGTGTTGCAGCTAAGGCAATGCTTAGAAGGAAATGTGTAGCATTAAAAGCTTATATTAGAAAAGAGAAGAGGTTTTAAATTTGTTATCTATGCTTTCATCTTAAGAAACTAGGAAAAGAAGGGCAAATTCCATCCTAAGTAAGCAGATGGAAAGTAACAGTGAAGAGCAGAAATCAGTGAAATTGAAGACAGAAAAATAACAGAGAAAATCTATGAAACCACAAGCTGTTTGTAAAAGTCAACAAAATTGGGAACCCTCTAGCAAGCCTGATTAGGACAAAAAGAGAGAAAGCACAAATTGCCAATATCAGCAATAAAAGAGGGAGAATTACTAAGTATCCTATTGATATTAAAAGAACAGTAAGGGAATATTATGAATAACTTCATGCCAGTCAGTGTGGAAACATACATGAAACGGACAAATTTCTTGAAAGACACAAATTACCAAACCTTACTCAAGAAGAAATAGATAAGGTTGAATAGCCCTATATCTAGTAAATGAATTGAATTTGCATCCCCAGGAAGAAAACTCCAGATCCAGTTGGCATGGCTGGTGTGAATTCTATGAAACACATAAGGAAGGAAATAATACCAATTCTACAAAAGTTTTTCTAAAAAATTGAAAAGGAAGGAATACTTACTACCTCATTTTATGAAGCTAAAGTTTCCATGAAAGTTAAAACCAGACAAGGATAGTATAATAAAAAGTTCTGACCAATATTCCTCATGAACATAGATGCAAAAATTCTTAACAATATTTTAGTAAATCAAATCCAGCACAACATAAAAAGGATAATGCATAATAACCAAGTGGAATTTATCCTAAGAATGCAAGATTGGTTTAATGTTAGAAAATTAATCAGTATAATTCAGTGTATTAACAGACTGGAAAAAAAACCACTATAATTTTATAAGTAGATGCAGAATAAGTATATGTCAAAGTTGAACACCCATTAGTAATAAAAACTCTCACTAAATGAGAATTTTTTTAATCTGGTATAGCAGGGATCCCCAACCCCTGGGCCGTGGACCGGTACCAGTCCACGGCCTGTTAGGAACCGGGCCGCACAGCAGGGGGTGAGCGGCGGGCGAGCGAGTGAAGCTTCATCTGCTGCTCCCCATTGCTCCCATTACCGCCTGAACCATCCCCCAACCCCGGTCGGTGGAAAACTTGTCTTCCATGAAATCAGTCCCTGGTGCAAAAAGGTTGGGGACTGCTCTGGTATAGGATATCTGAAAAACCTACAACTAACATCATATTTAATGGTAAAATATTGAATGCTTCTCTTCTGACTAGGAACAGGGTAGAGAAGTCTATTCTTACCACTTTTGTTCAGCATTGTATCGTGGGTCCTTGCCAGTGTGATAAGGCAAGAAAGAGAAGTAATATTCAGATTTGAAAGGAAGAAATAAGACTTCTTGTTCACAGTTGACATGATCATCTTTCACAAGTAGTATGAATCATAAAAGAAAAAGAAAAAAGTGATAAATTATATTTCATTAAAACAAAAGCGTTTACACTTCAGAAGACAAATATGAAAGGACTTCCCTGGCGGTCCAGTTGTTAAGACTCCATGTTTCCACTGCAGGGGGCGTGGGTTCGATTCCTGGTAGGGAAACTAAGATCCCACATGCTGCATGGTGCGGCAAAAAAAAAAAAAAAAGACGAAAATGAAAAAGCAAGTCACAGATTGTGAGAAAATATTGTAAAATTTATATTTGACAAAGTGCTAGTATCTGTATTATATAAAGAACTCTTAAAATTCAGTAAGTCCTAGGATGTATTTTTTAAAAGCGCAGATATTTAAACATCTTCAGAGAAGGAGATACTCAAATACCAAATAACCACATGAAAAGATATGGTTATTTTAATGGCAAAAAAGAAAAAAGAAAGAAAGAAAGGATAATCCCAAGTGCTGGCCAGGATGTGGAGCTAATGGAACTCTTATACATTGCTGGTGAGAATGTAATATGATACAGCCACTTAGATAAACAGTTTAGTAGTCTGTTATAAATGGAAACATAAAGCTACCTACCAGTAATTCTACTCCTAGATATTTACCCAGCAGAAGTGAAAGCATATGTCCACATCTAGATTTTTATTTATTTTTTTTTATAAATTTATTTATTTTATTTTATTTATTTTTGGCTGCATTGGGTCTTTGTTGCTGCGTGCAGGCTTTCTCTAGTTGCGGTGAGCGGGGGCTGCTCTTCATTGCAGTGTGTGGGCTTCTCACTGCGGTGGCTTCTCGTTGCGGAGCATGGGCTCCAGGCGCATGGGCTTCGGTAGTTGTGGCACGCGGGCTCAGTAGTTGTGGTGCACGGGCTTAGTTGCTCCGCAGCATGTGGAATCTTCCCGGACCAGGGCTCAAACCCATGACCCCTGCATTGGCAGGCAGATTCTTAACCACTGAGCCCCTAGGGAAGTCCCAATAGTTTACTTCTTTTTAGAGCTGAATGACACTCCACTCTCTGGATGTACCACAGTTTATTATCCATTAACCTAACGAAGGACATCTTGGTTGTTTCCTCGTTCCATTTTTAATGCACTCTGGCACTTTTTATTCTATTCTTTTTTTTTGCAGTACGCGGGCCTTTCACTGCCGTGGCCTCTCCTGTTGCGGAACACAGGCTCCGGACGCGCAGGCTCAGCAGCCATGGCTCACGGGCCCAGCCACTCCATGGCATGTGGGATCTTCCCAGACCGGGGCACGAACCCGTGTCCCCTGCGTTGGCAGGCGGACTCTCAACCACTGCACCACCAGGGAAACCCCAATCTATTCTTATTATTGTTTTAAGAAAAAAATGCTGGTCTGGATCTACTAAGTTGTTTTCACAACCCACACTGTGTTTCAAAAGCATGGTCCCGTCCTAGGCTTATTTGTATGCAGTGGGAAAGATTCACAAGAGAGGGGGAAATAGATGATAGAGTAAAGGATAATTGCACATACTGTATCACTGAGAAGGCCTTAGTGATGGAATCCAGAGCATAAATTAGCAGTTGGCCCTTAATTGCAGCAAGGATCACCATTTCATGCTAACTGCCAGGAAGATAGATCATGTGTGCACAGATGAAGTAGTGGTAGTTGGAAGACGACAGAGTTCCTGTTAGAAGTTTTCTGTAGTTTCAAAGTAGTGTGAGCCCAACTGAGAAGGGAGTGTTGGAGGTTTGGAGAAAGTATGAAGTCGACATTTTGGAGAATTGTAAAGCAAAGTTTACTTGAGAAATGTAGAAATGTTGTACGATAGTGCTGAGTGCTTGTTTGAGACTTACGGTCATGAATTTAAAGTGAGGCTAGTCAGTTCAGGTTAAATGAATGAATCCTGAGTGAATGGTAGCCTTTAGTGTTAATCTGTTCTTCATCCATGTTTGCTGCATGGGTGTCATAGGTAGTTGGGGAAAAAAAGACATGAGATTTTACTTTGGGAGACACTGACTTCAGACTCACTCTGTGATTTAAAGTAAATGAGTATGTATCTCAGTGACATCACTTTAGAGGCTAGAGGCTGTCCCACTCTTGGGATCCTGGTTTTGGTGCACCCCTGGGTTCATGGGCAGACCCAGAGATACTCTGGCTGTAAACGCTGCTCTAAAAAAAGAGCAGGTGAGGTGGTGAGGGCATGAAGGGCTTGACTTGGCACTAGAAAAGATTATGGTATTTCAACTTGGTGAGGCAGAAAGGGTGGTATGATTCAAGTATTAAAAACCTTGAAGAGTATGACTTGGTTCAATGTGGCCTTATTTGTCAGCTCCTACCACTGTCTGAACCACTTAAAACTTTTAAAAGGTAAATTCAGGGCATTGAGCCAGCAGAACTGAGACTTTAAACTCTAAAGTTCTCCTTGCCAAATGGCAGAACTCCTAAAATGAGGTGGAGAAATGAGTGGGAACAATTTTATTAGTGATAATCTCTTGGCATTGTTCATTTCTTGAGGGGTTATTGGACTTCTTGGGCCAAAGCCAAAGCTGTGGTTGCCATTTACTTTTTGCTTTCCAGCCTAGCTGTAGGGGTAATTAGATTTAAAAAGAAAATCTCTTCTAAACCTGGGATTTTATTACTTTAGAAGATAAAGTCATTAAGCCTCCTTAGCTGTTATGAGATTACTTTAGCAAGTTTCCTGAGTCATTCTAAATCCACAATCCATAAGTCCACAATGGAGGAGCCTTACTAGCAGGAGAAGCCTTACTAGCAGAATGGCCCAGGCTGATCTGCTTAAATTATGTAGACCCCATAGTGCTATGTTACCCTTGCCTAAGACAAACTACATAAGGATGGCAGTGGTGGTAGCCCATTGATTCCGGGGAGCTGAACAAGTACAAAGTAGTTGTTCTCAAATGTATAGAGTTAAATAGGACTTAAAAGAAATCACCTAGCTTGTATTCTACATGAGATCTCACCTATTTCTGAAGAGCTAATTTTTTCTAGTAATCTTTATGGGCAGCTTATATTTTGCTGAAATTTTAACCAGTCTCTTATTTAAAATTTACCAGACACTTTGGTAAATTTTAACCCAACACATTAGTTTCACTGGGAGTTTTCATACACATACCGTGCACATAAATATGTTGGAATTAGGAGCATTCTGTCCCTAATGTCCAAAGAACAGTCACATGTATAGATCAGGAATATTGAAATGAATATGCAAATGGAGGGAAAACTGGCTTTTTCCAGAGGGGGACGGAAGTCAATCGAACCTTCACCAGACAGGATTCTGCTTGTCTATAGACAAGAATTGTTTTCCATTGTGGTCGGTTATCTACAATTTACAGAACTGTAACATAGCTCAAGGGCAGTGGATGACTGGAATCCTGGAAGGGTGGCTCTAGAAAATGCATAGTTTTCAACCGAAGCACAAATTTTCCCCTAAACCCAGTTATTCATGGGGATAACTACAGGGAATATGATGGCTACTGGAGGAAAACGGTCTCAAAACTTTGTGTTAACTTCTTGCAGTATGAATCTTTCTAAAATGTATTTTTATAGGATCTACAACATCATTTTGGACCATGACTTAAGTGTTTAAGGTTGCTAGATAAGTAAGTACAGCCTCAGCTGTTTGAACCATGGTTCAGAATCACAAACAGATGTGTTCAAGTCCATGGTCGAATGACGAACGGCTACTCTTTATTGAGTAAATTAATGTACACTAATAATGGTGACCTGGAGGTCAGGCTTAAATTATCTTCAGAGGTGTTAAAGTAGTAGTAAATTAAGATTGGTTAATTATAATATCTTAAGATAAGGTAGATTGGTGGTGGTGGGGATCTTAGATTATTAAAGGGGTTCTGATAGGAAACAGGCAAGAAATGTGAAGGAAAAAGGGGAAATTAAAGTAGATATCCTATGTTTTTATCCAACTTTCCTAGAAGTTTCTGCTTTTATACTCAGTTAATGTTCTTCCTCTTAGTACTCGGTTGTGTCTGGGAAGTTAGAATGGTGTCTTTTGGTTATATTTAAGAAAACAGCATCTTTCATGCTCTTATCAAAAAGCCTTTTTAGGGCTTCCTTGGTGGCGCAGTGGTTGAGAGTCTGCCTGCCGATGCAGGGGACACGGGTTCTTGCCCCGGTCCAGGAAGATCCCACGTGCCGCGGAGCGACTAGGCCCGTGAGCCATGGCCGCTGAGCCTGCGTGTCCGGAGCCTGTGCTCCGCAATGGGAGAGGCCACAACAGTGAGAGGCCCGCGTACGGCAAAAAAAAAAAAGCCTTTTTAAAAGAGTGGGATGTGGGAAGAAACTACAGTTGCGAACTAGGAATATCATGTTTCAAGTCTGTATCTGAGGAACGGGGAAGATATAAAAGATGCTTCCTCAGCTCCCCAGGCCTTTTAAATCCGTTGTAAGTGTGTCCAAAGGGTGCTGTTCTTGGGCAAGCTTGTGTTATTCTTGGTGTTCAGTCCATCGGTTGTAGACATGTAACTTTTATAGTCCTTGATTTACTGAGAAGATCTTTTGAATTTCAGGTATAAAACATCAGAATGAATTTCAGCGTCTGGTGGATCAAGCCAAAAAAGGATATAAGAAAACTGTTGGAATGTCAAAAAAAAAAGTGACAAAAGAAGAAGATGAATCTATAGAAAAGCTATTATCTGTATGCGTGGGTAAGAGACTTCAACTAAAAACAGAAGTATATGGAATTTTATAATTTTTAATATCAAAAGGGAAAAACCAAAGGAATTTACTTTGGACTTAATTGGTATTTAAAATGGGCAAAAGTGTTTTTAGACATATAGCAGTTGTTGGATATAAACTAGGTTTATTACTCTGGGAAGAATGATCGTGGAGATGTCCTGAAGACACAGTTTCTAAAATCTGTCTTCCTTTCCATTAATGAGAAATCAGAAGTTTTTTAGTTGTTTAAGCTTGAGGTAAAGGATTTATTGCTGCAGATCCTTAGGTATCCCACAAAGAGAATAAATTATTTTTATTATAGGTCACTGGTAATAACTTTGGATGGAATGTTCTGCTAAAATATCTAAGGCTAATACACAGCACATTCCAATTTCAACCCATTTTAAAATTTGAGATTGATATTATATTTATGTTGCCAGGACTTTGGGCCAGTGAACAAAAAAACAATCATAATGGAGGAAAGTGCACAAGAAAATTCTTTATTATTTTGTCTTTATTGTGATAAAAATATACAAAACATATTTATCATTTTAACCATTCATAAATGTACAATTCAGTGGCATTAAGTACATTCACGGTGTTGTGTCACCATCACCACTATTACACCCAAAACTTTTTCATCATTTCCAGTGAAAACTCTGTACCCATTAAATAATAACTCTTCCACTTTCCCCACCATTTCTTGATAATCTCTGGTCTACTTTCTGTGTCTATGAATTTGCTTATTCTAGGTACCTCATATAAGTGGAATCATATATTATTTGTCCTTCTTTGTCAGCTTATTTCATTAAGCATAATGTTTTCAAGGTCCCCATGTTGTAGCATATATCAAAATTTCATTATTTTTTTAAAAATTTTTTTAAAAAATTTCATTATTTTTTATGGCTGAATTCCATTGTATCTATATACCACATTTTGTTTATCCATTCTTCTGTAATGGGTTATTTTCACCTTTTGGTAGTTGTGAATAATGCTGCTGTGTGCATTGGTGTTCATGTATCTGTTCAAGTCTCTGCTTTCCATTCTTTTGGATATGTACCTAGCAAAGGAATTTCTGGTTCACATAGTAATTCTTTGTTTACCTTTTCAGAAACCACCAAACTATTTTCCATAGTGGCTGCACCATTTTACATTCCCACCAGCAATGCTTGAGGATTCCAATTTCTCTATATGTGTGTCAACACTCGTTATTTTCCTTTTTTTTTTTTTTTTTTTTTTTTTACTGTAGACACCTTGGTAGATGTCAATTTGTATCTCATTGTGGTTTTTTGATTTGTATTTTTCTAATGACTAATGATGTTGAGCATCTTTTTATATGGTTAGTGGCCATTTGTTTTTCTTCTTTGGAGAAATGTCTGTTCAAGTCTTTTGCCCATTTTTAAATTGGCTTGTTTGGTTTTTTGTTGTTGAGTTTTAAGAGTTCTTTAAATGTTTTGAATATTAATCCATTATATATATGGTTTGCAAATATTTTTCAGCTTTTTTCTGGGTTGTCTTTTTGTTTTCAGGATAGTATCTTTTGATGCATAGAGTGCTTTATTTTGATGAAAACCAGTTTATCAATTTTTTTCTTTTGTTGCTTGTGCTTTTGCTGTTATAGCCATGAAGTTGTTGCAAAATCAGTGTCATGAAGGTTTTCCTATGTGTTTTCTCCGAAGAGTTTTATAGTTTTAGCTCTTATGTTTAGGTCTGTGGTCCACTTTGAGTTAATTTTTGTATATGGTGTAAGTAACGGTCCATCTTCATCTTTTTGCATGTAGATAATGCAGTTTTCTGAGCACCATTTGTTAAAAAGACTGTCCTTTCCCTGTTGAATTCTTTTGACATCCTTGTTGAAAATCAGTTGACCATGTATGTGAGGGTTTATTTCTGTACTCTGTGTTCTATTTAATTGGTCTGTATGTCTATCCTTACGCCAGTGCTATACTGTTTTAATTACCATAGCTTTGTAACAAATTTAAGAGTTGGAGTCCTCCAACTCTTGGGGTATGAGTCCCCCAACTTTATTCTTCCTTTTCAAGGTTGTTTTGGCCATTTGGTTCCCTTGAGAGGCCATGTGAATGTTACAATGGATTTTTCTATTTCTGCAAAAAGTGCCATTGGGATTGCATTGATGAGTTGCTTTCGTTAGTTGACATCTTAACAATATTAAGTCTTCTGTTGCATGAACACAGGATGTCTGTCATTCATTTTTGTCTTTTTAAAAATTACTTTCAACAATGTTTTGTAGTTTTCAGCATGCAAGTCTTTCACCTCCTTGGTTAGATTTATTTCTAAGTGTTTTATTCTTTCAGTGCTATTACATTCTTTATTTTTGTCCTCAGTTCTTTTGGTGTCATGTAGTAGGTTGCTGCCTGAGTATAAGTATATACTTTATGGTCTTTGTGAACAAGTTAAATTTGTTCATGCAGTTGTTAAAGGACATTGTCAGAGAGTAGTTGAGGTCCTGAGAAAATCTGGCTTAATATCTCGGATTAAGAGAATATTTTTGTTTATTGGCTGAATCTCTTTTGAAAATGATTGATTGCTTGTAGTCGGGTGGTGCATTCTTTGTGTATGTGCACATGAGTATTGCTGTGTCTGGGGTTCAGCGATGAGTGCTGCTGGTGGATAGCTGTGCATGAACGCGTGTGTCTGGGAGGGGTGGGGAGTGAGAGAGAGAGGCAGAGAGACTGGCACAGACCGAAAGGTTGGGCTTTTTATTTTTTTGCGGTACGCGGGCCTCTCTCTGTTGTGGCCTCTCCCGTTGTGGAGCACAGGCTCCGGACGTGCAGGCTCAGCGGCCATGGCTCACGGGGCCAGCCGCTCCGTGGCATGTGGGATCTTCCCAGACCGGGGCACGAACCCGTGTCCCCTGCATCGGCAGGCGGACTCTCAACCACTGCGCCACCAGGGAAGCCCAGGTTGGGCTTTTTATAGCATCATACAACCAGTGTAACTTTTGCTCTTTAGAGTAAACTTGCTCATTAAAGTGCCAATATAAGTGAACAAGGTATGTGTCCTGTTAAGTAAAACCTTCATCTGTTTTTGTTACTTTACGTTTCTTTAGGGAGGTTTAATGTCGGGGCCTCATGTTTTCGGCTTTATTTGGAGTTCCGTCCTGAGATCCACGGGCAGATATGAAGGATAACTGACTTCCATTGCCCCCAGTTGTTGAATGATATTTGTCTGCAAGAGGGAATTTATCCTGTAGAAGTTTATATAAGAGAGGAAGAAGTAAGAGAAGAATATAAATCAGGTGCAAAAATAAAAGGTAGTTTTATGTTGAATTCCTGCTCCGTGGTTTGCCGGCTTGATTGCATTATCCCAGCCAGTTGAGAGATAGAGTTGCCTGGGTTCACCAGGTTTACTGCGTGATTGATTCCTCTCAACCTGGTCCTAGGTGTCTGTTTACAAGAGAATATCCTAGAGATCCTGGATGGTCCTTTTAGTTGACTGCATGTTTCCCTTTCCCAGGTAAACATTAGAGGGTACGGTTTTGTTTCGGTAATGAGCAGGCTTAGCGAAAGCCAGACAACATCAGGAGCTTATTTTTAGAAATTGTACTCTTGTGTGATGTAGGCTGTTCACGAGGGTAACAAAAACTTATAATGTTTCTGGAAAAATCCTGACCATATGGAGTTGGAAAGGTTTTTGTTTGTTTGTTTGAAGAATCTGTCTTATTCTTTTTCCATAAACTTTATCTTTATGACAAAACCTTGACAGTTCTCGTTGGTGTCCTTTGTTAAAGGTCACTTGCCTCCACAAGTGCATGAGTGATGTGTGAAAGCTCTTCTTCTCTGTGAGCAAACCCATGAAAGGGGGCTCTATCCCAGTAGCACGTGTCAGGCATGTCAAGAACTCACTCGGTCCTCGGTCCCTGAATCTTAAAGCCAGCACAAGTGAAGTCCCAGCAGAGCCCTGAAACACATCGTGAGGGACGGGCCTGGACACTGAAGAATCCTGCACAGAGATGATTTTCTGCACTCATATTCACAGATGTTTGGTCACATCTGCATGTCATCTGCCTGCAAACACTGTGTCTGCATCCCCCCAGCTTTCCTGGGCCTTTATCTTTATCTGCAGTAAGAGACCTCGGAAAGTGAGAATATGACAAGGGATGTGTAGAAATGTGACATGTGTTGGATCAAACAGATATATTGGTTATGTCTGATTAGTTTTTCTCTTCCCCAGTGAATATTAGATTCTATGTAACAGATTTAGAAAAATGTCCAGATGGATTCACTACCATTCAGCAGTCAGTGACAAATATTGTGGTTCTCTTATTAATTGAATTTAATCCTTTTTGTCATGTTTCTTATGTTTATCACTTTTCTCTGATCTGTGAAATATTCAGGAATTCTTTAGTAATACTGTAAATAAAAACCTCATTAGAATTATAAAGTTCTCCCTGCTCCTGGTTTTAAAGAACATTTTTTTTTTGAATTAATTAATCTGGAAATACATTGGGTGGACAGTATAACCAGATAGCACCAGTGTAGTGCTAATTCTTACTCTCTGGCTGTCACTAGAGTTTTGGAATCAGTGTTCCATAAACTTCTATTTTACCAAATAGGAATATTAAATGTTGTGGAAATAATAAATACACAGAGGTTGTAAATTTGAAGGTACTCTTAAATGTTTCTTTTCTTTCTTTCTTTCTTTCTTTCTTTCATTTCTTTTTTCCTTTTTAGGACAGGAAGATAATAAAATGAAATTCTCAGATATACCCTCAGTAACAAACCACTTCCCTCAGTCAAAGCTGGACTCCCCAGGGAAACTAGAGCCTGACAGACCAGATGATTCTTCCAGTTGTACTGATATTCAAGAGGAAGCTCTTTCTTCACCAGAGTCAGATTCATGCAATAGGTAAGAAACTTGCAGTAGTTGATTATTTTAAGTTTCTGTTTTCTGTGCATGCTAAGAGACCAGCACAGGTAACCAGAAAATAGCTTTGAGGCCTGGTGCCATTCCTCATCTCCTTCCATTGTCTCCTGCTGCTTTGTAGGGTTCACAGAGGGATCAGGGCAGGATGTGGGGTGTATGTGCAGCAGTCACTGGGGACTTTGTCTTCTGCTCTGTAGGCTTCCTTTTTTTTAAAAATTATTTTTAATTTTTACTGGAGTATAGTTGATTTACAGTGTTGTGTTAGTTTCTGCTGTACAGCAAAGTGAATCAGTTACACATATATGCACTCTTTTTTTAGATTCTTTTCCCATATAGGCCATTATGAGTATTGGGTAGAGTTCTTTGTGCTATACAGTAGGTCCTTATTAGTTATCTATTTTATATATAGTAGTGTGTGTATGTCAATCCCAGTCTTCCAACTTTATCCCTTCCCCCTCCCCCTTATCCCATGGTAACCATAAGTTTATTTTCTGCATCTGTAACTCTATTTCTCTTTTGTAGATAAGTTCATTTGTACCCTTTTCTTAGATTCCACATATAAGCAATATCATACGGTATTTGTCTTTCTCTGTCTGACTTACTTCACTCAGTATGACAATCTCTCGGTCCATCCATGTTGCTGCAAATGTAGCCTTTATATAGATATTTTTCCTAGAGTTAGAAAAGAGAGCCTGACTGGCAGTGAAATTTTTATCAAAAGAATGAGTGAAGGAGATAAACACAGCTATACTAGAAAGTAGAGGTGGCCAGAAAGACAAAAGAAAGAAAAATTTAATTGAGCAAATAGAATGGATGGGGAACCTTTTACAATGAGAGATTTGGAGGTGAGTCATTTTTCCAAATTTTTTAAAAGACAATTTAAGAAGATGATGTGTTTTTGAAAGATGACATAGTGTTGTGTTATAGTTACCATTTTGTGTTCTCGCCATTCACTTTATATGATAAATGCTACCCATGTTTCTACTTCATCTTTATAACTTTTTTTAGTAGCTGCAGCATTCTGTTGGGTTTCTGTACCATAATTGACCAAACTTTTTAATTTCTATTGTATTTCTACATCTTCCCCAGTGTTTTTTATACTTACACACCTAAAGCTGTGGTAGAGCTCTCCCTATAGGAAGTCTTTTGTTTCTAACGAATTACTCCCTTAACTTTAGCATCATTTTGACCTTGGTAGGTGTTGTTGTTGCCTTCTGAATGAATTGTACCAATTTTAAATGCTAACAGCAACATGTTATTTAATCTTTGGTATTTGTTCATTTAAAAATTGTTCACAGTACTCTAGAATGATAATGTCTAGTCTAAAATATCAAATTAAGAAGAAATTTTTTTATGAGAAGAATATACCCAAGGACCCTCTGCGTTCCTAGGGTTCTTGGAAAACAGCTTCAGGTTATTCAGAATCAAGTATTAGGAAGGGAAAATCTTCTCATTTTGCCCCGAACATTTTCAAGATCAGATCGGGGTCAGTTTTATCCCGAGTTGGGTAAAGGCAGAACATACGGTAGCCTGAGTTTCTGCAAGACTGTGGCTCTGCTGCACAGTTACTCTGGAACAGGCCATTCCTGTAAGTTCATTGGGTAGCGTGTGTTTTTAAACACAAAACTTATCAGAGTACAGGGTAGAAACGGAGGAGAAACAGAGTTCAGGGAAATAAGAGTGAGTTTTTAAGCATAGTCACGAGATGCCCGAATGTTCTGGAATGCCAGGATGAAATGGGACATTCTTATAAATTTGGAGTGGAGGGTGGAATGGAGGAAAATGAAAGGGGAGGCACATGGCAGCCAGATGTATTTTTATCTTGTGGTGAGAGTGTGAGAAACAGGATGAGTTTGTTGGAGGTCTTCGCCTCAGACAGACTTATAGACATCACTGAACTGTGAGAGGGTTATTAAACCATTTAATTTCTTTTAAAGTAGGCTCTTATATTCTTCCACACTTTAATTAGTTATGCATGTATATATGTCTACACACACACACACACACACACACACACACACACACACAAATACACCCATGACCAGTGGAACTACCTGCTAATTGCAAATTTTTAACAGCTTTGTTGAGATATAATTTACATACCATACAATTCACTCATTTAAGTGACAATTCATTGGTTTTTGCTGTGTTGCCAAAGTTGTGCCACCATCACCACAATTTTAGAGCATTTTCATCACCCCGAAAAGGAACCTCATCCCCATTAGCAGTCACTCCACAGTTCCTCCCAACTCTGCTAGCTCCTGGCAACTACTGATCTACTCTGTCTCTATTGATTTGCCTGTTTTGGACATTTCATATAAACAGGATCATACAATATGTGTCTTTTGTAACTGGCTTCTTTTACTTAGTATACTGTCTGCAAGGTTTATCCATTTTGTATCATGTTTCAGTACTATATTCCTCTTTCTTTCTAAATTATATTCCATTGTATGGATATGCATTTTATTTATTCATTTATTAGTTGATGGACGTTTGGGTTGTTTCTAATTGTAGTTTTAACAAGGACAAAAATCATTGACTTTGTTTGCACACTTTGGAAGCTTAGCTTTAGAGACCGAATATGAGGATTTGCGTGGCTTGCCTTGAGAAATCGGTCAGTGTCTGGTACTCATATCTCAAGTATAAAGAAGTGTTACACACATTGTAAACATTAAATATGTTAAACTTTAATTTAATTAAGTACGCTTTTATACCCTCCTTTTAATTTGCCCTGTCATTTTGTCAGTCTAAGGTTTTTTACATTTAAAATGTTGAGTCTGTTCCTTATATAAGACCTAGAAACTCAGGCTAAAGGGAGAGTGGGAGTACAGTGGTATTTGCTTTGATACCAGGGCGGACCACTGGGCAGCCGATTCCCGAGTGGACTGTGGAGGAGGAAGTGTGCAGGGGGAGCAGCCGTGGTGCAGCAGGAAAGTACAGGCTTACATTTGAGTGGCTTCGGGTCAGGATCTGCTGGGTGATTTGGGAGTCAATCTTTTGAAGTCCGTTTCCATAGCTATGAAAAGCATGTATAAATATCTTCTGTCTCAGATCTGTTGGGAAGATGAAATGAGATAATAGATGTGAGGGTCTTTGATAAATACATGATTATTATTCTCGTTTTATAAAGACCAAATCAATTGAATTTTCTTCAGTAATACTGCAAAACTTGGGTCTCTAGGACTGGATATTTCATAAATGCTTTTATAGTCCTCTATTCCTTCATTCTAATTCTTAAGCTATTATATCATAGAGTAAATCCCACAATTTATTATTTTTTTTCCTACTTCCATTCTGAACTTTAGAAAGTTGTGAGCCTGGGCTAATTAGTTCCATTGAAAATTCATTTAATTCAGCCTCAGCTGGGTGCTCACCACCTAATTTACTCCTTATTGCATTTCCTACCCAGTTGCCTGTGTCTGTTTCCTCACTTTGAATGAACACCTTGTCTCCCAGTTCACCAAGGCAGCTAATCTGACCTGTCTCCAGATCTTCCTTTCCATTTTAAGGTTTCTTGTAATTTCTGACCACTTCTTTCCTGTTGATTGTAAGAGAAAGATATATTTCTTAATACATTTCTAAAGGCATATTCTTTCTTAAGATGAATTCATCCACCTCCTCTGAGACTTTGCTCCATCACTCATGTCTTAAGTTTGCTCTCAGATGACCCTTTTTCATGGCCCTTCCTCCGATCTCTTCTCTTAGTCTTCCCACTATGCAGGAAGTAATTTTGACTTCCTCTGTGAATTCCTGTAGCAGCATCTCTGCATTCCATAGCAGTTTGTCTAAATCAAATCTTGCCTTGTATTATAGTTATTTGACTATCCTTGTCTTTCCTATTATTACTCATCAAAGTCCTTAAGAATTGAGTCTGTCACTCATTTAAAAAAATATCTCCTGCCTTGGGTCACTACACGACCATTATTAA
Organism: Phocoena sinus; assembly: GCF_008692025.1. Taxonomy (NCBI): domain Eukaryota; kingdom Metazoa; phylum Chordata; class Mammalia; order Artiodactyla; family Phocoenidae; genus Phocoena; species Phocoena sinus. The sequence goes on from NC_045773.1 coordinate 7,790,489, forward strand.
GTGAAGGATTTCTTGATTCTAAGGGCTACACGACCGTTATTAAGTGAAGGATTTCTTGATTCTAAGGGCTACATTTTCTGTTTGACATTTTAATGTCTGACATTGTGATAGGTACAGTGATCAATGGTGTTTTACAGTTGCTGCCAGCCAGGTGGTAGTTGTGATATACTTGCCAGTGTGTGAGTTTCAGTTGAGTTACATGTATTGTTAACATTACATTGGTTTGTCATTCAAAATGTCTTCAACAAAATAATGAGAAAAAAGTTGTGTACGAAGAAAGTAACAAAATACAGCAGGGTGAAAGTTTGATGTTAGCGAGGTAGTGTTCACTGTTGGATGAATGACTGTATTTCTGTATTTTCTTGCAAAACAGTCAAATGGTTTACAAGACCTAAAGATGCCCACAAGTGTCTGAAGACTTGTTATGTTTTGTTAGTGAACTATGTGCAAAGGATTGCTTGTTTGTTACATGATCTACTGAAGGCAGGAGAAATGGTCACATCCCTTGGAATAGATGAGAAAAATTTCAAAGTAATAACAGTGAGCCTGACTGATTCATCTGTTGCAAAGACTATTGTTTGGGTGTCAAGTATCGATTTGTCAGACATTTCTTGCTGTCTTTGAACAGAAGCTGCTCATCTTCCAGTCACAGGTTATGTGATTGAGAAAAACAAAATTATGAGTTTAGTTTGCAGAATGGGTGTCAGTGCCTTAGATGAAATGCCTGGAGACAATTGTCAGGTAATTTGGAGAAATGCTTTATCTCCAGTGCTTTTGGTGGTACAGAGGATGACTTTGTGAGGGAAGAAACAGACACAGTAGACGTTGAGTCAAAACACGATGAAGAGGGCTTCCCTGGTGGCACAGTGGTTGAGAGTCCGCCTGCCGATACAGGGGATGCGGGTTCGTGCCCCGGTCCGGGAAGATCCCACATGCCGCGGAGCGGCTGGGCCCGTGAGCCATGGCCGCTGAGCCTGCGCGTCCAGAGCCTGTGCTTCGCAATGGGAGAGGCCACAACAGTGAGAGGCCCGTGTACTGCAAAAAAAAAAACCAAAAACAAACAAACAACAAAAAAAAACCACGATGAAGCATAGGGCTCTGAATCTGAATACGTTTTAGGAATACTTTAACCAACTTATTTCAGTTTTTTAAAAAATATATGTACAACAATGGTATAAGATAAAAACCTATGTCTACATATGTTCAAAAGAACTCTGGATATGTAAACATTAAAAATAATGGTTCCTCTTACCATTAATGTTGCCTTAGATTTTTGAAATATAGTATCTGAATATGAATAAGGTCCCTAACTCACTTCAAGCATAATTTTACCACCTAGTTGGAAACTAATAAAGTTGGTCATAACACTCATAAAGTTGGTGGTAACCTGGCAGAAGGCTGTCACAAAGTATAGTGATCCATTGGTTAATGCCAGTGCGATTTAGTGACTCTAAAATCTAAATGGTCAAGAGAGATACGCAGTTGATTAGGATAATTAACACCTTAGAAATCAGGACAAGAATTCAAAGTGAAAAGGGACCCATCACAACCAAATGCCTTTAGTGGAATCAAAGCATTTCAGAGATCAGTGGTCTTTATTTGTCTGGTCCAACATTTATTTTCCATAATTCAGACATCACATGGAAGGGTGATGAGACATGACACTCAGTGACTTTGTTCAGATCTTTTCCAACCCTAACATTCTGTAATCCTGTTATTTTTGACAAGCTAATAGTCGATAAATTATCTGTGTTCTTTTACCGCTTGGCCATTGCAGACCATGAATCAACCTACTAGAATTATGCTTATTCCTTGTATATTGAAGTGTTCATTTTTTACGAAAATTTTCTCACTTTTTCTTTTTATGATAGTTTTATTGCTTTCACTGTAAAGCCCTAGATTTTCAAAACAACTTTTAATTTAGATGTTATGCATGCTTATTGTGAAAAATAGAAAATTTAGGTAAACAAAAAGAGTCCAGTAAAATTTTATCAGCCAGAAAGAACTGTTAACACTTTCATACGTACATTCTTCTAAAGACAGCAGTATGGGTACGTGGATACTTAGAGGAACATTTTTAATACAGAAGCATCATACTATTTTGTAAATTTTTATGCTTTTTTTTCTCTTTTAAAGAGACAAGTCATGCTGTTTTAGGTCTAATGTGAGTGAAAATAAATTGTGAGTTGTTTTTTTAATTCATGTAGTCATGCTGTAATACAGATTATAGATCTTATTGAATTACACTATTGGTTTTCTTTGTGTTAGAGCAGTATTTAAATTTATGTAATATGCCAGATTGACAACTAAGAATAATCTTACTTTAAGATCCAATAGGTGTATCTAATCCAAATAATTACTAGGATGAAATTGTTTGTTGCTAATTTGTTTCTTAACTCGTAAATAAGTACCTCTTTTAGAGTTTTAATTACTAATGTTATATTGATTCTTTCTTGCCAATTTGAAGACAGATGATAAAAAAATTGATAATAATTTTAGATTTTTGTACACCCCCTAGATGACTTCCGGGAGTTCAAGAGACTTGTCCAAATTTCTGTAAATTCACTTATTGTTCTTCTTAAGAAGAGAGGGCTTTTGTTCCCTGAGTTTTGGCAAGCAGAAAAAACTCCATTTTTATTGAGTGCTAAGTTATAAGAAAAGATGCTTTTGATTATGACCCTAGAGAGGAAGCTTTAATCTTCATGTAGAGATGAATAGTGGTCATGCTGTTCTTTGGAAGAACCTTTAGATCATTATTTTAAAAAAATATTTATGCCCTTTAATTCTAGGCAATATAAGTTAAAAAGAAACTTTTTATGTAACTGGAAAAAATTGAGTAATGTCATAGATTAGGTAATATTATATCAGTATTCAATTTCCTGATTTTAAAAATTTTATTATGGCCGTGTAAGTGAATGTACTTGTTCTTAAGAAATGCACGCTGAAGGGTTAAAGGGACATGATGGCTGAAACTCTCAGTGCTTAAAAAAATAACGTGTATGTGTGTGAGTGTACACACACAGAGAGAAAGAGTGAGAACGCAAATGTGGCAAAATGTTAGCAATTGGAAAATCTGGGTGAAGGGCCTAAGAGTCATTTTTTTGGTAAGTGTGAAATTGTTAAAATTTAAAAAAATTCTTGGAAAGGGTCATTTTCCATAATCAGAGAAGCTTGTTTATACCAGAAGATTTTCTAAAGGAAAGATTTATAGTTACGATTTATTGGCTAAAAAAAGTGGTAGCCTGGGATCTACATGGGATGCTGAGTATTGTTTTCAGTCGCTGAAACCATATTTATTTCAGTCAGTCTGTTCAGGACTGACCCAACATGGTTACCTCAGCTTTGGTGTGTCAGAGAGTGTGGGCTAACGAAGCAGGGACTTTGATTTCAGTAGGAATGAAGGGTATCACAGAGACCACCTAACTTCACTGCTTGGTAACCTGTAACCTGCGTGAAGCTTCTTACAGATGCCAAGTGCTGGTCATAAAAGAACCTGGGTCAGATGAGGTGTGAACGAGTGCATTTTAACTTCTCACACTTCCTGGCCAAAGCCATTGCCTCTTTTTTGATGCTAGGTCAGTAGCAGTATCATTGTAGGAATTACAATACAGACAGGCACAGAGCACCAGAAACTCTGACAAAGAGGCGTATTAACTGTGGGCCGTGCATTTCATATATTTTGGTACAACTTTTCCTCCCTTTTCAGTCATTTTTCCAAGAGCTATCTGTCCAGACTTCTTAAGAGCAAGAGAGCAAAAAACAAAAATATGTGAAGAAATCTTGATTACAATTTGTTCGAAAATTTAAGGAGTAGTTAAATTTCAGCTTTTCTTAAATTCTGAGTCAATTGGAGAATGATGGGGAAATTGTAAGAGAAAAAGTGCCATTGTGACACTCATCTGAGGAATGTAGAGTACTGGCACCCTCAGCCTGTTGATAAGACCACGCTGAGTTTGTTGCTTGTTGAAGGGAATGGGAAACAGTACCTCTATCATCCAAGTGGCCTCTCGGCCAGAGGGGCGGAGCTGACTTGTGTGTTGAGATTACGATTTTGGTTTAGTCGGTTCTTTCAGTGCGGGTCTTGGTTAGGATTGGGTAAACCTAATAGTTCAGAATTGCTGAGTACAGCAAGATGAGGATTCCTGAGGAGGGGAGCTCAAAGAGTCCTTGGGGGTATGTCCCTTGATGCTTGCTGTTGAAAAGCTGATGGGTTTTGTAGGAGGTTTTTGGACTCAACAATATGTGAGTGCTAGGAGTGTTCTGTGTTATATCACTTAGTCCACAGGCAAGCCCATTTTAGAGAAGTGGAAATGAAAGGTCTAAGGGGTCACATAAGCAGCTTAGGGTTGTACACATGGTAGATGGCAGTACCAGGACTTGAGCCGAGGTCTAGTTGACGTCAGAGCCCAAGTTTTCCTGACTGATAATGCTTATGGCCAAGCCGGCTCGCTCTTCACATTCTTGAAAGAGTGTAAACATGCAGTGCTTGAAATGTTTGGGCTTCCTGAGAAGCAGACCCCGAGACAAGGATTTGAGTGGAAGTGGTTAATTTAGAAGGTGAAAGAACCACACTGTAGGGAGTGGGGAAGTGCGACAGGAAAGGGAAGATAGCATTTAAGGGGCATATTATCAAACCAGACGTCTGTGTGAGCGACGGGGGTTTATCCCTCCTGGGAACTGGGAGCTGGTTTAAAACACACACTTGAGTTGTCCCACCCAAGGCAAGGGGCAGGGGTATGTCGTTTGGTTGGGGGCTGCTCCCTGCGCTTCTAGCCTTTCATGCTGGCGACAGAGCTGGCTCTAGCACGTCAGGCAAAGGCGCTTACATTTGGAGATCAAGTATGTCAGGGGATGAGGGCAAGGGGATAGGGGCAGGGCACCGGTGGGATCTGCCCAGGCCGTGATTCCAACTGAAGACAGGAAACTGGTTTGGTTTTCTGTAGACTCTATTAATGCAAATGGGGTACTGTAGACTTCTGTCTGTATCTCGGGCCCAAGAGAAGGCAGGAGCGGGGGTGGGGGGAGTCCCAGAGCTCATTGCCTGTCTGTGCCCCTGTTTGCCAAGCTCACTTGCCCATCGCTGCCAGGAAGGGGAGACGTAAGGGTATTTGGGGGCTGTTGAATAAGTGGTAGACGAGCAGATGCCAGGGAGAGAAAGGGACAGATAATCTCGAAAGCTCTGAGACAAATGGGTCTACAGACTGCTGGAGGAAAATGTGTTTGTTGATGAGAAACGATTTACTTTTTCCTCTTGTGTGACAGATAATGAACTGAAGTATGAAGTAATCTTTTTTTATCAAACTGAAGTTCACCAACATACTAAATAAAAATCTCTGGGTCTTAGGCAGAAAAATCACAAGCACGGAAGTGGGAGTTCTTTGATTGTCGGGAATATTTCCTCATTATCCTGGTTTGTTTCTCCTCGGCGGCAGTTAGAGCACTGTTAGTGGGCCTTGTGGTGTCTGTGGATGTCCTCTCCGCTTCGGACCTGACTCTCCAGGGTGTGGCAGAAGAAGCCAGCTGGTCTTTCTGGGGAAAGTCTTTAGAAGTACCTCATTAAAAGGTGACAATATTGTGTGCCTTTGAATCCTCCTTGGACAAAAGGCGGGGGAGGAAGCTAACCTTTTATTTGGCACATTTCATAGCAATTATTTTTAACTGTTTTTTACACAGAATTGCTTCTTCATGATTAAGAATTAGAAGGTATTTTGAAGTACACTTCTCTGTACTCTGATTTGCGCTGATGTGTGAACCTTAAATATTTCTCTAATATGTATTTGCTGGGGTTTTTCCCTGACTTATTTCAGAAGATTTTGTCTAATTCTGCTCGTCTGTAGCTTAGCGTTTTCACCTGTAGCTTAGCGTAATATTTTTTTTCTTCATGTTACTTGTGTGTCTTTGTCTTAAGTGGATGGCAAATGGGAGTCAGGTTTCTGACTGTTGGAGGGGAGACTACAGACAAATAAGGCTAAAACTATCCATGTGGTAGTGGATTAGAATTGGAGACCTTAAAATGAACTCATGTTTAGCTTAATATAGAGTCAGATGGATACATACAGAAATATTTATAGATCTGTGTGTGTAAGTGAGCTAGTTATTTTACACATGTGTTTCCTTTTTCTGTGAGCTGCCAGGGCCCAGAAGCAAGGGCAGCACAGCTGCAAGGAGCACACCTAGTACCCTGATCTTGGTATTTAATAACATTTTCCAGAAGAAGGAACCAGTGCTTCTTGGAGAAATGGCTGAATCCAGGGCTGGGGCAGGAAGCAGGGAAATGCTAGAAAAAGAGACAGAAAAGCGGGGGAGGAAGGTGAGAGGAAAGGAAAGGGAAAAGAAGGGGAGAAGAAGAGAAAACAAAAACCTGACAGACATACCTCAGCCAAGAGATCAAGGTCAGCATCAACAGCAGTGTTCTGTTGATGGCGTGTGTGCTCTTGGTGTGATGCCCTGGAAATGACACATTACCTCTGTGGTCTTCCTCCTCCAAACTCAGTAACCTCAGTCAGACTGTGTGAAAAACATCAGACAAACTCCAGTTGAGGGTCATTCTGCAAAATGACCTGACCAGCATGCCTCAAAACTGTCAAGGTCATCGAAAACAAGGAAAGTCTGAGAAACCAACACTGTCTGGAGGCACCTAAGGAGATATGACTACTAAATGTAATGTGGTGTCCTGAATGGGACACTGGAACCAAAAAAGGACATTAAGTAAAGACTAAAGAAATACAAATCAAGTATGAACCTTAGTAATAATAACGTATTAATATTGCTTCATTGGTTGTAACTAATGTATCAGACCTAATGTAGGATGTTAACAATAGAAGAAACTGGGTGTGGGGCATATGGGAACTTTCTGTACTATCTTTGCAACTTCTCCGTAAATATAAAACTATTCTAAAATTAAAGTTTTTTTTAAGTACATTACAACATCAAAATAAGGAGACATAGTGGCATGAAAATATTCAAAGAATGTATAGAATACTGGAAAACCAGTCATTGAAACATTTTCTTCAGTGGTAGATTGCACAGTTTCTAGGTTGTAGTAAGTTTAGTTATTGAATTCTTTTTTTTCTTTCATTTAATAGTACGTATTACATTTAGTCATATAAATTAATAAAGCCCTGGGTAGTACATTCCATAAAGTGCATTATTTTGTACTATGTTAAAATTTAATCCATAAATGAAGCGTGAAGGAAGAATTCTGTTTTCCTCTCGGTTGTCTTACTTGTTTTATCAGTTTTGCTTTCTCGTGCTAATGTTTTTACTTTATAGACTGATTCCACCTCAGAGGATGTAGCTAACCCGGCCTTTACGTTTCATCAAGAGAAAACATGCACCATTTACGATAGGCCTCATCGTCTTCAGTTACCATGTTTTCATTAGTGAATATATACTTGTAAAAGTGGTTTGCGTAGTGATCCTCCCAGAACACTGTGAAAGTACAGATAGTTTGTATCTTCTCTCCCGTTCTCATCGGCAAAGGGTATTTGCTGTTAAATAATGAGGTTTTCTTCTAATCTCACATACTTCACGTTGGCACCTTTTAGGGATTTTTTTTTTTTAATGCATTTTCACTGGGTAATCTGATGGGCTTCTTTATAGTAGCTTTTTTTGGTTTTGTTTTATAATAAATTCATGATTTTTCAGCATTCTGAGTCAACCCTAGGTGGTAGATATTTTTCTTCATTTTCACCAAATTCATGAACTGCCATGATATAAAGACCCTCTGTAAAATTACTTTGCGCCCTTCAATTTTCTGCATCAGGATAGAGTTTTACAATTCCATAGTGGTTGCTAACTTGTGTATCTAAAATGCTTGTTGAAATTGGCAGTCCCTTCTAGGTTCCACACTTGTCACATGATACCTTCATTGTCATAGCTTGTAGCAATGTCTGATTGTCACCGGAGGTTTTGGTACGATGACTGTAGTTGTGAGAGTTTGGGTTGGCATGACGCGGTAATACTTGCTCTTTGCATAAGTTTGAAGTTTTTAAAAATGTGTTTCCCTTTTTAGTTTTTCAGACATTTTGTAAACCATATAGGAATTCTTGTTTCGATGTGCTTCTTTGTATATTTGGCTTGATTCATAAAACAGATATAATCTTGACTGGTTCAGAGTTTACTTCTTCATTAAAAAAAAAAAAAAAAGAGTAGGCGAGAACGTATTTTTCAGAATGCTTGGAGCAGAGTAAGTATGAGACCTTGAAGGAACTACCAGTTCCTTCTAAATGTTAGAGGATCAATCGTTATTTTGGATCAGCGCTCCCAGACCCCCAAACATAGGCAGGCAGTTAAGAGCTTTCTCTAGTTTAACACAAATTGTCAGAATCAGAATCCTTTAGTCTTGTTCTGGTGAATGAAATTGGATGAACTAGAAATGGTATGTAACTTGCACATCATGCTGTTGGAATTTTGTATTTTCAGTGAATTGTTCAAGTTTATCATTTGTTATAGTCAACTTGAAAGTTAAAGTCAGAGCTTTTTTCCTGCCCTCTCAATTGATACTATCTTTGCTTTTAAATCAGAAGAACACATGTTTTGAGGTCTCCTTGGAGACCTTCAGCACCTGGGAAGAAGGCACGTTAGGATAGAATACAAACATTTTCAATTTCAAAGGTACCTTGAGAAATCACTGAATGTAGTAGCTTCGTATCACAGGTAAGGAAATGGAGGCCTAGAGAGGTGACGTGACTTTTCTCAAATCATTCACCAGATAGAATTGAAGCCAGTAATTCTCAGCCCAGACTTTGCCCCGTTATAACGTGAATTGCGTCAGAATTTTTATCTTGGGTGCCATTGATTCCTTTGTGAGTAGAACAGCATTTTAATTGAGTTATTTAAAATGTCAGTTAGACATAGAATGACCATATGTTCTGGTGTCTCTGAGATCGGCTGGTTCCCACTTATTCTCTCGGCATCATTATTAGTAGTGCCCTGTATCACTCTCCCCAGTGTCTGGGTTTAGATGGTAGATTATATGGTTGTCCTGTCAGAGGGACATGCCGTGTTTATTTTCACGTCTTCTTTGTTCTCTTAGTCCCACACAGATAGTCACGTTCTGGAACATGGGCACATTTTAAATTGCTGATTTTGCTTACTCCTATTGATTTTACCACGTAAGTCGTACCCATTGTTCTTGTATCTTAGAGAGGTTCAAGCATTAAAGTATGATGGGCCTCAAATGCGGAGGCCTGTTATTTTTTGGGTAATTCTGCAGAAGTCACTTGGGGAAGCCTGGAAGGTGCTTTACGACGCCGCCCCTGCCCTAGTAAGCACATTTCGTTGGAGCCTTTTGCATCTTGCTACTGGAGTATGGGTAATAGTACAGATCAAAAATTTTTAAATATGTGTCAACATTAAAATTTGGAGTCAATATAGTTTTGGAGGGATAATTCTCATATACTAGGTCATTTGGTCTAAGGCCTCATTTTTGTGGGAACTGAGTCACAAGGCGGTTCAGTGTCCACTGCCTAAAACCCAGCAGTATAAGGCAGTTTTAAAATTCTCCTCCTCCTTGAACAGATTGTAAGACTAGAGTTTTATGGCCTGAACCTTGACTTGATACTGGGTTTCTGTGGTTTGGTGGTTGGTATTGGCCAGGCATCCCACATTTGTACAGTTGAACATGCGTCCTCGGCATGGGCAGCTGGGCAGATGATATAGAAGTGGGCCTGGCTGTGCAGAAGACATGCTGCTCCCACCACGAGCTTCATACCCTGCCTCCTGTTGTCAAGGGTACTTGTATTCGAATGAAAGCTTCTTCAGCGGTAGAGGAAATTTTCACCTTGAGATGCTGCTTGTCTTGTAATTCCTTTCTCCTTATGGGGCTGAATATTGTAACCTGTTACTGTGATCTCGTTGTCTTCTAGTATTGGGGTTTTTTTGTGTTGGTCATTTATGCTGCTAATAGTTGAGTCAGGACAAAATGAAGCATTGTGATTTTGTCCCCCTGCCCACTTAACTTGAGATTTTGATTCAGTATCTAATTGTAGCGGTGAAAATTTTGCTAATTAAAAAAATTTGTCCCTTACATTAGACTCTCAGAGTTAATGTCTTCTTTTTTTTCTTTTTTTCCCTTAAATTTATAAGTTAAACATAAGCACAGATGTTTGATTGTACCTCGAAATTGAGTTTTTTCCAGAGGGCCAAGAGGATTCCAGTGTTCGGAATTAACCTAATGTCCTTTTATCTCTTCCTTGAAATAAAATACACAGTACTTTTCTTCACTTTCTATAAGAATTTAAAGTGATTGACCTAAAAGGTATGATTCTCTCTTGAATACAATATTTCCTAACCCTTTCCTTGCCACCTAAAAAAATGATAGCATTTGTGTGGCAGACACTTCCATCAAAGAGATGATTGATGCTGGAGGCCAGAGGTGCTGCCATGGGCTTAAAAATTGTTTTGGCTATTCTGGGTCCTTTTGCATCTCTATTTAAAATTAACTTGTCAGTTGCTAAAAAAGAAAGAAAAGGTCTACTGGAATTTTGGATGAGATTAAATTCAATCTGTAGATTAATTTGGGGACCAACTGACTTATCAATGTTGATCTGGTAACAGTATGGTCTGGTTTATATGGTTTAAAAGGATGACTCCAGATGCTGTGAAGAGTGAACGGGGGGTCAGAGGTGAAGCGAGTGGCAGCAGGGAGACCAGCTAGGCTTTGGTCCAGTCCGTCCGAGGGGTCATGGTGGAGCAGATTAGGACCATCATGGTAAAGATGGAAATGGGTGGGATTGGGGATATGTTTTGGAGGTAGGATAGACAGCATGTGCAGGTGGTTTGGACGTGGTAGGACAGGAAAAGCTCAGCCTGTGGCTGAATTTTGGCTTTAACAACTGGGTGCATGGTTGTACTTGCTAAGTAAGATGGGGAAATCTGAGAGAGGCAGTAGAAAGCTTGGCCAAGGGTTGGGGGTGGGCCGTGTTGGTAATCAGGGGTTTTGTTTGGGGCCTGTGAGATGACCAAGTAGAGACATCAGACAAGGAAGCGGCAGTAAGGAGAGAGATCAGGGCCCGAGATACACTTAAAGGCATGGTGTTGGCTCTGAGCCTATAGTGCAGATGTGCAGAAGAAAAAGGCACCTAGGACTGAACCCTCTCTCACTCGAACATTGAGAAAGTAGAAGCATTTAGAAAAGACAGAGCAAACGAGATCCAGGAAGAATAAGACCAGTGGTGGATGAAGAAAACTAAGACATTGTGATACCATGGAAGCTGACAGAAGAAAACAGATGAGAAGTCAAATGAGACAAGACTTGTTTGACTAAGGAGCAGGGACTGTGGACTTGGGCAACATGAAGGTTTTAGCAGGTGTGGCTTCGAGTGAAGGGGTTCCCTGGAAGACTGACCGGTGTGCACTGAGGGGAAGCCTTAGGGGACGAAGGAGAGAGCAACTCCCACCAGCTCTCAGGAACTTCTGCTGTGAAGGGTGGCGGAGGTTAGGACTGTACGTGGAGGAACACGGGATTGCGGGAGGGCTTTGATGGGAATATGCGGTCAAGAAGGGGACACTGATGAGGGGTGGGGAGTCAGCTGCGTGAGTGAAGTCCCGAGGAGGCAGCGAGGTGGGAGCAGGTGGAAGGGTCGGCCTTTGTTAGGAGAGGGGTTGACTGACCTATAGAAGCAGCAAGGAAGGCAGGACCTAGGCACAGTTGCAGGGGCAGCAAGTTCCTGCCGGTTTTTTTGTTTTTAAATTTTTGACTGCGCTGCGTGGCTTGCAGGATCTCAGTTCCCCAACCAGAGGTTGAACCTGGACCTTGGCACTGAAAGCCCAGAATCCTAAGCACTAGGCCACCAGGGAGCTCCCCTGCTTTTATCTTCTTAACGTAGTTAAGGCAGTTTCATCAGCTGAGATTGGGGTGGGCTGGTGGGTAGGCAGTTTGAGGTGTGAGCCTTTGAGAATGGGAAACAGAACATGCCAGGAAAGTTTTGTAGGATCACCCTGATAGTGAGGATTGCCCATACGGTAGATGCTTGCTTTGGAATTCTTTGTCGTCCACTAAGAAAAAACTTCGAATGTGTTTAACTTTCAGATATAACTTAGAAATGTTGTTGACTATGAAAGAAGACATGCTAATACATTTTCTTATCATGTATAGAGGTTTAATAGAACCTTTTTAAAAACATTCGACATTTGATATTCTTTTTGAGCACCTAGAGACTGAGAAGGAAAGGACCCACAAACTCAAAAGAAAAATGGGCAAAAGCCCTGAACAGATGGTTTGCCCAGAGAGAAATGCAAATTGCATCTGTTTCTCACCGGTTAGGTTGGCAAGCATCTTAACATTTGCTAATAGACTCTGCAGTAAGGGTATGAGGAAACACACACTCTCATTTATTACTGGTTGGAGTGCTACATAATACAGTCCCTAAGGAGAGGAAGCTGGTGAGACCAACCAAAAGTACTGTTTGGCCTTTTACCCAGTATTCTTATGAATTTGTCCTATAGGTACACCTGTAGGGCGCGGCCGGATAGCCATTACGCATGCACTAAGTATGCCGCTAGGGCGTATGCACCTAATATGCTAATCAGGTTTTGAAGCAGTGGCCTATCCAAAGTCCGGCTTGCGAAATGCGATAACCATACGGACGAATCAGGGACTTACACGAGTCCTTAAGCCCTTATATAAGCAGACAGGCTCGAGCGTACGGGGTCTTCCTTCCATCCGCCCGAAACCAAGCTGTACTCCAATAAAGTGTGATGCGAGAAGAATCTAGCGTGTGGTGATTCGTCATTCTGCTGGTCAGAAGCGGCTCGCCGCATACACCACCCGTACAAATGACGATACTTGGAGTTACTCATCGAGTCATTGTTTATCATAACAGAAGGTTGGAAACTACTTTGAGTATTCATCCTTGGGGGCTGGTTGATTAAACTCTGGTACATCCACACAATGAGATGCTATGTGATTGTTCAAAAAGGAAAATCTCTACATGCTGACAGGGAGAGATTTCCAGGATACGTTTGCAAGTGAAAAGACCAAAATTCAGAACAGCATAGATAGCATTCTGTTTCTTTTCTAAAAGAGGAGGAAATGAGTATACTTTTATTTGTTTGGTTTTGCATAAAGAAACATCAGAAGAATAAACAACAAACTAATAAGTGATTATGTGCTGGAGTCAGAGGGGAACGGATTGCCTGCGGACAGAGGAGGAAGTGAGACCTCTCAGTGTCCATCTTCTCATGTCATTTTGATTTTGAACCATGTAAAGATATGAATTTACTTTAGCCAAAAATAGAGTAGGTACTTTACAATAAAGTTTTGGAAATCGTCGTCGTCTTCGTCAGTGTCATATTATATAAATTGGTTCGTGAAGGTTCGTGATGCAGCAGTAAGGTATGACAGATATAGTAACGGGGTTTTGTAATTTAGGGGCACTGGAATTATTAAGAAAATTGCTGAATAAGTGTTTATGTTTCTGGTCAAATTAAGAGAAAACAGTATCTAAAGAAAACCTTGTCAAAGTAACTGAACCTAAGGTGTAAGTATCTTACTGTAATTCAATGATAGCTTTGTTATTTTTTAAAATCTTTTTAATTGTTTTTGGAAGGTTAACACATTACATTTGGTTTTTAACTGTTGAGAATGTGTCATTGAATGAATTTAAAGTTGCCACAAAATCTTTTTCTACTAATATACCTTACTGTTTTGTATTTTATTACAGACTGTGTTTTTTTTTTTTTTTTTCTGGGAACATTTCTGGACTTCAGAATACCCCTGAAAGCTAAATGGTTCATCTTGTTTCAGATGGAGAATTTTGATTGTTGAAAAGCTTGTAGAGAAAATGTGGGAACGTGGAGTCATGTTCCCATATCTTTTGCATTTTCAAAAGAGCTTAAACTGGGTGGTACCTGGGATCTACAGTCCTTTGGATGAATGGGGCATTGTATCTTCCCCTAAGATGCTATGACATCAAGTCCTTGAAATTTATATGCGTCCATCAGATCCCTGTACCTAGCCTTCCATCTTTGTTCATCTTTGTTCATCAGCTCAGCCATGGATTTGCGCCTCTAGCAGGGTGCCTGGCACGTGGTAGATTATTGAATTAATTTCCCTGGGCTTCAGTTTCCTCGTTGATAAAATAGGATGATAGTGTCTGTGCCCTGCCAACTTCTCTGGGTGCTTCTAAAAGCAAATGAGGTGATCATGTATTGTGAATTCTTTGTAAATTGAACATTTCAGCTCTTATTAAGGATTTTCCACATATTACTTGATAATAAGTTCGTTCTGTTATTATATTTTTCTTATATCTGAATCTGGAGCTTTCTTCATTTTATCTTTTTCTAGATCTAGTGGAGAGCATGAAAACATCCCTCTTTTCCCTTTAGTTTCTCTGAGTTTTTGTCTACCTGTCAATTGGGGATAAAACCTAGGGTGCTTATATGAATTAAAGCTAGTGTATATAAACTAGTCATCACAGTGATTTGTAGAAGTAACTGCTAACAAAATGGTAATTTTTTGTTTTGTCATTGAGTGATTTTTGTTTTTCAACCTAGGATGTTTACTATTCTAATGTTACTGTGAGCCACCTGCTAAAATACTTGGCACATAAGTTGTTGCTCACCCTGTAGAACAGAGTATTTGAAACAGGGGTCTGAGGAAGGATTCATGGAGCTGGTAGCATTTATTTAAGTACCGTTGTCTAGTGGGCTTATATGCTGTCCATCAGTCTTCCAGTGATCAGCCCTTAAAGAGGTATTTTTTTAAGTTGGATATACTCAACCGTGCTCAAATTAATGCCACAATTATGAGGGGAGATTTGGGGGTGGGGTGGGGATTGGTGGAGAGTAACTAGTAGATAATAGAAAAATTCCACTTGTAAGTAATCTTTAATCCGCAGGATTTTTATAGCAGATGTTTGCATTTTACCTACCCCACAGTACCCTGTGTACCTGCCATGCTGGATAAATAAAAAGTGCTGATGAATTTGCACCCTGGTGTCATAGAAACCAAAGATTAAAGATTAAAACAGCACATAGTGATCTGGTCTCCTAGGGCAAAGTGAAGCATGGTGCTGAGGCAGTTATTTGGGTAATTCAGACCCAAATCTGGTTTATGAAAATGGATGCAGCGTTTATTGAACACTTACTGTGTGCCAAGCTCTATGCTAAACATTCTGTGTATTATATTGGTTAATCTTTAAAATATTCCTTTGAACTATATGTCTTATTATCCTGACTTTACAGGTGAGGATATTGAGACTTGGAAAGATTAAGTAGCTTGCCCAGGGTACACTAAATGACAGAAACAAGACTGAAACCTTGACTTTGTCCAACACTGAAACCTGTGACTTTTTTCCCCTGGGTAGTACGAGCAGTCATCCCTTTGCCAGAGGAACTTGGTATGTCACTTTTCAGCTTTGGTGGTAAAATCTTGACTGGTAGAAATAGAAGGCTGCAAGAGAAATAAGCAAAGAAACTGTTTTCCTTCACCTGATAAGATGTTATGCCACTACTTTTGATCAGAGAATGACAAGAGTAAAATATTATAGAAGGACCAACTAGGACAAAGAACAGCCAGCAGCCAGCAAACAAAGAAGAAAGCAGTTGAGCTTACACTTCGGAAAGTTTGAGCTGAAAATGAAGTCTACATGGTATGAAAAATTGAGTGTGGGTGTTCCAAATAGAGCTACTAGACTCTTCCTGTACAGGGGCTGGGAATTCCATAGAATTAAAGATTCATATTTTTTTTGCCTATAAACCTTTATCTCATGTATTTAATTTGTATAATAATGTCCACTCTAGCCTGGTCTGGATGGTGACATCAGACAGCACGATTTGAACACCCTCCCACAGGGAGCTCTAATGTTCAAGTTCCAGACTCCCTACTCATCTGGCTTCTTAAATCATGGTCTCCCGGAGTGTTTCAAACCCAAATTGTAGGGAACCTGAAGTTTACTCTGAAAAAATTTCTTGTCTGAGAATTAAAAGCTACAGCTGTGTAGGCTTGTGCGTGCCCTGACTCTGGGTATACTGGAGGGAGTAATTTATTTTCTCCTGTGGAGGATTGTTTAGATGTCTTGAAAGTGTGTGAAAGGAATTTTTGATCTCCAAGGCACATTAAAATGATTAAGATTTCAAAAATACGAATTACTGCTATACACAAGGAAGAGATCTGAGAGTGATACTTTTAGTAACACTGCCTGTTTTGCCCGGTAGTCTCTTTGTAAAATCCTGTTTGTGAGACAGTATGTTTAATTTCAGGAATGTGGCTTTTGAGTGGAATATAGTAAGTACATTACCTTAAAAAGGAATGGACATTTCTGTCTGCTATTTTAATTGTATTAGTCAGCATCAGCTCACAGTTTCTTAGTGGGGACTAGAATTGGAGCAGCAGACATAGCAAAATATGCTGAAACTTCATTTTAGGTAAACGTCAAGCCTCGCAAACTTTCTGTCATTCAGTTTAGTGATCTGGTTATCGTCAGGTTAGTGACTGAGCTGGAGTAGAGGGAAAGGTGATGAGAACTGAGGAAATCGAGGCACTGTGTGTCGTGCTAGTTGGTAGTATTGAAGTTGCAGACGAAGAGGAGATTGCAGACCACTTCTGAGATGTGTCTTGTAAACCTCCTGTACCATCTGTTTTCACTGAAGTAGTGTGTGTCCTTAATGCTCCGCAAGTATTTTCCTTCAACAAATCGGTGATTTGTACTGATGATTTGAAAGCCCGGAGGTTAATTGATCACAGACTAATAGGTTATTTGACAGGCTTGGCCGTCCTGCTTACTTAGCTGGAAGAGTAGGGATGCTTTGTAACCTTCCTGTTGAAAAAAAATTGTATGTGTGTGTTGGAGGGTGTCAGCAGGAAGCCGACTTTACTGTTTCTCTAGTGATGTGATACCTGCCAGGACCTAGAGCTATATGAGCGCCCCTTTCTCCCATTCCCCTAGCTCATGGGTTCTCAGTAGGAGCGATTTCACCCCCCAAGGGGTGGGAATTGCGGGGGGGGGGGGCTAGATGGTTAAAAAGAAAATGTTACTCTGCGTGTAAAGCATGTATACACACACATAGTATGTAAACAAATATACATTATGTTTGTGGTATTAAAATTTCATGGAGGGGCAATTAGGGAAAAAAAAAAGCTCTGAAAAGACTTCTTAGGTGTGGGGAGTGGGGGCAGTCATGGAAAAAGGTTGAGAGACACTGCCCTATCTCTGTTCAGGTAGGGAAGAGCAGGTGATGGTATCAGTATCACTTGGCGTAGAGAGAAGGAAATGAAAATCTCCCATAAACAGCTTCAGTTTTCTTGATAAAGTTGGTGTAGTTACCACCAAAGTAAGGATTAACAAAGGTTGGGATCTTGTGAACGGAAAGGTTTAGACCTCTTCTATGGGAATAAGGGTGGCAGTGTATGCTAGCCCTCCCCGGCGAGTGGCCAGGTGGGTCTGTCTCTTAGGAAAATAATGAAGTTGGTGAAATCTGCCTTGTGTCTCCTTGAGGGTCTTCTGCTTTTTCCTCTCCTCTCCTAATGAACACTATATTTAGCTAGCTGTTTAATGGGAAAGCTTATAATAGGCTTGTATATACTAAGGTGAAAACGACTGATGATAAATTAACGTGTTATTATTTTCAGGGACACTTGCATTTGAGCAGGGGGCCATCCTCAGTGTAAGAGTAGTAGATGCTTAGATACCCTGACAGGTTAGGTCAATGGTTCCTGTCCCAGGGACCTGAAAGAATGATTGCAGCTGGTCTGCAAAAGCATATGCATATCAAGAATTATCCATGGACATAATCGAGAGTGTCTCACAGGCGTATGTACTACTCTTTTTAAAATGTATTTATGTGCTTCTCTAATGGATAAAATATAAATTAACAGTATCGCTAAATTTACGATACTTCACTGTTGTTACATGTTTTCTCGATCCACAAATACGAGGAGTTTTGCTTCTCCCCTTTGAGGAACCTCATGCTGAATTGTGCTCACTGTACTGGAGGGTCACTACATTGCAATGCGAATGGAGCGCTTACACATAGGCCATTGTACACACAAGCTACATACAGTCAGGGGCGCCCTGCGTGTAGCTCCTTGAGGGGCTTGGGAACTGGGGACATCCCTTGAGTAAAATGTTTGGTACAGAACTACGTTTATTGACTGTTGCCCCTTATTTTTGTTGTTCAGGCACTGTAGGCAAACACTGCTTCAAAGTAGTTTTTCAGAAGTGGTTGAGAATGATTCACTGACACTTTAAGTCTTCATAATTTTTAAACTGTTGTTATCTCTTAGAATATCACTAGAAATGAGATTGGCACTAACATTTCCAAACCTGTTGTCTCTTGCCTGAGAGAGAGTTAGTCCTTTGTTTGAGCCTTCTTTATCCTGGGGGTTGTGACGACTATTTGAGTTGTCCCATACACTGCCCATGACATTCTGTGTCTTATGTGTCTTGGATGCCTAGAGAAATGCTTTTTTTTCCTAATACACACACACACACACACACACACACACACACACACACACACACACACACACACAAGAAATTTAGTTGGGTAAGAACAAGATGCTAAAAGCCTTAAAACATTTTTCTTTTAAAGAAGTAATACCTGTCCTCTCTATCCTTATTTACTCTGCTCCCCTGCCTCCCGCCCTGCCCTGCACAGATAGGCTAAAGATTACGTAGCACTTTAAACTAAGTTGCATTATAACAAATTACAGCATTAGCACAGTTCAAATTAATTACATTTTACTTTATTTGGTTACAGAGGGACTAACAGACACTTAGGAACTTAATATCTCTTGTGAATTTCATTACTAAACTGCAGTTTTTAAAACATGATTTGATCTTTGGTTGCCATAAATTGAAATTGAAAAGGCTCACGATTATATTCCATTCGAATCCAGGTTTTTTTTTACTGAGGCGTTTATTTAAGCTTTAGGGATATTTTTTTCTTTATTATTGCTGATTAATTAAGTTTTTTTTTACAGCTTCATTGAAATTGATGTATAATAAACTGCAAATATTTAAAGCACACGATTTGACGACTTTTGTCACATGTGTACTGTGAAGTCGTCAGCACAGTCAAGGTGACGACCTATCCATCACCAAAGTTTCCTTGAGCCACTCTGTAGTCCCTCCTTGCCCACCCCCTGCCCCCTGCAGGTAACCACTGGTCTGCTGGTTTGCTTTCTGTCACTAGAGATTAGCTTGCATTTTCTAGAATTTTATATGAATGGAACCACAGTCTTTTTATTGTCTGGTAATATTGATGTACATGTCCTTTTAGTTCCAGTTCAGACATCATAAGAGATCTTCTAGAAGAAGAGGAAGCCTGGGAAGCATCGCATAAGTGAGTTCTCATAATCACAAAATAAGCATGTACTTTGACCTGATAAATTATAATTCTATACAGTTGATTTTCAAACCAAAGAATATTTGTGCTTACTGACTTAAGCAAGTAATAATTCACAAAAATCAAGGTAAAGATTTCCAGTTCACTACTTGTTTCTATATATTTCTGCTTAGAAATGGAATCTTAGTGTAATAACTCCAGTTACTTGTCAGAAGTTGTTTTTCTAAAGATAAATTGTTCCAATGGGCAATTAATAGGAATTAACAGTCAGGCCTTAAACACTGGCTTAGACTCTTTAGAAAACTTTTAACCCTTTCCTAAATGTTGCCAGTCATAAGACTGTAGTACAACTGGGCAGATTTGTTCCACTAAAATATCATGAAGCTCACATACCACAAGTGGGCCCTCAAAACTGCCTAGCACTTTTACTGTTTCTGTGATTATTTCTTTGTTTTGTTCTTCACAAGGATTACTTGAACCCTTCTCAATTCTTTTCAGTGGCTCCAGCCTAGCTGAAGACCTTTTCTCTTCCTTTGTAGAGAAAATAGAAGCCATTGTATGGGAATCCTCATCTTTCCAACACCAAATGTATAAATCTGCCTGTGTTTGTACATATTTTATCCCTCCTTTTATAATTTCTTCATTTTATAATAAAGGGCTGCCTCTTTATTATAGAGTCTAGTTTCTCCTACCTCATTCCTACCCTCTTGTCAGGAATGTTACGCGTTCTCTCTTCTCTCATTTAGGCATCTCTCCCTCTCCTGTCCTCTCTCTCTCTCTCTCTCTCTCTCTCTCTCTCTCTCTCTCTCTCTCTCTCTCTCTCTCTCTCGTTAGGTTTTCAGCAAGCCCGAATCTCTCCCATCTTGAAACCAACTGACTAACTACCACCTCACTCAGTCTCATCCTGAAGCTGCTCTCGTGTCTCTCCTTCCTTTCTCAGTAGGTGGCCTCTACTTGCAGTTTCCATTCTTCATCTCCCACTGACTCATCAACATCCTCAGCCAGACCCATCCTTCTTCTGAAATAGCCTTCATTGAAGTCATTGAAGACCTCTATGTGGCTAACTCCAAAGGACAACTTTTTAGACTTCATCTCCTTTGACTTCTTAGCAGCATCTGATGTTCTTGACATCTTCACCTTTCTGAAAGCCTCTCTGAGGCTGAAAGAGGTAAATCTCCATCCAAGGTCACTTAGCAATAAGTGATAAGTGATGGAGCTGAGATTTTAATCTATGTCAAAATTCAGCTCTATGGACCATTAAAGCTAAATTGTCTTTCCCAAGAATGAGGTTTCCTGTGCTGACATTTTGTGGTATTGTAGCTGAATCACTGGGAGAATGGAAAAGTGTGGTATATCCAGGGAAAGCATTATGAGTAGGTTTTTCAGGCCAATGAGATATTTGGCGGCTCAAACAGTAGCGTTTTATGAAAGTTTGAGATTGTGGCTGCATTAGTCTCACCTAAGCATTATTGAACTTTGAATTCTAGGAGAGGAGGCCACTCGTTAGCTAACTACTTCCTCTTGTACCAGGAATCCCCCTGTTTATGCTAAACTAAACCCTGACGTCAATGGCTGTGACAAGCTGTAGCCCAAAATTCCTGAGTCCAAGCCCATTCTTGGCAATGATGACCTCTTAAAGTCATTATTATAAGAAATCACTTAGAAAACAAATCCCATCGCTTGATCCTCACAGATAATAAATGTTAAAGCTGGAAGGATGTAAGTGCTCATCTAGTCCAGTCCCTTCATTTTATAGAGAAGGAGGCTGAGCTCCAGAGAGGTAAGTTGATGAGGTTGAGGTCCACAGCTAGTTACTGGCCTGTGCTGGGGTAAGAATTCAGGCTTCCTGGTTTCAGCCAAGTGTAGAGCAGTTTAAACCAGCTTATGCCACAGTGTAGCTTTAGGAGCAGAATCAGGAAAAGGCTGCACAGCTTTATTTTCAACAAAATGTGATAGTTCTACAAATACCCATCTTAAGCTTACAGGCATTTTGTGGTACCACAAGTGGCATATTTGAGATATTAGTCCTAGAACATACTACTTCAGCCCCTACACGTTCTCCTAATTCCATAAATGATTGAGAGGTTCTATTAGCAACACAATGCCCCCATATAAAGCAGTATTTTCATAAGCAGCGAAAAAACCCAAAACAAAACCCAATACAAAACCCTGTTTTCTGCAGACTGGTCTTGGGTTCTTATATCTGTTAATATTGGTTCCTCTTACCATTTTGAGCTACAGGATATATTTACATTGAACAGAATGAAAATAGGAAGAAAAATGGTCCAGGTCAATCATTTCACGTTTTCAGATTTCATCTTCCTTATGCATAAAATGTGGGGAATGTCTCCTCGGAGGCTCTGAGTCCCTTCTCTCCTGACCTGCTCCTCTTCCATTGTCCCCTCCCTCAGTGAATGGTGGTATCACCGTCTGGCCCACTGTTCCATCAGAAACCTAAGAATCATCTTCAACTTCTCACTGTCCCTTACCTCTCACCTGCAGCGATTGCGAGGTCCTATAGATAAGTGGTCCTCAGACTTAAATTTACATCAAGATCACTTGGAGGACTTGTTAAAACACGGATTATTGGGCTCCACTCAGTCCTGAGATCAGGATTCAGGAGATTTGGGCTAGGGCTCAGGAGTTTACATTTTAGCATGTTCCCCAGTGTTTCTGACGCTGCTTCTGGGGCCCCACGTTGAGTAGCGGGGCTGTGGACGACCCCTGAACTGTCTCTGTTGGCCCCTCTGTGCCACGGCCCACGCAGGCCCTTTGCTCTTCTCTCTGGCTTCCTACCACAGCCATCCAGCTGCCTCTCTGCCTCTAGTCAGTACGCTTCATTCTGCCCATGAGACCTAAAATATGCTGTGTTCTCTCTGTGGTAAAGTCCTGCAGGGACTCACCAGCATCCAAGGCTCTTCCATCCATGGCCCCAGCCTACCTGCTGGCTCCTGGACTGTCCTTCCTCCCGTCCCCGCCCCGCCTTGTTGCAGCCTGGCTGAACTACTCACATTGGCTTCAAAGTCATGCTGCCTTGTACCTGCTGTTGCTTCCGCCTGAGTTGCCTTTTCCCCTTTCTTCGGGCGACAGTTGTCATTCCTTCCTTCCCAGCTCTTCCCAGAAGCCCCTGGCTGCTCCCCTGCTTCCGCAACAGTGGGCGCTTACCACCCGACGTGCTTCCTAGAGCAGATGTTCATTATACCCCACGTCCCGCATGGTGCCTGGGGGGACCCATGGAGGGCACTCAGTAGGCGTATGAGGGATTGAATATGTCAGTCAGTATTCATTGGATCTGAACACACTCCCTGGGGGATTCTAGCTGTTAGTGACACGGCTTACGTGGCTTCAGGAATCTGTGAATGGATGAGGATTGCCACTTACAGATATTTTTTAATCCTTTCTCTCTTAGTGCCTTAAAAATCTTTTTTTAGGAAATAGCTTTTTCTAGTATTATAAAACCAGAAAAGGAAGACTCATTTTCTCTCTTGATGATCTGCCTTTCACCCTAACCCCATGAGGAGTCATTTGCAGTGTGCTAATGAGCCCGTCGCATTTTCTGAGGGAGGACTGTTAGTAGTTTGGCTGTCTTTGGAGGAGTGAACTTCATTAACTACTACTTATTAATAACTATTATTAATGTATGCACATCTTAAGTGTACAGCTTGATGAATCTTTACAACTGAATACCCCTGAGGTTAGGGTCACTTTGGTGGCCCCGGTGAATCACGCGCCTCCAGTATTCACACTCCCGAGGCCCACGTTGATTCTGGGTTTGGCCATGTGATGTGAGAAGAAGTTTGGTAAGCGTTTGCACAGCGGGGCTTGTCCTTTCCAAACACTCACTTTTAGGATGATGCTTCTTGGACCCAGCCCCTCTGCTTTGAGAAGCCCACCCCGGGCATGGAGAGAGGACAGCTGGAGGAGAACGGAGGCCCAGCCCTCCCTCCAGCCGAGCTCCCAGTCAGCAGCCAGCTCCAACTTGCCACCGTGCGAGTGAGCCTTCCTCACAGTGGATCCTCCAGACCCAGTTAAGCTGTCTATTCTGAGCCCTGCCCAGATCTAGAATCATGACCAAATGAGGGATTGTGCTATTTCATGAGAATGTAGCAGTAGATTACCAAAACCAATTGAACAGAAAGTTTCTGTTCAGTTTTTAATTGCCATGTAACAAGTCACCCGGAAATTTAGGAGCTTAAGCCGCAGCCACTTCATTTGCTTCTGATTCTTCAGTCTGGGCTGGCCTCAGGCTGCTGGTGGTTATTTATGTGGCACGTAGCCAACTGGCAGGGCGGCCGGAGGTGATGTTCCGCTGAGGTGTCTGGACTTCTCTGTCTTTCCATGTAGTCTGGGAGCCTGTTCTTCTCCATGTGGTTTCTCCGCGTGGTCTCTCCATGTGGTCTTTCCAGCAGGATAGCTGGGATTTTGTATATGGAGGCTCAGGGCCCCTGTGCCAGTTATCAGTTTACTGCCTCAGTTCCAAATTCATCCTTTTTGCCTGCTCTGTGAAAACTGAATTGGGCCCTTTAAATAGTTTTCCTTTGCCGGCTCTCCTGATGTTAAGTTTTATCAGTAAGGGCACTGGAGAGACCTTGCAGGAAGAAGGGGTTTTGCCTCTTGGTTGCAGGCCTTCCCCAGTGCCTGGTCCTACAGTGTACCCTGGCCAGCAGCTCATTGCTCTGACTCAGTTAGCCACAGCCATGCCCTCTCCACGCAGGTGTCTGGATCTGTCTGGGGAGAGGGCTCTTCCTGGGGTGCTGCATCTCAACCCTGAGTAGCAGCTGTTCCTTATTTCTACTCTTTCTGTAATATATTCTTCAGGATTCTCTTTCCTTCTTACTAGCCAACCCCTCGTTACTCCAGTCCTCTGTTACAGTTAGTAATTCTTTATACTAAACTTTTCCGTTCAAGTTATCATGGTCCTGATTGGACCCAGACTGATACAGCTCCCAAGACGTGCAAATACAAAAATCTCTTAGCCTTCTTAAGACTTAGTCCTGAAACTTGTGCTGTATCACTTCGGGCACATCCTGTTGGTTAAAGTAAGTCACAAGGCCAGCCCCAGGCGCTAGGGAAGGGGATTGCACAAAGGCAGGAGGTGTGGATCATGGGGGGCCACCAAGGTCACCACCCAGATGTGGATGTGGAACATTCCTGGCATTCTAAGAGCCGACTCGTGTCTCCTCCCAGAGGTAAGCACGGTTCTGGCTTCCATCACCATGGGTTAATTTTGCCTGGTTTTAAATTGCTTATAAATGGACTCGTATAGTGTGCACTCTTGGAGACAACATTACAGGTGTGAGATTTTTCCATGGTTGCATATCACGGTAGTTTGTTATTTTTCACTGCTTTGTCTAGAGCGGTGGCTTTCAAAGTGTGGTTTCCTGACCAGCAGCATTTGTATCACCTGGGAATATATTAGAAAGGGAAATTCTTGAGCCCCACACCAGACCTTCTGAATGAGAGACTCTGGGGATGGGGCCCATCAACCTGTGTTTTAAGAGGCCCTCAGGTGATCCTGCTGCAGGCCAAAGTTTGAGAACCTCTGCTCTGTAATACTCCACTGTATGAATAAGTCACCATTTTTCTACCCATACTACTTTTGCTAGATATATTTTTTCGAGTTTTTGGCTGTCATGAATAAGGATGTCAGGAACGTAACTGTTCAATGTCCTTTGGTGCATGTGCTTTTGTTTCTTTTGAGTATATACTGCGGAGTGGTATAGCTGGGTGTTAGGATGTGCATGTATCCAGTAGCTTCGCCCAGACATTTTTCCAAAGTGCTCACGCCAGTTTAAACTCCCATCCACAGTGGGCGGTCCAGAAGTTCCATTTCCTCATCAATGATGGGCATTCTTAGTTTTTTCATTTTAGTCATTCTCCTTCATAGGGTCTGGTGGCGTCTCATTGTGATTTAAATTTGCATTCCTCTGATAACTATGTTATTAAAAATAGTATTCTTTTGTTGCTTGTTTACTATTTTCTAATTGCTTGTTGCTAATATATGAAGCAAATTAAATTTTTACATTAACCCAATATTCACGAGTTTTGATAAATTTACTTAATAATTCTGATACCCTATAGGGTTGTGTATTTTTTCAACATCTATAACCATGTCATCTCAATATAATACCTTTTCTAAAGTCTTTGTTAATGCTTAATTGAACAGTTTAGGACTGCTATTTAGATGTTAACTAGAAGTGGTAATAAGGATATCCTCTTCTTATTCCCAATCTTAGTGGGAAAGCATTCAATATTTTTACCTTATATTCCTAGTTTTTAACATAAATGGATGATGAATATTTTCAAGTGTTTTATGTTTTATATTGAATATATTGAGAAGAGTATGTGATTTTTCTCCTTTATTTTGTTAATGTGGTGAATTACATTGATCTTTTGCATGTTAAATCAAGATTGCATTCTTGAAATAAACCTAATTTGTTGATGGTGTATTAACTCTTTTGTATGTTGCTAGACTTGGTTTCTCAATATTTTGTTTAAGATGTTTTGTTGTTATGTTGAGAAACTGGCCTGTAACTTGCCTTCCATGTCATACTTGTCCGTTTTGGGTCCTTCTTCAAGCTTATGCACTAGTATTCTGGACGGGCCCTTTGCCCCATACGGTGCTTAAAAAATTGAAAGTACTTACAGCAGGGAAACAACCAATCTAGTGTCTCCAAAAAAAAAAGAACCAAAAACAAAAGAAGAAGAATCAGAAACCTCTTCCCTCTTTAAATGGCCCTTATTCTGCCCAGGTAAATCCTGGTAATAGTGTATACTGGAAGCAGGCTGGTCATAGATGGCCACATCTCCCAGGTATGGCTTCTGTGTTCAGTAGATTCAGGGCTTCCTGATGCCTCTCACCATGGTCCACCACAGGAGTATCCCCAATTGGCTAACAGCATTCAGTTGGCAAAGTTTGCTCAAAAATCCATTGATTATACCTTCCAGAGGCTAAGAATTTAAAAGCCTGTTGTGTTTGGGCCATGTTATTAAGTGTCATCATTCTAGTAAATAAGTGTGTTACATGCTTGGAAAAAAATCTTGAGGTGGTTTATCCTATTAGGATCCCTGCATCTTTGAGGATGAGGCCTTTTAGAGAATTACTCTTGGAGAACCTTGAGATCCTTGCTTGCTAGGGACTCTGCTTCAAGCCCATGCTTATGGTAGAGGCTGCTTCTTCCACTAACACTATAACCATGTTTGTTGCCAGCTATTGTGAAGGCAAATCAAAGAGGGGAAATATGGGAGAAACACATTACTTAAAATTTTAGAAGGAAATTAAAAACAAGGTAAGAGAGCAAAGAAACAGTAATTTTATAAAGTTAAATATAAGGGGGAACATCCCATTAAAAAAAAAAAAAACCCAGAAGCCAAATAAATAAATGGCAATAAAATATTAAGATGAGAAATTTGGGACTTCCCTGATGGCGCAGTGGTTAAGAATCCGCTTGCCGATGCAGGGGACACGGGTTCAAGCCCTGGTCCGGGCAGATCCCACATGCCGCGGAGCAACTAAGCCCGCGAGCCACAACTACTGAGCCCACGCGCCTAGAGCCCGTGCTCTGCAACAAAGAGGAGCCACCGCAATGAGAAGCCCGCGTACCGCAACGAAGGGTAGCCTCTGCTCGCTGCAACTAGAGAAAGCCCATGCGCAGCAACGAAGACCCAACGCAGGCAAAAATAAGTAAATAAATAAATTTATTTATTTAGGGAAAAAAAAGATGAGAAATTTGACTTGTGAAAATTTAGAGATATTAAGACCATGAGTTAAAAGCTGGGGGAAAAGAATTAAAAAGATAAAGGAGAAAACATTCAGGAGACGTTGTGAAATAAGGACGTCTGGAAATTCTCTCTGTAAAAGCAATGACAAAATTGACAAAACTTGGCAGAATCAACTTTTTCAAAACTGAAAATTAACCAAAGAAAGCAACAATCCAAGGAGCATTTCTTCAAGAAAAATATCTGAATTTTAGTTAGAACAGTGAGCTTTGTGGTGATTTGACTTCCCCTGTTCCCACCCCCCTCTCTCTAGCCCGGCAGCGGCCTTGGGAGCCAGTAGTGTGCTGTCGTGATGAGGACCAGCAGCCTGGCAGCCCGCAGAAAGGGCAGAACGGAGTTGGAGCGCCTTCACAGCCTCATTCCCAGAGAATTATTATTTGATCTGTCTGGTGGTTTCCTGGAGGACTCCCACTTGCAAGACTGTCTACCTGACTTGGAGCTCACCCAGTACGAAAAGCCTCTTTTTCCCCGAGGTGTTTGTTTAAAACAATTAGAGACAATTGATTAACTTCATAGCCATGTGAGGTAGATAACAGTTGGGGCAAACAATATGTTAAGCAAAAAGCTTAAAGGAAAGGCTGGAAAATAAGATTTCCATTGGGGCTTTGACCAGCTCTTATGTATTCCTGTGGCTCTGGAAAGTCACACGCATGCTTAGGGCTCTGTGTGTGCGCAGGAGAGACCTGAGAGGATCCTAATCTCTCACCTTGAGCTGACTATGAGGCTCCATGCAAGCTGAAAGGAGAGGCTAAGGCGGAGTTGTCCCCCAAGTGCTGAATGCATGCCCCAACACACAGAGTCCCTTGGCAAAGACTGATTGTGACAAGGGCTTCTGTGTTATATTGGTTCCAGGCAATTAGGGAAAGTTCTGTCTAATCATTAGCTGACCACTAAGCTCATGTAGCAGACACGTCAGTGGTCTCACACAGCAAAGAATGTATATTTACAGGAGTTCAGAAAGTCACTTAACAAACAGCAGCAGACACCAACATGAACAGACGCTGAGGAAGGAGGAAAATCTAATTCCCATAGTTGCCACAGTATATTGGTAAAAGTGTCCAGTTTTCAACAAAATATTAGACATAAACAAAGAAACAAGAAACTGTGGCCTATACACACCGGGGCGGGGGAGAAGCAACCAATGAAATCAGCTGTTCTGACTCTGATCAAAGGACTAAAGGGATGTATGAGAACAGTGTCTCACCAAATAGAGGATACCAGTAAAGAAATAGAAATTATTTATTTTGCGGTACGCGGGCCTCTCACTGCCGTGGCCTCTCCCATTGCGGAGCACAGGCTCTGGACGCGCAGGCACAGCGGCCATGGCTCACGGGCCCAGCCACTCCGCGGCATGTGGGATCCTCCCGGACCGGGGCACGAACCCGTGTCCCCCTCATCGGCAGGCGGACTCTCAACCACTGCGCCACCAGGGAAGCCCAGAAATTATTTTTTAAAAATAGAAATTCTGGAGTTGAAAAACAAAATAGCTGAAATGAAAATTTCACTAAGAGGCTCAACAACAGATTTGAGCAGGTGTAAGGAAGACTCAATATTGAGATTACAGTTATCCCTCAGAATCCATGAGGGTTGGTTCCAGGACCCTGCCCCCCACTGCTGCAGTTACCAAAATCCATAGATACTCAAGTCCCATATATAAAATGGTGTAATATTTGCATTTAACCTATGCACATCTTCCCGTACACTTTATTTATTTTAATTTTTATTTATTTATTTATTTTTGGCTGCATTGGGTCTTTGTTGCTGCGCACAGGCTTTCTCTGGTTGCAGTGAGTGGGGGCTACTCTTCGTTGCGGTGCTTCTCATTGCAGTGGCTTCTCTTCTCGTGGGGCACGGGCTCTAGGCGTGCAGGCTTCAGTAGTTGTGGCACACAGGCTCAGTACTTGAGGCTCGTGGGCTTTAGAGTGCAGGGTCAGTAGTTGTGGCACATGGGCTTAGTTGCTCCATGGCATGTGGGATCTTCCCAGACCAGGGCTCAGACCTGTGTCCCCTGCATTGGCAGGCAGATTCTTAACCGCTGCGCCACCAGGGAAGCCCCTCCCATATACTTTAAATCACCTCTTATTATTCTCTACATCATTTTCTAGTTTATAAGTGCCTTCCCATGCGTTTTCATTTAATCCTCCAAATAGCCTTCTACTCCACTGACAAACCTGGGAAATCAGGCAGAGCCTGACCCCTGCCACTCCCCATCCCCTGCTTTACCCCTGTGCCCCACGTGGGCCCTCTTCAGTGTCCTGCCCTCTGTCAGTGTCTCAAGGAGCGCTGCTGAGGCTCCAGTGTCAGGGGCCCGCAGCACCAGGCTGTGCTGCAAAATCCAGAAAACGTCAACTTGCGTCTTCCCACCTGCTTGTGCGGCAGCCGCCCCTTTCCCCAGTGCTCTGCCCGAAGTGAAAGGATGCGTGTGGCTCATCTCTCTTGGGAGGGGATTTTGTTTCCTTGGTTCCATTACAACCTCAGCTGTCTGACAGGATCATGGTAAGTTATGATTTTGTTCGTCTCTCTGGCTTCATCTTGTTGTTAACATGGAAGCACATTTTCTGCAGCTTTCTGCCTCTGAAGCAGAAGTGTAAAGCTGCTCGATTCTGATTCAGAAGAAAGGAGTTCAATTCCTAACTCTGTCACTTATGATCTGTGATCTTTGCTAAGTCACCTGTTTTCTCAGTTGTGCAGTGGAAATAATAAAAGTCATAATAATTATCATAGCAGACTTGTCAGTGGAGTAGAAGGCTATTTGGAGGATCACATAAAAACACATGGGAAGGGGCTTGTAAACCAGAAACTGCTGTGGAATAATAGTGATCATCATTTTCTAAGCTGCCGTTTTGTTTCTTCCATTTTCAGATATGATCTTCAAGACACAGAAATAAGTCCCAGACAGAATCGTCGCATGAGGTCAGCTGAAAGTGCTGAGCTCGAGCCAAGAAATAAGCGGAACAGGAATTAGTGTGGGTTTGTTGACTTTCCCAGTGCAGTCATGAGAAGATGGTACTTTTGTTGCCATGGTGATTTCATATTCATAATTGCCCAAGGGAAGATGTTACATTCTAAATGTTATGTTTAACTGATCTTTATTCTTTTCTGCCTTATTAGGAAAAAAAAAAAAAACCTTAGAAAGCATCCTCACTTGGTCAGTTACCTCCTACCCCTAAAACATCTCTCTCTAAAAATACTGGCATCCACACATTCACCGGCTTTGCAGAGGACAGACTTTTTGGCAAAAGGGTTTTGTTTGATTTTGTTTCTAAATTTCAGAATGTCCTTAAGCCATTCTCCTCTTCCATGGAGAAGCCAACTTCAGAAAAGGATCCTTTAACCCCTCTACCACAAGGAGTGGTTGAGGCATTCAGAGCCACTGTGTTTCTGGAAAGGTAGAATGTCCTAACTCAAGTCCTCGTGAGCGTGAGCACGTGAGGCCTGGAGGCTGATGCGCGTGTTACAGCTGTTTCAGGATGGTTGTTGCCCGAGTTTCATGTGGTTGTTAGTTAGACCTGTGTCTCACACTTTACTTGGAGTAGGATGTTAGTACTGTAACCTAAAGGCACAAAACAGGAACTTTGAAACATTAGGCATATTCTTCAGAAATCGCGCTTACAAATGATTCCTTCGTCTTTTTTTCACTTGGGTTAATCAAATCTATAACACTTTGAATCCCAGCTATTAAATGGAAAGAATGCAATAAGTGAATTTTGTCACTGAATAGACTCTATATCAATTTAAAATAAAGTCCTTGAAACAGTCTCCTGTGAATGGTTGAGTACAAGCTACAAATCACTGGAAAGGGTTGATCAGAAATTGTTCTCTCAAACAGAAATATAGATCAATGGAACAGGATAGAAAGCCCAGAGATAAACCCACGCACATATGGTCACCTTATCTTTGATAAAGGAGGCAGGAATGTACAGTGGAGAAAGGACAGCCTCTTCCATAAGTGGTGCTGGGAAAACTGGAGAGGTACATGTAAAAGTATGAGATTAGATCACTCCCTAACACCATACACAAAAATAAGCTCAAAATGGATTAAAGACCTAAATGTAAGGCCAGAAACTATCAAACTCTTAGAGGAAAACATAGGCAGAACACTCTATGGCATAAATCACAGCAAGATCCTTTTTGACCCACCTCCTAGAGAAATGGAAATAAAAACAAAAATAAACAAATGGGAGCTAATGAAACTTCAAAGCTTTTGCACAGCAAAGGAAACCATAAACAAGACCAAAAGACAGCCCTCAGAATGGGAGAAAATATTTGCAAATGAAACAACTGACAAAGGATTGATCTCCAAAATATACAAGCAGCTCATGCAGCTCAATAACAAAAAAACAACCCAATCCAAAAATGGGCAGAAGACCTAAATAGACATTTCTCCAAAGAAGATATACAGACTGCCAACAAACACATGAAAGAATGCTCAACATCATTAATCATTAGAGAAATGCAAATCAAAACTACAATGAGATATCATCTCACACCAGTCAGAATGGCCATCATCAAAAAATCAAAAACAATAAATGCTGGAGAGGGTGTGGAGAAAAGGGAACACTCTTGCACTGCTGGTGGGAATGTGAATTGGTTCAGCCAGTATGGAGAACAGTATGGAGGTTCCTTAAAAAACTACAAATAGAACTACCATATGACCCAGCAATCCCACTACTGGGCATATACCCAGAGAAAACCATAATTCAAAGAGTCATGTGCCAAAATGTTCATTGCAGCTCTATTTACAATAGCCAGGAGATGGAAACAACCTAAGTGTCCATCATTGGATGAATGGATGAAGAAGATGTGGCACATATATACAATGGAATATTACTCAGCCATAAAAAGAAACGAAATTGAGCTATTTGTAATGAGGTGGATGGACCTAGAGTCTGTCATACAGCGTGAAGTAAGTCAGAAAGAGAAAGACAAATACCGTATGCTAACACATATATATATGGAATTTAAGAAAAATAATGTCATGAAGAACCTAGGGGTAAGAAAGGAATAAAGACACAGACCAACTAGAGAATGGACTTAAGGATATGGGGAGGGGGAAGGGTAAGCTGTGACAAAGTGAGAGAGAGGCATGGACATATGTACACTACCAAACGTAAAATAGATAGCTAGTGGGAAGCAGCCGCATAGCACAGGGAGTTCAGCTCGGTGCTTTGTGACCACCTAGAGGGGTGGGATACGGAGGGTGGGAGGGAGGGAGATGCAAGAGGGAAGAGATATGGGGATATTTGTATATGTATAACTGATTCACTTTGTTATAAAGCAGAAACTAGTACACCATTGTAAAGCAATTATACTCCAATAAAGATGTAAAAAATAAAAATGAAAAAAATAAAGCAGAAACTAACACACCATTGTAAAGCAATTATACTCCAGTAAAGATGTAAAAAAAAAAAAAAAAAATTGTTCTCTCTGTGCAAAATTTCCCCCAGTTCCCAGTTCCTTCCAGTGTTCCTAATGCCTGTGTTTGGCATTTCAGAGCCAGTCCCCTGCCACCGGTGCCAGCAGCTCTGGGGCTGCCTGTGTCCTGGTGACAGCAGGGCTACTTCACCAGAGTCCAGGAAGACCCTGGTGTTGGTTTGGGGGTGGAGGCCCTGATCCTGCCCTGGGCCAAGTGTCCCAGCACCTCAGGGTAGCCATCCCTGCTCCCTCTGAGCTCCTGGAAGGAGGAGGTGGCTGGAACCCTGCTGTGTAAAACAGCACCTAGAATTCGGAAGGAGTACCCGGGCAGGTGCTCTCCCATTGGCTCCCAGATGGCCTGGCATTTCTCGATTTCTTCTTTGCTTACCGAAGAGGCAAGGCTTTTGCCTGGGAAGGATTCTGGGCAGCCATGCAGGTAAGTGGGGCAGCCTGCTCTAGCTTCAAGAAGTTGTTAGAATGCCACCCCTCTCGTGTGCCACCTTTGCAACTCTTGGAGGCGCCATGGGCTCCCCTCTCTGGTCCCAGCATGTTGGAGGCAACACCCCACCCCCGCCTCCATCCCGTGATGCCCCACTCCCACCCTCTCCCAGTCAGCCATGGGTCAGGCTGGGGCAGACATGCTCCACTGTATTTGGTGGGGTGGAAGCAGGCGTCCTTCCCTGTAATCTTGGCTTGGCAGCCAGCACGGCTCACCCTCCAGACCACTGACCTGTGGGAAAGAAGAGGTGTGCAATTGCCTTGCCCAGCCTCTGAGAGTCCTGCTTTGTGGCTGAACTGAAGTGGCTCCTGCTCTGTGAGGGCCTGCCAGCAAGTTCCTTGGAGGCACTGTGCTGAGGATCTGAAGCTGCCACCTACCTTCCTGAGGGCTCAGGTGGTGAGTTACTAACTAATATCTAGGCTTCTGAGACTTGTAATGGAGGGAACAGGAGGGATGGAGAGGTTGAAAGGGGAGGAAACATCAACTGGGTCTCATCCATGGCTTCATGTAGATTCATGTAGGACTCAGAACAAATTCCTGGGACTCCTACCCCTTGGAGACCACACCAACTTTGCTTGCTTGTTTCTTTAAGAGCTTCATTGAGATATAGTTCACTCAACATACAGTTCACCCATTTAAAACTTACAATTATATTTAGAGACCATCACCATAATCAACTTTAGAACACTTTTGTTGCCTATGGTCCCCTTATTTGTCACCCCCAACTCTCCCATCCTTCCCAGCCCTAGGCAACAACTAAGCTACTTTCTGTTTCTATATTTCCTTATTCTGTTTCTTTCATATCAATGAAATCATACAATACATGGTCTTTGGGGTCTGACTTCTTTCACTCAGCCTAAAGTATTCAAGGTCATACATGTAGCATTTATCAGTCCTTCATTTCTTTTTATTGCTGAATAGTATTTCATTGTATGGGATATACCACATTTTGTTTATCCATTCATCAGCTGATGGATATTTGGGTTGTTTCAGTTTATTTTCACTATTAATGGTGTGCCTGTAAGCAGTTGTGTACATGTTTTTGTGTGAACATGTTTTTATTTGTCTTGGGTATATACCTACGAATGGCATTTCTGAATCATGGTAACTCTGTGCTTCATATTTTATATTTAACTGCCAAACTCTTCCAAAGTGGCTGTACAATTTGCCCACTAGCACTCTATTAGTCTTCCAATTTCTCCATGTCCTTGCCAACACTTGTGATTATCTGTCTTTCTTATTATGGCCATGCTAGTGGGTGTGAAGTAGTATCTCATTGTGGTTTTGATTTGCATTTTCTCAATAGCTAATGACGTTGAGCATCTTTTCATGTGCTTTTTGGCCATTTCTATGTCTTCTCTGGAAAAATGTCTATTCAGATTTTTTGCCCATTTTAAAATTGGGTTTTTAAAAAATTATTGCATTGTAAGAGTTAATTGTATAGTTTTTAAAATTTCAGCTTCTGATTGTATGTTGATAGGTTAGAGAGATAGAAATGATTTTTGCATATTAATCGTGTATTGAGCAATCTTGCTAAACTCATAAGTTTGGTAGCTTTTTTGTAGATTCCATTCGATTTTCTCTAATAGAGAATCATGTAAACATGTAATCATGTAAAGACTTTTGTATTTCTTCCTTTCCAATATGGATGTCTTTTATTCTGGATATAAATTCTCTACCAGATAAATGCTTTGAATCACATTGGGAATATTTGCTTCTACTCCTAGTTTGCTGAGAATTTTTTAAAAATCAGAAATGGTTATTGAATATTGTCAAATGCTTTTTCTGTATTGAGATGATCATACGGTTTTTCTTTTTTAGTTTATTAATATTGTGAATTACACAGTTTGTTTTTTTATTTTTTAAACTTTATTTATTTATTTATTACTTACTTTGACTGCGTTGGGTCTTCATTGCTCCGTGCAGGCTTTTTCTAGTTGCAGCAAGCTGGGGCTACTCTTCATTGCAGTGCGCGGGCTTCTCATTGTGGTGGCTTCTCTTGTTGCAGAGCACGGGCTCTAGGTGCATGGGCTTCAGTAGTTGTGGCATGGGGGCTCAGTAGTTGTGGCTCGCAGGCTCTAGAGCACAGTCTCAGTAGTTGTGGCACATGGGCTTAGTTGCTCCACGGCATGTGGTATCTTCCTGGCCAGGGATCGAACCTGTGTCCCCTGCATTGGCAGACGGATTCTTAACCACTGTGCCACGGGGAAGTCCCACAGATTGATTTTTAAATGTTAAAACAAAAGTGGGAGAGACCCCACTTGGTTATGATGTGTTACCTTTTTACATATTGTTGGATTTAATTTACCAAAATTTTGTTTAGAATTTTTTGCATCTATATTTAGGAGGGATATTGGTCTGTAGTTTTCATTACTTTTTATGTCTTTATCTGGTTTTGGTATTAGGATACTGCTGGCCTCATGGAATGAGCTGGGAAGTATTTTCTCCTTCAGTTTTCTGGAAAAGTTTGTGTCGAACTGGTATTATTTATTCCTAAGGTGTTTAGCAGAATTCACCAGTGAAGCGATACGAGCCTGGAATTTTCTTTGTGGGTAGGTTTTTAACAATATATTTCATTTCTTAATGTACGTAGGCCTATTCAGGTTATCTGTTTCTTCTTCAGTAAACTTTAGTAGTTTGTGTCTTTAAGGAATCCATCCATTTCATTTAAATTGACAGATTTACAGACAGAAGTTGCTTATAATTTTCCCTTTTGTGTACAAATTTTTGTGAGAACCTCTTTGACCTTTCTCATTTCTGTTATTGGTAGTTGGTGTTTTCTTTCTTTCTTTTTTTTTTCCCCTATCAGACAGTTTAGAAGTTTATTAATTTTATTGGTCTCCGGCAAACAGCTCTTGGTTTCATTGAATTTCTCTAATGTTTCACTCTTTTCTATTTGATTGATTGCCACTCTATCTTTTATTTCCTTTCTGTTGCCTACTTTGGATTTAATTGTTCTTTTTATATTGTCTTAAGGTGGAGGCTTAGGTCATTGATTTGAGTCCTTTCTTCTTTTCTAAGATAGGCATTTAATGCTACAAAATTTCCCCAAAGTACAGCTTTAACTGCATTCCACAAATTTTTATGTTCTGTTTTAATTTTCATTCAGTTCAAAATACTTTCTAATTTCCCTTTTGATTTCTTATTTGATACATGAGTTACATATAAATATGTTACTTTCCAAATATTTGATAATTTTTCATAGAGCTTTATTTTATTGATTTCTAATTTAATTCTTTAACTTTCATGACTTGAACGCTTTTACATGTATTGAGACTTTTTTTAATGCCCTAGAAGATGGTCTATCTTGGTAAATGTTCAATATGCACTTGAAAAGAATATGTGTTCAGGACTTC
Source organism: Phocoena sinus (assembly GCF_008692025.1). Lineage (NCBI taxonomy): Eukaryota > Metazoa > Chordata > Mammalia > Artiodactyla > Phocoenidae > Phocoena > Phocoena sinus. The sequence goes on from NC_045773.1 coordinate 7,826,831, forward strand.
CCTGGTGGTGCAGTGGTTAAGAATCCACCTGCCAATGCAGGAGACGTGGGTTCAATCCTTGGTCCGGGAAGATCCCACGTGCTGCGGAGCAACTTAAGCCCGTGTGCCACAACTACTGAGCCTGCACTCTAGAGCCCGTGCTCCACAACAAGAGAAGCCACCGCAACGAGAAGCCCGTGCACCGCAACAAAGAGTAGCCCCTGCTCGCCGCAACTAGAGAAAGCCCGCGTGCAGCAATGAAGACCCAACACAGCCAAAAATAAATTTAAAAAGAAAAGTAATGCTTTAAAAAGAAGAATGTGTGTTCTACTGTTGTTGGGTGGAGTGTTTGATAAATGTCAATTATATCAAGTTGTTTGGCAGTGTTGCTCAAGGCTACTCTGTCCTTGCTGATTTTCTGTCTGCTTGTTCTGTCAGTTTTTGAGAGAGTTACTGGAATTTCTGAATGTAATTGTGGATTTGTCAGTTGCTCCTTATAGTTCATTTTTGCTTCATGTATTTTTTTTTTCGCGGTACGCGGGCCTCTCACTGTTGTGGCCTCTCCCGTTGAGGAGCACAGGCTCCGGACGTGCAGGCTCAGCGGCCATGGCTCACGGGCCCAGCCGCTCCGCGGCGTGTGGGATCTTCCAAGACCGGGGCACGAACCCGTGTCCCCCGCATCGGCAGACGGACTCTCAAACACTGCGCCACCAGGGAAGCCCTGCTTCATGTATTTTAAACCTCTGTTAATAGGGGCATAACCATTTAGGATTGCTATGTCCTCTTGATGAATTCACCTCTTTTTCTTCATAAGGTAGACCTTCTTTATCTGTAGTAATATTCTTTGCTCTTATATCTACCTTGTCTGGTATTAGAATACCCCATCCAGCTTTTTTTTTTGGCTAGTGCATTTTTCCATCCTTTACGTTTTTTAAATTCTATTTTAATTTTATTTTTTATTTATTTTTACTGTTTTAATTAAAGTATAGTTGATTTATAACATGATATTGATTTCAGGTATACAACATAATGATTCAATATTTTTATAGATTATACTACATTTAAAGTTATTATAAAATATTCGCTATATTCCCTATGCTGTACGATATATCCTTGTAGCTTGTTTTGTGTTTTAATTTCTTTTAATTAATTTATTTTTTGGCTGTGTTGGGTCTTCGTTGCTGCACATGGGCTTTTCTCTAGTTGCGGTGAGCGGGGGCTACTCTTCGTTGCAGTGCATGGGCTTCTCATTGTGGTGGCTTCTCTTGTTGCAGAGCACGGGCTCTAGGCGCATGGGCTTCAGTAGTTGTGGCTCGTGGGCTCAGTAGTTGTGGCTCGCGGGCTCTAGAGCACAGGCTCAGTAGTTGTGGTGCACGGGCTTAGTTGCTCTGCAGCATGTGGGACCTTCCTGGACCAGGGCTCAAACCCATGTCCCCTGTATTGGCAGGTGGATTCTTAAGCACTGCACTACCAGGGAAGTCCCTATTTTATATATAGTAGTTTATACCTCTTAATCTCCTGCCCCTGTCTTGCCCCTCCTCCCTTCTCTCTCCTCACTGGTAAACACCAGTTTGTTCTCTGTATCTTTGAGTCTGTTTGGTTTTTTGTTTGTTTGTTTGTTTTGCTTCTGGCCACACCATGCAGCTTGTGGGATTTTAGTTTCCCAACCAGGGATCGAACCCAGGCCCTCAGGAGTGAGAGCACAGAGCTCTAACTAAGCACTGGCCCACCAGGGAATTCCCGAGTCTGTTTCTGTTTGTGCCTTTATATTTAAAGTACATTTCTTGTGGACAGCATATATAGTTGGTGTTGTTTTGTTTTCCAATCTGACAGTTGCAATTTCTGCCTTTTAATTGGTGTGTTTAAAACCTTTATATTTAATGTGATTGTTGGTGTGGTCATGTATAAGTCTGTCATTGTGCTGTTGTTTTCTGTTTTGTCCCATCTGTTCTTTATTCCTTTTTTTCCTCTTTTTCTTCTTTATTTGGATTATTTTTTATTCTATTTTATCTCTTTTGGTGATTTATTAGCTATAGCTCCTTATTTTGTTATTTTAGTGGTTGAATTAGGGCTTATGGTAGTCATTTTTATCACAGCCTACTTTCAAGTATTATACTACTTCAGGTGTAATATAAGAATCTTCTCATGCTTCCATTTATCCACCCCCCCACCTTTATATTATTGCTGTTATACAATTTACTTTTACATATGTTATAAACACCGTACTACATTGTTATGGTTGTTTAGACTGTAAATTATCTTTTAAAGGGATTTATATAATAAGCAAAAAATCATGTCTGTTAATCTATGTAGTTACCATTTTTCATGCTCATTATTCCTTTGTATATATCCACATTTCTATCTAGTATCATTTTCCTTCCACTTGAAGGACTTTCTTTAACATTTCTTCTGCTGGTGATAATTTTGTTCAGCTCTTGTATGTCTTCATTTCACCTTCGATTTTGAAAGAAATGTTAGTTAAGTATAGAATTGTGAGTTGGCATTTTTTTTTTTTCTTGTCACTTGATTTGTTTCCTATGAGAAAGTTTCTGTCATCCTTGTCATTGTTCTTTCTGTTTGTAACATGTCTTTTTTTCTCTGGCTGTTTTTAAGATTTTCTCTTTTTTATTAGATTTGAACAATTTAATAATAATAATAATATGCATTGGTGATGTTTTCTTCATGATTCTTGGGGTTTGTTGAGGTCTTTGGATCTGTGGGTTTATCCTTTTCATCAAATGTGGAAAATTTTGACCATTATTTTCTTCCGTCCTCCCCTCTCATTCCTCTCCTTTGAGGATTCATTCCAGTTACATTTATATTAGGCCATTAAGTTGTCCCATAGTTCACTGATGCTCTTTTCATTTTTTAAAATTCTGTTTTTCTGTGTTTCACTTTGTACACCTTCTGTTGCTACACTTCAAGTTATTTCATCTTTTCTGAAATGTCTGATCCGCCTTTAATCACCTCCACTGTACTCTTCATCCCAAACACTGTAGTTTTCATCTCTAGAAGCTTGATTTGGATCTTTTTACATCTTCAATGTCTCTACTTAGTTAATTATCTGGACACATGGAATTCTGGTAGAATAACTGTTTTAATGTCCTGTCTGCTAATTCTAATATATGTGTTAGACCTGGGTCACTTTTAATCAATTACTTGACTCCCACATCATGGGTTGTGTTTTCCTGATTCTTTGCCTGCTTGGTAATTTTTTATTGGATTCCAGACATTGTGAATCATACCTTGTTGGCTGCTGAATGTTTCTCTTGCAAATAATTTGGATCATTGTCCTGGGACACAGTAGAGTTATGTGGAAACAATTTGATTCTTTTGGTTCTTGCTTTTAAGATATTTTTGGTGGGCTCAGAAAAGGCTCAGTCTAGGGCTAATTTTTTCCTCCTGTTGAGGCAAGACCTTCCTGACGACTCAACTGAATGCCCTGTGAATTGTGGCTTTTCCAGTCTGGCTGGTGACAATAGGCTGTGGCCAGCTGTATGTGAATGCTAGGCACGGATGCCGCGAATCCTTCCCAATAGTTCTTTGCCAGCCTCCAGTAGTTTCCTCACACGTGCTAATTAATATTCCCCTAAAGACTTAGGACAGACCCTCTGCGGGTCTCCAGGGTTTGCTCTCTGCAGAAATCTCCTCTCTGTGTTTTTGTCTAGCTGGTCTCCCTGGATTCCCAGCTCCATCTACTCAACTCAGGGACCTCATCAGGCTCCACCGGGGTCTCCCTTCCCTGCACCCCCTGGAAACTCTCCCAAGGCACTTACCTGGGGCAGCTGAAGGGCTCACGCACCTGGTGGTTTCCCATCTCTCAGGGATCACCGTCCTTTATCACCCAATGGCAACCTTCTTGAAAATTGCTATTTTAGAAACTTTTTTGCATGTGCCCTATGTTTTCAAAATGTTTAAAAAATTTTTTTGTTCAAGTGACAGAGTAAATCTGATCCCTGTTACTCCTCTTTGGCTGGAAGTGAAAGTTGCCCAGATTGCCTTGTAAGTAACAGTTGCCTTATTACTTAAATTGTGAAATAATAAAAAGAATCTCAAGATCATCCATAGGGAAATAGTTAAATAAATGTGGCACGTGCATTACATGCATTAAAATGTTGTGTTTTAAAGCTGTTAAACGTTTTGGAAGATATTTATAGATGTAACTTGCTAATGTAACACGTAAAGAGATTGCAAATCCATATCTATAGTAAATTCCAATGCTTCAACGTATGTCAATATGTATTCTTCATGTATTATGTGTATGCATAGAGAAAATAAAATACCCCAACATATGATTTCTGAATTTGGGTATTTTGGCTGAATACCAATTTTCTTCTTGTTTTCTACATTTTCTAAATTGTCTCTAGAATGCATTCTTTGAGAATCCTATATGTGTGTATGTGTCTTTATGTACGTATATTATATGTTTGTGTGTGTGTACACGCACACAGGCACACACACGTTGTGGGGTGGGTAAGGAAGAAATACAGAGGCTTGATTACAGGAGGCAGAGGAGACTTGGGCCATAAGCCAGGCTCTGCCACAACTCGCCTGTGTGATTCAGGGCAAATCATTTTCCTTCTCTGGCCTTAGTCTTCTCAGCAGCAAAATGATCTTCAGACCCCCCTCCTGCTAGAACATTCCGGGAGCCAGTGACTGATTGAAAGTGCTCATGGCCTTGCTTGTTCTGTCCTTTTCATTTCTCCTCCCATGGCTTCCTGAAGAGCTGGATAAAGTCTCTCTGTGAGTCCAGATGGGTGCACTGTTCTGTGCTGGTCTGTTTTTCTAGGTCAAGGAGGCCTGGAGCAGGGAATTGCAGGGAGCTGATAATTTTGAAGGAACATCGCCCTCGTCTGCTTCCTGCCAGTCTGAAGTGAGCAGCGAGCAGTGGGTTGTGCAGCGGCCAAGGCATCACCCACGGTAGGAGCTGGCGGGTGCGGATTCCTGCCCCCTCCCCCGCCCCCTGCCACCCCTGGCCAGCTGGTGCCATCTCCTTGCTCACTTCCGGGGCAGCTGTTCTCAGCTTCCCTGGGGAACCTCCCTGTCCCTGCCAGATTTGAAAGCACAGCTTGCTCCTGTTGCTCAGCTCTTCCAGTTTCTGTCTCTAAGTAGCCACGGTGTTAGCCCTGAAAAGTAGAGGATGGCAGCAGGAATTGGCAAGGGAAGTCCCATCAGAGGGGCGATGGCCACCAGAGCCAGGGGGTGGGAATTTGGGCGCGCCATCTTAGGGTTCTGTCCACCACAAACCGTCTCTACCTCTCGGCACTGTGAGTTAAATAAAACATGGAAGTGCCCAGCACAGCACCTGCCATGTTGTTCGGCTTTCATATATATTCGTTAGATCTCTTTCTCTGACTTGTTCATGATTACTTGAGGGCACAGGATCCACCTTGATGTTTTTCTTTGTCTCCAGCACCTGGACATGTGTCCTTCTGCAAGAGGGAAGGAGGACTACATCAGAGAGCCGGTTTGGGGGAGGGGTTGGGGCTTTGGGAGGAGCCACGGAGCAGGGTGGGGCCAGGCTCAGATATGAAGGGGCAGAAGGTGTCTGTGAGCATCGAGGACAGGCTGTGCCTCCATAACCTCTCTCAGGTCGCAGGCCACTCCCAGCCTGTGGCTGCTGCTGCCAGCAAGGGGGCTGTTGCTGCTCGCCCCACATGAGCATCTGTAGAGGACGGTGGAAGAGCTGCTCCAGAGCAAGGGGAGGAGGGGAGGCCCTGGGTACCTGCCCAGTACCTGGGGACCTCCCTGGCGTCCTCTCATCGCGCTCTTTCCCCAGTGGGACAGACCTGCAAATGCAATGTAGAAATCCCGGTTGATGTGCATCCTGGAATGCAGGTCTCCAGGTGTGAATACTCCAGCAGGAGGGAGCCAGGCACTAGGGCAGAGGCAGGAGAAAAACAGTGGGGCTGGTGTGAGGAAATGGGGTGCCTGGATGAGCAGGTGCAAGGGGGTTCTGTACTCATGCCTTTGCTCGTCATGCCCTTCCCCTCGAAGCCCAGGTGCAGCCCCAGCTGCCCCATGAGGCTTTCCCCCACTACCTTACATGAGAGCAGTCAGCTCCTCCTTTCTCCTTGTTCATGGGCAGTAGGTTTCAGTAAAGAAGTGGACCAGGAGTCAGGATACCTGGGTCCCACTTTGTCAACTAACATGCTTTATGAACATGGGCGTGTTAGTTACCTCCTCTGGGAATCAGGTTTTCCTACCCTTTAAACGAGGAGGCTGGAGCACACACTCTGAGGTTCCTGTCAGCTTTCCATTCAGAGATGCTTCAATTCCAAAGCCCTATTTTATTTTATTTTTGTATTTTGCTCGTGACCCTTCTCCTATTGGCCTTGAGTTTAGGGCTCTGTGTGGCCACCAGTGCTTCCACATGGACTAAAACACAGCTGGAGTCCATACCATAATCGTTTGCTGGATGAACACCACGCCTAGGCCCACTGGTTCCATTTTTAGGAGTGTGCCCTGAATTCCTAAGCAGACCATGAGCTTCCTGAATTTAGGTAGTGGGGTGTCCCCCTTTCAGAACCCAGACTTGGCTGAGAAAGGACCCAGAGGCGTACTTGGAGGATGGGGGGAGTTCCCATACGCTAACATCAAGACAAGAATAACACTGTAAATTAACTATACTTCACTTAAAAAAAAAAAAAGTAAAAAAGTTTAAAAATGAAAAAAAGAGAATAGACTGACTCAGGCCATAGTTCCTCGCAGTACGGTCGCTACACCTCCCCCACCAGCCATACACCCAAGCCCACGCTTCCCATCTGAATTCAGCCAATCAGCAACACCTTCACTTCAGAGGCTCCTAACAGCCAATCAGCAACACCTTCACTTCAGAGGCTCCTAACAGCCAATCAGCAACACCTTCACTTCAGAGGCTCCTAACAGCCAGTCAGCAACAGCTTCACTCCGGCGCGCACGCTGCTCACGTCAGGGTTCAGAATCACGGAAGGCCATGCTTCTGCAGCAGTGTTTTCTCAGCTGAAAAGGAACCGCTCCCTAAAGGCGCGTACTTCTGAGAGTCTGCACCCCCTGAACTCTGCGGTCCTCTAGACCAGCTCTGGTTTGTCCAGTTTGTGCCTCCCGAGTGGCTCTCCCTTGCCTAGCAAGTAGTTGGGCCTCTGGTAGGAGGTGACGAGGGGTGGCCTCTTCCTGGGACGGGTTACGGTCCGACTTGGGACGCGCGGCTTGCGCGCTGGCAGCTTCCAGCTCGGCCCCCCTCACTGTAGTAACTCCGTGCCTAGGAGAGTCCCTGGCCCATAGGTGCTCGATGAATAGCCCTTGAATTGTTTAATGTGGGGGGGGGGGGGGGGGCTCCGAGTCGTGCTGGGGCTGAGGCAGGGGGTAAGGCCCCAGAGTGGGAAACAGCCGGTGGGAAGGGAGAAGTGCTTTCTCCCTGAGAGAGCAGCTTGCGCTGGAGGTCAGGGAGCTGGGCCAGGACGTGAGAAGGCTCTGAGCATTCGGGCAGCAGTGAGGAGCCCCTCCGTTCCTACCCCCTGGAATGTGCCCGTTCTTCTTCCCCATCTCTGCCCATCACACAAAGCCTTTAAGGGCTTGTCCTGTCTGCACAGAAGAGGGATCGGTGAGGGTACGGAAGACAAGCCAGTCAAACCTGTTGGCCGGAAGGGACCTCGACATTGGCTGATAGAATCAGAGGCCCCAAGGTATTCTGATACCAGAAACGCTGGGCTGATGCCGCAGTATCACACTGGAAGAGATCAGCAGACACTCGCTTCAGCTTTCTGGGCTTCCTGTCCGCCCCTGTAAAGTGAGGAGACTGGTCTAAGAAAACACAGATGCCCGCACCCTGTGCCCTGATTTAATTGGTCTCTGATTGGGCCTGTGAGATGGTAGGGTTTTTTATTTTTTTTCAGTTTTTACTTAGCAACTCAGATTGAGACCAAGTAACCCTCCCAATAGGTTTAGGTTTTGAGGGATTGTAATAAAGAGAAGACGTGGGACACCAGTAACGGTTAAGGTCTTGAGAAAAGGACAGAATGTGCCCGAGACAGCAGGGGACAGAAAGGGTGGCCCTTGAGGCACCAGGTACCCGCGACTCAATGTTCCAAGTGTGTGCGACCCTGACTGGGGGCAGAGGTGGGACCAGGAAGCACCAAGGCCTCTCTTTAGCCCAGTGGACATCGACCAGAACTTTCTACAGAAGAACTTGTGCTTTTAGGCCTTGGCTCTTTTCTTGAGACACCACCGAGAACTCAGCTGTCACCCAGGGTCGTTTACAGGCCCCCAGGACTGAACATTTATTGCTGCCGGAATAGGTAACTCCATCCTGAGACAGGTGGGTGCTCTCGCGTCCACTCCTGGAGGCCTGGAGAGTCTGACGAGAGGGAAAGAGAGACGGGCTTCCGCTTTCCTGAGCTACGGGAAGAGCGCGAGGTGGCGGGACGAGGGCGGTGCTCAGTTCTTCAGCCGGGACGCTTCGCACAGGTACGCAGCCAGCGTCTTGGTGCCTTTAGCGTAGTTGCGCCTGTTGAGCTTTTCATTCTGGGAGTGGGCTCCGTCATCTGCTGACCCCACAGGCAACAGGATGTCATTCTTCCCAATGATTCCCAGTGGAGTTAGAACCATGGAGCTAAGTCGGTATCTGAGAGCAGTTTCAGCTGTGACATTCTGTGACCTCTGTACTCACCTTGGTGCGGTTGGTACAGGAAGGGAGCACAGCATGTGGGAAAACAGCTTAGGGTTTAATGCTTTTAGTGGTAATAGGAGTCGTGGCTCCCACTTACTGAGCTCATGTTCCATGCTGGGTTCTTTGAATGCGTTCTCTTTTAATGAGATTGTCCCAACAACCCTATGAGGTCAGTATCATGATGGACATTTTAGAGATGAGGGAACTGAAGCTCAGAGAGGTGATTTGACCTGCTCGAGGTCACACAGCGGACCGATCAGTGGCTGACCTGGGTTTTGAATGTACCTCTGAACTGACTTCAAAGCTGATGCTCTTTCCAAACTGGGAAGTTTGGAATAGTTGCTTGGACAGTTAATGCATCCGTGGGTTCCTTTGACATCCAACTCGGGAAGGGAAAGTCCCCGTCTTTTCTGCTTTGGCTACACACCATCACTAGAGTATTGGGCTCTGCCCTCTTATTTTTGGATAACACTGGCCAGCTGGAGCTCTTTGGGATGAGTGAGGCCCCCCAGGCAGCTGAGAGGATTGAACGAGGCGGGAGTTTCGGGCCTTACCTTCAGAATCAGGGGTGGGAGATAGGAGCTCTGTCTTCAGTTGCATCACGGGCTGTTGTGTGCAAGAAGGGAGAGAAATTCTGAAGCAAAGGGTCTGGCCGTCCTGAGCACTGGCAGGGCAACACTCATCACATAGGAATGACCAGTAACCAACCTGGTTTGAACTTAGTTTATAAGATGAAGTCTTTGCTAAGGCATTAGCACATCTCCTGCATGCTCTGTGTGTTTCTGAGATAGTTGCTTTGGGGTGACCCTGTCCCTCTCTGGGCTGGAGGCTGGGGGAGAAGCTTCAGGGGACCCTCAGTGTGGCCCAGGTGCCTCCATCTGCTGCTCTGTAACATCTCAAGGGTGCAGACCCCGTCCACCTGTGCTGGAACCCAGCAGGCAGGTGCAGGGCACAACCTCCCGCCTCGCTTCCCAGTAACTTTGTTTCTAACTAGGAGTGTAGGCGTCGGCCTTGAGGAGCAGGATGTGGATGCACTAGGTGGGCACTTGGATCTCAGCTCCTTGGTGCAAAGCTCTGGTGGATTCAGGTGGACAGACGCAGAGCACGAGCTAGAGAGCTGGGCACTGTGGGCACCGAGACGTGAACTGGACGTAGTGTCTGTCCCTGGGGGAAGCTCAAAGTCTAGTCTGGGGAAGACAGAAGCTGCTTAGCTGACTGATACAGGAGGTGGATGGTGGTGAGTATGAGGACAATGATGTGGGACCCAGGAGAGGAAGGAGTTCTGATTGAGGCAGGAGTTCCCAGCCAGCTCCACAGAAGCCGTGACGCTCTCCAGGTAAGACCTGTCGAGGAGGAGAATTTCTGATGCGTGGCTAGACTGGAAAACAGGCCCATGGAAAGGAGACGGTGGGAGAGGACAGGGAGGTGTGTTTGTGCTGTAGGGGACGGGGGCAATGTCAAGAGCATGGGTGTAGCTGTGCCTTGGTTCATACCCAGGACGCCCCCCTCCCCCTTTCTAATGGGATTCCGCCTCCATCCGGTGCGTCCGCCCTTCACGTGGCCCTGTCCTTCGCGACGGCGGCTCCCCTCGCCGGTCATTGGTTTGGGCTCGAGCACTTGGTGCAGTTGTGGTCACGGAGGTGTGAGAGGCATGTGGCAGGGGCTTCTGGGAGAGGCTTCCTCACTGTCAGAAGGAGACACACAGGAATGGAAGGTCGTCTTTTCTTCTTCTGGATGTTACTGTGTTTGCGTGTCACGCTGCACTGGGGACCACCGTCTTGCTACCAGGAAGGGAGTGAGTCTGAGAGCAAAGCCCAGGCTGAAGGTAGAGGAAACAGAAGATGGAGAGAATGCTCCCCATCCTTGAAGGTGGTGTTGGGCAGCTGCGTTTGCTCACCCAGCTCTGGACTCCTTGTGTTCAATAATGTTTGTCTTCAGCGTTGGCATTTTGAGACGGGGCTGTCTGTTACATGCAGCTGACAGCATCCTTCCCGAAACAGAGGACACTCTGAGGGGCGCCACACGTCCAGGGCTTTCCCGAGCGTGGTTGTCCCTCCTGAGAACGGATCATTGTTGCTAGTGTGAGCTAACAGCTATCTGCACTCCAGCCTTTCCTGAGCCTGGGTCCACGCGGGGGCAACTAATTGGGGACCCCTCCATTTTAGACAAATCCCTTTATATTCTAGACCAGCTGAACTTAATATATATGTAACAATCTGCTGCACACATCCTGGGGTCTCGCTACAGAGAGTTGCCCGAGTGAGAATCACACCTATAGGCAAAGTGCTGCCCTCGACCCTTGAGATTCTGGGTTGGTTTTTGAAACCCCTGTTTGTCTCTCCTGCTGGGTAGCACGCAGGCCCCAGACCTGGTTGCTCCGGAGGATCAGCACCTGTCTGTTCCAGTTCCCTCTGGTGTTTCAAGAGCGAATTCTGGTGGACTGAGTAGTCTATATTAATGTCCGGCTGCCCACCCAGAAACATACATACCCTTCACACGTAGTATAAGTTCATTAAGCTTTTTTTTAAAAACCAACATGCTCTGGTGTAGGAACAAAACACACACTTAATTTTGTTTAGAGAGAGGCCCACGTGCTCAGAATCTCGCCTTAAGAAGTCATTCCCTCCAGCACAGCATGTGGCTCTCAGAGTCTCTCTGAGCCTGACCTAGGCTAGAATGTCCACACACTCTGCTTGACTCCTGTGTCTCTATCAGAGCTACGCTCAACTGATAGGCTGTTGTTTGTTTTATTAATTATTCACGTTATTACAATTATTAACATTTTCTAACATTACAAGATGTTTGGGAAATTGAAAAATGAAGTCAGTCTCAATCCCTCCATCTAACGTGCCTCTGAATTCATTTCATTGTGGCGTGTGATTTCCAGTATTATCCACATACAGACACATTTGTGTGCTGCACACCTCGTACACGTACGTTTTTTTCTCCTGGTTTTTTTTAATCTTATTAAATTATGAGACATGACCATGCTGCCCCATCGTTTTTAATAATTATTTTAATGGTTGCATGATAGGAACAGCAAGCAGTGGAATAATTTAACTTCATAACAGACACTGGTGGTGGTTTACAGAACCGTTTTCCTTTCCTCCTCCTCTTCCTCTTCTTTAGCTTCTTTGTGTATCCCCCGCTCCCCCACCTCCCTGCTTCCTGGAAGGAGGATTCAAGAATCAGTGAGTCCATCCCCACCTTCAGGGACAAATCCTGATTCGTCAAAGTCAACCGTAGTGTTCCCATATCTCTTACCAGAGATTGGTTTAGGTCCCTGCATGTGTTGCTCTTCTTTGAAGGGACATGAGGGGACGTCTCTGCGGAGCTTCTAGGAAAAGCTTTCATGCTCCTAAAAATGAAGCAACAGGAAGAGATGTCCCCTCCTTCCACTGGATGTCATTTTATCTGTAGGTGATGCCTGCAAACGTAGCAGGAAACATATCCCATATCCCAGTTCAATCAACCTTTGTCTCCCGTTGGTAAACGTTGAAGGCTATTTAGGATGTAGCCCTGAAGCCTATTCTGTTACTAGGGCCTGTATATTATTAGAGCCTATAGTTACCTATGATCAGGAACCTACTGTTAGGCATTTGGAGTGTTCAGACCTGGAGTGTTTCCTGGGCAGCCGATTTCTCACCTCACCTAATGTCTTCCCCAAACTCTGGGGCACTTCTGAGAGTCTTGTGGTGAATGTTCTGCTCGTCACTGGTGTGGAAGGTTGGGGACTAAGCCAGATCAGCCAAGTTCTCTCCTTTTCTGTTGTCCCAAGTGAGTCAAGGCACAGACAGCCGACAGAGCCAGTTTGATCTGATCACTGGGGACAGTCTGACAAGTGTGACTCAGAGCTGGAGATAGGGCAGGAGGCAGCAGGATGCCCGGCTCTTAAAGATGTCCTAGACATAGAGGGAACCTACCTCAACATAATAAAAGCCATATACAAGAAACCCACAGCAAACATCAGTCTCAGTGGTGAAAAACTGAAAGCATTTCCTCTAAGATCAGGAATAAGACAAGGATGTCCACTCTCGCCACTATTATTCAACATAGTTTTGGAAGTACTAGCCACAGCAGTCAAGAGAAGAAAAAGAAATAAAAGGAATACAGATTGGAAAAGAAGATGTAAAACCATCACTGTTTGCAGATGACCTGATACTATACATAGATAATCCTAAAGATACCACCAGAAAACTGCTAGAGCTCATAAATGAATTTGGTAAAGTTGCAGGATACAAAATTAATGCACAGAAATCTCTTGCATTCCAATACACTAACAACGAAAGATCAGAAAGAGAAATTAAGGAAACAATCCCATTCACCATTGCAACAAAAGAATAAATACCTAGGAATAAACCTACCTAAGGAGGTAAAAGACCTATACTCAGAAAACTATAAGACACTGATGAAAGAAATCAAAGATGACATAAACAGATGGAGAGATATACCATGTTCTTGGATTGGAAGAATCAATATGAAAATGACTCTACTACCCAAAGCAATCTACAGATTCAGTGCAACCCCTATCAAATTACCAATGGCATTTTTTACAGAACTAGAACAAAAAAATCTTAAAATTTGTATGGAGACACAGAAGACCCCGAATAGCCAAAGCAGTCTTGAGGGATAAAAACGGAGCTGGAGGAGTCAGACTCCCTGACTTCAGACTATACTACAAAGCTACAGTAATCAATATGGTACTGGCACCAAAACAGAAATATAGGTCAATGGAACATGATAGAAAGCCCAGAGATAAAACCACACACCTGTGGTCAACTAATCTATGACAAAGGAGGCAAGGATATACAATGAAGAAAAGACAGTCTCTTCAATAAGTGGCACTGGGGGGCTTCCCTGGTGGCGCAGTGGTTGAGAGTCCGCCTGCCGATGCAGGGGACGTGGGTTCATGCCCCGGTCCGGGAAGATCCCACATGCTGTGGAGCGGCTGGGCCCATGAGCCAGGGCTGCTGGGCCTGCGTGTCTGGAGCCTGTGCTCCGCAGTGCAAGAAGCCACAGTGGTGAGAGGCCCGCGTACCGCCAAAAATAAATAAATAAGTGGCACTGGGAAAATTTGAAAGCTGCATTTAAAAGAATGAAATTAGAACCCTCTCTAACACCATACACAAAGATAAACTCAAAATGGATTAAGGATGTAAATGTAAGACTGGACACTTAAAACTCTTAGAGGAAAACATAGGAAGAACACTCTTTGACATAATCACAGCAAGATGTTTTTGACCCGTCTCCTAGAATAATGTAAATAAAAACAAAAATAAACAAATGGGACCTAATGAAACTTAAAAGCTTTTGCACAGCAAAGGAAACTATAAACAAGATGAAAAGACAACCCTCAGAATGGGAGAAAATATTTGCAAACGAATCAGTGGACAAAGGCTTAATCTCTAAAATATGTAAACAGCCTATGCGCTGAATATTAAAAAAAAAAACAACCCACTCAAAAAATGGGAAGACTTAAATAGACATTTCTCCAAAGAAGACATACAGATGGCCAAGAGGCACATGAAAACCTGCTCAACATCACTAATCATTAGAGAAATGCAAATCAAAAACTACAATGAGGTATCACCTTACACCGGTTAGAATGGGCATCATCAGAAATCTACAAACAACAAATGCTGGAGAGGGTGTGGAGAAAAGGGAACCGTCTTGCACTGTTGGTGGGAATGTCAATTTGATACAGCCCCTATGGAGAACAGTATGGAGGTTCCTTAAAAAACTAAAAATAGAATTACCATACGATGCAGCAATCCCACTACTGGACATATACCCAGAGAAAACCATTATTCAGAAAGACACATGCACCCCAGTGTTCACTGCAGCACTATTTACAATAGCCAGGTCATGGAAGCACCTAAATGCCCATCAACAGACGAATGGATAAGAAGATGTGGTGCATATATACAATGGGATATTACTCAGCCATAAAAAGGATCGAAATTGGGTCATTTGTAGAGATGTGGATGGACCTAGGGACTGTCATACAGAGTGAAGTAAGTCAGAAAGAACAGCTGTCATATATTAAGGCATATATGTGGAATCTAGAAAAATGGTACAGATGAACAGGTTTGCAAGGCAGAAATAGAGACACAGATGTAGAGACCAGATGTATGGACACCAAGGGGGAATGCAGGGCGGGGGAGTGGTGGTGGTGGGATGAATTGGGAGATTGGGATTGACATATGTACACTAATATATATAAAGTAGATAACTAATAAATACCTGCTGTATAAAAAAGTAAATAAAAGATTAAAAAAAAAAAAAGATGCCCTAGAAAGCGCTTCAGCCTTCAGGGCCAAGAGCCCATGGGAGATAGTCCTCTTGGGTCTTCTCAAATGAAGACTCCTTGCTGGAGACTGAGGCCTGCAGACTTGGACTCCTGTCTTCCTCTAGTGGACTGAACCTTCAGACGTGCTCCATTTAGAGTTGTTGGATTATTAATTGACATATATGAAGTAGAGTGAAACAACAGCGATTTCTGGGCCACATACTATGTGTTAGGCTCTAGAAGTAAAGACCTAAGTAAGTTTATGTCTTCTTAACAAGCATACCATCTAATGGAGAAAATTGGAAAGTATTGCTTATTATCACTACTACCCAGGATCCGTACACTTGAAGTTCAAGTAAGAGTTTTCTTAGCACATGATATATGGTCCTTCCATTGCCGCCATGGCAGGGAAACAAGTGTTACAGGCTGGTAGACCTCTGTGGGCCTGGACCTCATCTGCAAGGCCGTGTGGGCATGTCATCCTTGACATTTTTCATGACCAGTCTTCGGGCAGTTTGAGCTGAGAAGTGATGCCATCTCATTTCTCATTCCCACAGCCTCGTATCTGGATTGACAGGAGCAGGAAAGGATGAGGATGTAGGAATCTGGAGCCTCTGGAGAGGTCTTGGGCCCTTCTCCTTGGACTGCAGGCACAGGTAACACCAAACAGAAGCTTCCCCCTGGATGGTACCTTGGCATCAGCTCTTCCCTTTCCCTCCAGCTGGAAGACACACACTCGGTCTTGATAAAGAAAGTGTAAAGATTTACTTGTTTAGCTAAACAAGATAGCTAGGGTTGTATCAAACATTAAAAACAGAAACAAAACAAAAAAACCCAACATCCTTTCTTTTAATGGAAACTTACCTGGAGCTGCATATGTGAAACAGGTTATCAGGGAATGCTCTTGGTGGATGTTTGGAGAGTGGGAGGTCCTGCCCATCCAACCCCACTGTTTCCGTGGAGACCCTTCAAGTCCTTGGTGGAAGCCATAGTGCTCTGCAGAAAAGTTTGAAGCCATAGATTAGACCCACTCCAGCTAGACGCACTCCAACGTCCCTGGGGTGAATTGAGCTCTCTCGAGATTCCCAGCCCTAAGGAATCTTCCTGGCCAGCCACCTGGTTGATACCTGGAGTTCCATCTCTTGGGGCCTTTGGGGGTTTTGGTCTTTCCAGAATGTCCCATAGAAATGCACATGTTCTCGGGAAGGGTACAACAAGCCCAGGACCCATTCCCAGTCACATTCACTCATTCATTCATTTATTCAGCTAATGTCTGTTGAGCACGTACTAAGTGCTGCGTCCTGTTCTCCATACCAGGGGTACGGTTCTGAGCAAACAGACAAAAAGCCCTGCCCTCTTGCAGCCTGTATTGCACTGGGGGCTGGAGGGGCAGGTAGCTGGCAGCCAGGCTAGAGGTTTAGGGGACAGTGCTGGGGGCAGACTGCCCAGAACAGAAGATAATCTTGCTGTCCTTGCCTCTGAGCTGCCGGCCCTGCTCGGCCGGAGCTGAATGACGTGCTGAGTCAAACCAGCTTGGCGGGGCTTCTCTGCTGCTCGTGGAGGCAGTTGGCTTGCACGCACCCTCATGAGGTCTTGGGGTCTGGTGGTGACGCCTTGGGGTGGAGAAGAGGGTGCACTGGGTGGTGGCAAGGAGAGGCCACTGAGCGCTTAACTTGGATCTAACTCAGGGCTTCTCAAACTTTGCTGCACGTTTGGACACCTTGGGAGCTGTGAAAACCTGGCTCCCGGGCTGCACTCCCGGGCTATCTAACCAGAATTTTTTTAATAATAACAGCTGCTGCTTTTTTTAAAAATTCATTTATTTTTTTGGCTATGTTGGATCTTTGTTGCTGCGTCCAGGCTTTCTGTAGTTGTGGTGAGCGGGGGCTCCTCTTCGTTGTGGTGCACGGGCTTCTCATCGCGGTTACTTCTCTTGTTGCGGAGCACGGGCTCTAGGCGCGTGGGCTTCGGTAGTGGTGGCTCGTGGGCTCAGTAGTTGTGGCTCACGGGCTCTAGAGCGCAGGCTCAGTAGTTGTAGTGCACGGGCTTAGTTGCTCCGCGGCATGTGGGATCTTCCCAGACCAGGGCTCAAACCCGTGTGCCCTGCGCTGGCAGGTGGATTCTTAACCACTGTGCCACCAGGGAAGTCCCTCTAACCAGATTCTGAGGCGTGGGTCTCCAGCCTCAGGAGTGTAAAAACTCCATGGGTAGGTATAATGTCCAGCCATGTGAGAGAACCACTGGACTCACTTATATAGTAGTCTCTCTAAGATTTTTCTTGCTGAAAGGTATCCTGGGCTTTAAATGCGTCTAGACAGTGTTCTCTACCTTTGGACAGTATCAGACTCACCTGGGGAACTTGGTTAAACACACACAGGCCACACACAGTCTCTCCCATACCCATGTGTTGGGAGCCTGTGTGCTGTTATCAGCTCCGCAGGGGATTCTGAGACGCACCAGCGTTGAACTGCTGGGTCAGAGGATGCGTGGGAGGAGAGGCAGGCTCAGTGAGCAGGGCAGCTCACGAGTCCGTGCCTCCTTGGACCCCCAGCCAGGAAGAAAACAAGTATTCCTGTGTAGGGTTGGTGACTTTGCAGCTCTGACGCCTGCAGCACTGCAATGGAACTTAGCACTCTGTAGCTGGTATTGGCCCAGTTTGACAGATGGGCAACTGAGGCACAAAGATAGGATGCAACTTGCCCAAGGCCACGTGAGATTCAAACCGCAGACAGGCCTGACTCCAGATCCTGGGGCTGGGGCCGAGTCATGATTTTCTTCTGTGACCCACAGTCTGTTTCAGGGAGCACCAGAGAGGCCCATGTGTCTCAGCTCTCATCATCTCTTAGAAGTAGCTGTAAAAGTCCAGGCTGGAGCCTCCTTTGCTCACACGCAACCACTCCCAGTTCACGCTCTCCTGTTCACTCTGCTCTTGCTCTCCTGCGGGGAGGCTTGCAGGCCCCTCGTTTCTCCTAGAACCCTGGAATTAGCCCTGATTGTACATCTAAGGAGCAGAATTTTTAGGGCCACGATGCAGTTTGGTAAAATTAGACCTATCTTCAAGCTGCACGCATTTACCCTTTCCGGTATCTTCGCAACTGCAAAAATCATACGTTGACTCTACGGATCGAATATTTGCCTTTAGTTCAAAATTTTACATGATCCAAGTGCTTTCGGCAAGCATCTGTGAAAATCTAGACTAAAAAATGGCGTGAAAGAGTGGGAGGTGGTTTTTTGGTTTTTGTTTTTTGCGGTACGTGGGCCTCTCACTGTTGTGGCCTCTCCCGTTGCGGAGCACAGGCTCTGGACGCGCAGGCTCAGCGGCCATGGCTCACGGGCCCAGCCGCTCTGCGGCATGTGGGATCCTCCCGGACCGGGGCACGAACCCGTGTCCCCTGCATCGGCAGGCAGACTCTCAACCACTGCGGCACCAGAGAAGCCCAGGGGAGGTTGTTCTTTTTAAGGAATGCATTTTCTTCTGAGCCTGTCAGCAAAGTAAAAGTGTGTTTATTAGATTTTGAACACACGTCTTTTCAGAGCCACACTTACTGTGTGCAGCAAGTACAGCCCTGTTTGGTGCCTGACCATATAAGTGTCTAAGGAAGAGACTTCATTCCTACTTCTTGACAAACATGAAATAGCTTTCAAGAAAACGCACGCAGAGGCAATTAAGATTATGAACGGCTTTGGCAGCTACCGTCCTACGTTATTAATTTTGTAATACAGTCACGCTCCTCTTCATTCATGTGTGATGGAAAGCCTTGTGGCCCAGAGGGAAGAACAGGACAGCATTTATGGAATTGTTTTTAAGGTTTCTGAATGCTGGCAGTGCTTTGCCTGCATTCAGGGTTGCATTCCTCTTTCCCTCAGCGACCTTGCTGGGCATGGGAAGCTTGCCTTTGAGATATAACTGCTCCTTCGGAAGCCTGTGGAGACCTGTACGCAACCAGCACGGCATTGCCTAAAGGGAGCAGCACGAGCGGCGAGCCTCGTTTGGAATCGGCTGCGTTTCCTCAGGGCGCTGGGGGGACGCGTTGCGCCCATGGGGAAGGGCCCCTCCAGTCGTCTCTGGGGATGAGGATGTGCTGTGGCTGCAGCGTCCAGCATTTGTTCCAAGCTTTACAGTTTGCAAACCGTTTCTAAACCCAGGATCTCCTGGTGATCCTTGAAGGAGGCAGGACACGGCTCTGGTTAGGTCCTGTTTACCAATGGGGAAGAGAACCTTGCAGGGGTTAAATGATATATTTAGTCTCTTCTGGCCTCCTGTCCACAGTCACTCATTCTCTCCCTCCCTCCCTCCCTCCCGCCCCCAAACGCCTCCTTGTCCCCTGGGCCCCCAGGCCCCTGCCCTGCATTGTGTTATCAAAGGCCCTGGTGCTCTGCCTGCCGCCCACTGGTAGCTGCGCTGCGCCAAGCCTAGCAGGGAGCAGCCGCGAGCTCGGGCCTCAGCCAGTTTTGTTTTGAGGGGAGCAAAGCCGCACAGATGTCCCTCCAACCCCGTGAGGAAGGGGTCAGCGGATCACTCTGTGTTCCCTTAGATGATGTCATGTCTTTGCAAAGTCTGGGTCTCCAGTGTTTGCAGGGATGGGAGTCCCGGCGACAAGCAGTGTGGACAGAATGGAAGGTGGCACTGTCCAGTCGCATCGTGAGGTGTGAGGAGTTGCCCACCAGGCACCCCAGTCCCACTAGGAAGTAATTGTGGTCCTTTAAGAATGGGATGCAAAGATTAATTTCTGTGCATGTTGTCGTAGCTGTTGCTAGTACATAGACACTCAGGAAGTGTCTTGGACCTGACTCCATGGTGAATGGGGCTGGTGGGCATCTCTAGCGGCCCAGGGGCATCGTGAACAAACCCTGGTGCCACGAGGGTCTCGTGAACCTGGAATTTTCGGAAGCCTGTGGGGAAGCTGAAGGTGTAGCTCCTCTTTTCCCAGGGGACTCGGAGAGTTTGAAAAGCTTTTCAACCCAAGGCTGGGTGGGTTTCCCTGCTCCAACAAGATGCAGAGGAGACAACTCCAGGCAGTCTTCCCAGCCCTCTTGAGTCACACTGGGGGGCGGTCCCTGATATGCAGGTTTGCCTAAGTCACTAAAATAATTAGTTGCCCAGGAGTGGGTGGAGAGCGACATGGGTGTTCATCATCTCGTGTCCAGGGGACGCGCTGGTGATCCCAGACAGTGTGTTGCCAGTGGAGGGCTCAGAGCATCAGCCTGTGTTCACTCCTTTTCCTTAGGATTTTAGTCAGTGTCCTTCATACACCTTTCCCCCCCACCCAAGGAACAACATGGGCAGCCTGGAATAGTGGGGCTGGAGTGTAGGTGTTTGCTGAGCCCTCGGTGACCCATGGCTGAGATTCTTCCGGCTCCCCAGACCGCCCCGCCACGCCAGCCCTGCCCCTGCCTCCCTCCCGGGTGGGTCCTACACTGGGACATCGAGGGGCTGGAGGCGGCAGGTGCTGCCTGGTGTTAAGAGCTGTGAAAGGCAGAATCAGGACCAAGGGAGAGCTTCCTTTTCCTTAACCCATTGCCATCCTCTTTAAAATGGAGTGGAAAATTCCTATTCCTTGCAGGGCTGCCTGGAGGGTCAAAACACCATAAAGTACCCTGGAAATGTACTGGTTTGTTGGTATCTGACATGTCTACCACAGGTGTCACATTTTGAGAAAAATCCAGGTGTTTGGATCTTAAGAAATGATTTTGTTATCACACATCTTGGACAGGAGGACAGTTTCCTGAGATTTAGGTTGGTGTGATCCTGACAAGTACCTAACAAGATGCCATCCCATTCTTCTTATATGAAATATATGTTATGTATGTATGGTCTTAGTTGAGGTTTTTGATCCTATCTATCGGTGTCTCACTTGTGGGTCCTGCGAGAGAAAATCTGTTTGGCCAAGTTTGGATCAGGTGTACCCGACAACCAGAGGGACATGGTTACAGGCACCAAATGCTGTTTATGTTTGTCTGGACCCTGCTCCTTTAAGCTGGTGGACACACCAATCCTCAACAACCACTGGATCATAAAAGCCAGTTGTGAGCACCTGCCCACCAGTCTTCTTGTTCCAGACCTTTCTTGCTTGTTTCTGACTAGTTTCCACTTGCCTCTGGTTCCTGTAATTCCCTCTTGCATTTATTACCTTGCTCTTATACTTTCCCGTTTGGTGTTTTTCTTCTGAAATTGATGCATCTCAACTCTTCCAGAAGGACTTTGGCTTGGATATACCTTCCAATGCACAGCAACAGCCAACAATGGATTTAGCTGAGATTTAGTTCTTCTGGGTTGAGTTGAGCCTTGGGGTGCAGTAGCTATCCTGGCTGACTCCTTGGACTCAACTTGCAGCCCTGGTCCACGACTCCACTTTGCAAAGCGGGAGTTAGGCAATTTCTGTGTCTCTTTCTCTGTCTAGACCAGGGGTCCCCAACCCCCAGGCCACAGACCAGTACCGGTTAAGAACTGGGCCACACAGCAGGAGGTGAGCAGAGGGCAAGCGAGCAAAGCTTCACCTGTATTTACAGCCGCTCCCCATCGCTTGCATCACCGCCTGAGCACTGCCTCCTGTCAGATCAGCGGCGGTGTTAGTCTCATGGGAGCACGAACCCTATTGTGAACTGCACGTGCGAGGGATCTAGGTTGTGTGCTTTTTATGAGAATCTAATGCCTGATCTGAGGTGGAGCTGAGGGGGTGCTAGTGCTAGGGAGCGGCTGCAGATACAGGTTATCATTAGCAGAGAGGTTTGACTGCACAGAGACCAAAATAAATCAGTTGCTTGCAGACTCCTATCAAAACCCAATCAGTGAGTGGCAAGTGAAAACAAGTTCAGGGCTCCCAGTGACTCTGCATTATGGTGAGATGTATAATTATTTCATTATGTATTAAAATGTAATAATAATAGAAATAAAGTGCAAAATAAATGTAATACACCTGAATCATCCTGAAACCATCCCCCCACCCCCTGCCCCGGTCCGTGGAAAAATTGTCTTCCATGAAACCACTCCCTGGTGCCAAAAAGGTTGGGGACTGCTGGTCTACACCACAATCCTCTTGAGGGCAGGCGCTGTGTTTCCAGATATTATTTGTCATTTTGTCCCTACAGAATCAAGGGGATTGAGTGGGATGTACAATCAAGAGAGAATAGGGCTTCCCTGGTGGTGCAGTGGTTGAGAGTCTGCCTGCCGATGCAGGGGACGCGGTTTCGTGCCCCAGTCCAGGAAGATCCCACATGCCGCGGAGCAGCTGGGCCCGTGAGCCATGGCTGCTGAGCCTGCGCGTCTGGAGCCTGTGCTCCGCAACGGGAGAGGCCACAGCAGTGAGAGGCCCGCGTACCGCAAAAAAAAAAAAAAAAGAAACAAAAAGAGAGAATAGATTTGGACTGGACCCTTGTAATGGACTGTGATGTTTTATGGCAACCGGCATCCCAAACTGTTTCTTACTTGGGGACATCCTTCATTGGTGGTAGTCACAGTCCTGTCTCCTCAGAGCACCAAGGGGACCAAATATTCCTTTTCCTCAGCCCCTGGCCTCTTGGGCATGTATGACCTAGGCTTGGCCAACCAGATGTCCCCACCTTGAACTTTGAACCTTGAGGGAGTTGCACAAAAACAGTGGTCACATGAGAAGTAATTCTTGCAGGGGGAGTGGACAAATTAAGGTCATGGCTGGTCTCTAGTGGCAGCTGTGCCAGAGGAAGTGATCTAACCCAGCTACTCCAGTGGCCTGACCTGGGCTGTGTCTTGGCCACCGGGCCCCTCCTGGTTTCTGCCTATTTTTTGAGCTTACTTCTCCATTTTTGTGACGGATTCAGAGAATGGCACAATATCTTATCAATAAATTCCTAGTTTTGCTTCAGTGAATCAGAGTGCATTTTTGTGTTTTTGGTTTTGTAACTGAAAACCTAGTTAATGCAGGCTGTGAATAATAATAAACAGTGGCTTCCATCCACCAGGTACATGCCAGGTGCCAGGCGGCTACTAAGTGCTTCGTATAGATGGCATTTAATCTTTACAACAATCTTGGGGGATTTGTTATTTTTCTCATTTTGCATATTAGACTCAGAGAGGCTTCTATGAATAACGCTGCTGTGAATCCTCTTGTGTATATATTCCTGACGTTCCCGCGCACACAGTGGTTATACGTGTAGGAATGGAACTGTGGGGTCATAAAGTCCCGATGTGTTCATCTTCACTAGCTAATGTTCATCTGTTTTATAAAACGTGCTTACACATTGATACTCCCACCAGCACTTGCATGAGATTCCGGTTTCAGCATGTGAGTGGATCTCGGCCATCATTTGATATTGTGTCTTTTTTTTTTTAACATCTTTATTGGAGTATAATTGCTTTACAGTGTTGTGTTAGTTTCTGCTGTATAAGAGAGTGAATCAGCTATACGTATACATATATCCCCATATCCCCTCCCTCTTGTGTCTCTCTCCCACCCTCCCTATCCCACCCCTCTAGGTAGTCACAAAGCACCGAGCTGATCTCCCTGTGCTGTGCGGCTGCTTCCCTGATACTGTGTCCTTTTAATATTAGTCCTTCTGTCAGGTGTCCAGTGGTATATTGTTATAGCTTTTTTTTTTTAATTAATTTTTGTTGGAATATAGTTGATTTTCATTGTTGTGTTTCTGCTGTACAGCAAAGTGAATCAGTTATAGATATACCCACTCTTTTTCAGATTCTTTTCCCCTTATAGGTCATTACAGAATATTGAGTAGAGTTCCCTGTGCTATACCGTAGGTTTCTTATTAGTTATCTATTTTATATACAGTAGTGTATATATGTCAATCCCAATCTCCCAGTTTATCCCTCCCCCCTTTTCCTTGGTGACCATAAGTTTGTTTTCTATATCTGTGGCTCTATTTTGGTTTTGTAGATAAGTTCATTTGTATCGTTTTTTTAGATTCCACATAGAAGCAGTATCATATGATATTTGTCTTTCTCTGACTTACTTCACTCAGTGTGACAATCTCTAGGTTTTATTATAGCTTAATTTGCGTTTCTGTCAGGCCCAATGAGGTTGAGCACCTTTTAAAAATATATTTTTTAAAGTCGTTATTGAATTTGTAACAATATTGCTTATGTTTTATGTTTTGGTTTTTGGGCTGCAAGGCATGTGGGGTCTTAGCTCCTCGGCCAGGCATTGAACCTGCACCTCCTGCATTGGAAGGTGAAGTCCTAACCACTGAACCACCAAGGAAGTCCCCAGAGGGCTTTTAAATTTTATTTACTTACTTATTAATAAAATTTATTTATTTTTGGCTGTCTTGGGTCTTCGTTGCTGCACGTGGGCTTTCTCTAGTTGCGGTGAGCGGGGGCTACTCTTCGTTGTGGAGCACGGGCTCTAGGCACGTGGGCTCCAGTAGTTGTGGCTCGCAGGCCCTAGAGTGCAGGCTCAGGAGTTGTGGTGCTTGGGCTTAGTTGCTCTGCGGCATGTGAGATCTTCCCAGACCAGGGTTTGAACCCATGTCCCCTGCATTGGCAGGCAGATTCCCAACTACTGTGCCACCAGGAAAGTCCCCTAAAAATAATTTTTATTTTTTAATAATATTGAGCAGGTAGTGCAGAGAATTTCCATACACTACCTCTGCCCCTCAGACTTACACGCACATACACAAGAGTTTCCCCTGTTATTAACATCTTGCATTAGTGTGGTATTTTGTTGTAACTAATGCACTAATATTAATACATTATTATTAACTCAAGTCCACAGTTTATATTAAGGTTCTCTCTCTGTGTTGTATAATTCTCTGGGTTTTGGCGAATGCATCATGTCATGAGTCCACCGTAACAGTATCGTTGAAGATAGTTTTACTGCCCTAAAAACTCTGTGCACCATCCACTCATCTCTCCCTACTTCCCCTGTACCTCTGACAACCACTGATCTTTTCACTGTCTATAGTTTTGCCTTTTCCAGAATGTCATATAGTTGGAATCACACAATATGTAGACTTTTTAGACTGGCTTCTTTCACTTAACACTGTATTGAAGGTCTCTCCATGTCCTTTTGTGACTTAGTAGCTAATTTCTTTCTTTTTATCACTGAATAATATTCCATTGTTTGGATTAATATTCAAAACATCCAGTTTGTTTATCCATTCACATATTGAAGAACATCTCGGTTGCTTCCACATTTTGGCAGTTGTTTGTAAAGCTGCTGTAAACATCCACGTGCAGGTTTTTGTGTGCACATAAGTTTTCCGTACAATTGGTTAAATACCAAGGAGCACGATTGCTGGATTGTATAGTAAGAGTTTTGTTTAGTTTTATAAGAAACTACCAAACTGTCTTCCAAAGTGGCCATTTTTCATTCCACCAGCAATGAGTGAGACTTCCTGTTGCTTCACATCCTGGTCAGCATTTAATATTGTCAGTTTTTGGATCTTAGCCATTCTGATATGTGGGTAGTGGTATCTCATTTTCATTTGCAGTTCTGTAATGACATACAAATTTGAACACCTTTTCTGATGTGTATTTGCCATCTGTACGTCTTCACAGATGAAGTGGGTATGCACATCTTTGCCTATTTTTATTTACTTATTTTTGGTTGCGTTGGGTCTTCGTTGCTGTGCATGGGCTTTCTCTAGTTGCGGTGTGCAGGGGCCACTCTTCACTGCGGTGCGCAGGCTTCACATTGCGGTGCTTCTCGTTGCGGAGCACGGGCTCTAGGCGTGCGGGCTTCAGTAGTTGTGGCTCGCAGGCTGTAGAGCGCAGGCTCAGTAGTTGTGGCGCACAGACTCAGTTGCTCCATGGCGTGTGGGATCTTCCCAGACCAGGGCTCGAACCTATGTCCCCTGCATTGGCAGGCGGATTCTTAACCACTATCCCACCAGGGAAGTCCACTTTTATCTATTTTAGACCCAGTAACCTTAGTAAATTATCTTAGTAATTCTAATAGTTTATCTGAGGGTTCATACCATCTGTAAATAACGATAGTGTTGTTTTCTCCTTTACACGCCATATAGTTTTATTGTTTGAATCTTCTTGTACTGCATAGGACTTCCAGTAACGTGTAGACTGGAAGAGGTATTAGTAGACATCCTTAACTTGCTCCTGATTTTGACGGGAATGTTCTCAATATTTCAGCGTTAGTTATAGTGTCCTCTTTAGGTTCTTACAGGAGCCCTTTATCAGGTTAAGGTAGTTCTCTTCTATTCCTAGGTTGTTAAAGTGTCTTTGTTTCTAACATGAAAAGATGAATTTTATCAAATGTTCTTACTACGTTAATTGAGGTTACCATAGGAATTTCCTTCCTATCGCATTTGAAATGGCCTCATTTCTACTTGCTAAACTCATGCCCATTTTACAAGGCCTCCCCAAACCTCCCTGACAGTTTCCCACTCTGTGTCATAAGGAATCCCATCTCCTCGCTTTTCACGTGACGATTGGCCTCTTTGAGGATGGCAACCATAGGTTATTCACCTCTATGTGGCTAATGCCCAGCATGCTGGCACATAGTAAGTGCTAACAAAATGTTGACCGAGTTATGGAGTGAGACTTTATTAAAGCCTTTAAGATTTTTGATTTTATAGTCTCTTGTCTCCATATATTTGTTCCCCTTCTAGCCTGGATGCTTTCAAGTATACAGTGCACATCTGATTATTCCCTTTGTTCCTCTGGCTCCCAGCCCAGAGCCTGATTCAGAGCACTCGTCACTGACTGAATGAATTCTTGCTCTCCTTGGGACGCTGTGTCTCTAGAACGCTTCAGTCAGACTTCCAGGAGAAGCTGATCCTTCTTCACAGTCCCCCTTTGCAGAGAGAGGTTTGCTTCCCTCCCACCCTCAGGGAACCAGGCCAGGCCCGATGGCTGAGGGCAAAGGAATTTTCTCCTTTCCTTCAGATTAATTTTTAAAAAGTTATTTTGCAACAGTCTGGGCTTAATTGGCCAGGAATGAAGGCTGGAGAAAGCGAGCCATAAAGCGCATGCCTTCCCTCTAGTAGAAACTGAAGCAAGGAAGGGCAGCAGTGTCAGAGTACTGGCTGCTGATAGGTCTTTACTCAGTGCCAGGCTGGGCCCTGTGGAGGTGAGCATGTAGGCCACTGTCTGGAGCCTTGAATTTATTTTTCACCATGGAAACAGGAAACTCACATTTGGTAAGTTAAACAGCACCTCCAGGCCATCTGTCCACTCATTCATGCACGTATCCATCCATCCATTCATTCATTCACTTAGTATTGCAGAGCCCCTACTGTGTGGCAGGCATTGTGCTAAATAAGCACTAGTGGATTCAGGGATGAAGAGATGCCTGCAACCCAAGGAAGGTCATAAGGTTGGAAAGCAGTTGGTGCATGTTAGGAGGGTGTCCAGGGCTCAGAAGCCTGGAGAGCCAAGCGAGAAAGAGTCCATCGAAGACTCCAGAATGTTAGGAGTTGGGGATGTAGCAGACGGTACTGAGAACAGGTCAGTTGCAGGTGAGAAAACCTAGATTCTAGACTCACATCTGCCACCAACTTGCTCCGAGTTGTTTCTCCTCTCTACTTCTCAGTTCTCTCACTTATAAATCAAGGGAGCTGGTCTAGCTCTCTGCCAGCACTGGTCATTCAGGATGCCAAGCACCAGCCTCTTTTCTTTGTTCCCTAGTGTGTTTGCGTTTGCCGCAGACCATCTCAACCATGCTCGCTGTCTGACTGCATCCTGCCAGGTTTCATCCGAAGGAAGCAGAATTAGAGGATAAGACAGAACAAGACAAAAATAAGCATCCTATGTGTCCTCAAAGAAATAAGAAAGGCTGTTGGAACGTGAAGCAGGGACAGGCAGTGATGAAGACGATGCCAGACAAGGAAAACCTAATAATTGAAATAACAGACTCAATACGTAGGTTGACAACAGGAAAGGAAAAGCTGAAGAATAATGTATCAGTTAGCTTTTGCTCTGTAACAAACCATTGCCAAACTTAGTGGCTTAAAACAGGAGTCATTTATTACTGCTTGTGGTGCTGGGCAGAACTGGGCAGTGCTGTTGATCTGGGTCAGACTCAGTTGACCTCAGCTGAACTTGCTCAGCTCAGGCATCTGTGGTCAGCTGCAGGGTCAGCTGGTGGCTAGCGGGTTTAAGATTGTCTCACTCATTGTCTGACAGTTGTCTGGCTGTCAGCTGGGACAAAGTGGCTGACTAGGCCATGTCTCTTATCGTCTAGTAGGCTCACCTGGGCTTGTTCACGTGGTGATGTCAAGATTCTAAGAGAGAGAGAGGATGCAAATGGTCAAAGTATGTCACAATGCCAGCCAGTCAAGGAGGAGGAAATAGACTATCTGCTGGTGAGAGGAGCTGCAAAGTAACACTGCAAAGGGCACAGACAAAGGAAGAAATGTAGGGTTGTGGCCATGTTTTCATTCTACCAAAGTGCATCCTTTGACCATCCATCCTCTGAACGTTGTCCACATTCCTCTCACCTGAAAAATATTACCACTCACATCCCAGAACCCTAACAACTCCTCATTAAACTGTGACATCCAGCTTGAAGTCCAGGATCCCATGATCTTTATCAGGTTTCAGTGAATAAATGCCACGAATATGGCTCCTCTTCATTTGGAGACCCATGAACCAAGAAGATGACTTACGTGATGGGCACATACCTAACATGCATTGGTGAGACAGGCAAAGGGTCAACGTAATGGATGTGCTTGTCCAGAAGGGGGAAGAACAGGGAGCACATAGCAGGCACTGGTCATGGCAGTGCCGAAATCCAGCTGGGCTCACGTTCACAGGTCTCCCCGCTTGAGAGCGGGAGATATTCCTTGGTTAGGTCTACCTCCTGGGAGTGGCTCCTGAGTCTGTTTTTCTCTCTGGCTCTTGGGTCTACACTCTGGGACCTGCATTTCCGAAGAAACGACTTGCATTTGCAGCTCGGTAGCTTCCTCAGTCTGCTTCCTGTCTTTGAAAATTGGGGACCTAGAGGCCCTTTTGCAGTTTAAACAATTCCAGATCTGAGTTCCTTTTAATCCAGGCTGGCAGCACCTTCCCTTAAAAACCACATGGGCTTACTATGAATATGATTTGAGTTCATTCCATTTGAAAAAACTCACACCCACAGTTGTTTGTGAGATATGACCTTCCTTTAGATTTATTCGCAGCTACTTTGGGCCTATCAGGCAGCCATGGGACAGTGTCCTTAAAGTTCCTAGGAGCCCTTTTGTCTAAATGAAAGAGTCTCCTAGGAGGCAACAGTTTAATTCTCTCAGAGGGTTAAAAAGGGTCTCTCAGTCATATGTGCACATTTATAATGAAAGTTGCACAAAGCTTCCACTGGCTTGAAGACCTCCTGCCTGGACATTGATAGTTCTTCTGGTCATGGTGTCCAAAGCAGGCTCCTTCTGTGGACTGGCAAGGTAGCCTAGAAAGTGTGCTCAGAGGGGCACCAGGAAGATGCCATTCTTAGACCCAAAAATCTTTTTTCTTTCTCCCATGCCTGCATTTCTTCCATAGAGACTCATTGCTTGGGGTTAAGCATTAACCGATCAAGAGGATCTGTCATGTATGGTCATTGTCATGGGTAACGTGCACTAATTACCTAGCTCAGGGCCTGGCCTTTAGACAGTGCTCAGCACATCCTCGTCCCCTCCTCCCGGTGCACTCTTGCTTTCCCTAAGGATCCGGATTTACAGTTTATATTACACCACAGGAGGGAACATGGTAAGGCCCTGTCACCTCAGTGTAAGTGAATTTGTTGGTCGGTTCCTGGCACAAATATTTATTGAGCACCTACTATGTACCAGGCACTGTTCTAGGCACTGGAACCATAGTTGTAAGTCAGCCATTGTTCCTGCTTTTTTGGGGTGTATAATCCAGTGAGGCAGATGGAAAGTCAACAGTCTGTCAAATGATGACAGATTGTGGGGACCCCATGATGGAAACAAGGTGAGGGGGCTGAGACGGGGCTGCTGGGGAGCCCTGCTGTCTGGTGAGAGCAGAGAGCAGGGAGGAGGGATGTGGAGGCTGGAAAAAGGGAGGCTGAGGACAGCCCAGGGCCTCCTCTGCAGTCCTGTCCAATGACTGCAGAAAGGACACTTTAGTTCAAATAAACAAATAAATCTAGAGAAACATGATCTGTCATAGCCAACTCGATACCGTTAGTCATGATTCCCTCAAGGATCAGAGCAGTGGGCTCGGGTGTCCGGAGCCCTGGGCTCTAATGCCAGCATAGCCCCCAACCCGCTAAGTGTCCTTGGCAAGTCCCCCGCCACTCCGGGGCCCCTGGATCCTGGAGTCCATGCCGAGGAGTGGAGCTCAGTGCTTCCTGACCACCCTTGGTCATGAAATGACCAGCACTTTCCATGGGAGTTTAACAGCCCCAGAAAGGCAGATGGCCGATTGCCGCTCAGTCCCCGACTGTCAGAGTTCCCCCTGCTCTGCCCAGCTGTGCAGTTGCCCTGCCTCACTTCACTGGCTTCCAGCTCCGGGCCATCTTTTCTTGTACGTGTTTAGTTCACAGACTGGATGGTTGGCAAATCACAGTGCCCGGGGCGCGGTGACGATATGGCCTGGATATTCTTCCAGAGAGCCATCGCTTACTCTTTGTTCAACCCAAATGCTTGGGGGTTGCCTGCCGTGTTCTGTGCTTTTAAAACTTCCCGTCTCCAAGAATCAGAGCAGATAATAATAATCAACATCACAGCAAGGGCCACCGTTTATTGAGTACCTCCTGTGCCCTCAGTGATTGGGATCATTGCATTTCATCCTCCCATTAGGCCTGCGAAGTGGGCACCGTGGCCGCAATTTCATGGATGAGGGACCTGAAGCTCAGAAAGATGAAGCCAACTCGCGGTGGGGGTGTGGTCCTGATGGCTCTGGAAGAGCCGTCCCTGCCGCTGTGCTGCCCTGCAGTCCTCTTTGCCGGCTGCAGGGGAGAGCAGCAGGAGGGCCAGGGAAAGGTGGGGTCTGTCTCCAGCGAAGACCCTGCTTGTCTGCATCTCCCCCCGTGGCCAGGCTCTGCCAGCAAAGGGTTGTGCCTATTTAGAAGTGAGTCGCTTGAGCTCACCCAGCAAAACCTCTTGGCACAGCCTTGCCCAGCCGTAGCTCTGGCCACAGTCTTGAAGCCCAGGCCTCCCTTCCATCCCCCTGAAGTCGCAGAGGAAATATCGGCCCTGCTTGTCCCACATCTGCCTAGAAGTGGTGACAGAAGTCATTCTTCCGCCTGGGCCGCTTCCCTTGTCGACAGCGCCGGACACACAGACCCAGCTGGGCATAGATGGCCTGTGGCAAAGGGAGGCTGGAAGCAGGAGACACCATCTCAGGTCCTGTTAGAAAGAACCATCCCAGGGGCGGGGATGCTGGGCCAGGCCGTGGGCCCTGTCTCCGACGTTGCGTAACTCAAGCAACAAGATTTTATTCCTCCCTGTGTCCAGGGCTTCAGTCCTCACGTCATGGGACACACCTCCGAGGTGTGGCTCTTTCCGGCCGAAGCCATTTGTCTTCAGGAGGTTTCAGTTACACATCCTGACATTCGAGGCAGTGGATGGGCAGCGTGGGCTGTGGCGGGTTTTGCCCTCCCAGCAGCGTAACGGTGTCCTCAAGACCCTGACCTTTTCCATCTCTCCACTCTGTTACCCAGTGTCAGCTTCATCCAAGGCCGGTTCTGCTCTTGGTCGGAGGCCAGCTGCCGGCAGCAGGGGCTGCGCCTGTGCAGAGGGGCTGCTTTCCAAGGCTCTCTCCTGTGAGGGAGAAGCCTCTTCCCCAGGAATCCTCCAGGAAACCTTTCCTTGAAAGTCACTGGCCGGAGGGGAATAGGATCCTCATCGAGGGGTTAGATGAATCCCCTCTCGCCTGAGTCATTCGTGGGTGGTGCTGAGGACAGTGGAGAGCTGAGCAAATTCAGGTTTTATGAGGATGGAGGAGAATGGTTGCCTAGGAGGCACCAAAAGGGTCCGCCTGCTTGGGGCGCAGGGAGGCCCCAGGTAGCACCAGGAAACCAGCTGCGTTTGTGGCTGATTCTTAAAAAACGCATTGTGTGCCGGAAGCATGGCTGAAGTAGAAACCAGGGCTGCAGAAGGGGTGAAGAGAGGGCCGTCCACGCTTCTCAAATGTCCTGTTACTGTTGGCCCTGCCCTTCCTTCTCCCCACAGAGGTCTTGAGGAATTCCGAGATTCGGATCGTTAGAGCTGATACCTGGGTGAGGACTCTGAGATCCAGAGGGTGGAGTTCTTCCTCTCGGAGGAGCTGGGGCAGATGCCAGCCTCTGAAGGCTCCACCCACCGGCCTCAAGTACCCCAATCAGAAGCCACTACTCTCTTCTCCAGGGTCCGCGCTCTGGTGCTAAGACGATGATCAGAGTTGTCAGCGATAATATACCATTTTACAGTCTTAGGAAGTTCTTTTCACGTTCATTATTTTATCAATGCCCAAAGCCATCAGGTAAGTATGAAAAACTCTATTAAAAACTGAGAAATCCATCGAGAGCTGCTGGGCACTTGCCAGGTGGCCCTTTCAGAAAGGGGGACAAGCTTCCCAGAAGAGCAGAGAAGGGGCCCCGACACACATGACTTCCCAGTTTTGCACTGGGCGACTCTGGACCATCTGAAGAGCAGAGTGTTTTGATACTACAGCTGAGGACACATTTCTTGACCTTAAGGAATAAGCTCTCAAGCTTTCAGCTTTTAAAAAAGAACATCAAGTGATGTGTACAGCAGACATCACCCCATCACTGAGGTCTGCCCTATCCTTTCCTGAGGCTCAGACCATCCATCTCTGAGCCTCCGCTGGGGCCTGACCATTCCTCGCCCAAATCCCTCACCTCAGCCTGGTGCTCACACAGACCCTTCCCCTACCTCTGCCCAGAGATTGAAACTCGCTTGCCTGTCCTTCATCCCAGCCCTGATCTGTCTCTCACCCGCTTCTGAGCCTTAGCCCACCCTTAACTGCATCCTTTACCCAAATACACCATTGTGGACCCCATCCCATCCCTCACCCCATTCCTGAAACTACCTCCAGCCCCGATAACCAGCAAACCACCCAAACCCAAATACCAAACATCACCCGACTTTGGCCCCCCTGCATCCTTCACTTCGTTCTTGAGCCCCAGGGCTAGGAGCGAAGGTGCTTATTGGACGCATCCCTGGGAAATTTCATAAATGCTCAGCAGTCAGCGGGTTCTTTTTTAGGCTAACAAAACAAGTGTGGCTATCACTTTGTCTGCAGTCAAACTGCCTGCTCCCAATGGCACTGCCCACACCGAGGCCAGGCCCGAGAGGACACTGGGCAGAAGACAACCCCCAGCAGTGCCATTTGTACCGAGATCAGGTGGAGGGAGTTGAGTTTTGTAGTCAGTAAGCTGAGCAACCACATGAGTGCTGCACACAGAGCCTGAGAAAAGTGCGGTAATTACTTGACGTAATGACATGGTGACGAGGCACCTCTGACACAGGACAGGCAGGCGCAAATCACCCGTCTTTTCAAGCTGACAAGCAAGGTTCATTTTTCAGATTGCTAGTGTTCATTAGAGCTCTGGATTTTCTATCATTCCAATTGTTCACTGGTTTGTCTTCTCTGTACCTTGCTGAGTGATTGACTTTCCAAAGCACCGTGGTTCCCGGGAGGCCGAGACGAGCTCTAGAAACGCCCGGTGTGCTGTCGTTATCCCTGGCAGCGCCATTGGGTGGGCCAGCCTCTCTCATCTCAACCTGCCGGCAATAACCCGAGCCATCTTTCTTTGGGAAAATGTCAGCTTGATGAGAGGTGCCTTCCACAGTGGATTGGGGGCGGGGTGGTGGTAGGGAAACAAATAGCTTCAGTACTCTTTTTTAATGAGAATTTTTTTTTTTTGCTTCAGACCTAAGTTAGGTTTTTAACTTGCAGAAATGCCCAAGAACTTTCAGCCAGTATTGTAGTTAGACCAAAGCTCGATTTTGATTGACACACAAAACACCCCCTCCTGTTGCTGAAGTGCTGCATACTTTCCAAAGTCATCATTCTATCCGTCTTTTTCACAGTATCCCTGCGTGGAAGGCGTTATTATTGGCATTTCACAGATGAGGAAATGGAGGCTCGGAGTGGGGCCTGTCATTTGTCAAGATGGTGGAGCTTTTCTGAACCCCCATCTCCTGAGCCCTGACTAGCACTCTTGCCAGCGTGGTATTGACAGCTCAAGGAGGGCGGCTGAGGCCCGGAAGGCTGGGTGATGTGTCAGCTGTGACTGCCCTGGGAGAGGGGATGTGGGTAAGCCCAGGACACCATCTGTGAAACACGGACATGATTGCAAACCTAGAAATTCCATTTCCTTAGCTGTTCCCAAATATCTACAGGCTTTATGTGATGTTAACTGAATATCCAGATGTTTGACTGACTTATTTTTTCCTCGGGGTCATTGTTAGTATTTGGTCTTTTGTAACAGAGAGCCGAGTGCTTGATATCTGTATCTCCTTTGATTCTTGAAACAACACTGAGATGTGGATGTGCTGGTCCCCGCTTTACTGATAAGAAGTTAAATAACTTGCCTGAGGTCCCCAACTTCAGGGCAGAGCTGAGGTTTGAACCAAGGTCTGGATTCCTCTTATCTACTGCAGTTCCCTCTTCTCTATAAGCCTGAAAAAATGGAATTCTGGTCTGAGCTTTGTCTCTTCTGAGTTCTCTGTCCTTGGACGGGTTAACAAAATTCAGTGAACGTTTATTGAGTGAAACTTTGTCCAGGCCATGGGCTAAAGGGAAGTGGGCAGGGCAGGAAATGCAAAGACCTAAAAATAAATAAATAAATAAATCAGGGTCTCTGTCCTGAGTTTTAACATTGATGAATGAATAACTTCTTTTCTCTAGTGGATGAGAATGCATCCATAAATGAGTGAGTTAGGCTGGGTTTTCTGGAAGGGTCCTTCCAGAGTTCATATACCATGGATTCTGTGATACTGATGGTCTAGAGTCACAAGAGGGTGGTGCCCAAATCTCCTGGAGGTCCATCTGGGCTTTCACAGTGTCACAGGTGATCAATCCCACACTTCAGAAAGCTTCTCCGACTCTCACCATCCATGAAAGTTTCTTTATCTTCTCTAAGCGCTGTCTTTTGTACAGCTATCTGATTTAATCCGTACACCAACAATTTGAGCTCAGCGTTATTCTTTTTTGTTTTGTTTTGTTTTTTGCGGTACGCAGGCCTCTCACTGTCGTGGCCTCTCCGTTGCGGAGCACAGGCTCCGGACGCGCAGGCTCAGCGGCCGTGGCTCGTGGGCCCAGCCGCTCCGCGGCATGTGGGATCTTCCCGGACTAGGGCATGAACCCGCGTCCCCTGCATCGGCAGGCGGACTCTCAACCACTGCGCCACGAGGGAAGCCCTCAGCGTTATTCTTATCACCACTTTAAAAATGAAAAAACAGGCTCGGTGATTTTTGTCGCTTGCAGTGTCATAGAACTAGCACAGGGCAAGGCTGGGACTTCACATGGAAGAGTCAATGCAACAGCTGCTGCCTCCTAACATAGACCATGGGAGTAGCTCAGGCTCTGGGCAAAGCTGGCTTGAACTGAGACCCAGGGCTCTGAAAACACCATCCAAAGATGCTCAAGGTGGGGTCGCAAGTCGTCTGCTTCCCCACAGACCATTTGGCATTTGTCACACTAGATTGTTTTCATTCTCCTTGGGACCTTGTCTGTGAGTCAGTCCTTGGTGTATGGTAAGACAGACTATGGGCAATGGAGCCAGCCAGGTGATCTTTTGGAACCTCTGAGACGCGTGTTCTGTGACTCAAGGGTACTCAGTCTCCCTGCAGCCCGTCTGTCTTGGGATGGGAGATGAGTGGAGCCTTTGGCCCCATCTGCAGAAGACAGATGTCCTCACCACTCAGATGATGTCACTCGCATTTTCTGACCCTTTACAACCTCTTGCTCCTGACAGGTGGTCGTCATACCTCATCATGGGCTACCTCCCTCCCCTGGCAAAGGAACGAGGTTGAGGCAGGGCTCTTCATTCGCCAGCTAAAGAGCGTTAAAGTGGTATCTTTGCGTTGAATAAAACAAAACAAAACAGAACATCTGGGGGGACCAAATAAGAGTCAATTCGTTAAACAGTGAGTTATTGAAAAAGTAGAATTAGTAGAATATATCACACTACTGGTTGGTAACCAGTTCTAGCTGGTCATTTTTTTTTTCTAATTAAAAAATTTTTATGTGGCTGCTTCCCACTAGCTATCTATTTTACGTTTGGTAGTGTATATATGTCCATGCCACTCTCTCACTTTGTCCCAGCTTACCCTTCCTCCTCCTCATATCCTTAAGTCCATTCTGTAGTAGGTCTGTGTCTTTATTCCCGTCTTACCCCTAGGTTCTTCATGACCTTTTTTTTTTCTCTTAGATTCCATATATATGTGTTAGCATACGGTGTGTTTTTCTCTTTCTGACTTACTTCACTCTGTATGACAGACTCTAGGTCCATCCACCTCACTACAAATAACTCAATTTCATTTCTTTTTATGGCTGAGTAATATTCCATTGTATATATGTGCCACATCTTCTTTATCCATTCATCTGTCGATGGACACTTAGGTTGCTTCCATGTCCTGGCTATTGTAAATAGAGCTGCAATGAACATACTGGTACATGACTCTTTTTGAATTATGGTTTTCTCAGGGTATATGCCCAGTAGCGGGATTGCTGGGTCGTATGGTAGTTTGTCTCTATGAATTTGCCTGTTCTGAACATTTCATGTACATGGAATGATACAATATATGGTCTTTTGTGACTGGCTTCTTTCACTTAGTGCATGTATTTCTTTTAAGTTTCATACATGTTGTGGCATGTATCATTCATTTTTATGGCTGAATAATATTCTGTTGTATGGATGCAGACATCTTACTTACCCATTCATCAGTTGATGGACATTTGGGTTTCTGCTTTTTGACTATTATGAATAATACTGCTATGAACATGCATGTACAAGTTTTTGTGTGGACATGTTTTCACTTGCCTTCGATGGGGGTTGCTGACTCATATACTAAGTCTATTAAGTCTGTGTTTTTTTTTTTTATTGAACTGTAGTTGATTTACAATACTGTGTTACTTTCAGGTGTACAGCAAAGTGATTCGGTTTCATACATATATATATATATATATATATGTACACACACATACATATTGTGTATATATATATATTCTTTTTCGGATTCTTTTCCATTGTAAGTTATTACAAAATAGTGAATAGAGTTCCCTGTACTATACAGTAGGTCTTTTGTTGTTTATCCCTTTTATATATAGTAGTGTGTATCTGTTAATCCCAAGCTCCTAGTTTATCCCTTCCCCCCGCTTCCCCTTTGGTAACCATAAGTTTGTGTTCTGTGTCTATGAGTCTGTTTCTGTTTAGTAAATAAGTTAATTTGTATTATCTTTTAGATTTCGCATATTAAAATACATGGACCGCTTCACGAATTTACGTGTTATCCTTTCGCAGGGGCCATGCTAGTTTTCTCTGTGTCGTTGCAGTTGTAGTATATGTGCTGCCGGAACGAGCACTATTAAGTCTGTGTTTTATCTTTTAAGGAACTACCAGACTATTTTCAAAAGTGGCTGGGTTGTTTTACAGTCTAATTATCAGTGTGTGAGTTTCAGATTTCTGCACATTCCGGTTATTATCTGTCTTTTTTACTATAGCCATGCTAGTGGGTATGAAATTGTATCTAATTGTGGTTTTGATTTGGTGGCTAATGATGTTAAGCATCTTTTCATGTGCTTGTTGGCCATTTGGATATCTTCTTTGTGGAAATTTCCATTCATATATTTTGCTCATTTAAAAAATTGTTTTATTATTGAGTTTTAATACTTTTAAAATTTTTAATAAATTTTTTATTTTTGGCTCCTCTGGGTCTTAGTTGCTGTGTGTGGACTTTCTCTAGTTGCAGCGATCGGGGGCTACTCTTCGTTGTGGTGTGTGGGCTTCTCATTGCCGTGGCTTCTCTTGTTGCGGAGCATGGGCCCTAGAGTGCAGGCTCAGTAATTGTGGCACATGGGCTTAGTTGCTCTGCGGCATGTGGGATCTTCCCGGACCAGGAATCGAACCCGTCTCCCCTGCATTAGCAGGCAGATTCCTAACTACTGTGCCACCAGGGAAGTCCCTATAATTAAAAAAAATTCTGGACACAAGTCCCCTATCAGAGAGATGACTTGCAAACATATTCTGTGGGTTATCTTTTCACTTTCTTGATAGAACCTTCAATCTATAGCTAGTCAGTAGTAAGCACAGGTGACAACTTTGACTTGCAGTTGATGTCTGAAGTGGGTGGGTGGGCCAGTCTTCATAGGACTGAACCATTAACATGTGGGATCTGAAACTATCTCTGGATATAGTGTCAGAATTTAGTTGAATTGTAGAACACCAAGTTGGAGTCTGGGAATTGCTTGATGGTGTGTGGGAACCCCCACATGCACTGGAATTGGTGACCATAACCTTTAATGCCTTAATCAGTTTGGAAAGTTTATGGCCATTTTATTCTTCACATATTTCTTCTACTCTGTTCTATCCTATTCTATTCTAATGTCTCTTCTCCTTCTGGATTCCAATTGTATGTGTTAGACATTCTTATATTCTCCCTCAGATCCCCTTTTCTCTATTCTGTCTTTTTATGTATTTCAATTTGTATACTTTCCTTTTTGTTTCAATTTGTATACTTTCTACTAACCTGTATTCAGGTTCACTGATTATTTCTTGGGCTGTATCCAATACCTTGTTAAGTCCATGTAATGAAGTCTTCATTTCTAATTTTGTATTATTCATCTCTAGCACATCCATTTGATTCTTTTTTGTTTCCATATCTCTCCTTAAATTTCCCATTCATTCACATATACTATCCATCTTTTCCATTACATATTTTAGCATCTTTATCATAGCTATTTCAATATTCTTGTTTGATCTTACCAACATCTGGGCCATCTTTAGGTCTGCTTCTATTGACCATTTCCTCTGTTGACCATAGATCACATTTCTTGCTTTTTCATATGACTTGTTATCTTCAGTTGCATGCTAAACATTTTATATTAAAGAACATAGAAAGAAAAACACTGTTCTGTCAGGCTGCTAGAGCAGGGGCTGACTTGGTTCGATCTGAAATTGAGCAGTGTTTGGACTTTGTTATAGCCTTCCTTTCATTCATTTCACCATTGGCTTCACATTACTTGAAGGCAGAATCAGTACTTTCCCTTCAGCATGGATTAAATCATTGGCCATATAACTGAACTCAATTTCTACCTCCCTCACTTCGCTGAGGTCATGCTGGCCCAGAGTTCCAATTGTCTAATCATGTGGTTTGTCTTTTGGGCAACCAGCTCCCATCCTGAAGCTCTCTGGAGGTCCACCATAAGTTACCTCATTAGCAAAACAAAGAGTTCTGTCACTCAGGAAATTCCAAGAATTTTTGAAGCTCTGTGCCAGGAATCAGGGACAAAGACCAGATGTGTTCTGCATTATACTATAGACTTTCCCTCAGCTCTCCTGCCCATCCCTCACCTTCTGAGGGAATCTTGCACTTGGAGGGAGGTCTCAGCCTGATGTACTGCAGCATGGATTTCTCTCTTCTCTGCCCCCATACATTGAAGATTCACAGGGTAAGAGATGGTGAGTGGGTACAGACCAGTCTGTGGCTGTGACTCATCAGGATTCTCATCAGTCATGGCAGCCCAAACACCGCTGTTAAAAGTCTGCTTGGGGTGGACCTTCAAGATGGCAGAGGGGGGCTTCCCTGGTGGTGCAGTGGTTGGAAGTCTGCCTGCTGATGCAGGGGACACGGGTTCGTGCCCCAGTCTGGGAGGATCCCACATGCTGCGGAGCGGCTGGGCCCGTGGGCCATGGCTGCTGGGCCTGCACGTCTGGAGCCTGTGCTCCGCAACAGGAGGGGCCGCAACAGTGAGAGGCCTACGTACTGCAAAAAAAAAAAAAAAAAAAGATGGCAGAGGAGTCAGACGTGGAGATCACATTTCTCCCCACAAATACATCAAAAATACTTCTACATCTGGAACATCTCCTATAGAACACCTACCAAATGCTGGCAGAAGATCAGACTTCCCAAAAGGCAAGAAAGTCCCCACGTACCTGGCCATGTGGCTGACAGTGTCTTGGTGCTCTGGCCTGGTGTCAGGCCTGAGCCTCGGAGGTGGGAGAGCAGAGTTCAGGACAATGGACCATCAAAAGAAAGCTGGAGTAGCAAGTCTCGTATCAGACAAAATAGACTTTAAAGACTATTACAGGAGACAAAGAAGGACACTACATAATGATCAAGGGATCAACCCAAGAAGAAGATATAACAATTGGAAATATTTATGCACCCAACATAGGAGCACCTCAATACATAAGGCAAATGCTAACAGCCATAAAGGGGGAAATCGACAGTAACACAATCATAGCAGGGGACTTTAACACCCCACTTTCACTGATAGATCATCCAAAATGAAAATAAATAAGGAAACACAATCTTTAAATGATACACTAAAAAAGATGGACTTAATTGATATTTATAGGACATTCCATCCAAAAACAGCAGAATACACTTTCTTCTCAAGTGCTCATGGAACATCCTTCAGGATAGATCATATCTTGGGTCACAAATCAAGCCTTGCTAAATTTAAGAAAATTCTAATCGTATCAAGTATCTTTTCTGACCACAATGCTATGAGACTAGATATCAATTGTAGGAAAAAATCTGTAAAAAATACAAACACATGGAGGCTAAACCATACACTACTAAATAACCAAGAGATCACTGAATAAATCAAAGAGGAAATCAAAAGATACCTAGAAACAAATAACAATGAAAACACGACGACCCAAAACCTATGGGATGCAGCAAAAGGAGTTTTAAGAGGGAAGTTTATAGCAATGCAGTCCTTCCTCAAGAAACAAGAAACAGCTCAAATAAACAACCTAACCTTACACCTAAGGCATTAGAGAAAGAAGAACAAAAAACCTCCAAAGTCAGCAGAAGGAAAGAAATCATAAAGGTCAGATCAGAAGTAAATGAAAAAGAAATGAAGGAAACAGTAGCAAAGATCAATAAAACAAAAACGTGGTTCTTTGAGATGATAAACAAAATTCATACCATTAGTCAGTGTCATCAAGAAGAAAAGGGAGAATACTCATATCAATAGAATTAGAAATGAAAAAGGAGAAGTAACAACTGATGCTGTGGAAATACAAAGGATCATGAGAGATTACTACAAGCAACTCTATGCCAATAAAATGGACAACCTGGAAGAAATGGACAAATTCTTAGAAAAGCACAACCTTGTGAGACTGAACCAGGAAGAAATAGAAAATATAAACAGACCAATCACAAGCACTGAAATTGAGACTGTGATTAAAAATCTTGCAACAAACAAAAGTCCAGGACGAGATGGCTTCAAAGGTGAATACTATCAAACATTTAGAGAAGAGCAAACACCTATCCTTCTCAAACTCTTCCAAAATATAGCAGAGGGAGGAACAGTCCCAACCTCATTCTACGAGCCCACCATCACCCTGATACCAAAACCAGACAAGGATGTCACAAAGAAAGAAAACTACAGGCCAATATCACTGATGAACATAGATGCAAAAATCCTCAACAAAATACTAGCAAACTGAATTGAACGGCACATTAAAAGGATTATACACCATGATCAAGTGGGGTTTACCTCAGGAATGCAAGGATTCTTCAATATAGGCAAATGAATCAATGTGATATACCATATTAACAAATCGAAGGAGAAAAAACATATGATCATCTCAATAGATGCAGAAAAAGCTTTCAACAAAATTCAACACCCATTAATGATAAAAACCCTCCAGAAAGTAGGTATAGAGGGAACTTAACTTAATAAAGGCCATATATGACAAACCCACAGCAAACATCATTCTCAGTGGTGAAAAGCTGAAACCATTTCCTCTAACATCAGGAACAACACAAGGTTGTCCACTCTCACCAGTATTATTCAACATAGTTTTGGAAGTTTTAGCCACAGCAGTCAGAAGAAAAAGAAATAAAAGGAATCCAAATCAGAAAAGAAGATGTAGAGCTGTCACTGTTTGCTGATGACATGATAGTATACATAGAGAATCCTAAAGATGCTACCAGAACACTACTAGAGCTAATAATTGAATCTGGTAAAGTAGCAGAATACAAAATTAATGCACAGAAATCTCTTGCATTCTTCTATACCAATGATGAAAAATCTCAGAGAGAAATTAAGGAAACACTCCCATTTACCACTGCAACAAAAAGAGTAAAATACCTAGGAATAAACCTACCTAAGGAGACAAAAGACCTGTATGCAGAAAACGATAAGACACTGATGCAAGAAATTAAAGATGATACAAACAGATGGAGAGATATACCATGTTCTTGGATTGGAAAAATCAGCATTGTGAAAATGACTCTACTACCCAAAGCAATCTACAGATTCAATGCAATCCTTATCAAACTACCACTGGCATTTTTCACAGAACTAGAACAAAAAATCTCCCAATTTGTATGGAAACACGAAAGACCCTGGATAACCAAAGCAATCTTGAGAAAGAAAAACGGAGCTGGAGGAATCAGGCTCCCTGACTTCAGACTATACTACAATGCTATAGTAATCAAGACAGTATGGTACTGGCACAAAAACAGAAATATAGATCAGTGGAACAGGATAGAAAGCCCAGAGGTAAACCCATGCACATATGGTCACCTTATCTTTGATAAAGGAGGCAAGAATATACAATGGAGAAAAGAGAGCCTCTTCAATAAGTGGTGCTGGGAAAACTGGATAGCTACATGTAAAAGAATGAAATTAGAACACTCCCTAACACCATACACAAAAATAAGCTCAAAATGGATTAAAGAGCTAAATGTAAGGCCAGACACTATCAAACTCTTAGAGGAAAACATAGGCAGAACACTCTATGACATAAATCACAGCAAGACCCTTTTTGACCCACCTCCTAGAGAAATGGAAATAAAAACAAACAAATGGGACCTAGTGAAACTTCAAAGCTTTTGCACAACAAAGGAAACCATAAACAAGACGAAGAGACAACCCTCAGAATGGGAGAAAATATTTGCAAATGAAGCAACTGACAAAGGATTAATCTCCAAAATTTACAAGCAGCTCATGCAGCTCAATATCAAAAAAACGAACAACCCAATCCAAAAATGGGCAAAAGACCTAAATAGACATTTCTCCAAAGAAGATATACTGCCAACAAACACATGAAAGAATGCTCAACATCATTAGTCATTAGAGAAATGCAAATCAAAGCTACAATGAGATATCATCTCACACCAGTCAGAATGGCCATCATCAAAAAAATCTAGAAACAATAAATGCTGGAGAGGGTGTGAAGAAAAGGTAACCCTCTTGCACTGTTGGTGGAAGTGTAAATTGATACAGCCACTATGGAGAACAGTATGGAGGTTCGTTAAAAAACTAAAAATAGAGCTACCATTTGACCAAGCGATCCCACTACTGGGCATATACCCTGAGAAAACCATAATTGAAGAAGAGTCATGTACCAAAATGTTCATTGCAGCTCCATTTACAATAGCCAGGACATGGAAGCAACCTAAGTGTCCATCGACAGATGAATGGATAAAGAAGATGTGGCACATATATACAATGGAATATTATGCAGCCATAAAAGGAAACGAAGTTGAGTTATTTGTAGTGAGGTGGATGGACCTAGAGTCTGTCACACAGTGAAGTAAGTCAGAAAGAGAAAAACAAATACCGTATGCTAACACATATATATGGAATCTAAAAATTAAAAAAAAGGTCATGAAGAACCTAGGGGCAAGACCGGAATAAAGACACAGACCAACTAGAGAATGGACTTGAGGA
The DNA here is from genome assembly GCF_008692025.1 of Phocoena sinus. Lineage (NCBI taxonomy): Eukaryota > Metazoa > Chordata > Mammalia > Artiodactyla > Phocoenidae > Phocoena > Phocoena sinus. The sequence continues at coordinate 7,870,493 of NC_045773.1, forward strand.
TACGGGGAGGGGGAAGGGTAAGCTGGGACAAAGAGAGTGGCATGGACATATGTACACTGCCAAACGTAAAATAGATAGCTAGTGGGAAGCAGCCGCATAGCACAGGGAGATCAGCTTGGTGCTTTGTGACCACCTAGAGGGGTGGGGTAGGGAGGGTGGGAGGGAGGGAGATGCAAGAGGGAAGAGATGTGGGGACATATGTATATGTGTAACTGATTCACTTTGTTGTAAAGCAGAAACTAACACACCATTGTAAAGCAATTATACTCCAATAAAGATGTTAAAAAAAAATGAAAGGACATCCCACAGAGTGGGAGAAAAAAGTTACAAATTGTATATTTGATAAGGGACTTGTATCCAGAATATATAATGAATTCTTAAAATCCAATAATAAAAAGACAACCCAATTTTAAAAATTGGCAGAGAGTAAATAGACATTTCTTCAGAGAAGATACGCAAATGGCCAGTGAGCACAGAAAGGATGAAAGGACGCTCAGTAGCAGTAGACATCAGGAAAGTGCAAATGGAAACCACACTGAGATACTACTTCACATCCAGTAGGATGGCTAGAATCCAAAAAGAGCGATGTTACCAGTGTTCTCAAGGATGTGGAGAAACTGGAACCCTCATGCTGTATTAGTGGGGATGTAAAACTCCTCAAAAGGTTCAAGAGAGTTATCATATGCCCCAGCAATTTCACTCCTAGGTGTATGCCTGAGAAAACTGAAAATACATGTCTATACAAAACCTTTGCCAGGCGTACCATAGAGGTATTGTGGGTTCAATTCCAGACCAGCACAATAAAGTGAATATTGCAATAAAGCGAGTCCCGAATTTTTTGGTTTCCTAGTGCATATAAAAGTTATGTTTTAACCTCTTGAACAATGGAGGGGTTAGGGGTGCCGACCCCCTGTGCACTCGAAAATCTGTCGTTCAGGGGTCAGCTCTACATACCTTAATTAAAAATGATTGCTAAGAAATGCTAGCTGTCATCTCAGCCTTTAGTGAGTTACCATTTTTTTGCTGGTGGAGGGTCTTGCCTTGATGTGATGGCTGCTTGACTGTTCAGTGCGGTGGTTGCTCAAGGGTGGGGTGGCTCTGGAAATTTCTTTTTTTTTTTTTTTTTTTTTTGCGGTACGCGGGCCATTCACTGTTCTGGGCTCTCGTGTTGTGGAGCACGGGCTCCGGACACACAGGCTCAGCGGCCATGGCTCACGGGCCCAGCTGCTCCGCGGCATGTGGGATCTTCCCGGACCGGGGCACGAACCCATGTCCCCTGCATTGGCAAGCAGACTCTCAACCACTGCGCCACCAGGGAAGCCCTAGAAATTTCTTAAAATAAGACAACAATGAAGTTTTCCACATTCATGAACTCTTCCTTCCGTGAATGATTTCTCTGTAGCATGCAGTGCTGTTTGGTAGCATTTTACCCACAGCCGAACTTCTTTCAAAATTGGAGCCAGTGCTTTCAGACCCTGCCACTGCTTTATCCACTAAGTTGATGTACTCTAAATCCTTCGTTGTCATTTCAACAGTCTTCACAGCATTTTCACCAGGAATAGACTCCATGTCAAGAAACCACTTTGTTTGCTCATTTGTTAGAAGCAGCTCCTCGTCTGTTCAGGTTTTGTCATGTGACTGCAGCAGTTCAGCCACATCTTCAGGCCCCGCTTCTATTTGTAGTCCTCTTGCGATTTCCATCTGCAGCTCCTTCCTCCAGTGAAGGCTGAAACCCCTTCAAGTCATCCGTGAGGGAATCGGCATCTTCCAAACTCCTGTTAATGTTGGTATTTTGACCTCTTCTCATGAATCAGGAGTGTTCTTAATGGCGTCTAGAATGGCGAATCCTTTCCAGAAGGTTGTCCGTTTACTTTGCCCAGATCCTTCAGAGGAATTAGGTTAGGGAAGCTCTGGGGAGCCAGGCTTTGCTTCGAGGTTCAGTCCCCCTGCCTGGAGCCTCATTTGGATGCCGTGGTGGCCGTCCCCTCTCCAGATGCCCTGGGTAGCTGGTGGGGGGGCCTCCCAATGCCCAGCTGTCTCTAGGCCAGACAGGACCCCTGGGCGCTGCAAAGCCCACCTGGGAGGACAAACCAAAGGTCAGGCTGGAGGAGAAAATGAACAGAGCCCTCACGCTACTCCCATCCCTGGTGGGTGGCTTGGCAGGGAGGGCAGCTCCCCTTCTGTTTGAATTGACCAGGCCACTTAATCATCTTTTCCTTGAGTCTGAACTTCAAGAAGCTTTTCAGGTGCAAGAAAGCTGGTCGAAGCCTGGGGCAGCTCTCTACCTGTGGGTAGGGTAGGTGTCCACCTGCTTCTTCTCTCCATTCTGAAAGTTAGTTAATTTAGATTAGAATTAGGGTTTAGGCTAGGTCTAATTCAGGGTGAAGTTAATTAATTTAGGTGAAACACTCTCCCCCAAAGGCGACCCAGTGTAGGAGCATGTGACCTGGGTTTGGAACTCGCCCCCCGATGGATTTCAGCCACTCCCTCCCACGCCTGCTCGCTGTGCCTGACCAGGGAGGGGTATTTTGCAACCCGAGCTGGCATCAGAAGCCCCTCTTTAAATGCATATCCCTCAGGTAGGGGAAATGCATGAAATCTCTAATCCATCATAGAAATAAGTGAATCTAAGTGTTTCTTCGTAGAATCCCAGATATTTGGGGACAGGATGGGAAAGACAGGGCTCCCTTGATGTCCACTTGTCCCTGGACCTCACAATGTCCCTCCACAAACATTTAATAGACACTGTTGAACATTGCTCTTGTGCCAGGTGCTTTGTATACACAGCCTCTCTTTTTTTTTTTAACCGAGGTACAGTTGACACACAGCCCTGTTTCAGGTGTACAGGATAATGATTTCACTTAACATACAGCACAGTCTTATCCTTACAGCATCCATTCGAGGAAGGTCACCTCGTCATATTGTTACAGTTGAAGAGGCTTCCTTGTTCCCCCTCGTGACCAGGCGGGCACACTGTCAGTCCCAGGATCTGCACGTTTGAGACAGCCGTTGGTTCATCAGCCAACTCATTGATCACGTGTCTTGTGCACGCACAGCATACTAGGCACAGGGGCCCAGTGGTGACCACAACCAGACCTGGCATTACCCAGAAACCCACACAGATGTACACGAAATCACACCCGTGGAAGGTGCTAAGGGGGAGGGGTCTGCAGGACGAGTGGTCCTGATGGAGTCAGGAAGCTGTGGCGGGTTTGCTGGGGTAAGAGGCGTGAGCAGGAGGTGGCTTGGCCACGGTGTGTGGGCAGTGGCTGAGGCTCAGGGGACCGGAAAGAGGGTGGTATGAAACAAGGCTGGTGTAGGCAGCAGGGCCTGGACCGCTCGGGCGCCCTGGGCTGCCTTAAAACCTTTGGTCTCTACCCCTGGGGGCAGGGGGAGGACATTGAACTATTTGCAACAGAGGATGACGTCATCACAAGTGTCATTTTATTTTATTTTATTTATTTATTTGTTTAAACATCTTTATTGGGGTATAATTGCTTTACAATGGTGCGTTAGTTTCTGCTTTATAACAAAGTGAATCAGCTATACATATACATATGTTCCCATATGTCTTCCCTCTTGCGTCTCCCTCCCTCCCACTCTCCCCATCCCACCCCTCCAGGCTGTCACAAAGCACCGAGCTAATATCCCTGTGCCTTGCGGCTGCTTCCCCCTAGCTATCTACCTTACTACGTTTGTTAGTGTGTATATGTCCATGACTCTCTCTCGCCCTGTCAAAACTCACCCTTCCCCCTCCCCATATCCTCAAGTCCGTTCTCCAGTAGGTCTGCGTCTTTATTCCTGTCTTACCCCTAGGTTCTTCATGACATTTTTTTTCCCTTAAATTCCATATATATGTGTTAGCATACGGTATTTGTCTTTTACAAGTGTCATTTTAAAAGGCAACTAGCTGCTGTATGGAGTGCAGGTGGGAGGGGACAAGGGGGTTGCAGTGTCCGGAGCATGTGTGGCTGGCAGCTTGGAGTGGAGCAGTGTTGTGGAGATGGGGGAGGGGGAGACAGCTTCACAAGATACCTAGGGAGTAAGTCAGATAGTCCTTGGGATGGAGAGAACCGTGTGAAGGGTGGTGGGCGGGCGGGTGGGCTTCATGGGCCCACGGCCCCTCCGTTAGCTCAGGCTTCTGTCACTTTCTGAATCAACTTTGAACAAGGGGCTCTGCATTGCCACTTGGCACCTGGCCTTGCAAATTAGGTGCCTAGACCTGCCCTGGGGCTGGAACTGGGGCTCTAAGCCCCCTCCCCTCACCTCCAGGTGGTCCAGAAGCAGCTCTTCTGGCGCAGGTGGTGCAGGCCCTGGACCTGGAGGGCTCACTGCCCCGAGCCATGAAGCTGCGAACAGGCCAGAGCTGCAACCATAGGGGCCTGGCCCTGCAAGGAAGCAGCAGCAGGCGGGGCCAGCCCTGACCCCATTCTGGAGCTCACTTTTATTCTCTAAAAAGCAGGGAGATGGCGAGACACGATTTCTGGAGTCCTTTTTGGCTCAACATTTAATGTCTTTATGATTCTCCTGTGTCTTTGTTCCGATTTCCTGCGGCCTCTCCATATGCTGTGCCGGCCCTCAGGACTGCTGGGATGTGTATGTAGACGCTGCCTTGGAGGGGCTCCGCAGGGCCCTTGCTGGTTCTCTCTGTCACTTCTCTGTCACGCTGTGCCTGACTTCCCACCGTCAGAGAGAAATGTACCGAGATGTAAAAAACAAACAACAACAAGAACAGAAAACCACTTCTGGGAGCAGTGATACTTGTGGCCGCTTTCCGCTGAAATCTCTGTGCTGTGATCTTCACTGGAGAGAGAGGACAGACCCCCGGTGACAGTTTGGCCCAGAGCTGGGCGGTGCAGGTCCCCAGGGTGGGCCAGAAGCACCCAGCTTGCCAGGGACCGTTTTGCTGGCCAGGAGGACATCTGAGCCTCTGTTTCTGCAAGCTGCATGCGTCTCCACTGGCCCTGCGGCCTGCAGAGGTTTCTGTTCTCATTTCTCAGCGGTTTGCTCAGTACTTCGCGTCTTGCTTAGGATGTGTGGTTTCTTTAGGACCAACACCCTTGGCTCCTAATCTGGGACCTTGGGCTATAATGTTGGGGTGTGATGGATGTGGGGGGCACGTGGGGAAAACGCTCACTAACGTGGTTTTCGTGCCCTAGGCCTCTGGTTCACTCAGACCAGGGTACAGTGAAGGGAACCTTGAGCTCTGTGGCTTGGGGTGCAGAGGACAAATTCCAGCTCAGTCCTCTGGGCGTGGCCACTGGTTCCTGACCTGTGGTCCCCAGACTCCTGGGCATCCTTGTAGGCAGCGGCCACATCCTAGCTCCTGTTTCTTGGATGTTCACCGTGCACCAGGCACCATCCCACCTCTTCTTTCACTGAAGCTTCCTGAACGCCTCACTGACGTGGTGGGATTGTATATTTTCCCCAAGTGGCACAGCGGCACTTTTAGTCACACATGCCTCCAGCACCTCACCGCTCCCTGCAAAGGACAAAGTCTGTTCTCCTCCTCCCGAGCCTGGGTGGGGCTCCGTGACTGCTTTGTGGGGCAGAATGTGGCAGAGGGACGCGCTGCGACTTCTGAGACTAAGCTACAAACGGCGGTGTGGCTTCTTCTTGGGTCTCTGTCTGTCTCTCTCTGTGTCTGGCTCACTGTCTCTCTGTGTCTCTGGCTTACTGTCTGTCTCTACTCTTTCTTGTGGTGCTTGCCCTAGGATCTCAGCCACCGTGTGGTGAGGCAGCCTGGGAACCCACGCACAGGCCTTCTGACCCGCAGCTGGGATCCTGGCCGGCATCGGATGCTCTGTGGGCAGACAAGCCTTCACAAGCCACAGGGTGGTGATTCCAGCCCCCGGCCTTTGTGTGGACGTTGAACAGAGCAGAGACGAGCTGTCGCCGCCAAGTCCTGTCCAAGTCACTGTTTCACAAGCAAAGGGCACGTCCACTCTCTAGCACCTTGGTCCGTAGCTCCAGAACACACAGTTTTCAGAAAATGGGTGACAGACCAGGAGGGAGTCAGAGATCTGGTCTGATACCAATTAGCGGGGCAGTCTTAGGCAAATCACTTAATGACATGAGCCTCAGTTTCTCCATCTGTGAAGTGGGCAAGGTATGGGATTTGATAGTTGGAGCAGCGGGACACTCCTAGCAGGGGAAGGGGCTGAGCAAGGGCGTGGAGGTGGAATGCACGGGAGGAGGGGCTGTTGGGAGACCTGCACTGCCCCGGGAGCTATGCCTGGTCCAGGGAGCAGGGCGGTGTCGGTGGAGGGGAGGCCGACAGGATGGACCAGGGGCTCGGAAGGGGCCGCGGGGTGGGATTCGAAGCAGCCTGTTAAGAACTAGGAGTTTGCTGTCTGTGCCGTATTGGAGAGGAGGCTTGGTCAGCGGGGCACGTACTCAGCACCCCGAGCCTGGCGTCCCGGTCTCAGCTCGGCTTCTGATTCGTTGGGTGACATTGAACAATGTCACCTTCCTTGTTCCACACCTCAGACTCATCCTGTGTGAAATGAACGTACACGTGTGTCTGTGTTCCTCATGTCCTAAGGCTGTAGAATTCTTGGGGTCCTGCCCTCGCGTCGGGTATCCTGGGTCAGTTCTGGGAGGCTGCTCATTCAGGAAGAGGTCCTGCACTCGGCTCGCTCCAAATCACAGGCTGCGGGGACCTTGGCTGTCCCGCCCTGGTTTGGTGCATCTGTCTTGTGAGGACATGTTGCTGGAGAGTGGCCTTTCTAGGACGCTGTCGATGAAGTGTCACCAGCACCTTACAGGTGGGGGGAAGCTGCGTGCTTGACATTGCAAGGGGCTCCTCTGCCTTTCCACTGGCTGCACAGCCCCACTCAAGCCAGAGCTGACTGGGGACGCTGGGGAGCTCACCAGCATGTGAGCCGGGGGGCACTTTCCATGTGCAGGAGGGGCAGAGAGTGGAGGCCGGAGGTACTTCCATTGGTCTGTGATGAGGCTTTTGGAAACAGAGTCTCTCTTTTCACATTGCAAAGGTAATCCCTATGTACTATGAGAATCAGAACATACAGGTAGTAAAACTGGTCAAACCACCCCTATGTGTTTGTCATGTACTGCGGGGACAGTTCTCCTCTTCCCTTCCCTCTTCCTGCCCTTCGTCCTCCTTTTCCCCCTCGTCCTCCCCCTCCTCACATGGGTGCGCACGCACACACACACACACACACACACACACACACACACACACGCGCGCGACCATTCCATGTCAGTTAGCACAGATCAATTCTGTCGTTTTTCCCCTCCACGTGGTTTTTCACTGGATGCACATCCAACAGTCTTACTCCACTCATCCCTCGTGACTGTTACCAGCAACGCCTGATTAGAGTCTGTGTACCTATCTCTTGGCATTTTCACAGGATTGTTTCCAGGTTACCTCACTAGAAGTGTTCGCTGCTGTACCCAAAGGTAGCCATGTTTTTAAGGCTTTTGATACATCTTGTCCAGGTTCCTTCCAAGGAGGCGCTTCCAGAACACAGTCGTGGCAGCGATGTTCGAGAGCCTCAGATCCCGTGAGGCACCCTTCTCTCTCACTTTCGCCAGCCTGAGAGGTGAAAAGTGACGTTTCAGTTGTTGAAGCCTCCCTCTCCTGGCCGAGTGCGTTAGCGTCTCCCTCACCGTCCGTACTCGGTCCTTCTGCTAGTGTTTACCGAGTACCTACTGAGTGCCCGAGCCGTCGGTGGCACTGAGCATGCTTCATCACACCGTCTGTTTGTGCTCGCAGCTCCGCTGTGTGTGTTTTGCTCACTAGACCCAGAGGATGATAGACAGGGAGAGCTGTGAGGGATCTCAGAGATTGTCCAGTACCCTCATTTTTAGGGGAAGAACCCAAGGCCAGGGAGTGTGGGGACTTGCCCTTGGCCACACAGGGCTGTGCATTCCTGGTGGAATTGTAACTCGGGATCCCAGTCCTTCTGCTTGTCTTGATTTTCTCATCCAGCTCAGGGTCACTGGTTGGTGGAGTTCACCTCCCGACTCAGTGCTGCCATCCAGGGTCACCCTGCCGGGCACACAGTAGGTGCTTAGCAAACTATTTACTGAATGAATGTTTGTGCACAAGAGAGCACAGAGTACGCTCTGTCATGGTGTGCTCAACATCCCAGGAGGAAAGTCAGACTTCCATAAAGAAATGCCCCCCCCCCTTTTTTTTTTTGAATGGAAAAGGAAAATGAGAGGGCTGTTGGAATTGGTGGAGGCGGGGAGACAGGGCTGCCTGGGGCTTGGGACAGGTTTGCGGTAGGAGCTGTCAGGTCACTGGAATTTCCCTCAGGTTCTCTCCTCCCACCAGAGATGGACTGATCGAAGCGGGGCAGGGGGCGGTAAGGCAGACAGGAGAAGAGCTTTGCTTCCTTCGTGTGCCCTGTGTGAATCTGGACTGACTCTCCAGTGATTCCAGGGGACTGTCTCAAGTCACCTCTCTTACCTCTGTGCGGTTCATACCCAACCCCCTTGCCAGCCCCTTGCCTAATCACCGGTCATATGTCTCCCTCAGGTAAAACACTCAGGCCGCCAGGCACTCTGGTCACCACAGCGACCAGGCTGGGGGGCTAGTGCCTGCCCCTGGCTAGATCTGCCTCAGGCTTTGCACCAGCCACACTGGCCTTCTTTAACCAGCTGTGAGGCCTTGGGCAAGCCCCTCCCCCTCTCTGAACCTCAGTTTCCTCCTCTGTAGAATAGACATCATGAGAATCCCAGTCATTCTGTGTGCTGTGAAGAGAACACCCGGGTTTAAGTGACTCTTGGCTCCTCTAGGCCCTACTTTTCCAAAAGAAGTCACATTCCGAAGCCCCTTATTCTCAATAAACCTTTTCTTCTGCCCAAGAACAGCCTACTTTAAAAAAAAAAAAAAAAAAAGAACACCCTGCTTTCATTCCAAGCTCCGTTCCTTCCGAAGAAGGCCTTTTCTCTCTGGTCATGCCTTAACCTAGGCCACTGGTGTCTGCAAGTGGAGAATGCATGTCTTGACACTAGTTCCTTAATAGGGGTTGAGTTGCCACATCCACAGTCAGTGGACATGTTTGTGGAATTGGAAGCATCACACTTTATCTCTGCCATCACTCCCTCTTGGGAAGAATAGGGAACATGTCTGAATAGCACACTTTGTCACAAAGAGCCCTCTTTCAGCCAGATTTCCCCAGAGAGATTGTTCCGGGAAACAAAGGACTGACTGACCCTAGTGGTTAATTTGCTGAGGGGTGTTCTTGGGTAATCCAGCATTGTTCTCTCAGCACATTGTTATTGACAGGTATGTGCAATAGGAAAGATCATGGTAAATATATAAAGGACTGTGGTGTGTGGGACTTACTCTAGGCACTTAACACAGCACCTGGGAGACTGGACGTGTTCACATTACAGGAGAAGTCTGTAGTCAGGCACCAGCGTTTCTGAAAATGGGGATTTCTCAGTGGGCTGAGGTGGTCAGGGAGGGCTTCTCTGAAGAGGTAAAGATCTCAAATTCTCATCACACCAGTTGGGGTTCAAAGGAGTTGCTTTCCTTGCCTGGCATAGTCTCTCTCTCTCTCTGTCACACACACACACACACACACACACACACACACACACACACACACACAGTGGGTCTTACTGAATTGAAAAGACACAAGAGTTCGATCTGGAAGATGAATAAGATGGAGGTTGATTGGATGAGAAAATATATTTTCATAGGATGGTCCTGGGGTGAGGATTGTCAACGTGAGAAAACAGCTTCAGATGTACAGGATTTAACGGTTTGCAAAGCACTCCTCACGTCAATGAAGTCTTATTTCCTCACAGCCCCATGAGGTCAGCACCCAGGGAAAGTGAGTCTCAGGGGCTCCGTGACTTGGCCACAGAGGTAAGTAGGTGGTAAAACCCAGACTCCCGCATTTACTGCTGCAAGTTCACAGCGCTTTCCAAGATTAAAACATGTTTTCCTCTCTCCACGGAACAGAGGAATGAAACGTATGTTGAGAAGCGGCCTAAAACGATGCGGGCCGGAGGAAGTACGTGAGAGTTGTAAGCTGCCGCCCTGGCCCGGCCTCATGAACCTCCCAGGCCATCCCACATGCCCTGATGTTCCTGCATCTGGACAGCATCGGTAAATGTAAGGACACCAGGGAGCAAGTTTGCTGGCAGCAAGGTTATTGCTAGGATGTGTCCTCTGTCTTCATGTCTGAGTGTGTCTCTGATGCTGTCCTGTGCTAGAAGCCCCAGTGGAGACTGAGAGATCATTGGGGCGGGAGGGGGGGTAAGGAGTGGACTAAATGCGTTTATGGCTCATTTCTACCCGGACTAAAGAGCAGGGCCACCTGGGCTTGGTTGGACCCATCTCTAAATAAATGTACCAGAGCTGGAAAATTCCAAAGACGCTAGAACTCAACATCCAGTTCCTGGAGGTAGGTGTGGGTACTGGACAGGTCATCCTCTGGGTGGGAAGATTCCTTAGGTGGCCTGGTCCACTCAAGAGTGACACTGCCCATGGGGATTTTTATTTCTTCTCTCCTTCCCTCCGTCTCTCCTTCCCTCTGTCCTTTCCTCCTGCCTTGCCTCCCCTCCATCCTTCTAGAGTTCAGTGGTCCAGGAAATCTGCTCACTGAAGGCAGCTCTCTTCCAGGAGAAAGAGGGGCAGGCTGGCCTCTGGATGCCATGTTTTCTACTCTGAATTTACCCGTCAGGAGTGCTTAGGAAAAACCCCTCCTCATCCCACATGGAGCGGGGCAGATGTGTTTTACTCGGTAGAATTAAACTGTCAGATGGCACAGATCATCAAATTCCAGAAAACCAGAGGGATGAGATCTCAGAGATAAGCTATTCTGACCAGCCCCCTCATTTTACAGATGGGGAAACTGAGGCACAGTGAGATGGTCAGGCTCACTTAATCCTCACCTGAGTGGTCTGTAACTTTAACCTGTAATTTATGTGACACTACTATTATTAATACTATTAAAAACAAGACATCCGGACCAAAATGGAGTCACTTATGCTAAGCCTCAAGTCACCAAACTGGGATTTAACTTAAATATAGTTTTGGCTGTCCCAGAGATGGAATTTTAAACCAGTCAAGCAGGAATCACCTGATCAGCTCGAGTTAGGTAATCTGCTTGCTTGACCCCTGCCATCCTCTATAGGCAAAGTAACCTTGCAATAACCAGTCTGCTCTTGGCCTAGCATAACTTCCTTGCTTCCACTCCCTTCTGCCTATAAAAGTCTGTCATTTTGTACAGCTCCTCAGAGCTCCTTTATATGCGCTAGATTGGATGCTGCCTAACTCACGAATCATTGAATAAAGCCAGTAAAATCTTTAACATTTATTCAGTTGAGTTTTGTCTTTAAACAATATTATGACACAACTCTCTAGGGCAAGAAAAAGACAACTTTTGTCTCTCACCGCTTCATGATCGTGCCGAAATTCCCAGGCCTATCCTGGAATGCTCTCTCACCTAGAACCCTGGGCCCAGGATGGCAGCAGTGGTCTCTTCCCAGGATGTCTTGGCAGAGAGCTGTAATTGTGGAAACCCTGTCCTTGGCTAACTGTATTCTAGCCACAAGATTAAAAGAGGGGTAAGAGGAATGTCAGGAGGAGATGTGCATTTAATAATTTTTAAAGAGCCTTGTCCACTTCTGAATCCTCACTTTGTTTTCCTGCCTTAATTCTTGGTCACTGTAAATTACTTCAAAAAATGATTTTAGAATAGAAAAAGAGCTAGGAGTCAGAGAAGACGTCTTTAACATTTCATATTCCTTTGACACTTTTTAGGATTTTAATTTTGAAGCATGGCAAAGAGGCAGAAATGGCTTTGGGCCATAGACGAGCAGAATCACTTTAAAATGAAGATAGTTTTTTTTTGGCTTGAGATCTTCCCCTAAAACTACCTGAAGAATGAACACCTCTCCCAGTGCTGATTGGAACAGAAAGTATTTCTAATTCCCTATGAATGAAAATAGGAACAAAAGTATTCCAAAGCAAGGACATAACTTGAATTCAGAGCTGAATCCATTACATCAAGCTCCGGGGAAGGGGTCGGTGGGGAAGCCCTGAAGCTGACCTGATGATTGGGAAATACCAGTTAAATGCTTTTGTAATTTCATCACTGTCAACAGGAAGACACTGCTATCCAAGCCTCCCATTTGCCTGAGAGTCAGGAGCTTCTAAACCAAGAAAGGAAGAAACCAAGCGGATTATTTACGAGCTCCTTCCCTCTTGCTGCTTGAAGCCGCTGTGCAATTAGCCTGTTTGTTACCGCGCCGGGGCAAGGCTGGGCGAGTTTACACCGCTCGGCGGGGGTCGGCAAGGCCGGCCTCCCGCGCCTCCTAGCGGATCTGTGGGGTGGTGCAGCCCGTGCCACCCGCTGCAGGAAAGCGGGCCACCGGCCGGCAGCGCCGCGCCCTGACTCCGTCTGCGCGCACAGCCTCGGCAGCGCTCTTCGCTCGCCTCCAGTCCCTATCCAGCGACCAGTCAGGCTGCGGGCGAGGGGATTCCAGCCCAGGATCCAGAGTCCGAGCCCTCAGCATCCTATCACACTGGGTACCGGCAGCAGCCACCTCAACCTGGGCCGGGAGCGCAAGCGGCTTTGGAGCTGTCAGCGGCGGTGCAACTTCCCCAGGGAGCCAACTTTAGGTTCGCCTAACGACTCGGTGCAGGTAGCTGGGTCCTGCGCACGGGTGGACGGAATGGCTGGGGCTGGTGGGGCCCCTGGGACGCGGGTGGAGGTGGTGGGGTGCTTTGCGATTCTGGTTCCTGGAGGCGCCGCCTCGCCCGGCTGTCGGGAGGCAAGACACGTGTCGAGTTCCCGAACTTTCCAGGATGCTGGGCTGGGGAGGAAAACCGCGAGAGGTGTCTAGGCCAGAGCGGTACTGGGAACAGCGTTTGGGCGTCCTGGGTAGTATTGAGCCAGGAGTGCCTCCAGAATGGACCACTGGACTGGGTTCCAAAGAAGCAACTGTTGTGGAAGTTCAGGGGTGGCTGGCTAGGCATTTTAGAAATGGGGGGTTGAAGGGGGCTGGTCCTGAGCTGGGTTTCCCAGGCAGGTGGCTATTTGGGGGGGTCTCCGGAGGGAGCAACTGGAGTAGGGTTTACTAGGAGATGTGGCTGTGCTGTGGGTTCTGGGGTGTGGGTAGCTAGTTGGGGGGATCCCTAGGGGAGGTGGCTGGCTTAGAAGTCCCAGTCCCGGAGGAAACTGATTTTAACCCTCCGTCTCCGTCTCCTTCATTGGAAGCGACTTTCTCAAGGAACTGCGGTTCCGGCATTCCCGCTCATTTCGTGTCTCAGAGGGAGGTACCTGAAACGGGGATTTCTAGGGCAGCGGCTGAGCAACCCCAGGGCCGGCGGTTGTGACCCTAGTCCTAGATGATTTGGGGTTCCTGGGAAGGGGACAGCTGAGCCGCACAGGCGTCGGCAAAGAAGCGTGCGTTTTCTCACGGCGCTCGGGGTTTGTTTCAGAGGCCGATCCGTCAGATCGCTCCGCGGAGTCTCAGGGAGTGGAACCCAGGAGCCCCCAGGCACGCCCGGGCTGCGCGTCGGCCCCCGCCCCGCGCGCCACGCCTTAAAGGGCTCGAAGGCCTGGGGCGCACGGCGGCGGCCACCGTCATGGAGGGTGCGCTTGCCGCCAACTGGAGCGCCGAGGCGGTCAACGGGAGCGCGGCGCCCCCGGGGGCCGAGGGCAACCTCACCGCTGGGCCGCCACAGCGCAACGAGGCCCTGGCGCGGGTGGAGGTGGCCGTGCTGTGCCTCATTCTCTTCCTGGCGCTGAGCGGCAACGCGTGCGTGCTGCTGGCGCTGCGCACCACGCGCCGCAAGCACTCGCGCCTCTTCTTCTTCATGAAGCACCTGAGTATAGCCGACCTGGTGGTGGCGGTGTTCCAGGTGCTGCCGCAGCTGCTGTGGGACATCACCTTCCGCTTCTACGGACCCGACCTGCTATGCCGCCTCGTCAAGTACCTGCAGGTGGTGGGCATGTTCGCCTCCACCTACCTCCTGCTGCTCATGTCGCTCGACCGCTGCCTGGCCATCTGCCAGCCGCTGCGCGTGCTGCGCCGCCGCACCGACCGTCTGGCCGTGCTCGCCACATGGCTGGGCTGCCTGGTGGCCAGCGCGCCGCAGGTGCACATCTTCTCGCTGCGCGAGGTGGCCGATGGCGTCTTCGACTGCTGGGCCGTCTTCATCCAGCCCTGGGGGCCCAAGGCCTACATCACGTGGATCACGCTTGCCGTCTACATCGTGCCCGTCATCGTGCTTGCCGCCTGCTACGGCCTCATCACCTTCAAGATCTGGCAGAATTTGCGGCTCAAGACGGCGGCGGCGGCGGCCGAGGCGGCCGCGGGACCCGAGGGCGCGGCGGAGGACTGCGCGGGGCGCGGGGCTTTGGCCCGCGTCAGCAGCGTCAAGCTCATCTCCAAGGCCAAGATCCGCACGGTCAAAATGACCTTCATCATCGTGCTGGCCTTCATCGTGTGCTGGACGCCATTCTTTTTCGTGCAGATGTGGAGCGTCTGGGACGCCGAGGCGCCCAAGGAAGGTAGCGCTGGCGGGAAAGCGGGAGGAGGGCGCGCGGCGGGGCGGGGCCGTGGTCCTGCTGCATCTGAACGTCCAGGGGCCGTTCTGTTCTGGGGGCCTCATGGGGGGATTTGAGTCATGGCCCCGTCGTCCGCTGGCCTAGTGATTTGGGGCGTAACTTCCCTGAGCCTTGACTTCCCTTTCTGTAAAATAGCAAAAATGAAAAAAGTACTAGCTCTCCCCAGCAGCAGGGGAATGAAATGAGGAAATGCACGGAAAATCCCTAGCACAGTCTTTGGGCTACATATTTGGTTCACTGTTATGGACCAGGAAACTGAGGTTCCAGTGACTGGCCTTTTCCACCTGCTTAGCGAAGCGGGGGAGCCGAGTTTCCAACCCAGGCCCAAGCTCAAGCTCCTGCCACGTAAAGTTCACTTTACGTTGAGCTTCCACTTTAAGTTCAAGTCAACCTGAGCCCGAGGTCTGGTTTGGATCAGAGCAGCGGGAGGTGGGCGATTGGATTCCTCCCCAGCAAGTGCTGAGAAGCTGCGGGGCGGGGCGCTGCCAGGGTGCGGAGACTAGTCCTGAGCCCGTCGCCCAGTGGAGACGGCGAGCTGTGCCGCGCGGAGGTGAGTACCGCGGGGACGGCGGGCAGGCGCGGGGCTGGCGGTGCTCAGGAACAGAGATGGCGCTTCTCCTGGGGTGGGGGGCGGGGGCGGGGACGGGCAGGGAAGGGAAAGGGGACGCAGACTTTCCCATTTGACTGGGGAGGCTGGGGGATTTCGGGAGGCGGTGAACGCCCTCTCCAGATTGAAGGACTGGGAGGTCAGGGCTGAGGGTGGCCGGGAGACCGGGAGGAGAAGGTAGAATGGAAGGCTTTGTGGGGAGGGATCTTGGGGGAGCAGAGCGCCTCGGGTCCGACTTGTAGCCGTCGCTTGGCGGCTGGGACCCCCAGGCAGCTCCCGCCTTCAGCCTTCACCACGGACAATTCAGGTAGCTCATTAGCAAAGAATAGGAGGGATGATCAGTGGTGGTGAATGACTTAACCTTTTGGTTTGAGGGTAAGCACGTAACACTGCGCTGGGATGCCCGCGGCTCAAATGCTTGTAAGGAAAGACCCGAGGGGTTTGCTTTCACCCCTTCTGCCCTTGAGATAGCGCAAATGTCCCGTTTCTGGATAGAATCACTATTGCTAGCAGTAGTCTCCAACACAGCCATTCCGTGGAAGCTGAAATCTTCCTTCATGCAGTTGGATAACTTTGCTTTGCTCTCTTCCTCAAACCACAGACTCCTTGCTTGCCCCAGCCGTCCCAGTTAGCCCAGTGTTGGCCGTAGTGGCCAGAGCAGTTATCACTCAGCATTTATTGAGCGCCTGGGGTGTGCCCGGCTGGGTGGTTTGCAGGTGAGGATTGCTGTGAAGAGTCAGCACAGCCAGCCTGGCTTCGTGGTGCTGCCCCTGGGAGCACCTTGCAGAAGGGGTTCGGCGGTCCAAAGAGGGGAAGGCACTGGCTCCAGATCACACAGCAAACGGGAGGGGACTAGAACTGGGGTTCCCTGCCCCCACCTCATCCCTGCAGCACCAGGCTTCTTCTGAAGGGCACGTGACTGGGGAGTTGGGTTGGGCAGAAGCCAGTAGTGGGTGTTTCCAGACAAGGCATCAGGCCACGCCTGTTTCTTGGGTGGGATCTGAAGAGCTGCTTGAC
Source organism: Phocoena sinus (assembly GCF_008692025.1). Classification (NCBI taxonomy): domain Eukaryota; kingdom Metazoa; phylum Chordata; class Mammalia; order Artiodactyla; family Phocoenidae; genus Phocoena; species Phocoena sinus. The sequence continues at coordinate 7,886,681 of NC_045773.1, forward strand.
CCAGGTCTTGAGGAGCTCAGACAGCAGCCCTTAAGGAAGTGAGACCCTTAGAGCAGCTGTTGGGGAGACTTGGCATCTAGGCCTCCCTCCAACCTTGACTCACTGAAGGGTCTTCTTCTCTCTCCTTGCGTTCATCCATTCTGCAGATAGTCTGCTTCTCTCTCTTTGCCATCCCCTCGCCTCTCCTGTTCATTTTCTCCCTGGTGACTTTTCTCCTCCCTCCCCGCTCCCTTCCGCCATGACTACACCTGTGCTTCTCCTCACTTTCCTCCCTAGAGAATGAGTACATGGTCAACGCAGGTCATGGTCACTCAGGAAAGTTTAGATCTTTTCTACACTTGAAAAGCTTATCGAACAATTCACTTTCCTGTCTTAAAAACGAGGTACAGGAAGAGAGCGAGAGGGAGTTCCCAGCTAAAGTGGGGCCAGAGGCATTTTGGGTACATGTGGCCACCTGAGGATTTCAGGGGGGGTGGTTGGGGTGGGAGGGGAGACGTGCAGCGGAGACGGGCTTCTCCTCGGGCTCCAGGAGCCTCAGGTCCTGTTTCTCTTCGTTCCTTTCCTGGTTCAGGGGAAAGGGTGGTGGCACGTGAAACACCCAGGTCTTCCGGGTCCCCCTTGGCATTCTGCCTTGGCTGCTCTGAGGAGAGCACAAACGCAGACAACAGGAGAGTCCTGATGCCGCTGCTGCCAGCACTCCCTCCCTGAGTGCTGTCAGGAGCGGGCTCCCGGCTCACCGACCACAGAGGACTTGGGCACCTGCCGCTGGCCTGGTCAAGTCGCGCCTCGGCCTCAGGGCTGCAGGGTCCGGGGATGTGGGCTGAGCCAGAAGCACGCCTTGTGCCCACTTGGCCTTAACCTGGATAATTACGAGTAGCAGGCTGGGATCAGAACAATTGCGTTTACAGTCACTTCGGAGACGTGACTCAGTCTCGAGGCTCTGGGCAAGTAGTAAGGAAGGAACAAGACAGGGACATTCGAGCTACTTGAGCTTTTGATCAGCAAAGTGGAATTGATGCACAGCCCTCACTTCCCTGTCCAGGAGGAAGGGAATTTACCAGAACACAAACTCTCTAGATCAGGGCCCCTGGCTCTGCTCATCTCCTGGCGAGTGGAAATCCAGGGAGCCCTTGTGAACAGCGAGACATTCTTCCCAGCAGCCCGGGGGCAGGCAGCCTCAGGGACGCAGGAGTGGGGCCTCGTTCCTGCTGTCAGCTTCATCACGAAAGCCTCTGGGCCAGCGAGCAGCTCCTTAACCCCTGACCATGGGTCGGGGCCAACAGGGCGGCTGGAGAAGTCACACGTGTCTTGGCAGCTGGCCTCGTGGCCATCACAGGACTCCAGGTCCCTCCTTCCTTAGGGTTCCCTCCCCTGCAATTCCCTCGAAATCCAGCGCGCTTTTCCCATCTCTCCCCTTGAGCACCTTCAGTCACGCCAAGTTCTGACTTTGTGGGTTTAGAGCTCACCTTGTTCCAAAAATAATTTGAGGGGGGCCTAAAGATTCGGGTGCCACAGCAAGATAAAATGGACGTGAGGAAGCTGGGAAGAACGGGGGAAAAGGTTAGAGAAATGGTAATACAATAATAGCAATTATGAAGTCTCCGTCCGGGGCAGGGGGTGAGCTGCACGTGGGGCTTCCTTTCGTAAGAGCCAACGCAAAGAGGAGAACTCTCAATTTCAGTATTTGCATTGTTCAGAGAGAAAAGCAGGGAGAGGAGAAAAAAGCAAGGGGAGGGTTGTGGTAATGTAATGAGCCCCCCTCGCCACACCCCGTTTCAGAGAAGCCACATGCTGGTAGGGCCCTGCTTTGGTGTGACTGGTAACGCTGCAGAAGGAGGGCTGGGACCAGACACCCCTGGCAGGTTTGGACAAGCCCCAGGTGGAACTTTCAGGATCGAATTGCACAGCCAAAGATTTGGCACTGGCCTTTTCCCTTGAACTCGGTGGAACTTGCTTTGCTGCTGGTCCCAAGGAGTCTGACCCCGGAGTGGTTCTCAGGGAGGAGATGAAGATGGATGATGGATCCATTTGGTGGAGACCGCGGGTGGGCGCTGTAGGTTCCCAGGTCCCCGTGCAGGGAAAGAGCAGGTGTTGGAGCCACGTGACTGGCCTGTGTTTGGAGCCCGCCCTCCCACTTTCTCCTGTGTGTCCTCGAGCAGGTGGTCTTCCTTCTCTGAGCTTCAGCTTCTTCCTCCTCTCTTACAATGAGGATAGCAAGTCTATTCGTGGGGCTGATACGAGGGTGACATGGTGTGACCCGTGGCACCTGGGGGGGCCACGTGGTCAATGTCACTCTTCTCTCCTCCTCCCATTCTAGTTGTTAAATGTTTTGTTTGCCTTCGTGGGATTGACTTTGAGAATCTCGGCAGGGATTTGAGCTGGAGGAACTAGACGTTTTTCTCTTGAGAGCCTGGGTGGAGGGGCCTGGGGTGGTAGCAGAGTCTGCTGGACGGTAGGCGGTGTGTCCGGGGAGGTTTAGTATGTGGAGAAGCTCGTGAAAGCCAGAGAGCTGGACTGTGAGCCTTGTCACAGCGGGGGCACCACCTGTCCTGTTCACTGGTGTGTGCCCAGTGCCCAGCACAAGGCGGGCCACCTGTCCGAGCTCAAGCGGTGCTTGTTGAACAGATGTGTAGGGTATGGGAAGAGGAAGGTGCGCGTTACGGGGCTGGGGTGGGTGTACAGAGCTGGACTCAAGAGAAAAGAAAGCTCTCTAGGCAGCGCTCTGGCCGTAGGGTTGGCTACTTGGTGAAGAAGTGAGCGCCCCAGCACTGGGAGCAATCAAGCTTCTGCCCGGGAAGGTACCAGGAGGAAGGTTGAAATGCACAGGAGGCCTAGTTTTAAGTGTTTCCCCCGTCTGTGAAACGAGCTTGCCAGCACCTCCCGGTTTTTGTGGAACTGTGGCCCCTCCGGTGTGGCTGCCCGCCCACCCTGCCTTTCCAAGGACACTGTGCCCGAGGTGTGGGTGGACCACATACCTTGGAGCGGCCTGCTGGTCAGGCGACCCGACGATAGGGCGGAGAGCAGAGCCCAAGTCCACTGTGTGGGCTGCTTTGTGCATAACTCCAGGGGGTTCCATTTAAGGAACCTGAGAATGAGAGTAGTCTGTGAGAATGGTATTCCTAGGAGCTGTGCAGTGCGCAACCTGAACAACTGGGCAAGGCAGCTTCGTCCAGTTCTGACTCTCGTGAAACTTTCCCTGTTGCCCCCACCTGAGGGTCTCCTTCCTCCTCCAGTGCGTACATTCTATAAGCAGTGATTCAGCGCCTCCCAAGGGTCCTGTCCACACAACCTCTGCCTCAATTTGTCCTCCTATGAGGAGGGTTGGCAAGGACCCCTCCCCAGTCCCTCCCCTGCCCTCCTGTGGCCAGCAGCTGGCACACGCATAGACGTGGGACAGTGAGGCCAAGGTTGGTCTCTGGGAGGGACGCCCCCAGCTTCTGCCGGGATGGTTCTGTCCCCGGGTGTGGCCAGGTGGAGCAGCAGCCGTCCCCCTGGGTGGCTGACTGGAACTGTCTGGGGCTGTTTGCTGGGGTTAAGAATAGGGTTTAGGTTGTGGGCCGGGTGGAGTGTGCTGGTGGCACAGGGCCTGGCATGTAGTAAGTGCTCAATCAATGCTTTAAAAACAGAGAGATTTCAAGATGTTTCAGCGTCCTGGGGTCAGTGCGTGCAGCTGAGGGGATGCAGGTTGTCGTGAGCTCAGGAGCACAGTTTCACTGAGGGGCTGCAGTCTTTGTTGAGTGATGGCAAGCCCGGGGATGCTGGGAACAAGGGCATTGTTAAGAGGTCAAGAGAAGTTAAGGCCTTGCCTGGAGGAGACAGTAGGAGGCAAGGTGGGGAGGTTCTAGCTCTGGGTTTGGAAACCCAAGGGGACCCTCGCATGAGGGACGGGCGGGAAGGAGGTGTGACCAGGCGGTCTTTCGTGTCCCAGCCCGATTCCTGGTTCCGGTGATCCTGATTCCTGGCCACTGAGGGGCACCCTCTGCCAGCACCTTCCTCCTTACTCTACTGGGAGCTGGCACCTCCCACCCTTTGCCAGATGCTGCAGTACCACGGGCCTCTGCCCTCCACGGCCCATGCCTCACACTCTAATGGTCACTCCTACTCATTTCTCTTTCTTTCTCTTTCTCTCTGCCTGACCTTGGTATCTGACTGTGAACTTAATTTCCCAGAGGGAATTGCATTTGAGTCCAGTCATCTTGTTAGGGGCCCATCTCCCATTGTCAGGCAGGGAAATTGTCTTTTTGCTTTTCCAACACACTAGTGTCGGTGGCTGATTTATCAGGACTTCCTGTCTGCTAATTTCATGCTCACTCACTTCAACTTAGTTCCTTATTGAACATTTCCCATTTTCCAGTTTCTGCTAGCAGCCAAGGACAGAGCCACAAATGAGACACAGTCCCCAACCACAGATTATTAACATGAATAATGACAGTATGAAGGGATGATGCTGTGAGAGAGGTATTCGTTTATCAAGTACTGTGAGAGCCCCCAGGAGGCATTTATTGATTCAGTCTCCCTAGGAAAAAATCAGGAAGATTTCAGAGAGGAAGCAACATTTGCAAAAGGTTTTGAAGGGTGAGTAGGAGCTGGCTGTGCAGAGAAGCAGATGCACATTCCCTGATGAGATCATTGAACAGTTACTTTATTTTCTTTCCCTGTATTGGAGGAATACTTGTCATGCTTCAGTGTGCACACAGATCACGTGGGGGAGCTTGTTAAAGCGCAGATTCTGATTCAGTAGGTCTGGGTGAGGCCCATGAGTCTGTATTTTTAACAATTTCCCAGGTGATGCCTGTGCAGGGCCCCTGCAGCTGGCCTGTTGACTGCACATTGAGTAATGAGGCTTTAATGTATCATCTCTGTGACCAAAACATGTGGCTTGCCTTTACACGTGTGGCCCAAGGTGGCGGCAGGGCCCTGTCATTCTCTGAAGGGTAGAGAAGGGCTGGTTGTTCACAGGAAGCCCCAGCTCTTCTGCTTCTAGGATGTGGTTATTCCTCAGGTCTTGCCCGGTGGGCCCCACATCTCCCCAGAGCAGTGACATCACAGAAGACCATTTAAAGCTCTGTAGCCCACGAATTTAGCTCTGCTTCCTGACCTTACACATGGTGAGATCACACATCTGTGACTTTTACAATTCCAGTGTGGTAGAATGGTGGTCTCTTCAAAGAAGGTGCCATGGAATACATGTTAGTATTCAATCCTTATGTAAGTGCACATTTAAAAAACATTTTTAAAAAAGCCCTCTGTACACCACAACTCCCAAATTCTCATGTAGCTCCTAAAGGAATAAGGGATTTAGATTCCTTGTGAGGGAGACCTGCTTCAGGATCTGGGCGGCGGGGAGGAGACCTTGAACCAAGTGATTGGTTTGTGGCGTGAGAGCCTCTTAGGAAGGTGGATGAGCTTGACCGGATTCAGATGAGAGGTGTCAGCTGAGCCACCGGTCTTTGAATTGTATGTGACACGTGTTCGTTGCCTCAGGAACGGCGCAGCCGGAGAGGCCGTGTGGCCAGGTGCCCCATCAGCTGTTCTGGGCTAATTCGAGCCCAGGGTGACGCGATGGTGACGGGCGGGGGCAGTGCCGGGAAATCCGAACAGGGGACTTCTTAGGGCTTGAGTAAAGCCGGGCTGGTGGGTGGGTGACTGCTGGGGGGCACCCTGTCCTCGCATGGCCCTCGGCTGTCCACCTCCCCCGTGAGTGAGGGCGCCAGGTGGAAGTTCAGTATGGTGTCTTTGTCCCAGGGGTAAAATGCCCAGCAGGGGACGTTTGCCGTTGGCGTGTGGCCATTCCCGCTCAGTCCTCTGCTTGGCACGTAGGAGCCCCCACTTGAAGATCACCCCTAGTCCCCAGCCGTGGGCCCCCCGCCCCTCCCCGAGTTCTGCAGCTCCCTGTTGACTGGAGGGCCTGTCTGTGCTTCTCTCTTTCCCACCTGAGTTTGTAAATCCCCTGAGGTCATGTCCCCAGGGCCAACTCGGTGGCTGGCACTGAGTGGAACGCCGATCTCCTCATTTCCACCCCCCCCACCCCCTGCCCCATGCCCTAAGCTCAGGCCAGGCAGGTGTGAGGGCCGATCCCTGGCCCGGCGCCTCCCACTCGACCTTCCTTCTCTGCCAGGACCAGAGAGAGCTTTTAGCAGGCCCTCAGGGCTCAGTCCTGGGGGACAAGTGTTCCTTTTACCGAATGGAGTGGAAGAGACGGGTGAGAACCAGCTCTCCCGGTGGAGACCCTGAAATCCCGCTCTTGCACATGGTTGCAGCCCCCGTCCCTTTTGGGTTTTTCCAAAACGGACTATCTAGAGTTCCTTTGGGGTCATGTAATCCAATCTCAGGGCTCCGGGTTTTCATTTTGTTTTGTTTCATTTTTTTTAATTTTGAAGTCGGGGAGAAGAGGGTAAAGGACAGTTTCTTGAATCAACGTTAGATTAGGAGTCCCCAACCTTGGGCGATAAAAAGTTATACACAGTTGATCATATTTCGTATCTGTAAGTAATAATACGATAACTTGAACAAACACTTTGCCGTTTACAAAGCCCTTTCACACTTTTTTTTTTTTCAATTTTCTCCACATCCTTGAGGGCGTCACCTCCATTTCACAGATGAGGATATTAAAACTCAGACAGTAGAGGTGGCTCAGAGAAATGAGTGGGTGGGAGGGGGGTTCACACCCCACGGGTTTGCATCTGGATCCTCTGTGAGGGGCTCCCCAGTGGCCAGACCCCCCCAGGAGGTGCTGGCTGCTGACCACACCTCTCTTGGATGAGTCTGTCGATTCTGGTTTCCAGGGCCGCCTTTTATCCACACTGACGTCACCGTCGCTCTGCTTTATGGAAAATGTGGCTGGGGCCATTGTCGCCAGGAGCTTGGTAGCTCTTCAGAGCAGCTGGCACACAGGCACGGGGCGGACCTTGGTGCCCTGGTGTGCAGCAGGCACTGGACGTGGGCTGCCCGGGACAGGGTGTTACCTTCTGGCCCCAGGTGCAAGGTGGCCGAGCCAGGGTTTGTGGGAGGTCTGGGTACTTAAAAGTAAAGGCATCACCCACTTCTGCTTCTGGTGGTGTGAGGAGAAGTGAGCTCAGCTTACCCTGTGCGTCTGCCCCTCCCCTTTTTGAACCCTTTCCTTCTGCTTTTTAACATCTTCTCCTACAGGCATTTAGATCAAGGATTGGCTAACTTTTTCTGTAAAAGGCCAAACAGTAAATATTTGAGGCTAGCAGGATATAAGGTTTCTGTAACAACTACTCAGCTTTGCCCTTGTAGTGCGAAAGCTGGCACTGACAATACATGAATGAATGGATGTGGCTGTGTTTCAGTAAAGCTTCATTTACAAAAACAAGCAGCAGGTGGGGTTTGGCCCGTGGGCTGTTTGCTGGCCCCTCGTCCAGACCAGGAGACATTTCTGCCAGGAAGGGTGGTGATCTGATAGGAGGCAATGGGTTTCCCCTCCCGGATTTTAAAAGACCATTACGGGACTTCCCTGGTGGCACAGCGGTTAAGAATCCGCCTGCCAATGCAGGGGACACAGGCTCAATCCCTGGTCTGGGAAGATCCCACATGCCACGAAACAACTAAGCCCATGCGCCACAAGTACTGAGCCTACGCTCGAGAGCCCGCAACCCACAGCTACTGAAGCCCGCGCGCCTACAGCCCGTACTCCGCAATGAGAAGCCACCGCAATGAGAAGCCCCATGCACTGCAACGAAGAGTAGCCCCCGCTCGCCATGACTAGAGAAAGCCCGCACGCAGCAACAAAGGCCCAACGCAGCCAAAAATAAATGAATAAAATAAAGTTATTTAAAAAAATAATAATAATATAAAAGACCATTACTGGGGAGTGGGCAGTGCTTAGCCTCCGAGGGCGCCTACATCTGTTTTAGGAAAAGAAAGTTGCTCTCTGACTCTGTCCTTGAAATCATATGATGAGGGCAATTGCCCAGTCAGCCCATGTCTCTGCTTTGGGAGTGAGGGGATTTGCTCACTGGAACCAAGCTGACTAGTATGAATGCTGACCTAGCTTTAAAAGACATCCAACTTCATTACTTTCAGGTGGGAACACAGGGTGACTTGTGTGTCCCTGGGGAAGGCAGTCTCCTTCTCCGAGCTTCACTTTCCTCATGTATAAAATGGAGCTGAGACCACTTTGAAAACTGTTCCGTTCTGTGCAAGCTTGAGCCGTGATTCCCATGGTTGACATTGCTGCATTGTCATATGCCCCCTTGGAAGCAGCATCATGAAATGCCAAGGACGACGCTTTCCATCCTTTGTTCTGTTCCTCTCCTTCTTCAATTCCAGGAAGCCTTTCTAGCCACTGCAAAGGGCGATGTTATAGCCTAAAGAAGATAAAGTAAGTGCAGAAAGTAGATGAGGTGCAGTTAGTCCTTGTGCTCAGAAACCGTCAATGGCTCCCCAGTGCCTGTAGATTTAAGTTCATGCTCAGCCTGGATTCAAGGTCCTCCTCCTCAGCCTTGCTCTTTCCAGTTTCCTCTCCTGTGAACCCACCCCCGCTCCCAACTCTGGCAGCCCCTGAATGCTGTTGGGCAGTCTCACCTTTGTACCTTTATTTCTGCAGCATCCTTCCTTTGAAATGTCCACCATAGCCTGTGTTTTATTCCCAAATAGCTTGAAATTCCACTGCTGGGAACCCACGTCTTTGGTTGGTTAGGATATTGCCACATTTTAAAAAAGTCCAAATGTGCCCTTAGCATTTGGCAACTTGATACGAGCAGGTTCAGCTTAGAGGGTCATCCTTCCCCGAGAGCCAGGCCAGGCCGGTCATTCGTGTCTGTGGCCACCAGGTGGGGATAGAGGTGCTGGCCGTGGTCCTAACTCCTCCCATCCAGGCTGGCCGCTTGGAGGTGGAAAAACTCGGGTGGGGCTGCTCAGGAATTCATTAACTGTTTACATTTTTGTGGTTACTATTTCTGTAGGTTGTTTATAAAAAATAGGATAAATAAGTTAAAAGATCCAAATGTCAAGAGTGAGACGAGTAACTTTCATGAATAGCTAAGATAATGCCTTGTAACTCTGTTCAGCGAGGTAAGACATGCTGCCTTTCTGTTCAAGTGAGAACTGCATCCCCGACACGTCCTTCTACCCATTTCACAGCTCTGTACGCCTGTGTTCTTCCCTTGTGTCTGGCACTTTACTTCTCAATGCCTTTAAAAAAAATTTTTTTTTAATCTTTTTACCGCGCCGTGAGGCATGTGGGATCTTATCCCCCGACCGGGGCTCGAATCCGCGCCCCCTGCGCTGGAAGCACGGAGTCTTAACCACTGGACCACAAGGGAAGTCCCTCGATGCCTTTTTAAAATTTGACTTTTATGTGTTTATTTTGTCTCTTTCATTTTATATGTTTAATTATAATTTTGAGATATTTTTAGACTTTGTGATATTTCACCAGGTTTCTAAACTTAAATTTATCCTTTTTTACACATGGAAATCAAATATTTTTTTCCATTCTCTTTCATAGAATTCAACAGTACTGGCTTCCCCCCACCCCACCCTTCACTTATCTTTACTATTTTAGTCTAAGGATTAGATTTACTTTCTAACCCTTTGCTTTCTAAACATTTTCGTTTGCAGGACTTGTGGACTTTGCATGTTGTAGCTTTCTTTTGTTCCAGCAGGTGCACCAGGTAATTAGAGCAGATGATGTTCTCAAACTTGGGTGTGTGTCAGAATCCCCTGGAGGACTGTTTATAGCAGATCATTGAGCCTCACCCCCAGGAGTCTGATCCACTAGATCTAGGGTGGGGCCTGAGAATTTACACTTCTGTCAAGTTCCCAGGTGAGCTGGGGACCCCACTTTGAGAACCACTGAATTCCTCTTAAACAATCACCCTCCCCCTTTGGTGCTTGGAGACGTGGCTGACAGACATCTCTGTGCTCTGTCTGCATCCACAGTGGCGTCTAGATCTTGCAACTCCAGCTGGCCTGTGAGAAATTCTTTCCTGGATTGAGCTCTTGAATTCTGGAGTTCTTCCTTGGAAACTTGTTGCAGAAAATATCGGACTAGTGGATTTCCAAGCCTTCTTGCAGTTACCGTTACTCGTAAGGGTGTGGCCGTGAACAGCATTCTTGGGAACACCATTTTCCGTGTGGGTTTCTGGGGGGGGTGCCTGTGTCCTCCTCTGCCGCTGGGAGTGTGTACATTTGTCAGATTAAGACCGTTGAAGGAAACCCAGGCTCCCCACCCCACCCCCTACTTGGAGGTACTTAGGATTAGGAATTTTTCTTCCTCCCTGAAGCTTAAATTTGTGACAAGCAATGTCTTGAAGTTGATTTCTGATCATTAATTTTACCTGAAATTCAGTAAATCCTCAGTGCAATAGCTTCTGCACAGTGCCTCCCATAACTTTAGTGTCCCCTTCTCCTGCACAAGTCTTATTTGTCGGCTGAAGCAGTGCTCTTAGGCGTATCTTCACAGAAACGCTTTCAGTGTTCTCAGCTGTGAGGGCAGCACACGCCTTCTTGTCACTGCGCCTTTGCCCGTGCCGTTCCTTCTGCCCGAAGTGCCCTTCCTCCCTTCTCTGCTTGGGAACCTCCTAAGCATCCTTCAGGTAGCAGGTGCTCTTTCACCCTCGCAGTGTTCCCGGGAGATCTGGGGACTCTTGTTATCCCCATTTAAAGGTTAGGCAACAGCAGTTTCTTGGGGAGTTAAAGTATTTGTTGCTGGCGGGGCTAGAATACAAACTAGGTCCAGCAGCCTCTGCCTCTGAGCTCTTGGATACTCTGAGTGGGAGGCAGTCGATACTCGCGGGGTGAGTGATGAATGGACGGGCAGGCGGCCGTGCCGATGGAAGCCCGTGGTGGGTAACCTTTGCTTGGGAGAAAGGACAGGGAATGTTCCAGGGCTGGGCTAAGCTGGGGGAGGCGTGGGGGGTAGGCTGAGTGCACGCCCAGAGCGTGGATGTGGAAGGCAGGCAGACTTGGTCTCTTTAGTTCTCCGTCTTGTGACTGGCCTGTGGCCTCTGTTCTCAGGAGGTGATGCTTCCTGCCCCAGCAGTGATGCCCTGTTCTCCTTTCTCCCCACCCTCCCCACCCTGCAGCCTCGGCTTTCATCGTTGCCATGCTGCTGGCCAGCCTCAACAGCTGCTGCAACCCCTGGATCTACATGCTCTTCACGGGCCACCTCTTCCACGAACTCGTGCAGCGCTTCCTCTGCTGCTCGTCCAGCTGCCTGAAGGGCCGCCGGCCCAGGGCGACAAGCGTCAGCAAAAAGAGCAACTCGTCAACCTTTGTCCTGAGCCCGGACAGCTCCAGCCAGAGGGGCTGCTCGCAGCCATCCACGGTGTGACCGGCAGGGCCAGGACCACCCCTCTTGGCTTGCGTTGTACAACAGGGACAGTCTGGCCATTGGTGGTCGTGTACGTGTGGGTATAAGGTACCTTTCAGTTTGTGCCCCTCCGCACCTTGTGGGGGCTCGAGCGGGGTGGGGAAGTGGTCTCCATGGGGGAAGGTGATAGGGTGACTCAGCCATCAGCCGAGCCCCGGATCTACCCTGGGCTCCCACGGGTACTCCTGCTGCCCTGACCCCACTGTTGCATCTGGCTGCTGGATGAGTTGTGGTTTTGTTTTGTTTTGTTTCCCCTGGACCTGTAATTTCACTCCAGTATCTTTTTACTCCTTTATCCTGGGGTCTTGTGAAAGGTAGTAAGTATAGGATTGTTGACCAGATGTGTGCGGAAGCCTAGTGTTCTGAGCTTGGGATGAGAAATGGGACCTCGATGGTAATGGTGCTGATACCCTCCTGGCCTCAGAGTGCTTCTGCCTTTGAGTGGACTGGTGCTAGCGTCCTTGAGCACCAGCTTGTCAGATGGTGGCCCTAGAGCAGGAGATTCTCCTAGGAGACTGTCTGGCACAGGCAGCCAATTAAAACTTGGGTTAAAAATGTTTAAGAAGCTAATACTTTAGAAGCAGTTGGGAAAGAAAAGGAAATAAAAGACATCCAGATTGGAAAAGAAGTAAAACTCCTTACAGATGATGTGATTTTGTATATAGAAAATTCTAAGGAATTCATGCAGACACATGCACACACAAACGCATTGGAACTAATACATGAATTCAAGGTTGTGGAATACAAGGTCAATACAAAAATCAAGTGTATTTCTTTACACTGGCGATGAACAGTATGAAAATGAAATTAAGAAATAATTTCATTTATAATAGTATCAGAAAGAAAAGGAATAAATTTAATGAGAGAAGTGCAGGACTTACGTCCTGAAAACTACAAAATATTGTTGAAAGAAACAGAAGACTTAAATAAGTGGAAAGACATCCTGTGTTCATGGCTCAGAGACTTAAATATTGTTAAGATAACAGTACTCTCCAAGTTGATCTTACAGATTCAGTGTAATCCCTATCAAAATCCTCGCTGGCTTCTTTGCACAAATTGCTAAGATGATCCTAAAATTCACATGGAAATTGCACAAATAATAGAATAGCCAAATAAACCTTGAAAAACAGGGACAGAGTTGATGGATTCACCCTTCCTGGTTCAAAACTTATTACAAAGCTACAGTAATCAAAAGAATGTGATATAGACAAAAAGACAGATATATAGACCAATGTAATGGAATAGAGAGTTCAGATATAAACCCTTATGTTTATGGCCAATAGATTTTTGACAAGTGTGACAAGAGAATTAAATTGGGGAGATTGTCTTTTCGATAAATGGCGCCTGGACAGCTGGATATCCACATGTAAAAGAATGCGGTTGAACCTCTACCTCATACTATATACAAAAATTAACTCAAAATGCATCAACCTAAATGTAAGAGCTAAAACTATAAAAGTCTTAGAAGACAACATAGGGCTAAATATTTGTGACCTTGGGTTAGGCCATGGTTTCTTAGATAATGACACCCAAAACAGAAGTCAGAGGAAGAATAGATAAATTGGACCTCATCAAAATGGGGCACAAAACTTTTGTGTTTCATAGGGCGCTATCGAGAAAGTGATGACAGCTCATAGAATGGAAGAAAATATTTGGAAGCCATATACTTGTATCTAGAATACATCAAGAACTCTTACGATTTAAGAACGAAAAGCCAAATAACCCAGTTTAAAAAATGGGCAACATATTTGAATAAACAAGTGAATAGACACATTTTCGTATCTCTCCAAAGAAGAGATATAAGTGGCCCATAAGCACGTGAGAAGGTGCTCAGTATTATTACTCACGAGGGAAATGCAAATCAAAATCACAGTGAAATGGCACTGCACACCCACTAAGATGGCTCTAATCATGGGCAATGACAGGTGCTGGCGAGGATGGAGAGAAACTGGAGCTCTCCTCCATCGCTCGTGGGAAGGTACAATGGTGCGGCCAATTTGGAAAATAGTTTGGCAGTTCCTGAAAAAGTTAAACATAGAATTACCGTAGGAGCCAGAAATACTACTCCTAGGTATTTACTCAAGAGAAACGGAAGCATATATGCACACAAAAACTTGTCCACAAATGTTTATAGCAGTATAATTCATAATAGCCAAAAATGGAAATAACCCAAATACCTACCAGCCGATGAATGGATAAATAGACGTAGTATATCTATGCAATGGCACATTATTGAACTATGGAAAGAAAGGAAGTACTGACACAGGCTCCAACATGGATGAACCTTGAAAACATCATGCTAAGTGAAAGAAGCCTTGCGAAAAGCCACACACTCCATGATGCTGTTTATATGAAATGCCCGGAATAGGCAAAATTACCAAGACAAATTATACAACCGTGGTTGCCAGGGGCTGGAGGCTGGGGTGGGTGGGGCGTGACTGCGGAGCGCCATATGGGCTTTCTTTGTGGTGATGAAAATTTTCTTTGGTTAGTGATGTGCACGATTTTGAGAATATGCTAAAAGCCCCTGAATTAAATACTTCAAACAATGTTGACGAGCTGAATTCAGAGGCAACCAGCTTGAAGGATGCATTTCTTGGAATCTCTTACCTCCCAGAACTTTTGTTTCTCACTGACTCACCGTTTCAGAAGAATCCATGGTTTTCTTACTCAGTTTTCCTGCGAGACATGGTGTTTCTGGTTTCAGCAAAAGTACCAGCAGTGATAATACCCGGTAAACGTGTCGTCAGATGTCCTCTCAGCCTTGAGGTAACAACACGACCGTGTCCAAGAAACACCTTTAGTCGTTAAATACAGGCCGTTATAGATCAGAGGTTTTCCGACTGGGACTGGCCAGCTCAGTGGCACTCTGGGGCACTTTTTTTATTTGCACATATATATTTTTGGACTCACTGTGACACAGCAAGAGCACTTCCCAAAGCCCCAGATCTCCACACACACTTTCCTCTTCTCCCTACACACTGCATTGTATACACATGTGCACATACGCGCACAGTAGAACGAGCTAGCAGGGTCTGGATGTTCAGGGAGAAGAGAGGCGTGCCCTGAAATGCCAGTGTTCGAAACCCCAGCATTTAGGACAAGATCTTCAGTATAACTGGAGACTGAGGACGATGTCATCTTTGAACCCGGAGGCAGTGCAGTGTTGCTGTGACGGGCGCTTAGTGTCAACACCAGCCAGTCCTGGCTCTTTGGGAAGCTAACAGGGTGCTGGTTTGGGGTTCCGTGCCCACCTCCAGGACACTGGGCACCCTGGGTGCAAGTGCAGCAGTGGTGGGGTCTGTTGGCATTTGAGCCTCTCTACTCACCAGCCAGAGACGCCCCATTCTCTGCTGTTCCCAGGGAAGTTGCCATCCTAGCAGCCGCCAGAGGCCACTGGGGATCAAGGAGACAGCCACTCAATAGATTTTTCTGACCACGGGCACGACCTTGCTGAGAACCCAGGAGTTGCAAGGTTCTTGGGCACCAGAACCAACTGGGACACCTTCCTCATTCTTCTCCCGTGAAAGCTCTGGTTGGGACCTTGGCTCTCATTATGGCAAAGGAGTCTTTTGTAGCCAGTCAGTGACATTTGATTCTAGCAGTGCCGCTGGCTACACGCCCATCCACTCCCTGTCTCGTGCTGGAGAGTATTTTCACAATCGCTTGCTCCTTCCCCAACCGAAGTCTGGAAGAAGGAGAGTAGGGGTCCAGGACGCTGCTTGGGGCTTGGTCGTTTCTGTCCTCCTCTGGACCCCACTCCTAAGGTCCTCCAGCCACCTTTGCCCACCGTTTCAGGCCTGTTTACAAACCTAACACATGCCTGGAGGTGCCAATAAATTGGAGCGTGCAGATTTTCTTCCGGAATGTTTCATTGTTCTGATGTTGAAAAGTGAAATGCGAACAGTTGAGGACTCATAGCCTTATTTCTTTAGGCCCTGAAAAAAAGTCTGTCACACCATTTGGTCTCCCTTGGGGGATGGGTCTATGGGTTATGACTGCAGGAAGCTGCCTTTTAAGAAGATCCTGGTTTCAAAGTGCTCGACCTTTTGTGTTTAATTGCGACGAAATGCCCCTAAATGCAAAATGTGAATTCCTCGATTTTGTTCTAGTTGGTGACTTTCTGTGGCACCTGCTGTCTGTGCTCATTGGTGATTGATGTGCCCGATTATGAGATGCCTGCTTCATTAGCTCCTTTATAGAAGGTGCACTTAATAAACATATTTTTTTCCATAGATTGCTTTTGCCTTCTTTCTTTAACCTGAGAACAGTGACCACATCTGGTGGCTTACAGACTTGAATTTCTTTGCCGGCTTCCCTTGAATCACCATAAATCTGTCTGATATGACACAGGTACATCTGAGCTGTGGCAGGTAGGGGGTGGGGGCAGGAGGGGACCTGGTCCCAATCTCTTGGGTCACAGGTACTCTGATTTATCAGAGTTCTGTCGGAAGATGCGCTAAGAGCCAGGAACAAACCTCTTGTACGGTGTAGCCACACCCACCGTGTGCCACTGTCTAACTCCGGACGTAATGGGCTAGATTGTCACCTTGAAGGGACCCTAAGGCATATTTCTTCCAGTGGGATATGGGGGCCACCTGCAGAATCACAAGTGGTTTTGTGTTTGTTCCTGGGCTCCACTACTGAATCACAACCTGCGTCTTAAACAAGAGTCCCTGATGAGCCGGACGTCGCGTATGAGAGAGCAGAATGCCACCCCCTCATCTGGCCCTTTTTCATCACGCCCCCAGCATGCTGTCCTGCCAGCTACTTCTCGGGGCCGGAGGTCCCCAGAAGGAACAACGCCTCAGACATACATGCATCTGGATGTGTGTCCTTTCTCCAGCCCCATGAGCCTCACGGGGGATGAAGCACCTGCCGTAGCCTGGCCCTCAGAGAAGGAGAGCCAGCTTGAAAAATAGGCGTCAGGGTCAAGTCAGGTCACAGCAAATGCGGCGATGGTCAAAAGTCCGCGTAGGGCTTCCCTGGTGGTGCAGTGGTTGAGAGTCCGCCTGCCGATGTGGGGGACACCGTGCCCCGGTCCGGGAGGATCCCACCTGCCGCGGAGCGGCTGCGCCCGTGAGCCATGGCCGCTGAGCCTGCACGTCCGGAGCCTGTGCTCCGCAACAGGAGAGGCCACAGCAGTGAGAGGCCCGCGTACCGCAAACAAAACAAAACAAAACAAAAGTCTAAGTAACCCAAGATTCCAAGTCTGAAACGGATGGCCTAACAATGTGAGAGACGTTTGATGGGGAGGCCCTTTGCAAGGGAGTAAGCGATGTTGGCTTTAAACCTGTTAGCGGGAGGAGCCTGGGCTCTGAGTCCACTTGAGAACATGAAGAGCCCCAGGTAGAGCAGAGAGCAGTGGGCTGGAACCACAGCACGAATGTGGCTAGCTGTGTACCTTTTGGCAAGTCTGCTGACCTCTCTGGGCGGTGACTTCCTTGTTTGCAAAAAGTGAGGGATGATGATGAAGTGTTCAGGAGGAAAATATACCAATTTCTGCAGCTTATTTAAAAATGCCTAAAGAAAGGTGAGATTGGTGGTTGATAGATGGATGGTGATGCAACAAAGGAGGAGCAGGGAACTGAATCGTAGAGCCTAGATGGCAGGTAGATAGGTGTTCACGGCAAACCTTTTCAACATTCCTCGGTGTTTGAAAATGTCATACGAAGATACTCGAAAAAACGAAAATGGGTAAAAAGAGCTAAAATGGACATTAGAGATCATCTCATGCATGATTAAACTAAGGCCAGAGAAGGCAACTAGGAGGAGAGGCAGAACCAAGGCTGCCTGTGCCCTGTCTCTGGTTCATGTACCGTTCCCTCTACCTCATTGCCCCAGGACCCTTGGGCGCATGGCCGGCTTCCAGTGAGGTGATGCCTCTGAAAACAGGCCAAGTGTTTTGGAACCTGAATTTTATGAGACTTAAATGGGTGTTGCATGAAAAAAAAAGGGTCATATAGGGTTGGGGGCTATTGGCCTAAACAGCTTTCTTTTCTGCGGGACTTGTCAGAGCCTTTAATGTACTAATGTCTATTGGAAAATCTCTAAGAGAAATATGGAGCATTTTCCAAACAAATTTAAGCGCAAAAGCCACCCCCCTCCTTTTCTGAGGACTTAGTTCTGGAAACACCCTTGGGAAGAGCGTCCCTAAAGAATGTAAGATTTCTGGGGGTTTTGTTGTTGTTTTGTTGCTGCTGAGTGTAGGTGGGCAGGAGGTGGGACATAACCTTTCCATTGCCGTTTATTTCCATGGTGAGTCCACATGTGCTCGAATGGGGCCTTATGCCATCACCACATCTGCGGGGCTGAGGGTGTACATGCCAAGAGGCAGTGCCAGGGGCTCAGTGTCTGAGCCAAAGGGGAGCTTTGAACCCAGGCCCTGCCCTCAGTGGTGTCCAGGGAGTATCACCTTCCCCTTCTAACCCCGCGGCCATTTTCTTCTGTGGGTGACCACTGGCTGGCCCAGGGGCAACAGAAATCAACGGGAAATAATCTCCCAAGGAATAGATACCCAGCAAACAAGAATTCCCAGAGAAGCCAAAATCTGGTTCTTGCGTTTGGCCGAGAGAAGGGCCGACCAGCTTGCCCCTCCTGCTTCTCAGGGCAGAGAAATATATTTTTGGAGCTGGTCAGGACGCGCACCCACCTTATGGACACATGCAAAACACAGCATTTCCCAGATGCAGCCGGAAACCCTTTATTGGAGCCACCCTGCTAACGCCAGCAGTCACTGGTGGTTTCCTGGGGGCGGAGGGGATGTGTCCAGGTGGGAGCTGAAGGCTGGATTATGCCGTTACAGTACAAGTGAATGCAAAGATTTGCGGTAGCTGCCTCTTAGCCAATGATCTTCCTGGCACCCGGTCATGGGGGGTGTTGTGGTGGGGCAGGGGGCGGAGGGAAGGCCACTGCGCTTCCGTGGCGGGCTGTCTTTTCTCTCCGGCTTCCCTACTCTGTGTGCTCCCGTCTTGGGGGGAAGCAGCGGTCCCCAAGGAGAAAGAGCTTGCCAGCAGCCCCGCAGAGCCTGATGGTGGGGCCAGCCCAGCGGGGCTCCCCTGCCCCGCCACCCCTGCTGCCCACCCAGCCTCATACTTCTTTCCGCAGCATCACCTTGATATTGCTGCAGACCTGGCCCAGGGCAGCGAAGAGCGGGTTGCAGAAGGTACGGATGCAGAGCGAGTAGATGTGGCTGATGCACTGGATCTCGATCAGGTAGCTCTTGATGCAGGGCACCACCGCCCAGATGTGGCAGAAGGAGATGCAGGCGAACAGGAAGCCCCAGAGCAGGGCCAGCGGGACCCCCAGCAGTGTGGACAGCAGGCGGTAGCACCAGTACTTGGAGACGGTGAAGGTGGTGTAGCTCACCTTCCACACGCCATCAAAACTGTAGGTGCCCACGGGCTCCGCGATCACGTCTTCGAAATCCACCTGCAGGGGTGGGAGGGGGAACCCTCAAGTCACAGCAGCCACCCACTTCTCAAGCGGCAGAACCCCCTGGGGGGCTTGTTAAACCAGGTGGCTGGGCCCCACCCCCTGGGATTCTGACCCCGGTGAGTCCAGGGTGGGGCCTGATATTCTGCATTTCTGACAAGTCCCAGGTGATGCCGGTTGCTGTCCCAGAGCAGAGAGGAACAAGAGCCGGTCCACTTCTCTCTCTCATGGATGGATCAGAGGCCCCTAGGAGTTGAGTAACTTACTAAGAGAAACTAAGTTAGAGGCAGGCCACGAGCCGTGGCTCTGAAATTCTATTATTTTGTGACCCTAGGGAATTGGACAGCCATCCTGAAAAAATGTACCGGGTGCCTGCCGATAGGATGACGAACAGGCGAAGGTTCCTGCCCTCCTGGAGCTTACGGCAGGCAGTTACACCACAGTGACCAGTGCTCCGGTAAGGGAAGGACAGGCCGTGTGCACCCACAGGGGGACATTTAACTTAGCCTGGGTGTCAGGCTTCCTGGAGGAGGTGACATCTAGCTAAGCTGATACCTAGAGGTAGCCAGGGGGAGGGAGGAGTTGTGGGCTGGAAAAGAGCGTTTGGGGCACCAGCTGCTGCGACCCAGTGGGATAGACAGTGTGTGCTCTTGGGGAGATGTAGGTGCTTCTGGAAGGCCAAGCACAGGCCCAGGCCGGAGGGAGGCTGGAGAGGCCAGGCGGGGCAAGCATGGGGGCTTGAGGGCTTTTGCACAGGGTGTGGCTCGGCTGGATCTGAGCCTTTTTTCAGTTGAGGTATAATTGACATCTAACATTATGTTCATTTCAGGTGTTCAACATAATTTGATTTTGTGTATGTTGGGAAATGATCACTGCACTGACTGTAGTTAACGTGTGTCGCCACACATAGTTACGTATTTGTGTGTGTGATGAGACCTTTTATGACTACTCTCTTGGCACCTTTTAAATAGACGCTACATACAGTACTGTTAACTGTAGTCACCATGCTCTACTTTACATCCCCAGGACTGACTTATCTTATAACTGGAAGTTTGCACCCGTCGAGCCCCTTCACCCATTTCGCCACCCCTCTCCCCGCCTCTGGAAAGCACCAGCCTGTCCTCTGCATCTCTGATCTGAGTTTTGAGTGGCTCATTCTGGCTGCCGCAGCTGTGAGGATGCCCGTGGGGGGCGAGTTGGGAGCCGTCGCCGAATCCCGCCCGGTTTGGGGTCATGGAGGTGTTTAGAGGGAGGTGCAGCGGCCTGAGAGCTGTGTTAGGATCCGGCACGTGGTGAGGTGAGGGCCGCGGCGTCCTGGCTGGTGGAGGCATCTGGTGTCTGAGCGCAGCACCCGTGGAGGACACAGGCTTTGCTCTCCCCACGCTGGTCCTGCAGCGACCTCAGACCTTCCTCTGCCGCTGCCCACCCCATCCCTCCTTTGCAGCTGCGAGGAACGTGGGCATTCAGGGAATCCTGCTCACGCATCCCACTGAAACGGTGACTGAGGCCCCATTTGGGAAGACGGAAGAAATACAAAAGATTGCTTTCAGCCAAGTCCCTTAACTTTTCGCTAATCCCTGCTGTGCGTTAAGCACCGTCATAGCTACTTTCTCATATGTGATTTCATTTAGCGGCACTGAGCCTTAGCTGTCTTGTCTGTAACATGGGGGCAGTGTGTTCCTGGGCTGTTTGCATAGTAGTTGGTTGAATGAATGCATGAATGGATCAGACTAATTGGCGGGGGGAGTGGGGACTAGTGATGCCAGATCTCAAACTTCAACTCCCAAGTGAACCGTTTTCCTACTTTTTGAGGGGAAGGGGATCCCCTCTATGCCTAAAGTTATTATTAAAATTACTTTTTCTTATAACATAGCCACATTGAAGAAAATTAAGGGAATAGCAAAAACAAAACCCAAGCATCTCCCATTTGTATTTCTCTAGTACTAAAATTATTATTGCTTTGGTGTTTTTCTTTCCAGTGTAACTCTTTTGGTGGGGGGGAGTGGACATGACCATGTTGTATGTCCAGTGTTGAGGCCTGTTTTTCTCGTGTGGCTGGATTCTGAGCTCCTGTGCCAGGCCTCAGATCCCTGGATCCCCCCGGAGACAGATGAGGATGCAGCCCCACCCTGGGGATGGTACGTTGTTGTGGAGCAGAGTTCACGGGGTGAGATTTCAGGCTGCAGGCGACGTTCAAAAGCTGACTTGGGTGGGCAGAGGTCCTTCCGGGACCTGCTTGTACATCTCAACCTCCAGCTTTCTCTCTGCAGGGGTTTAGCAGAGGTCACATAACCTCTCATATGGCCCCCTGGATGGAAGGGAAGGGCTGGAAGGAAGAATGTGAATATGGTCCTCATCTCCTTGGAAAGGGTGGCACTTCTTCCTGGAGGGCTTCTTGGAGGTGGAGGTGGTGTCTGGCTGGGAATTTGGGGGGCTGGGGGTTTGGAGGCAGAGATGCAGAAGTAGTGTGCTGGATGTTTGTAAAAGAAGGCCCAAGTTGCTTGGGGAACGTCCCATGGCTTTGGAGAGTGGATGGAAAGGGCTGGCATCTTTCTACATCTGGTCTATAGGGGCAGAAATCCAGAGTTGCTGTTGCTTGCAGATCCAAGAAGCTGGGGACTATAGGCCCTGGGGGAACCATTCCAACGTTGGCCTGGTACATGCACCATGATTGTGGAGATTCAGTCAAACCCCCAGGGCCTGGATCCTGCCTACTGAGGTGTTCTGACCTTTGAAGCCTGCCCCTCCCCTATCATGGCTGTGCCCGGCCTGTGCCTGATGCCTCCTAGCCCCCCGGGCTGGGCTCTGGATCCTGGTGTGGCCCCAGGAACTTGGGTAGCTGAGGGAGGCCTTTGGGTGGAGGCGTGCTCCCTGCCTTTATCCAGCAGGCTCTCCCTCCTTCCTCCTCTCTCCCATTCAGCGCCTGGGGCCTCTACTGCCCCTCCTGTGACTGTTCCTTAGGACCGTGTCTCCCCACTCACAGATGACCCAGCCCTGCCTCCTCACGTCCAGCTGGGCAGACAGGTGCATCTGGGCGTCCTGATTCTAATCTAAGCTCTTCACACGGCCCCAGCCAGGGTCAGACCCCGAGGCAGATGCTGGCTCTCAGGGAGGGTGACTGTCCCCTCTGAGGTCTGGTCCTTGTTGGCCAGAGAGACCTGCCCCAGGGCAGGGCCCCCAGCCCCTTCTTCACAGCCGGCCACTCTGCTCCAAGCAGGCAGCAATTCCCCTGCCCCTCGGCAGCCCAGCCTGCTTTGTTCACGTATTCCTCCATTCAACACGTTTGATGATTTGTGTCTGGCCTCTAAGAGGCGACAAAGTGGAAAAGAGCCCTTGACTGAAGTCGCAGTGCTGAGGTTTGAGTCCAGCTCTGCCTCTTATTGGCTCTGTGACCTTCAGCAAGTGTCTTAGCTTTCATATGCCTCGTTTTCCTAGATTGATTTCATTAGGTTTATCGGAGGATTGAATAAGATACGACATGTAATACTCAGAACATGGCCTGGCACAGAATCCCTGATCACTAATTGTTAGCTGCTGGTGGCTGTTACAGAGCGCTTTCTTCAACAGGAAGCTAGGGTCCCAAAGGTGGCTTTGCACACCAGCGCAGTTGCTGATCTGATGAGTGACCTTGGCAGATAACCTCTTTGAGCTTCATTTCCTCAACTGTAAAATGTGTTTGCTACTTCTTACAACTCTGTTATGAAGAACAGAAGTAATTTCTTTTCCATCCATCCATTTCCCACCATCTGTTCATTTACCCATCCATCTATTTATCCATTCTCCCATCCATCCACCCACCTATCCATCCATCCATACATCCATCCATATCCATCCACCAATTCATATCCATCCATCCATTCATCCAAACAAATATTTATTAAGCACCCACTTTGTGCTAGGCACACCTCCTCTTGGGCAATGCTTAGTACAATACATGGTAGCTGCCCAGTGACGGTAATCGTTTGTTCAATTGCTCTGAAGTTCCTATGAAAATATATCTCAGAAAAGCTGTTGACACCCAGATCGTAAATACGACAGTTCTCCAACCTACCTGGTCATAAATGTGTGTGTGCATGCATACTCAGCCTGCGCAGGTAAGATGGATGGGGTCCTCTTTTCCCTCCTTTTCTGCTATGGTAATAATCCTGCCCCCAAGGATCTCTCTGCCCGTTAATGATTTTTTTTTTTTTGCACAAAGTAGAAGCTGTTGTTGCTGGCATTTGAATTAGTTCAAGTAATTGCCTTAGGCACTGTGCACAGGGCAACAGCTCCGTTGTCTGTGAATGCGAAAATATGCTCTCAGAGGGACAGGTAGTCCTGGGAGGAGGAGGCCGTTCCTAATCAGGACTGAGCACTGAGACCAATCTCTGGTCACCGCACTAGTTTGGGGAGATATTTATAAGGCCGGCTCAGGCAGCCCTAGGCAGACGCGCCAGTGTATCAGAGGCCCACGGTGACTTCATTTCTTAATTCGTTTCTGGAAGTGGAGGGGAGATGGCTGCTGGCAGGGGGCTCGGGCCGTGGGCGGAGCCTCAGGGCTCCGTGGGCAGCTGGAGGCGGGGCTGGCTGTGGGAAGGGGAGAAAGGGGCTGCTCGTAAGGTTGGTGTCCCCTTCTCTGGCATATTTATTTTTGGAACAGCAAGAGAGCCAGTTGATTCATCGGAACCGGCCAGCGCCGCTCCCGCCGTCCCCAAGAGGGAGGGGAAGGTGCAGGACAGCAGAGCTGGGCGCTGCCGGTGGCGGTTGAGGGGGAGGCCAGACGCCACACCCACTTCAAAAATTCCTCCCCCGCATTCCTGCGTGACTCAGTCCTTGGGCATCCAGGGCCCTGCGCAGTTCAGACAGGCGCTCTGTGGGTGGGGGGAACGGCTCTCGGCAGGGGGACAGATATCTGGGTCCAGTTTCCACCTGTTCAGCGAATCACTGTGTGATTTGAGACCTGGTACTTGCCCTCTCTGGGCCTGTGTTTTTTGTTTGTTTTCAGTTTTTTGTTTGTTTGTTTGAACTCTACCGAGAGGATTGGACCAACATCCCTAGTGACACGGAGTTAGTTTCGGAGTCAAGACCCAAAGGAGTGGCTTAGCTTTGTTGGGTCTTGGTTTTCTCACCTATTACCTTGCTATTTAAAGTGTGGTCCACAGTCACTGCCCCCTTCCCAACAAGGCAAGTACAGAAGTTGAGAGTAGGCATTTGGAAATAGTCACAGTGATGTGAGCCAATAATTTTATGTCTGTTGATTCTACTAATAATAAAAATTGGAGCTTACATTGTCAATGCCTATTTTTCCCTTCATCTCTCTAGTAGTTAATTTTTATTGACTTTTACAAACTATTGGTGTACAACAGATTGGAATAATAATAATAAAACTGACCTTTCACCCAGATAGCCTGAGAAGCACTGGCCTGTAAAGTTAAAGCTTTAGCTGCAGAATAGCTGAGAAACGGCACAGCTCTGCTTCATGTGTTATAATTGGCAATAACGTGAAAAGATGCTCAACATCACTAATTATCAGAGAAATGCAAATCAAAAGCACAATGAAGTATCACCTCACACCAGTCAAAATGGCCATCATCAAAAAGTCTACCAACAATAAATGCTGGCGGGGGTGTGGAGAAAAGGGAACCCTCCTCCCCTGCTGGTGGGAATGTGAATTGGTAACAGCCACTATGGAGAACAGTATGCTAGTCCCTTAAAAACTAAAAATAGTGCTACCATATGATCCAGCAGTCCCACTCCTGGGCATATATCTGGAGAAGACCATAATTTGAAAAGATACATGTACCCCAGTGTTCACTGAAGCACTGTTTACAATAGCCAGGACATGGAAGCAACGTAAATGCAGATCAACAGAGGAATGGATAAAGAAGATACGGTACCTGTATATTGATACAATGGTATATTACTCAGCCATAGAAAAGAACATAACGATGCCATCTGCAGCAACATGGATGGACCTAGAGATTGTCACACTGAGGGAAGTCAGTCAGACCCAGAAAGACAAATACCATATGATATCGCTTATATGTGGAATGTAAAAAAATGGCACAAATGAACCTATTTACAAAACAGAACTAGAGTCACAGATGTAGAAAACAATCTTATGGTTACCAAGGGGGAAAGGGGGCAAGGGATAAATTGGGAGGTTGGGATTGACATATACGTACTACTGTATATAAAATAGATGACTAATAAGGACCTACTGTATAGCACAGGGAACTCTACTCAATACTCTGTAATGACCTATATGGGAAAAGAATCTAAAAAAGAGTGGATGTGTGTATATGTATAACTGATTCACTTTGCTGTACACCGGAAACGAACACAACATTGTAAATCAACTGTACTCCAAAAAAATTAATTAAAAAATAGAATTCTATACAATCTGGGATAACCATAGTAACGCCCACAATTTGGCCTTTGTAGGTGTCTGTTTCTGGCCATGTGTCTTACATCCAGCATTTCGCCCAGCCTGTAAGGGACAAGCAGGGGTGGAGCCCACGCTGGCCTGACATCAAAGCCTGAGCCTGAATTTCCCCTGCTGTCTCCCTGATCAGGGTCATCGCAGGACCGGGTACCTCAGCAGGAGGTGAGGCAAGAATGCAACACAGGCTGGTTCTGAGAGCAGGAAGAGGGGGGCCAGGGATTAGTGGGATCTTGGGGTCCAGGGCATCCTACAGGGGGTGCCTGGGGCACCTGGCCTGGAGGTAAGGACACTTGGGTTCATTTAAAGGAACTGTGAAGAGACCAAGATAACAGAGGGTGACCGGGGTGGGGTGTGTGTGAAGAGAAGGGATCCACCAGAGGAGCCCCCATCAGATCTCAGAGCCCTGTCCTTGCCTGTCTCTTCCCTTCCCTCCCTGCCCCCTTAGTCTCTGCCTTCGGGGAGGCTGGTGCAGTGGACCAGTGGAGAGTAGTAGGAATGGCCCTGGGTTGAGCTGTAGGTTAGCTGTGCACCAACTTCTGGGGGGAAGTTAGCTAGTCTCCAGAGATGACCCCAGATTGGTCATGCCTCTCAGACCATAGCGAGTCTGGGCTTGCCCTGTGACTCGCTTTAACCACCAGAATGCTGTAGAGGAGATGCTGCTGCAGCTGCATGAGAGGCCGCCAGTGAGACCAGCAGAGCTGCCCAACTGAGGCTGCTCAGC
This sequence comes from Phocoena sinus, assembly GCF_008692025.1. Taxonomy (NCBI): domain Eukaryota; kingdom Metazoa; phylum Chordata; class Mammalia; order Artiodactyla; family Phocoenidae; genus Phocoena; species Phocoena sinus. The sequence goes on from NC_045773.1 coordinate 7,912,595, forward strand.
CCACAGAACTGAGAGAGCCTCAAAGGCTTGGTGCTTTAAGCATGGAGTTTGAGGGTGGTTTGTCACACAGCAGTGGATAACTGATACTCTGTGTCTTTAGGGGAAACTGGTGACAACTCTGGACTACAGGTTTATCTTCTATAGGACAAGGGGAACTTGTTTGTACTTTAAAGTACAAAGCATTCACTGGCCCTGCCTCATAAAATTTCTGGTGGCAGGGCCCAGAATTCTGCATTTTCACAAGCTCCCCAAGAAAGTGGATGTTTTTAAAAACTCTAGTTGATACACAGGAGTCCCTACAACACTGTGTTGTAAATACCTCAGTGTGAGTTAATCCAGGGTATAGCCCTTCTTAGAGGTACTTGCCAGGGGTACTTTCCAAAATGAAGGAATTGCCAATGTGGAATGCCTGGCAGATCATGACCTTTCCTAATTCAGCCTCAACCTGCCCTTTCTCCCACAAATTCCCTTTCAGATGCTCCTAGTCCCATTTTTCGCCTGCAGACAGCATAGCAAAGAGGTTTCGCCTGTGGGCCAACTCAGCCTAGCTGATGGTCCATGGCTTCCTGGAAATGTGCTGTGATCCATTAGTAATGTCTGCCACGGACATAGGCAGGGGAGTGGCAATACCCGTTCCTCACGTTTTCTGACTCTGCCCATCATTCTCCTCTACGTTGTGGCCTTTGCTTATTTTGTTCTCTCTTCTTGGAAAGCCTGATGCCCCCTTTCCACATTATACATTTTTCTTATTACTTATGCACCTTGGATACCACCTCTCCATGAAGCTGGTGCCTGATTTTCCCAGATGAAAGTGATGTCTTCCTCCTTCCCGTGACCCTTCATCTGGCACTGATTTAAGGCATTTATCACCTCCACCTGTGCATTCTCATTGTTTTTAGTCTCATCTTCTCTGTCTGTTGGAATTCTTGGATTCTTGGAATCTGTTGGATTCTTCTCAAGAGGAAGCACCAGGTCAGTTTCATCTTTGTGAAACAGGGTGTCCAGATGGGCCCACAGTGGGAGCAGAGTTTGGAGACCTTGGGGGAAGGAGGGTTACTGGGTCCTCTGGGTGTTTGTTAGCCTAAGCTGAGAGGCAGAAGGTGCTGTCTGTGTGCTTTTCTGAAGGGGGAGGGTCTTGTGGCAGATGTGGGTTGGAGGTAGGTGGGAACTAGTGTGTTGGGCTTGGGTCAGGTCTCTCCCTTGGCCCTGGTTGAAGGGCCGGCCCTGAGTGCCTGAGGGGAGTGGTTGAAACCAGAAGCTGAAGGACCTGCCTGCCGAGGGGTTCATATGTCCCTGCTCTAGGGCCTGGCTGCCTAAGTGTGAGTTGGGGAGGGGGAGGGGTGTCGATGAGAAAGCCCTGAGACCTCTCACAAATAACTGGTGGACTTTGGGGTGGGACTGGGAGCCTGCAGGAATGCACGAGGAAGGGGCTGGAGGCTTTGCAATCTGGGTCTGAAGGGAATGGTGTCCTCACTGACCAGCTGGAGTGCCAGGGACCACTGGCCTCCTTTCCCGCCCCCCGAGAGCCTAGCATGGGCCCTACACGCAGTGGGTCTCATTGCTCATTGCCACGTCCTCTGCGACAGCACAGTGCCTGGAACGGAGCAGGCGCTCAGGAATGACTCGTGGAATCGATGTTCCATGAATGGTGGTGATGGTGGGGGTGAAGGGAATGAGGCGAGCCTCCCCTCTGCCCAGGCCCAGCCCGGAGCTGGGAGATTACAGTCAAGACTGCTGGGCTGTGTGGAGCTCTCCCTCAGCTGTTGGCACTCACTTTCCAGCCTGGGTTCAAGGGTAGCACCAGGCCTTGCTCAGGGAAGTTTGGGAAAGTTTTGACTCTAGAAATCCAGAGGGAGCACCTCCTTCTGCTGAGGGTCAAATCCAAGGGCCCCATGGGTGCGTCTCCTGCTCTTCACCCTTGTCTTTTCTGTGTGAAACCTCAGCAGCTGGCGGTGGAGGGGACGGGTCTCCCTTTTCTCGACCCGGCCTCTGTCTACACTAGGGACTCAGGCCCAGAGAGGGAAAGGGATTTGCCCAGGGTCACACAGCAAGCTAGAGTCAGGGCTGGGACTAGACTTGGGTCTCTGTAGCCTGTCTTATTTTACCGTCTTACGGCGTCATCCTCACACACGTGGAGCCTGTTACCACATGTGACACCACCCCAACGGGAGCCTTTCCAGCCTTCCTCTTGGCCTGACCTTGTTTCTCTTTCTCTCCATCTCTGTCCCCCTCACCCCCTCGGTCCCTTGTCCTCCCCCCCCCACCCCCCAGTCCTTTCCCTGGTCGATGAAAGACATCCAGGTGACCCGAAGGCCAGACCTCTCTCTTTCAGCCACGCTCTCTCCCATTTCTTCCTTTTCTTCATTCTTTCCCATCCCATTACACCAACCTGAAGTCTTCTTGAACCTGTCTGTGGTATTTATCTGGTTCAGTTTTAGAATCCCTGTTCTAAATCTCAAAACGTTTTCATCTCTCACTCATTAAAAATGAAAGAAAGGGTCAAATAAGTTCCCAAACCAGGGAATGTCCAGTAAATACACCAAATAATCATCTCCTCTCGACAAGAACGTTTGTGGGCCTCCTGCTTCACCTTTGAGGCATGGTTTTCTGGGGCTCAGGGCCTCCGGGAGAGGGTAGCTCCCAGCCCCCTGGGAGCCTGCATAAGCAGCCACATCCGTGTGGCCGCCCCCATCCCTGCCTTGGATTATAATCTGGGCCTCGAGCCTGGAGCCAGCTCCCTCCTGGCTTACTGGGACCCGAGAGCCCCTCTCCACTTGTCACCTGCTGCGGGATCCTTCAGAAAACACATGCTCCCTAAGGGTCCTCTTTTGCATTCCCGCAGCCGCCAGGGCCCACCACAGGGGAGCCTGAGTGTCAACGCTGGCCCTGGCTTAGCTCTCTTGTCCTGCAGGCTCCTCCAGGCTCCTAATCAGATCACATTTGCACACCCTTGCTGTGTGCCAGGGACTCTCGTAGGCACTTAAAACCTCTTATCTCATGCAATCCTCTCGGTCTATTTCTATCGCACAGCGCTGCTCTGAGATCCATTTCCCCTGGGGGAGTAAATTATGCTCATTTTACAGGGGGTCCAGTGTCATTGTTTTTAAGTAGAGGAGTCTGGATTTGAAACTACGTCTGTTAGTGTCAAGTCTGGGACCGTTCCGTCTAGATCACACTGCGCAAACCACGACAAATACTGTTTGACGTGTGTATGGTGTTTTTCAGTTCGGAACGTTCATTCCCTAATTTGGCCGCACTTCCCAAACTGTGCTGTGATGACCCTCTCTGCACCACAGATGATATGTATAAATACAATAATAGCATAATATGAGCTGTTACAGGGAAATGCCCTGAGTGAGGTGAGGGCACAGAGGAAGGAGCTCCTGGTTGCTTGGAGGAGTTGGGGAAGGCTTCCTGAGCAGGTGACATTTGAATCAGGTCTCGAAGGCTGAATGGGCGTCCACCACGTGGAGGAGAGGAGGCTGGCTGCTGGCAAAGACACAGGAGGCATGGGAGCTGGAGGTGGAAGGGGAAGGTAGGGGCCAGATGTGCTGGGGTTCGAATGCCATGGGGGGAAGTTAGACTCATGCAGCATGGGAGGTGTCCCACTGAAGGTGACCACGCAGGGCTGTCCTTTAGAACAAGCCCTTAACCCCGCTGTCTAATCCAGTGGCCTTGAGCTATGTACGAGCACTTGACCTGTGGCTAGTGCAACTGAAGGATTCTAAATCGTGTTTAATTTTAATTAAAATGTAAAAACTGATAGTTAATTCTGTGATTGGGAAACTTGTAAGAATGTTTGGCACAGTTTGGGTTTGTGAATCAGTTTTCAACTGTTCATTATATGAAATCTAAAGATAGAAGGGTTTCTCATAAAAACTTTGGAGTCTGAACTGAGATGCATCCCACGTCTCAGATACACACTAGATTTTGAAGATGAAGAAAGATTATACAATTGTTCACCAATAATTGTTTTGTAGTGATTACACGTTGAAATGATACTATTTTGGACATATTGGCTTAAATGAGAAATATCTTGAAAATTAATTTTACCTGTTTGTTTTTCCTTTTTAAAGTCATGGCTGCTGGAAAACTTAAAATGACATAGGGTGATTGTATAATGGGTCGCATTATATTTCTACTGGACACCACTGGTCTGTGGTTCTGATGTATGCAGAGCACCCGGGAGGCCCCCGCACCTGCCCTTTTAAAGGCCCTTCCAGTGACTTTGATGCTGGTTGGTGGGTACCCTTCTCCCAGGAATTCTGCTGTAGTAAGATCCCTGTGGCTACCGGGTAGAGGCTGGACTGAGGGGTGGCCCTGGAGGCAGCCGGGCTGCTGATGGCATCGGGTGAGGAAAGAGGCCTGACTCAGGCCTGGCCGTGAAGGAGACTCCCTGAAGGCAGGGTAACCCTCATACAAGATTCCCTTTCAGGGGTCCCGGTGCCCTCTGAGCGGCCTCTGGCCTGGCCTGGATGCTGCACGTGCCAGGAGCAGGCATGAGTGCTGGGTACAGCCCCCCAGCCTGGGGCAGCGGGGGCCCCTGCAAGGGGCCAGCAGCCCTGCTGGAAACCGCCCTCTGGGGATTAACCCCGCACCCACTGTGGAGACCGCAAAATGCCCCTGGCATGGAAAGGTCCCAACTTGGCCGCCTCGTCTGTCGCCAGCCGAGGGCCAAGAGCACACGGGAAGAGCTACAGGGTTGTAAAGAGTTTCCTTTGCAACTCGCCTGTCCCGCCCCGGTCGATGGTCCTGTATCTGCAGCTGATTCTTTGCTCTTGTTGACACCAAAGGCTCTTTGGGGGTACAAGCTGGTTTGCGGGACGGGGGGGTGGGTGGGATTTGGAGAAGACAGAGGGACAGGTCTCTTTTCAGGGAAGCCGATCGCGCGGGAGCAGAGCCTGCCCCTTCCAGCACCCAAACTGACACCCTCCAGGCGGGGGGCGCCGGGGCAGGCCCTCGAGCCTACCTTCACTATGTCCTCGTTAATGTTCTTGGGGTCCCGGTTCACCAGGTCGATCTCCTTGAAGTGAATGTCCTTGACGATCTGGGCCTCCAGGTCTGTGTGCTCCTCGGCCATCATCGTGGAGCTGGGTGACCTGCGAGAGGAGATCGGAGCCGTGTGGCCAGCAGGGCTGAAAAGACCTGGGGCAGGGACAACAGTGTCCCCAGACTTGTGCCGCTGGTGGCTAAATAGGCCCCACCCAGCGTGCCGGCTGACAGCTGTCCCGCATAACTTCAGCCTGCTGCTGGCTGAAGGCTCCGGTGGCAGGCCTCCAAGCTAAAATTAAGACTGGAGCCCTGCAGGAAGGCCCAGCGCTCCTTAAAGGGGGCTGCACGGGCGCTGGGCCTCATGCATGAGCCGAGGGCCTGGTGTCTCCTGGTGCCCCCGTGGTTGGCTGCTGCTGTGGGACCCTGGTATTTGCGTTTGGGCTCCTGTGGGAAGGAGGTGGGCTCAGCCCCCAGCTCAACCTCTTGCTGGGTGTGTGAGCTTGGGCACACTTCGCCTCTCCGGACCATCATGTCCCCACCTGTAAAATGGGGCCATAATAATAATGATCGGGGCTCTGCCTACCCTCGTGGAAGGGAGGAGGTGAGCTCGTGGGAGAAAATGCTTCAGAACAGAGATGCTCTCTGGTGGGGATTCTCGTTGGAGCAGTTGGTACCTGCCCTGCTGTTTGATGGCCTGAAGCAGGGCTGAGATTTTCCCACTTCTAGGGTTTTCCCCGGAGGGGTTGATGGACTGTGGTGTGGGGTAGGTCTGGGGCTGAGACTGGACGCAGACCACCCTCCTCTGCCTCTTGATACCACGTGGAGGGGACCTGGAGTCCCCGTTACTGCCACCCTTCACCCTGTCCCCAGGGACAGCTTAGTGACAGCTTCCCAGATATCCATGGGCCCCAGACACAGCACGGGCATCGGTGGGGTTGCCCTCTCTAGGGTATCTGCTTAGTTTCCCTGCGTCCTCTTCCAGGTCAACCATCACCCAAGGCCCCCGTCGCGTGAAGGGTGACGACTCTGAGTCTCCAGGGTCTGTGCATCCATTCATCACTGACTCATCTCTTTAGGATTTGCCAACAGCTAGGGATAAACAGACCCATCAGGTTAGGTCCCTCCCTGCCTTGGGGAGCCCACAGCCTAGGGGGACAGAATGATCAGAAAATAAGTAACTGTAATACTGTGTGGCAAGTGCTGCATCCGAGTTATGTTACAAAGAACTTGCCTGAGAAGTCCGTAGGCGGCAATGACTTACTCTGAGGACATCAGGGAAGGCTTCCTGGAGGAGGTAGCTTTAGAGTAAGGTGTTGAAAGACAAGCAGGAGTTCACCACATGGAACATTTCAGGTGTCAGAAGACTGGTAGGAGCCAGAATGCTAAGAATTGTGTAGTGGCTCAAGCACATGTTGTCTGGGGGTGAGGCAGGGGATAAGTCTTGACTCTGGCCTGGGTGTGAAGGATCTCAAATGTCATACTAAAGAGTATGGATTTTATCTAGAAGTGCTGGGAAGCCATTGAAGACTTCAAAACAGCAGAGGGTCTTCAGTAGGTTTGCATGTGAGGAAGCTGCTTGGAGCTGATTTGATTGGAGCTGTGTGAGGTTTGAGGCAGGAAGACTAATCAAAAAGTTGGAGGTGATAAAGCCTCTTTCAGTAACTGCACTTGGCTACTCATAATAAAGATGTGAAATAGTAGTGGCTTGTCCAAGGTAGGGGCTTTTTTTTTTTTTTTCTCTCTCACATAACACAAATAGGTAGTTCAGAACTGTGGTGGCTGCATGACGTCATCAGGCACCAGCCCTTCATCTTTCTGTTCTGCTATTCTCCTACCAGAGATCTGGGGGATTTTTTAGAATCATTTCCAGAAAGGGCAGTGTGATTTCAGGATGCATTAATAGAGATATATCATCTAGAATAATGGAGGTGACCAAGCTACCAAACTCTGCACTGGTCAGACTACACTTGGAGCCTTGTTTGGGGCCTTGGGAAACTAGATGGTATCTAGAGAGGGTGAGTAAGATGGTACAAGAGCTTGAAACATGTCTTAATGAGAAACAGAACAATTTTGGATTGGAGAAGAGAAGGCTCAGCAGGGAGAAACAGATGAACTTTACTTAAGTCCTTGAAGACTTAAGGAATGAGATTTGTTCTGGGTGGTCCCAAGGACGGGTACATAAGTGGCACACTGTCGCACTCTGGCTTCATTCAACCCAGTGCCTGGCTCATGGTAGGCTCTCTTGTTAGTGATAGCTGGGAGGGTTACTCTTAAGGAAGAACTGACTCTCAGCTGATAGGCTGCTCCAGAAAGGGCTGAGCTTCGCGAGGTCAGACTTGTTAAGTCAGAGAGTGAAAGGGAATCAAGGATTGGAAAAGTAGAGAGCTGGGCAGACTTTGGGGCCGGATAGTAAACACTTAGGCAGGACTGGCTACAGGATTTACAGGATCCGGTGAAAAACAAAAATGCGGCGCCCTTTGTTAAAAAGAGATTCCAAATTTCAAGGTGGACGCAGTGGAACATTAAACCGAGCTCGTGGCATCTTCGAAGTGTGTCCAGGAAGTTGACCCGGGTTTCAGGCTCTGTGGGTCATACAGTCTCTGTCACACTGATTCAACTCTGCAATGCGAAGCCTGAAAGCAGCCACAGACAGTACGTAAATCAAGGAGCATGTTTGTGTGAAACTTTATTTATAAAAATAAGCCGCCCTGTTCCTTTGCAAGTGTAATTACCAAAATAGGGGAGACTGGCCCCTGCCGTTGCTCAGGTGATGCCCACCTGGCTTCCAGGTGAGAGAAAAGAGATGAACCTTTGCCGGCCTCAAGGACCAGCAGTGACAGCGCTGTTCAGAAACCACTCTGGAGCGGCTCTGGGGGAGGGTTTGCGTGCACGTAGTGGGAACAGCAGTCACCGTTTTCTTTCGGACCCAGGGCAGGCCCTGATACCCTAGAGCAGCCGGAGCTTCGGCCTTGGGCCTTGTGGCTTCATTAATAGAGAGGCCTGATGTCCAGAGGGGATTCTGCAGGCAGGGATTTCTGCATCTGCCTTGGAGCTGTGTGGTGGCTGGTCCAGAGCCCCTCTGATGTTCCAGAGACTGGATGCCCTGAAGATGTTTCCATCTGGAACATCACGAGGGGCTAAGATGAGAGAGAGAGACGCCTCTGCTCGCCCCATCTCTGCTTTGTCTCCTGTAGGATCGGGTCTCTGCTTCGGAAAGAATCCACTCCACTGTAATTTCCACCTGAGCCTGGGAAGCGAGCTGCATGGCAAGCCCTGGTGATTCAGAGAATGCCCCCACCTCACGGATGGCGTTTAGAACCGGGCCAGCTCAGCTCCTCTGTATCTAGGGAAGTCTTCCTGGGGCCATTTCTTCGTTCAACACGGAGCGACTTGGTGCTGGTGTGTTCGCTGTGCCCAGTGGATGGTGACCGCAGATGAGTGACCCGCTATCTCAGCAAACGCTTACTGGGTCTGTTGGCTCATGGCCGGTGCTGAGGACGCAGCAGAGAAGAGCCCGGCAGCCGGAGCCGACTGCACAGTTCCCGTGAGAGGTAGACACGAAAAGCCAGTGACCAATGCAGGGTCCGGCCTAAAGCGGCACGTGGCAGGCAGGCGGCAGGTCCTGGAGGCTGTGGGGGGTGGGGATCCACGTGGTCCCCGCCTGGAGGAGTTTGCTGCCTTGTAGGGGATGCGGGAGGCCCCGCAGTACTGCAGGCCCCGTGCAGTGTGATGAACTTGCAGGGAGCTGTGGGTGGACACTCTTCCTGGGCCACTGCAGTGTGCCCGGCAGGGCAGCTGGAGGAGGTGAGGACGGCTTGTTTTCGCCGGGAAGGAATCATTGCCCTCCTGCCCCGGGTTTTTTTTAAAGCAGGGCAGCTTTTAGGAGTAATATTGTGTATGGGTTGAGCTGTGCCCCCCCTGAAAGATGTGGAAGGCGTCACCCCCAGTACCTGTGAATGTGACCTTATTTAGAAATAGTCTTTGCAGAGGATCAGGTTAAGATAAGCCCATTAGGGTGGACCCCCATCCTGAAGGACTGTGTCCTCATACAAAGGAAATATGGGCACAAGAACAGATGTGCACACAGGGAGGATGTGATGTGAAGCTACGAGTTGTGTTGCTACAAGCCAAGGACCTACCAGAAGCTGGGAGAGTGGCCTGGAACAGATCCTCCCCTGTGCCCTCAGCGGGAATGTGGCCTTGCAGGCACATTGATCTCAGACTTGTAGAGTCCAGAACTGTGAGACAATAAACTTCCGTTGTGTAAGCCATTCTGTTTGTGGTATTTTGTGGTACTTTGCTACGGCAGCCCTAGGCAACTAGTGGGGTAGAAGGACCCGAACCTTTAACTGTATCACTTTCTTTTTGCTGCTGTAACAAATGACCACAACTTATTTTAAAATAACACAGAAATTTCTCTCTTACTGTTCTGGGGGTCAGAATTCCTAAAATCAAGGGGTCAGCTGGCCAATGTCCCTTTTGGAGGCCATAGGGGAGAATGTCCTTTTTTTTGTCTTTTCTAGCTTCTAGAAGCCCCACGTGTTCCTTGATTTTGAGCCCCTGCATCCCTTCAACCTTGGCTCCAAATCAGAGCCTGTGTGCCAGGCCCTCTCCTCCCCTCTGTGCTGCCTCCACCCAGTGCCCCCCTCCAACCCCACACTTCTGGTCTCCTGGAACGCTTTGCTTCTCGCCTGTTAGCGTATGAGCACCTGGATTCCTTTGGAGCCCTCAGCATCTGGCTCTGTGGGCATTCTGGGCCCCCCAGCCCAGGGCAGTCTTTCCAGACAGCAGAGGCTCGGCTGGTCCCGAGCTGAGCAGAACCTACCCGTCAGCCAAAATGCATCTAGCTCCCAGACTCTGCTTCCCTGCCTCTTTTTTATATGAGACTCTCCTGCCGTCCCTCTTTTTTTATATGCATGTTAATATTTGCAGATGAAAAGCAGATTTGGGACTCTACATAAGGAGGGACTTTCCAACAGCCAGAGCTCTCTGGGGATAGAGTAGGGTGGTGTACCGAGACAGCTCATCCAGAGATGGCAGAATCCTGTAGATCTTAAGATCTTGGGCTTCTGAGTCAAGTTGATCTGAGAGGATCTACCAGTTGTCTGAGTCTGAGCCTTAGTTTTCTCCCCTACAACATAGGAATGGTAATAATAGGATGAAATGAGGACAACACCAGGGTCCCAGACTTAAATGCCCTCAAGAGAAGTGAGCAAAGCAGGCCAGGTGGAAAAAACGCAGGGCTTTGGTGGACATCTCTCTTTTGATAAGACCTGGGGACAAGAAACACACCCTTTTCTTTTTTAGCTGTAGGGAAACTAATGGGGCAAACATTAATGATTACCCAAGGGAAGCTCAGCTTCAGTGTGGGCTTTGATAGGGGGTGGTGGGGACTGTGAAAACTGGAGCTCACGGGCCCCACTGCCTCACAGAGGAGGCGGGTGTTCAAGCTTGAGGATGGAGCTGAATGGCTCAGTGTAAGTGAGGAGGAGCTGAGTGGACGCGGTCTGGGGCTATAGTCCTCCTGGGCTGTGAAGAATCAATGCCCAGACAACACCCAGACCAGTTATGTCAGTATCTCTAGGTTAGAACCTGGCACCAGTCATTTTTTAGAGCTCTTCTCTCAGTGATTCCCAGTTTTATTTTATTTTTTAACGTACGTTTAATCTTTATTTTTATTTTATTATTTTAAATTTTTATACAATTTTTAAAGGTTACTTTCCATTTACAGTTATTACAAAATATTGGCTCTATTCCCCATGTACAATATATCCTCAAGCCTCCCTTATACCGAGTAGTTTGTACCTCTCAGTCTCCCACTTCATATTGCCCCTCCCCCCTCCCCACTCATAACCACTAGTTTGTTCTCTATATCTGTGAGTCTGCTTCTTTTTTGTTATATTCACTAGTTTGTTGTATGTTTTAGGTTCCACAAACAAGTGATATCATACAGTATTTGTCTTTCTCTGTCTGACTTATTTCACTTAGCATAGTGCCCTCCAAGTCTATCCATGTTGCCGCAAATGGTAAAATTTTGTTCTTTTTTATGGCTGAGTAGTATTCCATTGTATGTGTGTGTGTGTGTGTGTGTGTGTGTGTGTATATATATGTATCACATCTTCTTCATCCATTCATCTGTTGATGGACACTTAGGTGGCTTCCATACCTTGGCTGTTGTAAATAGTGCTGCTATGAACACTGAGGTCAGTGGTTCCCAGTTTCAGAACCAGCAGTCTGGCAGTGGGGAGGGAGACGACACGGCCATGGGGCCCCCTGGTGACTGGGGCCAGGGAGAGAGACTGGGGGAGAGAAGGGGTCTGTGGTGGGGATTTGGGGGTGAGTGCTGTAGGCTGTGTGATTTCCCCTGTGACCCCTCACTGTCTTCATAAAGCTTCACATGTCCCAACGTGCCTGTTTTCATGGGCTTTGGAGGAAGTGGCCGAGTTCAGTATTAAAATGATGTGGGCTAAAACGGCTCTTGCAGATAAGAAGGGCAGCTGCCTGAGGACGAAAGGCCAGTATTCTTGTGAAATTGCTTAGCTGTGGCTGGTCTTTTACGGGAAACAGTATAAACTTTTTCAAAACTCAGACAGAGGAGTGACACAGTGTATGTTTACAGTGAGAAAGGATCTTGATAGATTGGAAATTAGGAAGACAGGCTTCCGGAGTTACGGAGCAAGTGGCCGGTGTCAGCATTAGGAGCGCAGGGTTAGTTGCTGAGGATCCAATGTGAAATAAAATGTCCCATCCGCTAGGAGCTTGGTAAACTCTGGCTTAAAATTTAACCTTGACTGGCTCAAAGGAGACAGAGATAATAGGCTGTTTGGGAAATGACTGTCAGAAGTTTAATGGAGTGTTAAAAAAAAATGTCCTTGATCACCCCTTGGAAAAAACATTTGGGGACATTTAATAGGATCATGAAACTGAGGCAGCCGAGGAGACGGATTCATTAGATTGCATTTATCTGATGAACTTGGCACTTCTGCCAGGTAAATAAAAGCCATCTTACTGGAGTAGATCTTTTGAGGTTAGAGACTGGCCTTACTGTGTTCAGGTAGACAAGGGCTTTGTTTCGCTCAGTCATGTGAGGATGGCCCTATAATATTTCATTTTCATGTGCTATGGCGCTGGCATGGGCTTGTAAGGAGAACTTTTAGGCAACATGCATATTTCCATTCACAGTTTGTGTACCGTAGCATAGGCAGAGCTAGTCTAATTTGGGAAAATGGGACATCCTTTCGATAGACTTCAGTGTTATCCCATTTAGTGGACCAGGCAAAGAGTGGTTCATTTGGTTGGTTCCCTGGAGCCAACGAAGCTGGGGGAGAAGGCGGTGGCTGGGATGTGGGAAAGGGGCACACAGCACAGTGGGACGCTGTGATTTATAATAACAAATACGTACGTGGCCTTTGTCCCCCTTCTTGGCATAATCCCACAGCCCGGCCTCCCTGGAGGGGAGGGAGCCAGACATTGAGCAGTGGTCAGTGGCCAGTGATGATCAGTCATGCCTATGTAATGACGCCTCCATAAAAACCCGAAGAGTGGAGCTGGGAGAGCTTCCGGGTTGTTGAACACGTGGAGGTCCCAGGAGAGAGGTGCCCCCAGAGAAGGCATGGAAGCACCCAAGTGCCCCCTTTCCCCCGTGCCTTGCCCTATGCGTCTCTTCCATCTGGCTGTTCCGGAGTTCTCTCTCTTTATAACAAACCAAAAACCTGGTAATCTAGTAAGTAAAATGTTTCTTTGAGTTCTGTGAGCCGCTCTAGCCAATTAACCAAACGCGAGGATGGGGTCGTGGGGACCTCCGGTCTATAGCCAGTTGATCAGAAGCCCAGTTGAATTGTTGGACACCCAGCTGGGGTTGCAGAACTGCTTGGTGTTGGGGGCAAAACACACACTGGAGGGAGGGACTGGGCATCTTGCCCTGGAGCGGTGCTGAGGAGAAAGCGTCTCTGGAGGTGGGGCAGGAGACCCAGGGAGATGGGGGGAGAGAGCTTGCAAACTCAGAGAGAAGGATGGAGCCAGAGAGGGAGAGAAGTGTGGAGGGGAAGCAGTGGCCTGGTACGCATGCACTTCCGCTGCCCGGGACGGGTGTGTTGGGGATGGTCGGGGGGGTTGGGGGGTGGATTTATCTAAAGGGGTTGGAACAGGACAATCTTCCTTTTAATCAAGTCAGGTTACCTGGAGTTGTGGAGCCTACAGGACTTTCAAGGTTTCTGAACGTAGATTCTAAGGAATTAACTGAGAAATTGATTCATGGGAAATGAATAGGAACTGGGAATAAGTTGTTGTTTTGAATTTAACTGTTTGGAGCATAGCGCCTGGCACCCAGCAGGAGCTGTACAGATATTTGTTGAGCAAATAAATGGAAGTAGTACCACGCAGATTCATGTCTGGGAAGAGAAGAAGAGCAGAAATGCTCAGCCAGAAAATTCTGCGAATGAATTTTCACAGATGATAGAAGAAAAATACTTTGTTAAAAATGTTCATGTGGCGTACACAGGTCTAGGACCCTGGCATCCCTGGGCTGGCTTTCCATGGACAGAAGGGGAGGATTGTGAATGAGGGTCCAGCTCCAGTCAAGCTGAGTGTCTGCTCCACCAGGAGGGAAGCCGCTGACAGCAAATCAAGGCTTTACATAGTTCTGGAAGCTGTTAGGAGTGGCTATTGTTATGTGCACAGAATGACTCATGTCACAGCTGAGTCCAGAAATCGGAGCAGCTTTCAGCTGGGTTCCGAGCAGTTTTGAATTGACATTTAATATCAAGCACAGGAAATCTTGAGATGTGTGTTTTTGAGAAGAGGAGATATAAATCGGGCTGTATAAATTCAGGTTCATCCTGGCTCTGCTACATACCCAGAGTGACTTCTGGCAAGTTACTTAATCTCACCGTGTCTCAGTTGGCTCCTCTGTAAAATGGGGTAATTGTGTTTTCTAGCTCCTAGGAGTAAGCGAGTGAACATATGAGTTAAGGCATGGAAAAGCACCGTAGTGCCTGGTACATGGAGAGAGCTTGATATATTAGTTATTGTTAACTGCTAATCAATAGTAGTAATGCTTTTCCAAACGGAGGGAGGGGTAACATTTGTTAGTTCTCATTGGATCTCCATCATAACTCAGAAGGTGGGAGCTACTGAGGTTCAGAGAGGTGCAGTAATGTGCCCGAGGTCACACAGCTGCTGAGTGGTGGTGCTGATTTGAACTTGGTGATGTCAAAGCTTTCCCTCTAGTTACAGGGTGCTTTGAAAGAGAATAGGATAACCTATGGTTTGCAATTGAAGATGGGCTTTTGGTGGAGAGGGGGGAGCCGCCTCTGCAGAGATGCTACACATGGACTCTGGGACTATTGCTGCAAGTGGGTTGGAGGGTCCTGGCTTGGAGTGTGACATAGGAGATCCTGGGTCTGATTGTGTGAGCTCCTTCTAGACCTTCACCTTAATGAGTCAATCCCTCTTGTGGGTGGGGAGATCATGGGGCTTGCCTTGGGGCTGCAGCCAGGAGGGGAGGTGCTGGGGAGAGGTCCTGGTGGGTGGAGCTGACACCAACATGGTCAGCAGCACGGGAGGCTGCACACTGTGTCTGAGCTGTTTGTGTATCAAACTCTGGGGAGGGAGACTCTGGTGGGTGAGCCTGGGGCTGGGGAGAGACTTGGGATAGAGCAGCAGCAGTGGCCAGTGGGTGTCTGGAGTTAAACTTTAAAGAACCATAACAACAACCAGCCCTGCAGAGCCCGGGTGTTGGTTGATGGTAACATTTTTGGGGACATAGGTCAGATTTCCTCAGGTGAGTCCCAGAAATTTGGGGATGGAGGTAGGTGGGCTGGCATCCAGCAATACCAGGCAGTATCAGAGACACCTGGGAGATGTTAGTGGCTCCTTTCACTGAGGAAGTGCCCAGGTGATGCCCATGCCCCTTCTAGTGCTGTATATAGCTGTCCCTCTGGGTGGACAAATGGCAGATCCCTAACCTACGCTTTCTCTGCAGAATGCTTGGTAGGGGCCTCTGCCCTGGTCTCACCAGCTGCACTCCTTGCCTGGTCTTTGGTCCTGCCCCGGTGCACACCCCTGGGGGTGTGCACTTTGCACTTTGGAGGCAGCCCTCCAGAGTCCCCTGGGTACCTGGGGACATGCAGGCATCCTGGGTGCCTTCGCTTGGGCTGCCGTAACACAATGTCATAGACTGGTGGTTTAACAACAGACATTTATTTCTCATAGTTATGGAGACTGGAAGTCCAAGATCAAGGTGCTGGCTGTTTTGGTTTCAGGTGAGGGTTCTCTTCCTGGCTTGCAGACAGCCGCCTTCTTCCTGTGTCCTTACATGGAGAAGTGAGAGAGTGAGCTCTCTGGTGTCTCCTTGTAAAAGGACACTGGTCCTCTTAGAGCAGGGCCCCACCCTTAAGACCTCATTTAACCTTTATTGCATCCTTACTTGAAATAGTCACATTGGGGGTTAGGATTTCAACATATGAATTTGAGGGTGGGGGACACAACTCAGTCCAGAGCCTTGGGCCCACCATGCATGCAGGCTGTTCTTGCTTTGCTATTGTAGGGTGTTTCTGCCAGCTGACACCTTAGGCTTCTCTGAGGGGCCAGCACCATGCCTGTCCTTGCATACCCGCCAAAGTCCTGGGACCTCCCCTCAGGTGCCACGAAGAACTCCATTAATGCTCAGGGTGGCCTTTGATATTCTGCAGCTCAGCAGAGATCAGCCAGGGAGGGGTTGCCTATGCTTATCCTGCTAGCCTTCCTGAGCATACCCAAATGGTTCTCCCAGGCTCCCCCCACTGGGCTTGGAAAGGATCCCATGGTACCTGCACCTGCAGCAAATTCCCTTCAAAAATCGCCACCCTTCCCTTCCATAGGTAGTGGCAGGTTATGGGTTTGACAATTAAATATCCTATTTGACCACTTTTGAAACAAGCACTTACATAGCCCTCAGTAAACACCAGAAGTTGTTCTAGGTGCTTTACACATATTATCTTGTTTAATTCTTACAAGGAATCTTGTTAGAAATGATAATTAGCCGCATTTTACAGAGGAGGCAGTGGAGGCACAGAGAAGTTAGGTAACCTGCAAGAAGTCACACAGCTTGTACGTGTCAGAGCTAGTGTTTGAATCCCAGCAGCCGGGCTCTAGAGTCACGGCCTCTAACCACTGTTCTCCGTGGCCTCTCAGAGGCTAGGATGTAGGTGTTAGCGCTTCTCTCATGAGTGAGGAAAATGAGGCTCAAAAGGGGAAATGACTTAGCTGAGTTTTCACAACCCATAGGTGGCAGAGCCCAGATTCTAACCTGAGGCTCATGACTCCAAGCCTAGAGCTCTTCCCTCGGGGTTATAGGTTGGCTTCTGAATTTCTTTAAGCACAGTAAGACATACAGGACTACTCTCAAACTGACTGCAAACGCGCTTTCTTTCACAGTGCAGGCCTCTGGGACGTCTTGGGTGGGCTTCCAGAAGAACCCACCCCAATCTGCCACCACCCCCTTGGAGTTCATCCTACATGCACTTCTCTGGAGCACTTGTCAGAGTGAGCATTTTGTTTTTTAATTTTTATTTTATATTGGAGTATAGTTGATTAACGATGTTGTGTTCGTTTCAGGTGTAGAGAAAAGTGATTGAGTTATATACATCTACATGTATCCATTAGTTTTCAGATTCTTTTCCCATATAGGTTATCAGAGTATTGAGTAGAGTTCCCTGTGCTATACAGTAGGTCCTGGTTGGTTATCTGTTTTAAATATAGTAGTGTGTATATGTTAATCCCAAACTCCCAATTTGTCTCTCACCCACCCTTTCCCCTTTGGTAACCATAAATTTGCATTTTCTTGTCAGAGTGGGGTCGGGAGCAGTGGGGCCACCTGAATCTCCATGTTTCCTGTGCCTCCTGCTGCCTGCCCTCCCCCAGCCCCACCGTATTCACACCACTGATACACTCCTCCATCCTCCGGCTTGACACTTGGCATGAGTCAGGAGCCCATGGACTGCCCTGGAGCACGCTGGCTGCTCTGATAGGTGCCCCGGTCATAATAACAGTGTCGGCCTGCTGACACCTGGAAGGTAAAGCCCAAGTCACCAGGTTGCTTCTCACCGCCCCCCCCGCCCCAGTCTGCTGACCATTTTACCTGAAAACGAGGTGGGCTGGTTGCCAATTTACACCCACTAAAGCATTAGCTCATGACTGTCTAAAGGTTTTATATCGCCCGGCATCTGCCTGAAACTCTGTAAATATTGGTTGAGCTAACGGGTGAGTCAACTTTCCAAGGACATTTTAGCAGAGTATTCTGGAAGATGCCAGAGCCTTCCGTGAAGACATTAATCTCTGGTGGTAGGATCTTGGGTTTCACGCCAGCCGCTGTGATTCAGGGTGATGGCCCGGTTTCTGCATCCTCACGTCCCCGTGCCCAGGCTCCTCCCCCACCTTGGAGGGGTGCAGCCACTGAATGAGACCATTGCATTCATATCACATTCATAAATGCTGACAGGAATCTCATGCCGGCGCATGACAGAGGCCACAATAGGCCAGCCCCATCCTGAGTGCAGCAGATTTATGTGTCAGCTGGCTCTGTCCACAGGAGCTTTGTCCTCTGATACCACAGCCTCGGATGTTGAAAGCCCTTCCCCTAATTTCCAGGTGGCTGGAATCCAGACAGCCAGCCTGTCCATCTGGCTGTCTTTGGCCGTGTGTCTCACCCCTATTCCCACACAACACTCAGTCATTCATCCCCTCAATTTCCATACCCTCCAACGCACTAAACCACTAACACTGAGCACGCGTGCTTCCGGTGGCTTTATCGGAAGTTGGTGGTGGAGTTGCAAGCGAGGTTACGTCTCAGACCCGCAGCCTCCCTCCCATCTTCTTTTCTCATTTCACTTCCCTCGTGGGAGCAGGAGGATGTGTTTTTCTCCTTGGTTTTTATGGAGACCGTTTCTCCCCTGCTGTCCCAAGTACACCTCTAATCTCAAGCCCTTATTGAGACTTCCAGACCGATGGTTCTCCAAGTGTGGTCTGTGGACCAGCAGCATCAGCATCCCTTGGAAGCTTGTCAGACATGCGAATTCTTGGGCTTCACCCCAGACCAGCGTGGGCCCAGTGATCCGTATTCAGATGCCTTCCACGTGATCCTGACACAAGCTCAAGTTCAGGAACCTCTGGACAACCAGTGTTCTTTCTCTTGGGAGGTTTCTGGTGAATCAAAATTTCTTCTTGTAATGAAGGTTTCAAGGGCAGCTGAGCTTCTGCCAGTAACCTCCCTGTTTAGCCAACAGAACGTGGGCTTTGGAGTCATCAGGCCTGGGTTCTGCCATCTGTGCCACTGACAAGCTGTGAAACCCTGGAAAGGGTGGTTCACCTCTCTGAGCCTCAGATTCTAACTCAAATGATATCCTCCGATTGTACCTCCTCCCAGGGGATTCTTGTGAGTCTTGGGGGAGATCAGAACTTCAGAGCTGCTTTATAAACTGGGAACTCAGGGAATGTGGGTCACCTCGTGACTTCCAGGCTTCCTCCCTGCTGGGGGCTCTGGTGGTTTCTCTTTCTTTTGAACAGACCTCTGGGTGCTGAAAGCCTGAGTCCCTTATTGACCAGAACAGTGTGGGGAGAGGGAAGCAGGGCGTGTTGGGAAACTGGGCTTGAAGACAGAAGCACGTGGGGTGTGAGCGGTGCTGGCCAGAGGCCTCCCTCCTTATTTGGGGGAGGGGGAGGGGGAGGGGGAGGGGGGAGGGGAAGGCAGAGAGAGGCTGCTGAAATTCCTAGATGAGGAAACTGGCACTGAAAATCAGCCACTCCCCACGACCCTACTGAGTTAACAGCACTTTTCATTATTCTGAACCTATTTTATTTTTGTATCCCTAGAAATAGAAATTTTCCATAATTGTAACCCTACCTCTATACAGTTGACCCTTGAATAACACGGGGGTCAGGGGAGCCAACCCTCTGCACAGTTGAAAATCTGAGTATAATTTATAATTGACCCTCAGTCTATGCAATTCCTCTGTATAGGATTCAACCAACCTCAGATCATATTTGCTATTGAAAAAAAATCTGTGTAAAAGTGGACCCACACCATTCAAACCATGTTGCTTAAGGGTCAAATGTATATCTTTCTTTTTGCACACTAGGTATATTAAAAGTATTTTCTAAGTTGTTACACAATCCTCGCAATTGTCATCTTAAATGTCTCCAAAATATTCCCTTAGGTGAACGCGTTATTATTTGTTGTCCTGTTTCCATACTGTGGACGTTTCGATTGCTTTTAAACTTTTCGTTGTTGTACTAGCATCTTTGGACCTTACACTTTTGGATTCTGTTAGCAAAAACTCCATGGAGTGTGATCATTCGGTCACAAGGTGTCAATAATTTTCTGTCTCAAGATATGTTTCCAAATCACTTTCCAAAACACACTGCCACTAGCAATATTTGAACTTAGCAGCTTTCCTGCAACCTTGCCATCCTTGGGCATTACTGTTATTCTTTATGTTTGCTAATTTAATAGATGTCATGTGACACATCATAGTTTGTACTTACATTTCTTTGGGAACTGGTGATGCAGTTACCAAACTACTTTTTCTATGGTATTTTATTATTTCTGTTCTTCCCTTGGGAAAGTTCCTCCTCATGCCCTTTTCCCATTCATCTTCACATTTTAATGATTTGTGTCGGCTGTTTATGTAGATGTTAACTCTCTGATAGGTCTGTCTGTTTACTGATGGTTCACACTTACCCCCCGGCCCGCCCTATAATCACGTACCTCTGTGGACCTCTAACTGAGGATGCTCGGTACTAAATTCATGGTGTTGCCAGAGACTTGGAACATGGCAAGTTTAATTTGCAGTGAAATGAATTGGCTTAAGGTTCAGTCTAGGCAAGAATGGGTTTCTGGGTGCCTGATGTCTCAGGGTGGGTGCCACCTGTGCAGCTGGGCTTTCTGTCTCCCTTGCCCTGTTTTCCCCTTTGCCTCTCAGCTCTTCTAACTCTTTAGCTGAAGAGGAGCCAAACAAGCACAGCCTCAAGTTGACAGTGAGCTTCGCTGCCGCCATCGGTCACTG
Source organism: Phocoena sinus (assembly GCF_008692025.1). NCBI lineage: Eukaryota > Metazoa > Chordata > Mammalia > Artiodactyla > Phocoenidae > Phocoena > Phocoena sinus. Next base: position 7,932,628 of record NC_045773.1, read on the forward strand.
CCAAAGAAATGACCCTGGGGACCCGATCCCCTTCACCACCTGTTGGGACACTTCCACACCTCCCCAAGGCGTCCTTCCTGGTTCCCAGGGCCCCAGGCAAGGCCGGCTCTGTTTACTCACCATTATCTGTTTGGTCAAGGAACGTGGGGAGTCAGGCAAACAACAACCCTTAGCGGGTAGCTTTCAGAATGATCACTCTCTGGCTTGTGCCTCTTGGCAATTTGTCAATTCCTTCTTCCACGGCAGGCTCCGGATGCGCAGGCTCAGCGGCCATGGCTCACGGGCCCAGCCACTCTGCGGCGTGTGGGATCTTCCCGGACCGGGGCACGAACCCACGTCCCCTGCATCGGCAGGCGGACTCTGAACCACTGCGCCACCAGGGAAGCCCCCTCCTTCCTTCTTTGAGCTTGTGCTGGAGAAGAAGGAACACTGCACTTGAAGTCTGTAGCCTGGCTGCGACTCCTACCCGTGTTTACTAGCTGTGCATCCTGAGAGGGCCGCTGATGACTTCTCTGGTCCCCTGCCCCTCATCTCAGGAGTGTGGATGATAGCAAAGTCCTGAGGTGCTCCCGCTGAAAGGATGTCCCATGTTCTATCCCACTGAAGTCACACAATCGCCCTAGGAAGCTGCTTTCTATGTCTGATCCCCAGTTTACAGTGGAGGTGACTCGGCCTCAGAGAGGTTAAGAAAAGCAATCTGAACGGGAGTGTAGTGCAAACTGGCTGAATGTCGGCTCCGCCTTACATCTTGCATAATGACCTTTACATCAGTATTTTCAGAGCGATTCATAGAGCATAGACATTCTAGTTGTTGATTGAATTGAAAAGGAGTCATGTTGACTGGTGAGGCTGGTGTGGGTCCGCGATGCTTAGGGAGACCATTTCACTTGATGGTTTACGTGTTTGCTTCCTCTACGGCATGTTGAAATCATCCAGGGAGTTGACGAGCACATCCTTTGTAGAACGCCTTGTGCCCCGGTGTGGGGACCCCGTCTCTTGTCGTGGAGGTGATATTAACTTGGAGCCCCACCTCCATCATTCCCTGTGGAAGCCTAAACTCCTCAGTCTTCGTGAGTTCCCAGGAGGGATTCCTTCTTACGGTGACTTTCAGTTCTGAGCTCCTACTTTAATGTATAGGTCATCCTGCTTTCTCTGTTTTGCACTTCATGTGCCTGGAAGTAAGACTTCTTACATTTCTCTCCCAATCAAAATCCCATGCATGCGTGGCAGTTTGGGAATGAGGTAGGCGTTCCCCTGTGAGGATGCGGAAGGAGTGAGGAGAGGGGAGGGCTTGGATCCCTGTATCCTGGCTTTGAAGTGGGTGGTGGGCATCTCTGCGCGAGCCCCTGGGCGGCCCCTGCGGCACTGTACAGAGCGTGTCCTCCATTTCTAGAGCCCCACTTTCAGCCATCTCATCTCCATTTCTCTTTGCCCTTCTTCCTCGTCTGCACGTTCGTGGGTAATTCCAAGGAATGGCGTTTGGTTCTCCCTTTCTTCTACTCTCGTGGCCTCATGTGACTCCTCTTCTCCCCAAGTGTCTCATCGGGGTATTTTCCCAAATAAAGTTAGGTCTTCATTAAGAAGGTACAATTTTCACCTCCCTTTAGCTGGACAGTGTCAGTTAAACTGCCCAAGTCTTCAGGCCCCTGGCCTCCATCATGCTTACAAAGTCTTTGAAGTAAAGAGAGTTTGGGTCTGAATCTCATCTTTGTCACCCAGTCACCTGGTGGGCAAGTCCCTTCACCTCTTTGGACCTCAGTTTTCATATCCAGTCCTCAGTTGACCCGTCGTAACAGAGAGGGGATGGTATTCATGGGCAGCCCTCATTAGTGTTAAAGCAAAAGTAACTCCACTGGGGTCCATTGGGTTGCACATAAACTAAGTTAAAATCACTTTGCAACGTTGATAAAGATTACAACTCTCAGAAGAGATGCGTAAGTGCAAAAGTAATATATTTTATCATAAAAGTGCCTGGCAAAAATGATAACTCCAGGCTTCCTATTTGATCGAGGAAATGGCTAGTGTGTATTTTGTAGTTTTTCTTTTGGTCTGTTCTAGAACAAAGCTTCTTTCATACCCGTTTGTCACTGTGCTAACTTTCCGGCTAATCCACAGGCTGGCTGGGTGACTAAGTGCCGTGTGGAACGTGATCTCGCTTTCCGGAGCCAGCAGGTTCCAGTCCTCTCCCCACCGTTGTGCGGTGGACACACGGCAGTAACAGCTTCTAACGGTCTCTCACATCTTAACAAATTCAACCATTGAGATGGCCCACGAGACAGGTAGGACAGGGATGAAAATCTTCACTTGACAGCTGAATGGGGGTTAGAGGGTTAAGAAATTCCTCCAAATCAGGCTGTGGGTGAAGCCCATGTCTGGGGGCAGAGCCAGGGTTTGTGGCTGGCTCAGCGTGGCCGAGACATGTTCAGACTCTGCGGAAGTTCTGACCCCCAGACCACAGGGTCATCTGGTTGGGGTGTTACCTCTCTCTTCCACATGCTTCTCCCTCTCGGGCTGCCCCAGGCCATTTGTGTCTCCCACAGGACCCTGAGTGTGGGCAGAGGGTCAGGGTGCCGTAGCCAGTGGTTGGGGACCTAGGGGTCGGCCCCTGGTCTTCTGTCTGTCCTGCTGATGGTGTCTCCTCAGGCCGTGGGCAGTGAGATCCTGCTCAGACTTGTGCTAAGTGAACTTGTGCTCTGCACTGAGCTTGCCGGTGGCCCTCACCCTTTTCCACGTTCCTTTCTGCCCTGTCTCCCTCCAGATGATGCTTCTAATATCCCTGGACCGCAGATTGCTGTGGTGCTTGAAGCTCTTGGCTGCTTTTAATAGCTTTTCCATTTCTTTCCTCACTTTCAACTGCCACTTCTTGTTACTGTCGGCTGCCTCTAGTTTCTGCCCCCTCTGAAGTCATTGTTTCTAATCCTCTGGATCTGGGCTGTCAGATGACTAACCTTGTTAAAATTCTGTCTCTAGTATGAGTCGTGGCAGTGAGTGCGGCTTTGGTGCACATGCTTGGTTATGGCAATGGCGTTGACTTTGCCAAGGCCCTTTTGGCTCTTTTCTATATTCTGAGTCATATTCTGAAAGGTAAAATTCCCAGATTAAGTGACACTTCACCATAGGGGGTAAGTGTAAAAGTGTGGCTCCAAGGGGGGGAAGGAACGGCAGCTGAGATGGGCCCTTGCAGGGCTGCCCGTGTTCCTGGCGGCCTGGTGCGCGGGGACTGGGTGGCCCTGGAGGCCCACGCTGGCTCCCTGCCTTCCCCACAGCACTGGGCCCGGGTGATTCCCTCTTTCACACCCACCGGCAAGTAAATACTTTCACTCCATGGAGAACCTCTTCAGGCCATGAACTGAGTCCTGACACTTGGTGGTGGGTTATTCAGAAGCAGTAACCGCTGTCTCCAAGGTCATAGGTCATGGATGGCGTTGAAAGGGGACCAAAATGATGAATCCCAGAATTGGAGACTTGAAACGGGAGATAGTCCAATCATCCGATGCTCACACACATTTAAAAATAAATCCAAATTTATATCTTCTGAAAAATCATCACCTTTATAAGGGCAAAAAGTCAGACATAAATTAAGGGACACATATATTTATAATGGAAAACTGTACAACGTGGTAATATTTAGAGAATTTCTAATGCTGTGGGAAACTGCTGATGGTCAACTGAAAAAGCAAGTGAAAAATTGTTAATATAGGGTGATCTCAAATGTAAAATATTATTTGCATAGATGAAGGACAGGAAAGGTGTGCTCAGTAGTTATAACTTTGATGACTACAGGAGCCTGTGGTTAATAGAAACTAGTGGCTTGGGACTTCCCTGGTGGTCCAGGGGTTAAGACTCCACGCTGCCACTGCAGGGGCCATGGGTTTGCTCCCTGGTGGGGGAACTAAGATCCTGCATGCTGTGTGGCACAGCCAAAAAAAACCCCGAAACTAGTGGCTCAGAGCAGGTGTAAAACAATAGGGAGTGGTGGGGACCGAGGCAAATTGTGTAGAACATGTCCTCTGGAAAAGAGGCTCCTAGCCGACGATTGCTAGCTCTTCAGATTTTTAAAAAGAAGCTGGAAATGGTGGTATTTATGTGAAATCCTTTAATTTTTCAATATTAGCAACTAATTTACGCTTTTTAAAGTACTGTTTTGGCCAAATGAAAATGTTGGTCGTTTGGCTTTGGCCTTTGATCCACCAGCCTACCACTTTTTTTTTTCTTTTTTTTTTTTTTAAATTAATTCATTTATTTATTTATTTTTTTTGGCTGTGTAGGGTCTTCGTTTCTGTGCGAGGGCTTTCTCTAGTTGCGGCGAGCGGGGGCCACTCTTCATCGCCGTGCACGGGCCTCTCACTGTCGTGGCCTCTCTTGTTGCGGAGCACAGGCTCCAGACACACAGGCTCAGTAGTTGTGGCTCACGGGCCCAGTCGCTCCGTGGCATGTGGGATCTTCCCAGACCAGGGCTCGAACCCGTGTCCCCTGCATTGGCAGGCAGATTCTCAACCACTGCGCCACCAGGGAAGCCCAGCCTACCACTTTTGAAGTCACCAAAATGCCAACACCTGCTCTCTCTGAGGAGCACGTTTATTGGAAATATAATTTTTCTTTATCAGAGTTTTGGTGATTTTCCAATTTTGTAAGTCAATACATAGTATTTCTAAAATTAAAGAAAAAAATCACTGACCCTTGGTTCAGGGGGTTGGGATGTGTGTGTGTGGGCGCACGTGAGTACCTAAGAATTCTGGGCACCTCCCAGAACCTTCCCAAGCTGCAGTTTCCTCACATGTATAATGAGGAGAGCAGTTTCTGCTCTGCTAACCTTCCAAGATTGAGACTCAAAGGAGGTGTCAAATTGAGAAAGCCCTGCAAATAATCAGGCGTGTAGGCGATGCGATGCAGTAGGTGCTCAGAAAAGATTTGTCACGTGAATGTAGGGGCAAGGGAAGGAGGGGCTCTGGTAAACTCTGCGAAGTCTTGGGAAGCACGTGGCCTGAGGAGTCAAACGTGTGTGTTCGACATAGCTTGGCTCTGCCACAAACTAGCGGTGACACCTTGTTAAATAGTCGTCATTATATCTATTAACTACGTGCTAACACTCTTTGTTGGGCAATTTCTATGCATTGTACCTTTCTGAGCCTCATTTCTCATTTAAAAAGGGGGATAATTATAGTCCTTACTTCAACGTGTCCTTGTGAGGATTAATTCAGATAATCCAAGTAGCAGGTGGAAGACAGAACTCAATACACAGCAATTCCCTTCTAGTCCTGGGCTGGGTTTCACCATTGGTAGGATCTATGTAATTTCACCTGTTCCCACTAATTCAAGGAGACTGAATGGATGAGTACGAGTGCGATAGATTACTTATTCAAAATACATAATTTCCCCTAATATTTATTCAAAATATGTATTTTTTTCCTGTCTCGGTTTCTTAAAGAAAATAAGCTCATTCCTCTCACTGGGGTGGTTTAGAAATGGGAAGTGACATCCAGTCCATATTCTGTCTTTGGAGAATTGCTCCAGGTTTCCCCTGAGAAAAGCCCAGCGCCACCCGCCCCTTTCTACAGCCGCTGCTTAGCCCCTGCGGAAGCTTTGCGGTGCGGTAGTATCTGCTTGTTTTTCTAGCAGAACTGGGTGGGTGAGCACTTTCACATATATGACCTTGTCAGATCACCAAAATATCTCTGAATGCCAAATCCATACGTATCCATCTACCTATTTCTGTCTGTCTATCTATCCATTTAATTTCAGTAAATAGTTTGTGTAATTTATCCTTTTAAGATGGAGGCTTTTTAAAATGCCACTCTCTAGTGTAGGTACTTTACCTACATTAGCTCTTTAACCCTCATAGCAACCACGTTAGGTGGATAATATTATTAGCCCCCTTTTTACATATGAGGACAATAGGCTCAGCAAGTAAGTGGGAAGATTGAGATTCAGTGCCAGGACTGATTGGTGCTAGATAAAGTTAATTTTGTGTGTGTGTGTGTGTGTGTGTGTGTGTGTGGTTGCTACAATAGAGTATCAAAAACAGTTATTTTGATGACATCCTCTCAGGAGTTAGAATCCCCCCTACTTCTGCCTCAAAAGAAATCAGAATAAGAGCGCACAGATCTGCCTTTAGGTTCCATTAAACAGCGGGACGGGATCACAGGCTGTGGCTCTCTGTGTACAGGGAGACTGAGAGGAATTGGTCCCAAGGATAGCTGGATTCCTGGGACCGCTCTGCCCCCCACAGGTCATCACCGACACCACTCTTCACCCCCAAAGTGCAGCCAGCCCTCTCCTCATTGTTACCTCCCTCCCTTCTTCTCTTGGGGATGCTGCCTGCGGACTATGGCAGGAAATGCCCCTTTCCCCTAAATTTCTAAGGCTTGTATCAATTACGGATCCATGTTTATTGCAAAGAATGGGATATAATTTCTTCGGGTTGGATTATGTCTAAGAATACTGAGCAATGTCACCGTATAGCCCTCTTGACTTGAAAAACATTTGAGTCAAATATAGTGTGGCAGGACCAAGATGTTGATAAAGTCGCAGCTTCCCCGCCGCCTCGAAGGATCCTTTGCTGCTTGCTTTGGACTCTGGTGATGGAGCTCATGCCACGGAGTGGACTGGGGCATTTGCAGGAGCCAGGATTTGGCTCCTTTGGGAAGAGAGGGGAATAGCCATGGAAGACTGGCATAAATTAAGTGGTTTATTGGGCTGGGGAGGGGGAAATGGTGGTGAGATGAGTAAACAGGGAAGGAAATTACCACAGGTTAGAAACTTGGAGGAGAGCATACGGTGGAGAGATAGAGGGAAGGTTTTTGAACAGGGACTGGAAGAGCTCCAGAAATAAATCAGGGTGAAGAGGGGTTCCCTTGTGCTTTGATGGACATCCTACAACAGAAAGTCCATTTGGAGCTTTTTAAAGAGATTTCTGTAAAGGTTAAATTAGTAAGTATTAACCTTTTCATAACAACCCCCCCCCTTTTTTTTTTTGGCTGCACCATGCTTGCAGGATCATAGTTCCCTGACCAGGGATTGAACCCAAGGCCGCTGGCAGTGAAAGCACCAGGTCCTAAATACTGCACCGCCAGGGAGTTCCCCAGCAACCCACTTTTTAAAACAAATAAAAAGCAAAGAGAAAACCTCAATAAATATATATATGGATATACATTATATATATGTGTGTGTGTGTGTGTGTGTGTGTGTGTGTGTGTGTATGTGTATATTTTTATGAGCAAAAGTAACCATAAAATTAATAGCAAACTGGTTACTTCAAGGGGTGGGCTAGGTGGGGAGTGGAGGGCGAAGTTTTCCTTTCTACCTCTTACTTGGTTCGACTTGCTACAATACCATGTTCTACTTTTTTCTTCTTTTTAAAATTTTTAATGGTGAAATAATTGTAGACTTACGGGAGAGTTGCAACGAGAGTTCTGGTACACACACCACCCAGTCTCCCCCGATGTTAACATGGCACATTTATGAAAACTAAGAATACTAGTGCAAGGCTCCTGAGGAGAATACAGACGTGACTCAGATTCCCCCCGTTTTCCCACTAACGTCCTTGTTCTGACCCAGAACCCCATCCAGGTTTCCACACCACATCTGCTTCTCACCTCTCCTTGGTCTCCAGTGGGTGACCGTTCCTCAGTCTTTACTGGTCTTTTACGACCTTAACAGTGTTGAAGGGTACTGGTCAGGTATTTTGTAGAATATCCCTCAATTTGGGTTTGATGTTTTCTCATGATTAGATAGATGGCGGTGATGGATTTGGGGGGAGAATGCCACATTGCTGAGCTGCCTTTCTCAGCGCCTAGTATTGGGGTATGTGATATGGGTGTGTTTATTCCTGCTGAAAGTCACCTTGTTACATGGTGTCTGCCACTCCTCCACTGCAAAGTAGCTATGTCTCCCTTAATAAACAATAAATAGTTGGGGGGGATTCTTTGAGGTGATCAAATATCCTGTTCCTTCTTCACCTTTCACCCTCTAATCTCAGTATTCATTGGTGTACCTTGCAGCCCTTACAGCTGTAGTTCTCTGATGGTGGTCTTGAATTTCCCCCATTCCTTCTCCATTTGTTGATTGGAATTCTCCTGTGAGGAAGAGTCATAACTCCTCTCCCATTTATTTATTTTATTCAGTCTTTTTTAATGAGTTTGGTCTCGTGGACATTTTTAATTAATTAATTAATTGGGTTATAATAAAACATTACTTCATTTATTGCTCCAGTTGTTCCAGCTTTGGCTAGTGGGAGCTCTTTCAGGTTGGCTCTTCCGTCCTCTTGACGTGATGTATTATTTTTATAATTTAGACACTACTACAAAGTACAAATAATTAAAATTGCTTTTCATCCACTTTCTGTTAGGCTGAACTGCTGTTTCATTCGAATGGGAGAGCATGCCGACACCAGCCATGAGGCAGCTCAGCTTTATCTGAGTTACCCAGACAAGCCTTTAACGGGTGAAGGATGTCTTTCTTTCTTTTTTTTTATACGGCACAATGCTCTTCAGGGTATGGGGCTGCAGTGTACTAGAATATAGACTCAGGAGTCTCCCTAGCTTATGAACGTCTGAAATAGGTGTTTTTTTAAAAAATGTAAACAGAGAATGACAAGAACTTAAGGTTGTTGAAGAGGATCATGAAAACCATGAATCCTGAGTGTTGCCAAGACTTCATCTGGAGAGAAAATTATGAATAAATTCCAGAGTATTGTTGTGTCTGACTTTACAGTCAGAGGCTGAAAAGAGGACTTTGCTGAGAAAATCAGATTTCAGGTTCATTCATCATCAATGAAGGGAAACTGTGCGCGTTGCTCGCTTACACATGCAGTTCTGTGGTCCTTAGCCCTGGAGACAACCCCTTAAACTGGTGATCTCTCTGAAGCATTGTCAGAATTCTTTGAGGGAATGAGCTTAGCTAAAAAGAAAGAAAGAAAACTGGGCGTCTGCTGATGCCCTTTCAGCAGTGCTAGGTTCAAGATCAGCATTTGGGACAAAAATCCAAGGGAAGAGTCGTATTTTAGGATGTCTAAACCCAGCCAAGCATGGGAGTGGAAAACTCTGGGAGGGCAGCTCCTTCTGGCTGTCCAGGTAGCCAGCTGGTAAAAGAGAATGTGTTAGAACATCAGGTCATCACTTACCTTTTTGTGTGAAGATTTGAGTTCTGATCCCAGAACACTGAGGTTCGTTTATTGCCAAAGGGAAATTAACCTGGTTGGAATGAATGGTCACAGTCGCTCTGTTTTTGGAATACCCAGGGAAACGTCTTCAAACTTCCCAAAGTGTTCACTTGCCACATAGCTTGGTAGAGCGGACACTCTCAGTGCTTTGCCTGGGGCCCCGGGTCTCTTTTAGGGGTTCGCAACATTCACGTGTTCACAGCTTCTGCATGCTTCCTTCTTTCGCTCATACCTGCTGTTTTCCTCCAGAACCACCCTCGGGCTGCTGGGGCCCTCTGCCCGCAGGCACAGAGCAGAAGGGATTTATAGCCCCTGGGGTGGCCGTAGAGGCTGGGTGACTGCAGGGCTGGGTATAAAAGTCCAGCTCTCTCATTGTGGGAGGTGGCTGGGGGGACAAATTCTGAAGTGTAATATCTTCTAGAGGTCCCTAAGGGACCAGGCCAAGGTCAGGTCCTGCTTGAATAGCCCCTTTTCCTGTCCTGATTTCCTCACCCCATTACAGCTTCTCCTTAATAAACCCCTTGGCCCTGCCTCCCCACTGAGGGTCTGCTTCTTGGGAGCCCCACCTTAGACACTTGGCGTACTTGAAGCTCTGAATACTTTGATCTGTGAAACTTTAAGAAATAAACATCCACCTCATTTCTTAGTATTTCATATGTCAAGAAATTATAGCCAAAATTTGTCTGCAGGTATATTATATTGGTGGTAAAATTTTCTTCTTAGTGTTTAGATTTGGTGATGTTCTTGCTTTTAAGGAAAAAAAACCCCATTTCATTGAATGTGTCTGCAGAGTGAATTCAGTTTATACAGTTGTCCCTCCATATCTACAAGGCATTTGTTCCAGGATCCCTGGCCGGTACCAAAATCTACCGATGCTCAAGTCCCTTATATAAAATGGCATAGTATTTGCATATAACCTATGCACATCCTCCCATAAATCATCTTTTAAATCGTCTCTAGATTAGTTATAATACCGAATGGAACTTAAATGCTACAATTTAGTTGCCAGTGTGTGACATATTCAAGTTTTGCTTTTTGGAACTTTCTGGAAATAAAAAAAATTTTTTTTGATCCGTGGTTGTTTTGCAGATGTGAAGGACCAACTGTGCACTTTTTTTCTGATACTGTGGCTGAAGAGCACATTCGAAACTCTATAGGGAGCCCCATTCTCAAAAGCATTCAGTCTTTACCAGGTCTCCCAGAGGTGTTATTGGAACTCAGGCCTGATACTTAGTGGCCAAGACAACGTACATCAAATTGACTTTAAAGATTTTGTGTGGTGGGGGAAATTTTCTCTCTCATTTTCTGGAAACAAGTCAGCAATTGGTGTATGTTGTTTCCCTTTTTTGTCAACATAAAAAATGGCATGCAACAGCCTGGATGTTGAAAAGGATCTTGGTGAAGTTTTAGTTGCCACTTTTGACCCAAGAGAGAAAAGCTGGAGCAGGCAAGCAGATTGATAGCATGTGAATAAAATAAAGATTCTACTTCCCTTGCAGGGAAAAATCGTTTTGATCTAAAATTGCCATAGCCTTGTTTTGTTTTTAGTAATGATATTTAATCTGTTTAGAGATTTCAAGTGCCATTAAAGGAACCAGGTGGTTTTTGGTTTGTTTTTTGGGGTGTGTGTAATGGAAAGGGCATATTGGAAGCTGAGAGGGCTCCCGCAGGGATCTCTGTGATCTTGCCCTCCTCTGACATGCTTTGATAGTAACACTCTTTTACTGTTTTCTTAGCTAAGATTTGTCTCTAAGTCAGAGTGGCTTTTCCCTTAACTGGGGAATGTTGTGAAAGTCGCATTGAACTTTGATTTCAGGCCAAGGCTTGAAGGATGGAAACTGCAGGGTGAAAACCCTCCTGTTTGAACAGGCAGTGCTGATGGACACAGCGTCTCTGGCTGTTCTGGATCCTTAGGATGGGAAATTGGTAGACGACCATGGTCCTTGTTAGCAGGACACCCTCCCCCCCGCTTCCTCCCCCTCCCTTGCTTCTCCTTTCTTCTCCCCCCCTTCACCACCTTTCCTTCATCTTCATCATCTTCCCTCCCCTCCAATACCTTTTTCTTGTTCATCTTTCTTTCTTTCTTCTTTTTTTCCTCTTCCTGTTGTGGCAACTGAAATGCATCCAAACTGAAGTGCTTGCAGTCAGCATCTCAGCTTTTTGACAATAAATGGTCCAGAGCGTTGACACAGAAGAATTCCCGCAGTTGAACATGGAGCAGAAAATCCGAGGAGTGGGGAGAGGACTGGTGGAGGTGTCTTTCTTGAGAAATGTTTCGGAGTTGGATGGATGTTGATCTTGATAACCTGTCTAGGTTGTCTTCTGGATGACTTAATTTGCTCTTCTGTGAAATGGGAGCGATGATCTTGGCTCCTTCCTGCAGGTTAGAGACATTGTGAGAGTCAGTGGCCAACTGGGGGGCAACCTGGGATGGAGGCCACAGCATGGGGAGGAGCTGGGACAAATGGGCTATAGTCCAGCTCTGCTGTTTTCTAGGTGTGTCATCCTTAGTGTGCAAATTGCTTCTGAAGATCTCAGTTTCCTCATCCATGAAATGGGAATGTTTGGTTTCTCAAAATGGGATGCATTAACTCCATTCAGAACTGTTTCCCCCCTTCCCCATGCTCCTGCCCCGGCACTTGGCGCTTTTGGCTCTATGTTGTTTTAAAAGCAGGGCTGACCATAGCATTTGGCAAAAAGTAGGTGTTCAGAAATATTGTTTAATGAATGAGTGGTTGGATGAATGAATACTTATAATCAGGGCCCCCAAGTATGGCTGTGCTATCCACAATTGCAGGGGAAGGGGGACCCTTAGTTCATGAAGACCGTGATGAGAATCGTGCCCCTGGAATTGTGCAACATGGCGGCCTGCTCCCGATGGACAAGCATTCCATGACCCAAAATTGCCGAGAAAAATGTGAGGCTCTTAGAAGATATAACATGCCTCATGCCCCTCTGCCTAGTTTCATTTTTCAGGAGCTGCAAAACAACCCACATGGGCTCTCCATCTCTCTCACCTTATAGAAACGCAGACCTGTGAATGCTTTCTGGGGTAGCAGTTTTTTTTGTTTGTTTGTTTGTTTGTTTTGCGGTACGCGGACCTCTCACTGTTGTGGCGTCTCCCGTGGCGGAGCACAGGCTCTGGACACGCAGGCTCAGCGGCCATGGCTCACAGGCCCAGCCGCTCCGCGGTATGTGGGATCTTCCCGGACCGGGGCATGAACCCGTGTCCGCTGCATCGGCAGGCGGACTCTCAACCACTGCGCCACCAGGGAAGCCCCGCTCGCTTTCTAATCAACGAAAATATTGATACGCAGGCATAAAGCAAATCCCTCCTTTGCCAAGTGCGTTTAGAAGAAAACGAAATGTTCTTAGAAGATGCATAATTATTAAGAATTTTTACGAGTTCATCTGTGTGCCTTTTACAGTTACGTCGTGTTATCTCCAGCGGTACTCCTTGGGAAACCCTTGTTAAGGCGAGGGCATCCCTGTGACTTTGGATTGAGCCTCTAATCAGTTCAGAGTCATAGCGCCCCCTGGTGGACATCACTGCTCTAATTGACCGCGGAATTCTTGGACTTGGCCGAATTGGAAATGGCCCTTGCGGCCACACTGCTGTGGTTTTCCTGCTCCATCCCCACCTTCGTAATTTTCTCTGCATTTTATGTTGTTTTGTGTTTGTTTCTCATAAATTACCGATGAAGCTATCAGAGAGCAAAGAATGGGAGCGGGGGGACAGAAGTTTGGACCCAGAGTTAGGCGTTTTGGTTGCAGGCACTTTCTCCGACTCAGCACGTGGCATTGCTATTCTGCAGACCGCCGCTCCTCTGTACGTCAGCAGTGCGGGGAGCGGTGCTTCCCATGGCTCCTTGTAGCAGTGTAACAGTGTGGCCCTGCCGGGAGGCCTGGGTTTACATCTGAGCTTAGAACTTGAGTTCAAGTTATTTCACCTCCATGAGCTTTAGCTTTCTCATCTGTCAAATGATGATCATGGCTGTCCCTGGGGTCCTTGGGAAATGTCAGATAGGAGATGCACTGCAAAGCCCCGGCTCAGGGCCTGGCATGTTCGTTAGCATACTGTGTTTGTGGTAGTGGCTGTTTTCTTTCACGCCATTATGATCTTCCAATAATTTGGTCCATAGCTTGACTGCTGAAGAGAGCAAATCAATTTCTAAATGAGAATAGGAATGGCAGCACAGTACTTATTTTGTGTTTGAAGATTCCAACATGATTTATTCATTTCTGTTTTCTAGTGGGTAGTAATTTGTCCCAAGCAATGGAGCCTGGAGCCATCCGTCTTCATGGACGCCACATGGATGTTGTCACATCACGTCCCACCTGCGAGTGAAGATGCGGATGGAGACCAGATTCAGTGATGTTGGAAATTGCATCCACCTGAGTGCCGGTCAGAGCCTGGGGAAGCGGGTCGGTGGGTAATCACGTTCTTTACCTTTCACAGCTGTGATTCTGCTTCCCGTTCCAGAGCAGAGCCAGGCAGTCTGGTCCCTGTGCCCAGCCTTCTCCTCCTTCTGCTTTTCTGGGCTTCTTTCCTTCTTTCTGTTTTGCTGAGATATATAGTACTTACTATGTGCTGGCCTAAGTACTTCACAGGAATGAAGTCATTTCATCCTTCTAACCACCCAGTGAACTAGTTCCTATTATTGTACCCCTCTTACAGATGGGAAAGATGAGGCCCAGAAGGGAATTCTGGGACTTGCATAGGCACCAGCTGGTAAGAGGCAGGACTGGACCCAGCCTGCTCTCGTGCTCCTCCTTGATCCTGCCTCTCTTCCCCACCCCCATGCATGCCTGAGGGTCCCATGGGTTTGGGGGAACCAGTAAGCTTCCTTATTACCCACCAACTCCTTCCCAGTTTCTCTTGGTAATATCATTGCGAGTCCTGGCATCCACTGGAAGGGATCCCTAGAAAGGACCAGGTCAGGGCTCTGATGAATACTCAGTCCTGATATTTGCTCTCAGGAAGGCAGAGTGAGACCAAGGGCAGGCCTGTCACAGTCAGTGGGTACGTCTCAGGTTCTGTCGGGGGATGATTCTCCAATGGACTCTGGTGTTTCCCCATGTCTGGTGCTTCCCTGTCTGTTCTTTATTCTGGACTACCTTTACCAGGATGTTTGTATAGCAGACATCTTTGCGAGAAGAGAGAGAGTCTTCCTCTGGAACAGAGAACTTACTGCCCACTATGAAATATTTGGGTTCCCTTAGCTCAGCGTTGTTGTCCTGTAATGTAACCCACCCGGTGTACAGGAGTTACATGGTTCTCTTTATGTGGTCCTGTGGGAATTTGGGCTCAGGAAACTGGGGCAAAAAGGCTTATTGTCCAGCTCCCGCTACTGCTGTGAGCGATACAGTTCTTTGTCTCTGGTCCCGGAGTCTCCTGTCTTTTGCCAGCATCCGTGAAGCTGGCAGGTGAACTTGTGAGCTGGCAAGTAGGGCAAATCTCAGGTCTTTCACAGTTCTTGAGAGATTCTAGGCTCATGACTTAAAGGAGGCAAAGATTCAGGGTTTTAAAGACAAATCAGTTGCAGCCCCTGCCCTTACAGGGGGTGGAGGGAAAAAGACCCCTGAGAGAATAATACAAGCACCGAAAGATGGATGCTTTCTGAGTAGGAAAGGAAAAGACTTTCAGAGGATACAGCCTGTGAGTGTGGCTTGAAGAAGGCAGAGGATTTGATGGGCTTGGAAGCTGGGCAAGGGCGTTCCAGGCAGAGGGGACAGAGTGAGCAAAGGGCTGGAGGTGTGAAGGCCAAGGTGGGTTCAGGGGACAGCCATCAGGGATGCTCGGCCGGCTGGGCTGGACAGCTTCCTCTGCCCTTCTGGAGTCAGCCTCTGCCCTTCTCCACCCTGCTGTGTGCCTTGGGAGACAGGCCAGTTCCCTTGCTCTAGCCGGGTTGGCCGATGTGAGCTTCCAGTGGGAGATCAGGAGGTGAAAGGAGAGTGAGGCTGGTATGGATCTTCTTGGCATAAGTCACTGTTCTTCTCCTGGGTCCTCTATCCACTTGTCTGCTCCTGGATTTCTCTAGACTCTCCTCGTCTTCACCCTTTCAGGCCTAGCAGGTGGTAACTGCTCCATGACAACTAGCCAGGTGACCACACCAACCACGTGGTTCCCCCATCTGCCCCTGTGTGGTCAACTGTCCCCATGAGAACACACACTTCTCCTATGATCTTACTCGAGTGAGCCTGTCTTCCCTGCTGGGACGTGACTGATACAGTGGCTGACAGGGGAGGACTTCTGGTCATACCCTGGAGGGACTGTCGTGAGGCCTGCCCGAGAATGGTCTCCTAGTCTCACCTAGTCAATCTCCATTCTTCCTGTAAAGTCCACTCAGGTAACCCATCCCTGGAAAGTCTCCCAGGACCCCTGTGCTTCCCCTTCCGTGGCCTTGATAGGCTGCATTTCCCTTACCTCCTCACCCCCACTCTCCCCTCTGACTGTAGGTGTCTAGTTGATTTCCGTTTCTCTCACACTGCACACAATAGATATTTGTTGAGTGAATGGATAAATGTATGGCTGGGTGATGCATGGACAGAGGGGTGAATATAAAGCCCTATGCCATTGAAGTTTTGGGGACAGGGGAGTGATGGGAACAGAAGCACAGATGCAACCTCTGCCTTCCAACAGCTCCCAGTCCACCTGGGAATACAGGACTTGGACATGTGACATCTCTAACCCCCAAAGACCACCTCTGTAGAGGTGCCCAGTACACACACAGCAGCTATGATAGGCGGTCAGACAGGAAGAGGCTCACCCTGCTCTGAGCTGGGAGAAATCAGAGAAGGCTGCCTGGAGGAGGTGGGGCTGGAGCTGGGCAGCGAAGGATGGCGTCTTAGCTCAGCCTGCTATGACAGAATACCACAGACTGGGTGGCTTATACAACTAACATTTATTTCTCACAGTTCTGGAAGCTGGGAAGTCCAAGATCAAGGCACCGGCCGATCTGGTGTCTGGTGAGGCCCTCTTCCTAGCTGTGTCCTGACTAGGAATAGGATACTGTCTGGTGTCTCCTAATGGGATGCTGATCCCATCACAGGGGCTCCACCTTCGTGACCTAATCATTTTCCGAAGCCTCCACCTCCTATCGCTATCACATTGGGGCTTCAGATTTCAACATATGAATTGGTGGGGAACACAAATGCTGCTAAGTAGGAGGGGCCAGACTTCATGGGGCCTTGAAGGCCACACTAAGGAGTTTGGAATTTATCTCGAAGGCACCAGAAAGCCTTTGAAAATGTCTCAGTGGAGTTTCTTACTTAAAACAAAGAAAACCAATGAAAGTCAGGCTGAAGGAAGGAGCATAGATTTCCGAGTCAGGCAGACCTGAATCCAGCCTCGCTGATTATTCACTGTGTGACCTTCCACAAGTTGCTTCACCTCTCTGAGCCTCCTTTTCCTTTTCTAGAAAATGGGGCTTGTAATAGGTACCCCCTAGAGCTGCCGTGAAAGGATGATGGAATGAAAGCAACATTCCTATTGTAGTGCTTTGTGTGTAGAAATTGCTGGAAGATGATGATTCCTGCTGCTACCTTTTTGTGTTTCATTTTGTTTGGAGAACATGGCTTTGAAGGTCATGTGCATTTTCTGTAGTGGTTTTGGCTGCTGTGATTGTGGGTAACAGAAGGAGGAATCATGCAGCCATAGAGCTTTCTTTTCCTTTTTTTTTTTCTGGCCTGAAAGAACGAGCTAGTGGGCTGTTATTACCGTTCTCTGGGGGCTTGTTTATACAGCCTGAAATAGTCTGGCATTTGCCTTTCCAGCGGGCAGGCTGCCAGGCCGTCAGGCCAAAGAGTGTGTAACCACCCAGTCTAACAAAGCAAAACTATTTTTACCTTGGGGGGCCCAAGAATGCATCACACAGTCCTCGAGCCAGCCCCACCCGGCCTGGCAGCCCGAGCCAGTCGCCAGCGCAGGCTGGCTGGTCTCCTGTAGGCGTCAGTGGGAAGCAAACAGCTGGGCCCCTTGGGGACCAGTTTCCCTGGCAGGGAGGCCAGGTGTCCCAGAAGGTCCCAGAGTGGCCCACCCCAACCTTCTCTCAGCCGGAAGTAGGAGACCAGGATTCTCACTCAGAGGGTTTCTGAAGGCATCAGGCAAGAAGCAATAGGATTTAGTTTCATCCCCTAATCTAATATGAATAAAAGCAATACTACTGCAAATAGCAACGTCTTCCACTTAGATTCTTCTGGGTCTCAGGCACTGTGCCGACTGCTTTACACGCGGCATGTCTGTCATACTTCTGTCATACTTCTATGAGGAATAGCCCCATTTTTCAGATGTGGAAACCAAGGCTCAGAGAGATTAAGTCACTTGCCCAGGGTTAATCAGCTAGGAAGCTGTTTGGCCCCAGGCAGCCGGCTGCATGCCGGGTGCCCCTCTTGCCTCCCTCACTGCGGGGCCACACTTCAGGGGACGAGGATGGGAAGGAGCCGGGGAGCTGGCCTTTGTCCTGGTCTTCCCTTGACCCAGACCTCGCGTTAGTGGCTCCTTCGTGCCTGGGAGTTTTTACAGAGAAACTAATGCTTGTGCTCCTGGCCACGGAGGGCCGTGAAAGCAGAGTGGATGGACAGAGACTTAGCTAGTGCCGGCAGCATGTTGATGTCGGCCCAGAACCCCTGCACACGCGAGGGTGAGCAAGTCACCATGCCTGAATCTCCAGTGAGCTCGGGTTGCGGGAGGGGTGGCCTGGGGTCAGAAACCTGCAGAGAGCTGAATCCTCTGGGTTACCCTAGAGAAGTCTTGCCTTTCTTTCTCCCTCCCTCTTCTCTTTTTCCCTTCCTCATAACCTTTTCTCTCTCCCTCTCTCTCTTTCCCTCTCTTTTTCTTTTCTTCCCTCCCTCTTTCCCTTCCCCTCGCTTCCTCCCTTCTTGACCCACCTCCTGGTAGGATGTAGCTGGATGGTCTGCCAGCATACAGACATCTATAGCAGCCTGGTCTTTGGAGTCTTCCCTTGTTCCCTCGTCCTCCCCATCCATCTAGTTCTTCTCATCCTTCAGTGCCCAGCTTCAGCCCCTCCTCCTCCAGGCAGCCTCCTCTGATTTCATCCCTACCCAGAGCAGTATGGGGTCCCTCCCATCTGATCTCCTGTCACATCCACTGTCTGTAAGTGTAGAGCACCTCAGTGAAAGTGGCCTCTCAGTGTTAAGAGACATTTCAAGTGTCCATGCCATGTCTTCCCAACTCGATTAAAGGCTGCTTGAGGGTAGAAGCTGAATCTTGTGTTTCTTTATGTCACATGTCACTTTACATCACTCCCCTGCCCTCAAACTTTCAATGATTTCTTACTGCACCAGAGTCAAGTATTCATCTTGACTCATCCATCCACCCACCCATCCATCCATCATCGATCCACCCATCCAATCATCATCCATCCACCCACCCACCCATCCACCCACTCACCCATCCATGCATTTATCCATCCACCCATCCACCCATCATCCACCCATCTACCCACCCATCCATGCATCTACCCGCCTATCCATCCATCCAACCATCCATCCATCCATCCATCCATCCATCCATCCATCCATCCATCCATCCACCTAGCTGTCCACCCATCTATCTATCCATCCATCCATCTACCCACCCATCCACCCATCCATCCATCTGTCCACCCATGTACCCCATGCACCCACCCACTCATCCACCCATCTATCCATGCACCCATTCAATAAATACTTATTGAGTGCAGTGTTAGAGATGTGGGGATACATTAGCCTGTACCAAAGAATCTTGGTAATGAGGGAAGCAATTGTAAAACAGGATGGTGGCACTTCCCTGGTGGTGCAGTGGTTAAGAATCTGCCTGCCAATGCAGGGGACATGGGTTTGAGCCCTGGTCCGGAAAGATCCCACATGCCGCGGAGCAGCTAAGCCCGTGAGCCACAACTACTGAGCCTGCGTGCCTAGAGCCCGTGCTCTGCAACAAGAGAAGGCACTGCAACGAGAAGCCTGCGCACCACAATGAAGAGTAGCCCCCGCTCCCCACAACTAGAGAAAGCCTGTGCAGCAATGAAGACCCAACGCAGCCAAAAATAATAAATAAATTTATAGAAAGATAAAACAGGATGGTAAATCCTATGAATGAGAAGGTTGTGAGAGTCAGAGAAACCCATATTCGAGTCATACTCTGCCACTTCCCACCTGCAGGACTTGATCAAGTCAGTTCTCTCCCTGTGCCTCAGTTTCCTTATCTCTAAAATGGGGATAATGGTAGTTCCCACCTCACTAGGGTGTAGTGAGGACTCAGTGAGCTGATGCATGTGAGGCACCTGGCCCCCACTCCTTTCTATCACATTAGTTCCTCACAGGCAGGGACTTGGGGGGGGCGTGATCACTGTTTGTGGAGAAGCTGTTTCTCCATCCCTGAGTCCTGGGCAGTGGCTGCCTGTGGCTGGTCCAGGGGAGCTGAGAGCCTGGGAGTTGAAATGATCCATCCACAAACAGGCTTTTTGCCAGAATGGTCCCAAAGACCCTCTGCATCAAACTTCAGCTTGATCAGTCTTTTTTATTTCTCTCCTACCTCTGGTGTGTATAATACATTTTTAGGGAGAGAGGGGGCAGTTTCTGGAGGTCCCCTTTGCCTGGACTAGCTAAGCCTTACCTCACAAGCAGAGACACCGAAGCCCAGAGCAGGAGGACAGAACCTGCTGGGGTCACGTTTAAAGTTCAGATCCAAGCTTTGGCTCATCTGCTTGCTTTTGCTCTTGCGAGGAGGCGGAGGATGGCAAGGTCACCATGGGGCCGGCTCTTTGCATCCCCCGATCCCCCGTGTTTTCCACAGGAGACTCCTTACCGCCTTGGTCTGCATGCACCATTCCACAGCTCCCGGCACCAGTTCGTTTTCCTTGGAAGCTTTGGAATGGTGTCTTCCCAGTGAATGGAGGGAAGGTGCCTTCTCTCTTGAGCAGCAGAGCCCTGCTGCCTGCACAGGGACTCAGGACAGAGATGGTGGCAGTGAGTTCCAAGAGGTTTCCCAGGTGTTGTTGGAATAAATACTAACATCGGTCCTGGGCCGGACCTTTTGTTTCCTTTCCCATTAGACTTGTTGATGGGAAATGAGCTGTAGAAGATGAGAAGGGGTGAGGGTGTGTGTTGCCAGAGATGTGAGCTTCTCAGTTCTGAGTCTGAATACGAAGCCTTTTGAGTTGTGTGCTTGGTTTGAGATTTGCACTAATCCAGTCTTTCTCTTCCTCTCTCTTAAAGTTTTATTGCCTTGACCATTGCTGAAATGGGACATAAATTATTATTAAAATAAGAAACAAAACCCAACAGCCCTGTGTTTATAGTGGCACAGGCTTATGTTTAGTTAGAAAAATATCCCTTGGAAATTCGATTCTCTTACTCCACAGTGGTGCGAGACGAAGGAAAAGAAAGTGGAGAAATCTGAAAAATCCCCCAATGTCCTGACCTTGAAAAGGAACACCGTGAACTTTCAGAATCTCCATCTATGTCTGTTCGTCTCCTCAACCCCTACCATTAACCAGAGGTCCAAGTCTTTTGCTTTAGATCCTGTCAGGCGTGAAGTGGGACAAACGCAAAATGGTTAAGAGGTTGTACGGTTTGGCTGCCTGATTTGCTTTTAATAAAGGAACAGCAGTGTTTTCTCTCTGCGCTGTCAGCTCTAGTGTCAGTCAGGAAACTGGCCTGAGGCATGTTTGGGATTCCAAGAAGTTGTGTGAATAAATAATTCCAAGTGAATATTTTCAATGAAATGAAGTCCATGGAGACTGTGTGGACTCCACGGGGCAGGCATGGGAGGTTAGGGAAGTGTGCTGCGAGCCCTGCCTCTGCCGTTCCCTCACTGTGACCTTGGGGACACCACTCACTGTGACCTTGGACAGACTACTCAGTGTGACCTTGGAGAGGTCACCCACAGTGAACCTGGGGGGGTCACCCACGGAAACATTGAGGTGTTCACGTTTTCCCCCTGAGTCCCGGCATCTGTGTGTGAAGTGAGGTAGTTACAACAGTTCTACTTCTAATCATTTAACATGTGGAAACAGCCAATGCAGGCATATGTATAAGGATTTTTTAAAAATCACAATGCTTTTCGTAATTGCAAAAAATAGGAAACAGGGCTTCCCTGGTGGTGCAGTGGTTGAGAGTCCGCCTGCCGATGCAGGGGACACGGGTTCGTGCCCCGGTCCGGGAAGCCGCAGAGCGGCTGGGCCCGTGAGCCATGGCCGCTGAGCCTGTGTGTCTGGAACCTGTGCTCCGCAATGGGAGAGGCCACAACAGTGAGAGGCCCGCGTACCGCAAAAAAAAAAAAAAAAAAGTAGGAAACAGTTTGGGAGTCCATCAAGAGGAGAATGGTTGAATACATCACAGTACATCCCTACAGCGGGATGCAATGAAATGTTAGAAATGAATGGGGCTGAGATACCAGGGATAATTCTTACAAGTGTAATGTTGTGTAAAAGAGGCCAGACACGGACTTCCCTGGTGGTCCAGTGGTTGAGAATCCGCTTTCCAATGCAGGGGACACGGGTTCTATCCCTGGTCGGGGAACTAAGATCCCACATGCCGCGGGATAACTAAGCTCGGGTGTTCTAGTGCAACACAGCTAGAGAGAAGCCCCTGCACTGCAACGAATACCGAGCGCCACAACTAAGACCGGATGCAGCCAAATAAATAAATATATAAATAATTTTTAAAAAGCCAGACGCAAAAGAGGCCCAGATCCGTTCATGGAAGCACCAGCCATGCTCATGTGATGGTATTTGGAGGTGGGGCCTTGAGGAGGTGATTAGTATTCAATGAGGTCATGAGGTTAGAGCTCCCATGATGGGATTAGTGCCCTTGAAAGATGAGACCAGAGAGCTTGCCCCCCTTCTCTCTCCACCATGTGAATATACAACGGAGATGTCTGCACACCAGGGAGAGAGTCCTCACCAGAGCCCACCATGCCGACACCCGCATCTCGGACTGCCAGCCTCCAGAACTGTGGGAGATAAATGTCTGTTGTGTAAGCCACCAGGCTAGTGTGACGGCAGCCTGAGATGACTAATGCTAAGTCCCTGTCGTATAAATTCAAGTGTGTAAAGTTCAATAACAGGCCAACTGAGCTTTGGTGTTACAAGTCAGGGGAGTGGTTACCAAAAAGAGGCGCAAGAGGGCTTTGGGATCCGGTCGCATTCTGTCCTTGAATGGACGGTTGGTCACGTGGGTGCCTTTACTTTGTGAAAATTCACTGAGCTGTGTGTTTTAAATTTGTGCATTATTATGGCGCATGTTCTATTTCAATAAAACAGCAAGAAAAAAACCTGCCCAACTAAAAATGATTAACAATAAAAGCAAAAGACTCATGAACAATATTTCAGTCATTTCTCTGTTATTGGTATCAAGCCCGGTGCCTGGACTTAACCCTGGTAAGTGTACATAAATGTAAAATTTGCTACAACAGTAAAAAAATGAACAGGGTAAAACTATGTGTGCTGACCCAGAAGGAGATCCATGATGTATTTTGTTTTTAATAAAAGGTGCTGAGCAATATTTATAGTATCTCATTTAGTAAAAATATAATAAAAGCTCTAAGGTCACGTACATTTATATGCAGATCTATATATAAATTATATATGGACATTGGAGGTGGGGACCATTAATTTTTTCTTTGTTTTTCTTCCAGGTTTGTTGAGATATAATTGACATACAGCACTGTTTAAGGTGTACAGAATAATGATTTGACTTACCTACACCGTGAAATGATTATTATAATAAGCATAGTGAACATACATCATCTCATACAAATACAGAATTAAAGAAAAAAAACTTTTTTGATGAGAACTCATGGGATTCTTAACACTCTCTTAACAGCTTTCATATTTAACATACAGCAGTGGTAGTTGTATTTATCATGTTGTACATTACATCCCTAGTACTTATCACTGGGAGTTCGTATCTTTTGATCACCTTCATCCAGTTCCCCCTCCGCCCTTCCCCTGCCTGTGGTCACCACAAATCTGATCTCTTTCTCTATGAGTTTGCTTGTTTGTTTTTCAGGTATAGTTGACTTACAACACTATGTTAGTTCCTGTTACACAACATAGTGATTTTTTTCTTATACATTTCAAAATGATCGCCACCATAAGTCTAGTTAGGATATTACAAAGACATTACTTAGTAATTGACTATGTTCCCCTCACTGTACATTTCATACCGTGACTCGTGTGACTCATTTATTTTGCAGCCGGAAGTTTGTACCTCTTAATCTTCCTCACCTATTTCAACTACCTCTCCTCTGGCAACCACCTGTTTGTTCTCTGTATCTATAACTGTTTCTGTTTTGTTATGTTTGCTCATTTCTTTTGTTTTTTAGATTCTACATATAAGTGAAAGAATACGGTATTTGTCTTTCTCTGTCTGACTTATTTCACTTAGTGTAATACCCTCTAGGTCCATCCATGTTGCTGCAAATGGCAAGATTTTATTCTCTTTTATGGCTGAGTAATATTCCATTGTATATGTTTACCACGTCTTCTTTATCCATTCATCTATCAGTGGACACTTAGGTTGCTTCCATATCTTAGCTATTGTATATAATGCTGACATGAACGTAGAGTGCATATATCTTTTCTAATTAATATTTTCATTTTCTTTGGATAAATGCCCAGGAATGGAATTGCTGGATCATATGGTGGTTCTATTTTTAATATTTTGAGCAATCTCCATACCATTTTCCACAGTGGCTGCACCTATTTCCATTCCTACCAGCAGTGCACAAGGGTTTCTTTTTCCCCACATCCTCGCCAATGCTTGTTATTTATTGTCTTTTTAATAATGGCCATTCTGACAGGTGTGAAGTGATATCTCTTTGTGGTTTTGGTTTGCTTTTCCTTGATGATTAGTGGAGTTGAGCATTTTTTCATGGGTGGGGCGGGTCTATTAATTTTTAACTTTTAATCTTTTGTAGGTTTGATTTTTTTCCACAGCATCAAGGTATTTCCTTTATAGATAGATAGATAGATAGATAGATAGATAGATAGGGAAGGTAAATAAAAGGGGCAAATAAGTGAGAAGTTTGGAGCACATGATATCTGAAGTCCCCCCTTCCTGCTCTGGGGTCTGTGATTAAGGCTGAACCCCTCCAGGGGTCCAGGTTTTGAATTGTATGGCCCTAAATCTCCATTTGTGGTTCTCAGTTTAGACCCACAAATGTGTTCAGCCTTGTCCATTCCTGCGGCTGTTGTCCTGAATTTTCTTTGTGGATTCTTTCTCTAAGTCAGGTTTGATGTTTGGAAGCAAGGTGCCATGGACGAGCCTCAGGATGGCCATTCTGGAAGTGATACCCAGTTTGGCACCCCCCACACACACCTCAGGGAGATGTCATGTCCCAGGGTGTCAGGGAGGCAGTCACATGCTCATATCCATAAATAATGGCCCTGTGGAGACACAGAGGATAGAACAGTTGGTTCTGCCCATGGAAATCAGGGTGACTTCCTGGAGGAGGGGGCATCTGAGATGGTCCTTGGAGGCTGAGCAGGCATTTGACAGGCAGAGAGTGGAGGAGGAAAACGTTAGGAATGGAAGGGTCTGCATGCACAAAGTCTTGGCGTTGTGACTGAGCTTGGCTGTTGGGGGCATGTAGGAGTGTAGCGCGCCCGAGAACTCAGGGCGTGAGTGGGTCAGGGCAAGGTGTGAGGGATAACGCTGGGAAAGCTCTTGGGAGCCAGACTGAAAATTTGGACTCTATTCTGTGGGTGATATGGAGCCATAGAAGATTTGAAGCAGGAAACTTATTCAGACTGAAGTGTGGCAGAAAGGAACTTCCAATCCTTCCCCCTCTTTCCCCCCTTTCTCCCATCCTTCCTTTCGGGGAGAGGGACTCCCATCAGTAGGAGAAAAAGACAGAGTCTTGGTAGATGCTACAAGCGTGGAGCTTATGCTATGGAACGCGGCCGCTACTAGTGATACAAAGGTTTGCTGGCCTTGTGGTGGTTTTATTTGGAGGAATCTAGAGCCGGTGAAGCCATTTACATTCCACATCCAAAAGGTTGCTGAGCCCTTCCCAGAGCACCTGAGACCGCCGGGTGTCAGGGAGGTAGTGGTGCAGGGCTGGGGAGGAGACCAGGGAGAAGAGGCTGAGGTGGGCTGGATGGGTGACTCAGCAGGAAAAGGGAAGAGTCTTGTGTCGCATTCTCCAGACCCTAAACTACTCAGGGTCGTCTGATCACTCGGTTTCCCTTCCAGGATCTGGCGGTGGACCGGTTATCTCCACCCTTGGGGTCACTGCGGAGCGCACGTGCATGGTTTAGACGGGCTCCCGGGCTGGCGCTGCAGAGCAGGTGAGTGGGGGCCCAGGCCCCAGGGAGGAGGGGTGGTGGCGGCCAGGATTTGGAAGGCGTGGCCGAGATGGGGCAGGAGAGATGGGCAGGAGGCGTCGGGGGCGAAGAGAGGCAGGAGATGAGGAAAGCTAGAGGTTTCCAGTGTGTGTGGCCGGGGGGGTGGGCATGGGGTGGGGGGGATGGTGGAGCCATGGGGCCAGAAGAGGCCGAGGAGGGAGGGGCTGGCCTGGGGAGGAAGGCAATTAGATTAGAGCCGTGGCCGCACGTCTGTCCTTCCTCAGGACTGTGTCTCCAGCTGACATAAGATGGGAGCCCAACATCAGGGGGTGGAGGAGAAATCATTTCTGCCACTTTCGGCTTTGCGGGAGGCAGCTGGATGTGTCTGCTGTTACTTAATGGCTCCAGCACCTGCCAAGGTCTCTGCAGGGGTCGGAGCTTGTTACTGATGATGAGTGAAAGGTACCTACCTGATTCCAGCGCCTCACCCTGCTCCTAGCTCCCCGCGTGGCCCGCAGAAGCCACTTCATGTCTGGGGGACCGCAGGGCGAAGCGCGAGGCATATCTGTCATGGAAGAAATCCTGGTCGCTGGCTTGCTCCCTGCCACGTGACCCTGGGCAAGTCCCTTCCCTTCTTTTGGTCTCAGTTTTCCCACGTGTAGAATGGGGAGGTAGGACCAGAGGATTTCTGAGATGCCAGCACGTGTTCACCCCCAACAATGACGACCACCACCCCCTAGCTGTTACCCAGCCCTGGCTGGGGCCGTGCAGGGAGGTGCAGGCGGGACCTGGAGCCTTGACGGTGGAAGCCCCTTCTGTGGTCACACGGGCTGGGGGAGGAGCTGTCCTGAGGCCTGGAAAGCTGGTGGCGCCTCACAGGGCAAATTGAATTTGTGTTTGAAAATGTAAGTGACCAAATAGATTGGCCTTTAAAAATTCCAAATTGGTCGTGGAGACAGGTGGATTGGATAGGTGGGAAGGAAGGAGGAAGGGAGGGAACTGCTGGCAGCAGCAGCCTTGTGCTATGAGGTTAGATTCTGGGACTTCTGCTGGGAACACACCACTCTGTCCTCCTTGCCTGCCAGGAGGCAGGGGTGAAAACCTCCCCCAGGTTCTAGCCCAGAGAGCATATGGCAACCAGGCTGCAGAAGCTGGTTCTGGCTGGTAGAATATGAAGCACCCAGGTGGCGTATCTGCTTGGACCTGCTAAAGAGCTCCGTGAGAAATGTCCTTTGGAGCTGTAGCCATGGGATGGATCTCGAGCTGTCACCCGTCTGTGTTCCGACCCCGTGGGGACAGAGCTTTCCTCCTTCCCAGCTTCTGGGGAAACATCCTTAGTTGAGCAGTGAAGCCTCAGGGTCACAGTGAATTTCCTCCTGCTGTCCTTGTAACGAGGCGCTGTGAGACCAGGGTCCTCTGTTTTTCAAAGCGTCATAGTCCAGAAAGTCAAACAAACTGATCTTTAAAAATCACTAGTCGTCTCTCCTTTCCTTGTCTTGCTATCGCTCCATAGATGAAACGGACTCATCTGAGAAATCTTCTCAGAGCCCAGAACGATGGGATGATGAAGTTACTGCATGATAATATTGACTGTGCGTCCATTCATTCATTCATTCATTCGTGGAGCACCTGGTGTTCGCCAGGCTCTGTTCAGGGTGCTAAGCATGCAGCAGGGAGCAAAACAGACAAAAACCTGTCCTCATGGATCCTATATCCTGATTATAGGGTGGTGAGACAGATGTTCAAACAGTAAGATAGTTAAAGTGTGGGACAGTAGTAGGTGCTGTGAAGAGAGAGAAAAGCAGGAAGTAGGACTGGGGAGCTGCAGAGTTGGTGAGGGTGGCGTCAGGGTGTCCAGTTGTTTTTTTTTATAAATTTATTTATTTATGGCTGCGATGGGCCTTCATTGCTGCGCGTGGGCTTTCTCAAGTGGGGGTGAGCGGGGGCTACGCTTCATTGCAGTGCGTGAGCTTCTCGTTGCGGTGGCTTCTCTTGTTGTGGAGCACGGGCTCTAGGCTTGCAGGCTTCAGTAGTTGTGGCTCGCAGGCTCAGTAGTTGTGGCGCTCGGGCTTAGTTGCTCCGCGGCATGTGGGATCTCCCCAGACCAGGGCTCGAACCCATGTCCCCTGCCTTGGCAGGCGGATTCTTAACTGCTGTGCCGCCAGGGAAGCCCCAAGGGGTGTCCAATTTTAAGTAGCAGGCCAGGGATGGCCTCATTGGGAAAGTGGCATTTGAGCCAAGGCCTAAAAGGGGTGAGGGAGCGAGTTGTGGGATCTGGAATTCCAGCCAGAGGGCACAGCCAGTGCAAAGGCCCTGAGGTGGGACTGTGCTTGGTGTGGCTTTGGAGCAAGGAGGAGACTGAATAGTGGGGACCAGGGCAGGGACGATGCAGGGGTGCAGGGTGCCCCTCTCAGGCTACGGCAAGGGCCCAGCTTTCAGGACCTGTGAGATGGCGGCCAGGGGCGTGTTGAACAGAGGAGGGCCGTCACGTGACTTGCAGGTATAGAAGGATGCGTCTGAGGGCTGTGTCTAGCAGAGGCTTGGAGAGGTGCAGGGAGGCAAGCAGCGGCAGCAGGACCCCGGGAGGAGGGGGAGGGGCGCAGTGTACACAGTGGGAGCAAGCAGCCACACTGTGACGTGACCCAGACAGTAGATGTGACCTTCTGCGTGGGGAGCGGAGGGGAGTTGCAGGCGGGGAGTTGGAGGGACAGAGGCCAGGGGTTCAGCTGGAGAGTCTGTTACATTGAGTGGACGTGTCCCAGCTGGAGAGGGGCCTGGAGCTCAGAGGAGGGTGCAAAGTTGGAAGTCGTCGGTGGCCAGGGAGCGACATGAGGTCACCCAGGAGTGAGGGCTGACGGACACAAGGTGAGTCCAGGCCCCCAGAGTTAGAGACGGGTTGGGGAGGGGGTCAGGGGGTGGTGGTGTGCGGATGGAGGGCGGCCCTCTGGGGATCCCGTTTGTCCTAGGAGGGAGCAGAGGCGGCAGGCCCGTGGTGGGGGGGGGGGGATTGGAGCTGCAGGGCAGTCACAGCAAAGGCCTCAGCTGATTCCCTCAGGGGCCGCAGTCGGGGGCCTCTTCAGAGTTGCCCCGAATTCAGGCAAGCCGGCCTTGCATGGACCGGTCCTTGGACCTGGGCCCCTCCGGAGGGTGGGGCATGCCCTGGGGCCGGGCAGCTCCCTTCTGCCCAGGGCCATTCCAGAAGGGTCCCCTCTGGCCCTTGAGCGGCAATGCCCCCAGGCTGGGGAGTAAGTCCTGAGGGACCTGGGGTTGCGGCGCAGCGACCCCCACCCCCCATCCACTGGCGGACGTGGCCAGGGCCTTGTAAGACAGTGGCACGCCAGGGTCTGTTACAAGAGTTGGCAAGTTTGGGGTTCCCTGGAGAGTCAAGGTTGATGGAACCCAGCAGCTGTGATGCGTCCGACTTCCAGGTTAAGTTTTCCTTTGTGTTCCATAGTTTCTGCAGCTGAATTTTGTAAAGTGAGACAGCCCGGTTCTAGAGACTTGAAGGAGGGGCCTCAGTTAAGTCAAGATGGTAAGGGATGGTGAGCAGAGACCCGGAGGAGGTGGAAGGGAGAACCCAGGGGCATCCGGCTCAGGGAGACAGAGGTTCAGATTATCATCACTCCGTGAGAAAAGGGAAAGTGGAAGAGTGACCTTCTGAAGGCCAGGGAATTGACAGCCTCAGAGTTTCACTTTCTTCCGTGAAAACTTTCCTCTGTGGTTTACTTGTTTGGTTGATTGGGTAGCCAGGCTTACAAGGGTGGAGCAATTTTCTAGCCAGGTCAGTGAAAACCTCATCATTCTCTCTTCCCCCAGATTCTAACAATGACAGGTAGTAATGTGTGGAATTGTTGGTAGTCTACATTAGGGCCTTGGTGCCAACAGATCTTGTTCAAATCCTGCCTCTGCCATACATGAGCTGTGTGACCTTGGGTAAGTCACTCACCCTCTCTGAGCCCTTGCTTCTTCACCTATAAAGAGAATAACTACCTTACATGTTTCTGTAAGGGTTTAGGTGGGAAGACACCTATGAAAGCATCTCCCTTCATCCTTGGCATTTGGGAGGCTTCAAAAGATCTCAATCCCTTTTCTGTCACTGCAGTTAGGAGCTCATGATTTGACCCTGAAGGGCTGTGCCAATTTCCCTGGCTCCCAGGGAGAGGAGGGTGCTTGGGTGCAGTGTTCCAGGAACCTCCCACGTGGGCAAGTTTCTTATTTGTGTCAAGACCATTCTCTTCCCCTCCATCCTCGATTCCTGCCATGGGCACCACTGGTCTCCATCCACCCCGCCTGCCGATAAGCCAGGAACAATGTTATCGCAGCTGCCAGGCCCTGTGGGGTAGAATTCCTTTGTTGGGCAGTCTTGGCTCCCTTGGGGTTTCTGGGTGGATTCAGGTTTATTTACATGGGCTGTTGAGAGGGTCTGGGGCAGGGCCTGGCTCCTAGTAGGTGCTCAGGGAGTATTCACTGGATGGACAAGTGAGTGAGTGGTGAGAGCTCTGTAGATGGTGGAGCAAGACCCACATCTGGAAAGAGTGAGACTGGATTTGGAGCCAGTGCTCACATGGTGCTGTGTGGCAGGGGGACAATGTAGCACCAGGAGTTAGGAGGCTCCAGCCTGGCTCCTTACTGTGTGATCCTGGGCAGGTCACGTCACATCTCTGAGCCTTTTAAAAATATCTGTCAAGTGGAGGTAATAATAATTTGTAAACTGTAAAGTACTGTATAAGCAGAAAGCAAGTGTTGGTGAGGATGTGGAGAAATTGGAACCCTTGTGCGCTGTTGGTGGGAATGTTACAGTTGCTGTGGAAAATCACATGGCAGTTCTTTAAAGCATTAAGCATAGTATTACGGTACAATCCAGCAATTCCACTGCTTGGTATATACCCAAAAGAATTGAAAGTGGGGTCTTGAAGAGAGATTTGTCCACCCATGGTCCTAACAGCATGATTTGCTGTAGCCAAAAGGTGGAAGCAGCCCAATTGTCCATGGAAGGGTGATATAAACATACAAAGGAATACTGTTCAGCCTTAAAAGGAAGGAAATTCTAATACATGCTACAATATAGGTGAACCTTAAGGACTCTATATGAGGGGCTTCCCTGGTGGTGCAGTG
Source organism: Phocoena sinus (assembly GCF_008692025.1). NCBI lineage: Eukaryota > Metazoa > Chordata > Mammalia > Artiodactyla > Phocoenidae > Phocoena > Phocoena sinus. Next base: position 7,963,195 of record NC_045773.1, read on the forward strand.
GTTAAGAATCCATCTGCCAGTACAGGGGACATGGGTTTGAGCCCTGGTCCGGGAAGATCCCCCGTGCCGTGGAGCAACTAAGCCCATGCGCCACAACTAATGAGCCCGCATGCTGCAACTACTGAAGCCCCCGCGCCTGAGCCCGTGCTCCGCAACGAGAGAAGCCACCACAGTGAGAAGCCCGCGTGCCACCATGGAGAGTAGCCCCCGCTCGCCGCAACTAGAGAAAGCCCGTGCACAGCAACGAAGACCCAACGCAGCCAAATATAAATAAATTAATTAATGTTAATAAAAAAGACCCTACGTGATAAGTGAAATAAGCCAGCCCCAAAACGACAAATACAGTACGATTCCACTTATATGAGATACCTATAGTAGTCAGATTCATAGAGATGGAAAGCTGAATGGTGATTACCAGGCCCTGTGGGGAACAGGGATTGGGGAGTTACTGCTTAATGGGTACAAAGTTCCAGCTGGGTATGAAGAAAAAATTCTGTGGCTGGATGGTGGTGACGGTTGTACAGTGTGAATGTACTTCATACCACTGAACTGTACACTTAAAAATGGTTCAGATGGGGCTTCCCTGGCGGCGCAGTGGTTGGGAGTCCGCCTGCCGATGCAAGGGACACGGGTTCGTGCCCCGGTCCGGGAGGATCCCATGTGCCGCGGGGCGGCTGGTCCCGTGAGCCATGGCTGCTGAGCCTGCGCGTCCGGAGGCTGTGCTCCGCAGCGGGAGAGGCCACAGCGGTGAGAGGCCCGCGTACTGCATAAAAAAAAAAAAAAAAGGTTCAGATGGTAAATTTTATGTTACGTGCACAATAAAAAAATGTAAAGTGCTGTATAACCACCACCACCTTCATGAAAACAATTTGCTTTGACTGGAATTGAGCCTTTCTATTTATCTACGTGTAGAATGGCTGAATACTGAATAATTTGAATTTCTGGGTGAATTCTTGATGCCACCAACTCACCATGTGGTTGTGGCGGCTCTCTGGGCTCAGAAGAGGAGAGGAGACATGAAATAGATAGGGCTTCTGTATTTGAATGTCCTAGGATGGCTCAGGTTGAGGCTGCCACCAAATGAGAGAACATCTGAAAACGCTCGGTGATTCTAAAAAGCTTCACCTGTTCTCACTGTGGTGCTTGCTGTTACCCCTGTAAGATCTGTGCCCTTTTTAAAAAAAGTAATTCATTAATTTTTTTGGCTGTGTTGGGTCTTTGTTGCAGTGTGCGGGCTTCTCATTGCCGTGGCTTCTTTTGTTGTGGAGCACGGGCTCTAGGAGCGCGGGCTTCAGTAGTTGCGGCGCATGGGTTTAGTTGCTCCGCGGCATGTGGGATCCTCCCGGACCAGGGCTCAAATCCGTGTCCCCTGCATTAGCAGGCGGATTCTTAACCACAGCGCCACCAGGGAAGTCCCAAGATTTGTGCCCTTGAGGGAGGAAAATGAAAACCTGTGGGTTGAAAGGAGAATGATCTCACTAAAGAGCTTAACCCAATATTATGTCTTCATCTTGAGGCCAAGAAACTGCCTCCCATAAAAAGGAAAAATATCTTAGACAGGTAGATGGCGGGTAGCCTCATTAATCTGCTACTGATTGTATCTTGAAATGACACTTGTAAGAAAGAAGTTAAGATGCTGAATTCTGCTCTTGCTTACGTCAGTGGTTTTTAAAGTGTAGACCACCTGAGTTGGAATCATCAAGAGATCTTATAAAAGGAGACACAGTCCAGGCTTCCACCTCAGACCTACTTAATCAGGATTTCTGGGGACAGAGCCTGGGAATGTGTAATATTGACAAGCCCCTTGGTGATTCCTGTTGATTGACTGAGAAACAAGAGCCTGGGACCAGCCCCAGCAGATTAATTGGGAAGCCAGGGACAAACACCATGTTGGGTGGCTGCCCTTTGGGGTAGCTGCCCTTTTGATGGGAGGAAAACCAGCCACGGCCTCCGGGGGTCTGAGGTGTAGTCACAGGGGGAGGCAAGCAGGGGCCAGTGCTTGTCAGAAGCGGCCTCCTCTGATACAAAGTGATCGACAGCCCAGACTGGCTGAGGGGCAGGGGTCCCCCACACGGAGGTCTGATGTTTAAGTAACCAGGAAGTTCACCCAGTACTCACCCGACAGTTGAGGTGTTACGAGTGCCTAGTGGGCGGTGCATTTTCTGCCACTGCCATGCCAATGTGTGTATCCAACGTAATACCTGATCCTCGATGTTCCAGAACATCTTGTCTGCTCCTCTGCTGCCGCCTTTGGGCCTCTGAATTTTAAGTACCTGGTTATGAATTTGTCTCCCACTTAATACCAGGAGTTCCTCAAGGGCAGGAATTACCTGGTTTACCTCTCAGGGCTGGGCACACAATAAGCACTTCCTGAACTGTTGAAGGAGCATCTGGTGAACTTCCTGGTGGCTTATACATGAGACCTACTTGCCAGAAACCTCTGTCTCTCATCCAGACTGGTCTGATGATTTCTTTCATCTTAGGGGATGCAGCCTCTGCTCTTTTTGCTAGAGTCTTGGAGATGAGAGAAGTATGGTGTGTAGGGAAGGCACATTTATATTCGGAGTGTCCGTTTCAGAAGAACAGAGCACTACCTCTTCCATGATGGAAGCTGTTCAGTGTAATCAACCTGCCACCAGCTAACTGGTTGGTCACCATATTGGGACTCCGTGTTGGTCTCTGCTCCTGGCTGACTGGGCACTCAGCAGTAGCCAGCCCAGCCTTGGTGATTGAAAGCCCATGTTGCTGAGCCCATGCATGACCTGCATCCCTTCCACCGTGACCCACTAGGCAATGGCAGAAGTGGCTGCAGAGGGAGCCTGACTGGTCCCCACGGGATGGGTCACACCTCAGCTTTAAAGGATGATTGAAATCCTCCTCTGCTGAATCACCCTTTGATGAGAATTAACACGGGATACAAATGTTTTCATATTCTTTGCCCATTCAGAGAAACCTGTCAATATACCTGTTTCCCAGACCTCCTTGTCATCAGTGTTCCAGTGATATTCCTTCCAAAGTTCCTGACCATCCAGCAAAACCATTTTCAATAGCCTATAAATTGGTATAGACTCTTTTTTTTTTTTTAATTGGGGTATAGTTGTTTTACAGTGTTGTGTTAGTTTCTACTGTAGAGCGAAGTGGAGTTCCCTGTGCTATACAACAGGGGTATAGACTCTTACCTGTGGCCATTTCTTCCTTCAGGCAGAATGCACAGCCAGGTGCACTGTTCAGCATTTTCCCCGCCAGGAGGATTCCCTTCCACTGTCCTCTGGGGATGCTCCAAAAAGGGACTGCAGTGCTGAAGCATCCACCTTTGAATTTTGAACCCAGTTTTCATTGATTCTGAAGTCATAAACTGTTGGGTTCTACTACTGCCCACTTTGTTTTATCGGCAAGCTTCTGCTTTAATATTCCTTGGAGAGGCCCAACCCGGTGGAAGGATCTGTCGCTAGACAGATCTTCTCACTGATAAGTTGAAATTGTCCCCCGTCCGGGATCAGCTCCCAGCATGCCTGCTCGTAGGATGAGTGTCCTGAGACTCACCTCCTCGTGACAACCCTGTAAATGCTGGCAGGTGCTGGCTGAGCCCTACCTCTAGGAATTTCTCTCAGCCAGGCACTGTGATTTCTGGTTTCTCTTCTAGAGCCCTGTACTGCCCTGACACGATTCCCACAGCCATGAGGTACCCTCAGGACTCAGAGACCAAACTATGAGATCAAATAGCCTTTATTTCCAAGAACAAACGAGATTCTCAGACAGCAATAAATGGATAGAGTTAGCTCTTAGACAGTTACGTTCATTCAACAAATGTCTCATGAGTATTTAACCATGTGTAAGACCTGAAAAGTGTGATGATGGATCATATCCATGGACTACTGTGGACCGGTTCAGGAAGAAGAGCTCGAAGCGCCCCCTTCTTGATATCGATAGCACTGATACAGAATGACTGTAAAATGTCCGGAACGCATTTGATGCTTCTCTTTCCCTCCCCGAAGCCCCTCTGATACCAGCAGGAAGTGGGAACCAGTATTAGCTTCATGCTGGCCTGGAGCCTAGAATTAATGATGCTCGTTTCTCCTGACATCTGAATACTAGGTGGTGATGGTTACATTGTCTGGCCCGAGCCACTCACGCATGCCATTGTAGTTGCAGACAGCACTCCTGTCTTGATGCCTAAGCAAGATTAGAAAGGTCTAGCAGTTGGTTTGTTCATTTTCCATGTATTTTAAGAGATGTTTATGATCCCATTACTGTGTGATCTAACTAGTGTGCAGCAAGGGACTTCCACTGCCTTTGATCAACACTCCCTGGTTCCTAAGATACAACTCACGGTTGTCTGCCTTTTTGCAGCCTCAAGGCTTCCGGACCCCTTAGTACTCAGCTCTGTTTACCATTCTGTGCTTCTATTTGCCATTTAATAATTTCCTACGACTCTTTCTTTCAAATGCTGAGGAGGGTTTTGGGCATGCATATATTGTTTCTTAAAAAGTACTCAGCATGTAATAGTGGTATATTGTTTTAGTTAAGCCACAGGTAGTTTGTCTGTCTATCCATGTATGTATCTATGTATTTATCTATCATCTACCGTGTTTAGGCTCAACTATACATACACACAGACACAGACGTAGACATAGACACACACACATATTATGTTTAGAGTAAAATACACACCCAGGCATACATACCCATGGTAATGCTGTTACCCTGGGGATAGTTCTACAAGGGCTTCAAATCATTGCTTAATGTCTAAGGGTAGTAAAGGCTGTATTAGGATCTCGGTCTTTGTCCTGAACATGCAGTAATGAAACTTATATAACTCTCAAGTTTAAGAAATTTAGTGCTCCAGTCAACCATAAAAACCTATTTGTGGGCGTTGAAGCATCTGACTGTATTTAAGAAGCGTTTGTCAAATTATTACTACTGCTTTCACGGTTGTCACCGCATTCTGCTGAGGGCGGGCGGTGAATGAGGAGGGTGAGTGCAGCAGAGGGAGACTGAGGGCACGTCGTGGTCGCCTCGGAGCCCTCTCTCTGCCCAGCGCGACCATTGAAGCCAGGCCATGGACACATCAGTCACAGCACTCCCCAGGTGAAGGCGACAGCCAGTCTTTGCTGTGGGCATCGTGACACATCCCATGGGCATCGCTGGGCTGGGCAGGCAGGGCATAGGGTACATGCTTTGCCCTACCAAGCGAGGCTGTCCTGGCTAGAGAACTCCAGGCCCGGCTGTGAACATCATTGCCAAGGATGCAGTGCAGGTGGTGCCAGCTCAGGGCACCCTGCCTCCACCAGCAGGTGACCCAGGTCCAGACCCAGGTCCAGGTGTTCATGGTTTAGACTCCTCTAGAGGAGAGGGGTGATCTTGCGTCATCTTGCAAGGGTCGGGGTTGCAGGTGTTTCGAGCCCCGATGCAGGAGGCTCAGGAAGAGGCCTTTAGAAACCCACAGATGTCTCCCAGAGAGCTGGGCTGGTGTGCTGACATCAGCGGTCCACGCAGCCTGGGTTGGGAGCCGGCTCTGCCCATGCTGTGCTGAGCAGCTTGGGGGCATCACCTCTTCATCCCGGCCTCGACTCTACCCCAGCGAGCCCAGGAGGTTGACACTCAAGACTTGAGAGCTCCCACCTGCATCTCCCCTTGCTGTTGGGGAGGTAACCTCCCTGCGGTTATTGCATTTTACATCGTTCTCTGCCCCCCTCCCCCACCCCGCCTGCCCAGCGCTCCGGAACCTGCCTCCCTGTAGACAAGCCATGTGGCACGGGGGTCGAGAGCTCTGATCTGAGAGTCAAGCAGACGAGAGTCTGAATCCCAGCTCAGGAAGATGGGTTCCATGAAAGTGCCCATCTCTCAGGGCTGCGTGAGGATGCAGGTGATCAGGAGCACCAGCCAAGCCCGGCAAGTAGAGGGTCTTGTGAGGAGGAGCCCCAAGAACCCTTAGACGGGGGCCAGAGCAGCCGCTCTGATGGCCTTGGGGCTTCCCCACAGATGTTTCCCTCTGTTGTATTCAGATCAGGTAACAATGGGCCCGCTGTTCTGGGAGGGGCCTGGGGTGGTCCCTCAGATCCCAGCAGCTTGAGCCCACTGGGAGGGCAGACGCTTCCCTGGCTGGACGTCTCGACGATGGACAGGGATCTCAGTGACGGTGACAGTAAGTACAGCCTGTCTGGGCGAGGGGCGCCCGCCTCCATGGGTGGCTGAGCTGAAATCTCCCCGCTGCCCTCAGCGCTGTCTTGGTTCTGCGTCTGTGCTGCTAGAGCATCCCTTCCTTCCTTCCTTCCTTTCACATGTAAAGCCCGTATGCAGCCTGCAGGCTGTTCTTCCGTTAGGTGCCTCGGGGCAGTGGAAAAGGAAGGTAGAAAACCAAGGTGAGGACTTTCCTCCCTAACCACGTAACACTGTCCAAATCTTAGATTCTCTATCCTTCCTTTCTCCGATTGATAGTCACCCCTCCCCCGCCCAAGCCAAATGTGAACCTGGACATCAGGATTCTTATTCCAGTCAGAGTTGCATGAGTTCTTAGGTGAGGTTAATTTTTCTTTTTTCTTTTTTTTGCGGTACGTGGGTCTCTCACTGTTGTGGCCTCTCCCGTTGCGGAGCACAGGCTCCGGACGCGCAGGCTCAGCGGCCATGTCTCACGGGCCCAGCCGCTCTGCGGCGTGGGGGATCTTCCCGGACCGGGGCACGAACCCGTGTCCCCTGCATCGGCAGGCGGACTCTCAACCACTGCGCCACCAGGGAAGCCCAGATGAGGTTAATTTTAAAGCAATGTCAGTGAAAGGTCTTTACGCACGATCTCCCTCTAGCAAAAAGCTCACTTGTTCATTACTGCTCAGGAAACATAGTCCAGGTGACCCCATCTTGTCATTAGTGGGACAGAAATACAATGGAATCTAAGAACTAATTAAAGAGATGAAGAAGGAAGTGGTATTTTAAGAAGAAATGTGCTGTGTTTTAAAACAAGAAAGTTGGAGAGTGAGTTTGGAATGGACAACGTGGGGAGTATCAGGTTGGGAATTGGCAGGCTAGGGTTCAAGTCCTAGCCCTGCTGTGAGTTGGCTCTGTGATCTTGGTCAAGTCACTTAACCTCTCTGAGCTTCAGTTTCCCCATCTGTAAAAGGAGATTGGTCAGGAGTTCTTAATTTGAGGACCATGAAGGTGAAGGCAAAATACTGGAGTCCTTAATTTGAGGACCATGAAGGTGAAGGCAAAATACTGTATGTGGGCTTTGTGGGGGGGGGGGGGGGGGGGGGGGGAAGGCGTCCACAACTTTCACTTGAATCCCAGAGAGGCCCGTGACACTAGTACATTTTCAGAGTTACCAAACTTGGTGATTTTGAAGGTCCTTTGCAGGCCCAACACTTTTTCCTGCCCTTAATGCTGGTGTCTCTGAGTTTTAAGCCTCAGAGCTGCAGTGGGATATGAAATGAACCCATGCTAATCTGAGAGAGCTCAGCTTAAATTTTGTTGGAGTCCTTTTTCATATTGAAGTGAGAGACTGTACCTAGATATTTTAGCATGTATTTGAGGAGGACCGACTCTGATCTCTGATATATTGGAAATTGTGTATCCATAGTCTTATTCTGATAAGCTTCTACTAACAGTCGAATGCAGTCTTTCCTCTTAAAAAATACTGCTCATAGCATTCTTTCAGTTTATTCTTGGAGTTTGTTGTAGTAGACATGGGTTATGTCAGATCTGCATTCAAATCCAAGCTCTGCCTCCTAGTTGCTGGGTGACTTCGCCTAAGTCACTTGACCTCTCTGAGCTTTATTTCCCCCAATAAAAATAGAGATGGTGTCATCTTGCAGAACTGGTAAAAGATTAATTGGATGTAAAGTGCCTAATATATCACTTAGCCCAGAGTAGGCATGGAGTAAATGTTGACTCTATAGAATTATCAGATTGTGTCCCCGAGAGCTTTAAAATTAAACTGCTATTAATGGAAAATATTACCACCGTGGTGTTTCTGTTTTGGCATCAAGCTTTTTGGTAAGCAAGGTAAGAGGAAGGTGAACTCTTTTTAGTTCCCTTAAAATTCTAAAACCTCTGATTCTGCCGTATGGTCACCCTATGTGCTGGTTTCCAACATAATCAAACCTCAGGCCGGCATTTAGGGCCTACTGCAAGGTGTGAGATTGTCCAGAAAGTTTTTAGAAACAAGATTGACGAAATCTGAAACTAAGTAAAGTTTTCTTCTGGTTTCAGAAAGGGAGGCTGCTATGGGACTTCTGTAATTTATTTATTCATTTTTAAAGCTTTTTCTTTCTTTTTTTTTTTTTTTTTTTTTTTTTTTTTTTTTTTTTTTTTTTGCGGTACGCGGGCCTCTCACTGTTGCAGAGCACAGGCTCCAGACGCGCAGGCTCAGCCGCTCCGTGGCATGTGGGATCTTCCCAGACGGGGGCACGAACCCGTGTCCCCTGCATCGGCAGGCAGACTCTCAACCACTGCGCCACCAGGGAAGCCCTCTTTCTTTTTTTAAAAAAATAAATTTATTTTATTTATTGTTTATTTTTGACTGCATTGGGTCGTCGTTGCTGTGTGCAGGCTTTCTCTAGTTGCAGTGAGCAGGGGCTACTCTTCGTTGTGGTGCGCGGGCTTCTCATTGCGGTGGCTTCTGTTGCAGAGCTCGGGCTCTAGGCTCACAGGCTTCCGTAGTTGTGGCGTATGGGCTTCAGTAGTTGCGGTGTGTGGGCTTCAGTAGTTGTGGCACAAAAGGTCGATAGTTGTGGCTCACGGGCTCTAGAGCACAGGCTCAGTAGTTGTGGCACACGGGCTTAGTTGCTCCACGGCATGTGGGATCTTCCTGGACCAGGGCTTGAACGCGTGTCCCCTGCATTGGCAGGTGGATTCTTAACCACTGCGCCACCAGGGAAGCCTGACTTCTGTAATTTAAATGTCCCTTCTTAAGTGAGAGATGGTTGTCCACTTTAGCCAGTTGAGTTACCCTTCCCAGTCACTAAAGTGTTGTCCCCTTAGTTTTTGAGTCTACAGTGTGGGGAAACTTCAGAGAGAGAATATCTTCCTCCAGTGACATAGTTTGGTACCAAAGTAGGCATGGATGGGGACATTCTGGGTGTTGCATCCACTTGGAAGTCACTTTCAGCACCACCTCTGTCGGATTTCAGTGCTTTAACAATGATTAATCAGGGGCAAGAGACATGCACTCCTTTGATCACCTGAAATCAAGGAAATGGCATTTTAAAAAGAGAAAGATAGGGCTTCCCTGGTGGCGCAGTGGTTGAGAATCCGCCTGCCGATGCAGGGGATGTGGGTTCGTGCCCCCGTCCGGGAGGATCCCACATGCCACGGAGCGGCTGGGCCCATGAGCCATGGCCGCTGAGCCTGTGCGTCCGGAGCCTGTGCTCCGCAACTGGAGAGGCCACAACAGTGAGAGGCCCGCGTACCAACAAAAAAAAAAAAAAAGAGAAAGATAAGGGGGTTATCCACGAATTGTGCCTTTCTCCACCAGAAAAGTTCCTTCCTATACAAAAGAAAAATAGCTGGCGTCTGGTGAGCAGAAACACGACCTGGGTGGCACTTTGCAGAGCTCTCTCGGCAACCACTTGACGTGTGTGCCTGGAGCACTGGGGTATTCACCCGAGACCTTGGGGCTTGGAGTCAGGCTTTGAGTTCTAAGTACTGTTTCTGTCTCTGCTATGCGCCTGTGAGCTTTTGCTGTCTCAAATCACATCCCTGAGCCTCATCTCGTCCTTCTACTAAATGGGGAAAATAGTGGTTGTCATGAGGTGCAAGAGAGATCATGGAGCGTCCCTCACCGAGGCAGTGGGCGAATTAGGGGGCAGTGGTCCAGCTGGACGGCCACCCTGGAACTCAGCCCAACACTGTGGAAACGGTGACGCGGCTGGTGGCCCCCTTCGGAGCACCCCACGCTGGGCGCCACACAATGTCCCGTGACGTCTGCATTCCTGTTGTGCCCACTGAGATCTGCCCAGGAAATGACGTGTCTGCCCGTGCTTCAGCCTGGAGGCCTTTATTTTTGTCCACACCATAATGGGGAGTTTAATTTAGCTCTGATGAGTTGCCAGAGGTCATTGTGGCTCCCAGTTGATGGATGGAGCTCTGAGTGCCCCACCTCTCATTCTTCCCGTCTTCCTGCACTGTTGTTGGGTTTCCAGCAGGACAGAGCAGCCACGTGGCGTCTTCTTGTCTGGGGGAGTACTGATGCCCCAGCGGAGACAAGACTTCCGGGCAGGCGGGGGCCCTCCCAGGGGAGGGGGCTGTGATGGCCTTGCCTTTCTTTCCACGCTTGACATTTTCACTCTTGTGCACTGGCTTAAAGGGGCACCAGGAAAGAGGAAGACCCGCCCTCCTTGGTCCAAGGCACTGACTGAACATTTATTACATGCCAGGCTTGGGGCTGAGAGCTGTATACACATTGTCTCGTTAGGTGGGCCCTAATACCACCCGCTCTCTTTCCCAGCTGGAGGAGTTGAGTGCTGGGAGGATGAGTGTCTGGCACAGTGCCATGTGTTACCTGGCTCAGAAGGCAGCATATCAGAGCCCAGGTTCCTAAACACAATGCCCAGGGATTCTGAGTGCAGTCACCCCCATCCCCACCCTGGCTACAGTCCAACCCTGCCCCTCACGTTTAATTCTTTTAACTGCACTAACAGACACTGCATGGACCCTGCCCCAGACAGGTTCAAATTCCAGCCGCCACCTTCCGGATCCCCCTCAGAGCCACCCCGCACAGGTGGGTGTCAGGTCAGGGTGGGCAAAATACGCCTCATGGACCAAAGCTGACCCACCGCCTGTTTTGTACTTTAATTGGAACCAGCCACACTTGTCTATAGCTACTTTCAGGGTGCTATGGCCGAGGTAACTAAGACAGACTGTACAGCCCGTAGTCTGAACTGTTTACCACCTGGCTATTTGTAGAAAATGTTTGCTGATCCCTGGGTCCCTGGTGGGCAGAGTAGCAGAGCATGCTAATAAACTTATTAGAAGCGAAACAATATTGAGAACCAAGGTTCGAGGAATAATTCCGGGGGAAATCTCATCCCGGGGATTTCAGGACACATTGGCAGGCGTTGCAGCTTTACATCGCACTCGCGTGCGTCCCAGGGCTCTCACCTGCTTCTTGGCAGAATCATTTGCTTACAAAGATAAGCAAGGTACTCTATATTCACAAACGTTCTTCTATTCCAGCTTCCTTTGGAAGTTTCCTGCAAGGAGACAGAACCTTAGAGACGCATATGTAGTGCTTATTATCAGAGGACAAGTGCACCCCTCATGGGAGAGGGGTGGTAGAGCAGGGTTGTTTATTTGTTTCAATGACACCGCCTCCTCCCTCACCGTCCTCGGCCATGAATGCCAGAATCTCAGGCTTCTTCACCGTCCAACGTCTTGTCTCTACTTCCAGATAGCCTAAGCTGTTCCGGTTTTGAACAAGATCTACTTATTCTTCTGGCCTCTGCTTTTATTAAACTCTAAAGAACAGGACATAATATCTTTATTTTTTTGTAGTGATAAAGAGCTATAGGTTTTAGAGAGCTGCAGAAAGCAGGAGGATCTCGGAGATGAGGTCGATCAGCTGGAAGTTTGACCCAAGTGGCCTTCAGTGACTTAATGTAGAGAGAATCCCCTTCCACTGACCGTTTATCAGCTCACTTTTTAAAGTCAACTTCCTATGGTCAACTGGCCACTAGAAAGACACAGTTGAGGGATCCTTGTCCCCCAGCCTGGGGACTTCACGGAACAGGTTTGACAGGTGGCCCACTGGGCTGGAACTGGAGCAAGGAGCCTCTGGCCTGCTCTAACTCCAGCGCTGTGCACCCTAGGAGTACTGGAGTAACCTCTCTGAGGCTCAGACTCCTCGTGTCAAGTGGAGCTAGACGCCCTGCCTTCCACAGGTGGGATGGTGGGGTGAGGCATCAGGTGTGGGAGGTGCTTCGTGAGTAGTCCTGAGTTTCCAGGAGCCAGTTCTAATATTATGCTTTCCTACTTGGAGTCTCAGTCCCTATGTATAGATGTCACAACCTGACAGATCGAGATGAGGTTTTAAAAACAGTTATATAATCAGTGCTTCTTCCATAGGGTTTGCCTTGTAAAAAGTACTTGGAAAAGGACACCAGCTTTGGAGAGAGAAGAACCTTGGTTTGAATCCAACTCTATCACTCACTGGCTGGGCGATCTTGCGCGAGTCACATTGGTAGAATACGGTTGTGCTGGTGTGTGAGTCTGGGTCATCCAAGAAGCGGACACCAAGATGGCCTGAGACATGCCAGACGTCCCTTGGAGACCTGTGAAGGGAAAGGGGGGAGAGGGGGCCGGCGTAGGCAGAGACTGTCTTTGGACCACAGTGTAGGTCAGACACCTGTGAGAGGAGAGGGGGCAGCAGGGGAGCCTGAGACCCTGGTGTGCCTCCAAGAAAGTCTTGCGTGGGTCTGTGGAGAGTCTCAGAGTAAAGACTGCCTGATGGAGGAAGCTGCGTGACCTACTGTCCCACATCCCAGTGCCTTAAAACAACAACCACTTTAATATATTTCATGATTTTGTGGGTCAGAAATTTCAACAGGGCTCAGGTGGGTGCTCCATGTGTAACTGATTAGGGTCTGTGTTGGTTCAAGCTTCTGTAACAAAGATACTGTAGACTGGGTTGGCTTAAACAACAAGCATTTATTTCTAACAGTGCTGGAGGCTGGGAAGTCCAAGGTCAGGGCATCAGCAGACCCGGCATCTGGTGAGGGCCCACTTCTGGCTTGTAGACAGCTGCCTTCTCACTGGGTGCTCACATAGTAGAGAGAGCGAGAGGGCCCTAGCCTCTTTCTCTTCTTATAAGGACCTCGATCCCATCATGGGCTCCATCCGTAAGACCTCATTTAAACCGAATCCCCTCCCAAGGGCTTCCCTGGTGGTGCAGGGGTTAAGAATCCGCCTGCCATTGCAGGGGACACGGGTTCGAGCCCTGATCTGGGAAGATCCCATATGCCGCAGAGCAACTAAGCCCGTGCACCACAACTACTGAGCCTGCACTCTGGAGCCCGCGAGCCACAACCACTGAGCCTGCATGCCACAACTACTGGAGCCCACACACCTAGAGCCTGTGCTCCGCAACCAGAGGAGCTGCCGCAATGAGAAGCCCTCGCACCGCAACAGAGAGTAGCCCCTGCTCGCCACAACTAGGGAAAGCCCAAGTGCAGCAATGAAGACCCAGCACAGCCAGAAACAAACAAATAAATAAATAAATATATTTTTTTAATATGTTAAAAAAAAAACCCCAAACCCAGCTCTCCTGGGGCTGTGGGTTTCAACATAGGAATTTGGGGGGATGCAGACATGCAGTCCATGAAGGGGTCCCTCAGTCTATTCAGCAGGCAGCTGCTCTGGACTGGAGGGTCCAAGATGGCTTTGTTCATATTCCTGGTGGCTCGGCAGGGTGGCTGGAAGGCCAGGCTCCACTGGGCCCCTCCCCACGTAGTCTCAGGGCATTTGCTCGTGGCCTCTCCAGTGGGAGAGTCTAATGTCTTACCTGACAGCTCAGGCATCAAGAGGGACGGCTTCAGGAGGCCAGAAGGAGGAGCTGCAGTCTCTTCTTTGCTTGCCGTGTTCCCCTGGTGAAGCGGTCACAAGCCTGCCCGGGTTCAAGGGGAGAAAACGGAGACCTGTCTGTTGATGAGAGGAGCAGCAGTGTGCCCATCTGTTATTCGGTGTCTGTCTCCTAGGGCTGGGGAATGTGATACTGTTTATACCGCACCTGTCCCGCTGACTAGCACAGGGTAGGTGCCCAGCAGATAGGAGCTGCCCTTCCGAATGTTTGTCTCATTATTACCGCTGCTACTGTCATACCCCCAACCCCATTGCTGGCCGCCCTACAAATATGTTGTGTCGTGAGGGGGCCGGAGTGAGACGGACTGAAACCGTGAGCCTTTTTACGATGCACCTGCCCTCACCCGTCCGGTAGCTGACAGGAGTCGCCTTCGACCCCCTCCTCCCCGAGGCTTGGCACTGCCCGTTCTTCCCCAGGTGTGATGGACCTCAGCTTCAAGGCCGAGAGTCCTCTGGCGCCCCCGGCTGAACTCCTGGAGAGGCTGCCCAGCTGTGACTGCCTTCTTCAAGGGGACAGTGAGTCTGTGTCCCTGGGGGCTTGGGTCCCGCAGCTTCTTCCTGGGGCTTATGCTGTTGTGCGGGCATCTCTGGAACAGGCTGGGCTGGGAGAGCTCCCCTGTCCCCTGGGGGCCCTGGGAAGCCCCTTGTCGCCATTGGGAGGGAATGGGAGGATGGGGCATAGGCCCTGTGTCCATGGACATTCTGTGACCACGTCCATCTCCACTTACGACCAGGATGCTGCCAGTCTTGGAACCCAGGATGCCAGATATTCTTCCCACCTTCGGAGGCCCCGGGGAGGCCCCAGGAACAAAGGTGCTGGTCTTCGTTTCTGGAACACAGGTGAGCCCTGGCAGCCCCCACGGAGCCATTGCGTGGGATCACGCGAGATGATCCTCAGGTCACCTTTGTCCCCCGATAGCCCTCCTCGGGGATCTCAGGGGCCACAGATTTCAACCCAGACAGTGCATCAGGACTCCAGACCCAGTGGATCAGAGTCTCCAGGGATGGAGCCTGGGAGTGTGTATTTTTCCAAGCTCTTCAGGTTGTTTGGCTACCAAGCCAGGGTTGAAAACTCTAGTCTAGATCAGGGGTTGCAAACTACGGCCCCCGGGCCAGATCCAGCTCACTGCCTCTTTTTGTCTATCAGGTTTTATTGGCACACGACCATGTGTTTTTGTTTCCTTACTGTCTGTGGCTGCTTTTACACCGTGACAGAGGAGCTGAGTGGTGACACAGAGGCCACGTGGCCCACAAAGCCTAAAGTATTTCCTATCTCGCCCTTTACCGAAAGTCCGCCTGCTTGGAGGACTCGGGGCAGATCTCCGGCTGTCCGGCCAGCTTTGTGCAGACAGGAGGAGCCGTGCCCATGCTGGGTCCAGGGTGGCCGTGTCCTGCCCTCGAGGGTGCCTTCCTGGTGCTTCTGGCCCCGCTGCTGCCTGGACCACCTCCCTTCTCCTCCCTGGCCGCCCTCCCTGCGTGCCTGCAGACGCCCCTTCTTCTGTGGAGTCGTCCCGGCCACTGCTGCGCCCACGCCCTCCATCTGCTGTGCACTGTCTGTGGGCACACGGGCCCCTCTGTGCGCTGGGCCGGGGGTGTCGGCGACACAGCGTGTGTTGGTGAGGGCTTACATTTGGAGGCAGGCTGCCGTGGAGAAGAATGTGAAGATGGGGGGCAGGGCGGAGGAAGGGGCCTCAGCTCATGGCGGTGGCGGGAAGGCTTTGCCGAGGAGGGACAGGGCAGTTGGGCCTCAGGGGAGTCTTCCAGGAGGAGGAGAGGTGTCCTGAGAGGGGGCTGAGAAAGGGTCCTTCCTAGTCTGCCCTCCCAGCCTGCACCACTGCCGTCCAGCGGGCTCACGGCGGGTCTCTGTGGGCGCCACTGTCAGAAGGTTCTCGGCTGGGGTCTTCCCCTGAGCGTTAACTCACAACTCCTCTGGCTGAAGTCAGGGTCCCAGAGGGCAGGAACCTCGTCTAGTCCTAACTCTGGTTCCTCCTAGCTGTGTGACATCTTCTCTGGACCTCAGTTTTCCTTATCTGTAAAGTGGCATAATTCATCTTTCAGTTTTTTGTTTCTGTTTTTTCATTTGAGTTCTAAGACCCCATCAGCCCTTCTCCGCAGCTCCAGACCTCAGCTAAAGTGGTTTTGCTGTCCTCTAGAAGGACCTGCCACTTTCCCACTGGGCATCTGTTCACACAGTTCCTGATGCCGGAGATGCGCTCACCAGCTGGATGCCCGAGGGCTCTACCACTGCTGTGGACACGGCCGGGGGACCCCTGTCTCCGGGCCTTAGTTTCCATCGGCACAGTGAGGGGGCTGGCTGGCCTGGGTGAGCCCGCAGGCTCTCCCCAGACCCACCGCCCCTCTGCTCGGTCCCCACCAGAGTCCCCGTGGTGACAGAGGAGGTGGCCCGGGAAGCCCTCCTCAGCTTTGTGGACTCCAAGTGCTGCTACGGCAGTGCGGCCGCCGGTGACCTCGTCATCCTGGAGCTGAAGCAGCAGGTCCTGCGCAGGGTGAGGGCTGGCCGGAGGGCGCCTGGCGAGGCCGGGGAGAAAGGAGTCTTGGGGAACAGTGCGTGTGAATAGCGGTGACATTGTAGTGAGTTATAATGCAAGGAATCTTGGTTGTCAATCACCAGAGAACAGCTCGAATGCCCTAGGCGTCATGGATAGCGCATTACCTATATGTCTTACCGAATCCTCATAGCTACCCTTCATGGTAGGTATCATCGTCACCAGTTAGGAGGAATTGGACATTTAGAGAGGTGGAGTTACTTGCCCCCAAACATGCAGCTGGAAGTGACCGAACTGGGATTCAAACACCGGTTTGCTGGCACCAAAGCCCTGTTTTTAAAGACACAACTTACCTGCTTCTTGGAGGGGTGGGCTAGAAAGGGCCGTCTCCTCCCCTGATCCCAGCTCCCTCTGCCTCCCCCAAGTTTCATCTGTGCCCGGGGTATTTATTCATCACCCCCAAGCCTGAGGCTTCAGGGAGGTCCTGTGCTTGGTACCAAGACCACACAAGGTGACCCCACCTTTGTCACCTTCTGCCTTGACAGGGACAAGTTTAAGTTCACATTTCCTAGTGTCACTGGCATAGCCGTCCCCTGGAGGGCACACAGTCACAGAAATCAGCCTCACAAGGAGTGGTCAGAGCAGGGATTTGAGGTACGAGTTCTCTGTGTAGCTGTGTGACCTTGGGAAAGTCACCTGACCTCTCTGAGCATCCCTTTCCTCACGTGGAAAAGGAGGAGCCAGGCGTTGTCCGAGACCCTGTGGATGAGGATCAAGAAGGAGGATCTCGACCTCAGGCAGATACATTCCCCCAGGGGTGCTCGGAGTGACTGATTCCAGCAGCCTCCATCTGTCAGAGGGCAATTTTTGCTTCAAAACTTGCCTCATAGGGCTTCCCTGGTGGCGCAGTGGTTGAGAGTCCGCCTGCCGATGCAGGGGACACGGGTTCGTGCCCCAGTCCGGGAAGGTCCCACATGCCGCGGAGCGGCTGGGCCCGTGAGCCATGGCCGCTGAGCCTGCGCGTCCGGAGCCTGTGCTCCGCAACGGGAGAGGCCACAACAGTGAGAGGCCTGTGTACCGCAAAAAAAAAAAAAAAAGAAAGAAAGAAAAAGTTGCCTCATAGACCATTTCTGTGTATAAAGAAATTATACACGTTATACTGAAGGTGCCCTGTGGTGTGTCTGTCAGGGGAGATTTCCCGGGGCTAAATGACCCCCTGCAGATATGTCCCAGGGCATCTGCGACACGAGTCCTCGCTGCTGCCAGCCTGTTCTGAGCAGCCCTCGGGCGCTGGCCATGCTTGGGAACTTCTGTTCTCCCTGCTGAGCCCAGGGGTGGGGAGCTTCATCCTTTCTCATGAGGCTCTGTCTTCCTAAGGACACGAGTGTGAACACACTATTTTTCCTTTGTAGTATCGACTAGAAACCTTCAGTGAATCCAGGATAAGTGAATGGACTTTTCAGCCCTTTACCAGTAAGTGAGTTGTCTGAAATCAGTTTAATTCGGAGTAAATATGGCAGGGATTGGTGGAGAATGTCAGGACTTGGCTTAGCCACCAACCCCGAGGAAGATGTTCTGCTGCTCGGAGCCTCAGTTTCCCATCCCCCATAAAAAGGGAGGGTGGCCTTTCCTCCTGGAGACCTTCCAGGGCTGACGTTAGCAGACGCTTCCTGTCCAGGAAGTGGCTTGCAGGAGGTCCTGCAAAAGTCTAGTGTCTGCGTTTGGCCACAGGCTGGTGCTGCCACACGGGGCCAGACTGCAAAGGCAGCCACAGAGCTCGGGCGTCTACCTGCCTCCTGGGCCACCCCCAGCACCTCCCCGAGTCTCTAGATCCCCACCCCGTTCAGTGTGCCATGCCACCTCTGCTGAACCCCCTAGAGGCTTAAGGCTCTCTTTGTGGGAAGCTCTGTGCCCTACCTGTTTTCTGGTTCATCCTTCGAGACTTAGCTCAAGGGTCCCCTCTTTTATGAAGCCTTTGAGGATTTCTTCCCTGCTGTCCCCTCCCCAGCAGAACGAGTCAGTCTTCTGAGTTTTTCAGAACGCCTTATGCAGCTCTTGTCCAAAGCACTTACCATGCCATATTCTGTCGTATCGTGATGTAGTCTCTCTCCTTGAATGGAGGAGGAGAAAGGAGATGGTGGGGATGGTGACAGTAGTGGTGACAGTCCTGGTTTATTGATCCCTTGGCATGTACCAGCCCTGGGCTAAGCTTTGGTATGCCTTCTGCTGTTCAGTTTTACTACCGTTCTCCATGGTAGGTGCCACCGTTATCCCTGGTTAGAGAGGAGAGGATTGCAGGGCAGAGAGGTGTATATAGGTGGAGGAGCTGGTGTCCAGTTCCACAGCCATGAAGTACGAGAAGCAGGAGTCAGCCGGGTCTGTTCAGCTCCGACGCTTCGCTGCTTACCCACAGGCTCTAAGGGGACCCTTACCTACCAGTCCCTCGGCCCCAGGTTCCAGCTTAACGCCTGGCACCAGGTGGAGGCTCTGTACTATTTGGTGAATAAATGAAGGCTGGTCCTTGCAGCTGTTTGCTGCTCTTTGAACAGCCCCTTTCTCTGTCAGACCACTCCGTGGATGGGCCACAAAGAGGGCCCTCCCCCAAGCTTTGGGACATCAAGGTCCAGGTTCCCCCGATGTTTCAGGAAGATACCAGGAAGTTCCAAGTCCCTCACTCATCGTTGGTCAAGGTAATGTGTTCATGGGAGTCTCTGCCCTTCTCTCGGAGCTGGTTTTCCGGGCACCGTAGTTTCTTCAAACTTTATCCTTTTAAAAAGGAAACCCAAAATCCAGGCTGGTGGTTTATTCCTTGCCCATCAAATAAGCAGAATTCTAAGAAAACCCAGCGTATGGGATGTAGTACCATACGAAATTCCGTGCAAATTAGGGAGCGTTCACATAGCAACAGGATGGTACGAAATTGTCACCAGATTTAAATAGCGAGCATTCACATTCCTAGACCATCTGAGGGTTTTTGTCTTTTTTATTTTTTTGACCTGTTGGGAAACAGCTGAATGAAACATATAAAATAAAATTAAAGCATCACTGGGATTTTTTTTTATGGAAGTCATTAGGGGAGTAGAATTTGACATCCACGCTGTTTTACAGAAATATAATCAGGACAGGTAGTGAGGGTAACCTAATGTGTTACAAAACCACAGCTGAGATGTTTTATGTTATGTGCTCATCTAATTGCCTTGTTTTCACTTTAGAGCTTGATTCAAGTGTGTCATTTTACCCTCTGAGTTTTCATAGCATCATAAGACGAAGAGGACTTTGAGAGATCAAGAAAGTGTTTCATTCTGTTCTCCAGGGTGGAAAAGCTGTTTTGATTCTAGCCATTGAATTTCAGTAGCTCGCTTGCTGCCTTTTGCAAAAACACCCTCTGTTTTTTTATGGCTTCTATTCCCAAAGACCACTTTAGCCACCTAATGGGCAAAGGATGCTGGCTTTTGTGGTTTAGCCTGGGAGTGTGAGTTAGGACATGGCAGTCGGAGACCTGGTCTCCCCGTCTTAGCATCCAGGACCGACTGGGTCAAGGCTCCGAGGAGATGGTAATGTGATCTCCTTGGCTTGGTGTTCAAGGCCCTTTGGAAGCCTAGTCACAAATGGTCATCTTCCCACCACGGCCTGAACTGTTATACCTCGACGTGGGATGCTGACATTATGGGGGTGGGGTTGGTGAAATCAGGAGCTGCTGGTACTTGGAAAACCAGATCAAGGAGAGCGTTCACTCTCAGGAATGCCACAAATGCCACGGGCATGGGCGCTACAAGTGCAGCAGCTGCCACGGGGCCGGCACGGTGAGTCACGTGGCCGTTGGTGAGTACGTGATGTGGAGCAGGGCCATGTGGGGATGGAGGGCTGGGCTGGCAGCCTGGGGCTCCCTGCGCCAACAGTGGGCCCTCCGACAAGTCGTCCTCCCTCTCCGGGCCTCCATCTTCCTACCTGTAAAATGGGAATGTTGGAGTGGGTGGTCTCTATTGGCCTTATTTCACTTTGATGGTTTATGATTTTCATTCTTCTCTCCTTTTCTCCTCCACCTACAAACATTTACTGAGTACCTGCTGGGTGCAGGAGGACTGAGACTGGGGGTCCTTCTCACAGGGACCCTCTGTCCGAGGGGCAGACTGGCAAGTGACCAGCACTTGTAGTGCAGGGGCCAGTGCCGGCCGAGAAGTGAAGTTCAGGGCCTTTGAGGGACACAATAGACTCGGGCCTTGGATTAGCTTCCTGGGGCTGCCGTAATAAATGACCACAAACTGGGTGGCTTAAGGCAACAAATTTATTCCCCTAAGAGTTCTGGAGGCTGGATGTCCAATACCAAGGTGTCAGCAGGGTTAAGAGCCATCTCTTGCCTTCCTCCTGGCTTCTGGCAGCGGCTGGCAGTCCTTGGCTTATGGCTGCCTCACCCCCATCTCTGCCTCCCTGTTGCTTCCTGGTTTCTCTGTGTGTGTCTCTGTCTCCTCACGGGCTTCCCATAGGGATACGAGTCATTGGATGTAGGGCCCACCCTTCTGCAGTATGACCTCACCTTTACTAATTACATCTGCAAAAATGAGTTCCAAATAAGGTCACGTTCTGAGGTTCTGGAAGATGTAAATCCGGGCGGGGACGACCACGTATACTATTCAGCCCCGCGCGGGCCCCTCAGCACCAGCCAGGCCCTCGTGGCCTCAGCGTTCTTTGCAGGATCCTCTAGGCTACTAGCCTGACCGGCAGTAAGTCCACGCCCCTCACGTGTTCTCAGCTCTCCCCACCTCCTCGCTTGTGCCTAACCCCTTGGACACACACTGACCACTTGCTGCAGTAAACCAGCCTCCGCTGTCCTCTCTCTGCCCACGCGCCCTTGCCCCCACCTTCCGCCTGCTGCGTGCTCGTCCCTCTACCCGCTCCGCACCCACCGTGGGGCTCCGCGGCGGCTGCACCTGCTCTGTGTCCTCCGATGGCCTTTGCTGGCGGCCTTTGCTGCTCCCTCCCGCCCCTCCTCCTCCTACCCCCTTGTCCCTCAGGCTTTCCCTGGAATGTCTCCGGAGCGCACCCCAAGCCCGCTGTGAGGGCATAGCCTGGTCCATCTCTGGGGGCTTCTCCAGCACCAGAGAGGGCCAGCTTGCCCCTCTCCCCCAGCCCCGGCCGTGGCTGTTTGGTCAGGGGACGGTCCCAAGGGTCATGGGGTTGAGAGAAGAGCAGGAGAGGCTGAGGTCTCAGGAGAAACAGGGATGTGAGGATGCAGAGTCTCTGAAGCTACAACTGGAGGGGTCCAAAGATTACACTGCAGTTTACAGACAAGGGGCGAGGCCCAGGGAGAGCAAGTAGGGAAGTGACAGCTTGGGGAAGGTCACAGGCTGGCTTGGAGCCAGGTCTCAGGTTGCCCTTTGCCTGCTCCCCGGGAGGCGGGTGAGGGCTGAGGCCACGTGTGTCCGCAGGTGCGGTGCCCCTCATGCAGCCGGGCCAAGCGCAGAGCCAGGCCCGCCCGGCGGTGTCAGATGTGCTCGGGGTCCGGCAGGCAGAGGTGAGACGGGGCTCCCCGGCCCCGAGCTGAGTGCTCTCACGGGCGTTCTTGCTTTTTACTGCCTGCCCTCAGGAAGGCAAGCGGGTGCACTGTCTTGTCACCCCTGCGTCCCCAGAGCTCTGGGCATTGTAGGTGCCCTGTCACCTCAGTGAGTGTTTCTCGAGACCAAGTGGAGCCCATCAAGCAATCTGTGGGTCGGGGGCGGGGGGAGGTACGAGGGTCTGCAGGGAGGAAGGGAGGCTGTGGGTTAAGAGAGGAGACGGCTTCGTGCTCACGTGGAGGGGAAGTGAATACAGAAGAGCACCCAAGGTGAGATTCTTCTCTCTCTGAGGATCCGGGCCCGGGCAAACCCTTATGTATAACCCATTGCAGGGACTAAATGGAGGAAGAGTGAAGGAAGGTTGGTTGATTGACTAAACAAAGTGCCTGTTCACAGGGCTTTGCAAACAGTGGGTTGCTACCTTTTGGGCTTGACGTCCTTTCATGTATTTATAAATCTTTAAAGGGAAACAAGAAACCGTGAGGAGTGAAACTCTTCAAAGTTGTGTTGGGTTAATGATACCTGTGGCTCATCCAGGCCCAGGCCATCCTTCTAACAAGCCAGATGGCAAAGCTTTGGTGGACCTGCCACCTGTGGTTGGTAAAGGAGCTCTTTGATTTGGAAAGAAACTTAGATTTCTTTCACTTACAAGTAAAAGAGCTCCAGTTCAAACTGGCTTTAGCAAAAGAGTAAATTTATAGGCCCATGTAATGGAAAAGTCAAGGAATAGATTTCTGGGATGACTTCAGGTACAGCTGGATCCAGGTGCTTAAACAATGTCACCAGGAATCTGCCTCTGTCCCATGTTGGCTTCATCCTCAGGCAGGCTGTCTCCTGTGGTGGCAGAGGAGGCCACCAGCAGCTCCAAGCTTGGTGACCTCAGTGGAAAAGGATGGCCCTTTCCTGATAGTTCCAGCAAAAGTTGTGGGGTGGATCTCAGTGCACTCACCTGGGTCATGTGTCAATCTCTGTATCAGCCACTATTGCCAGAGAGATGGAATGCTCTGTTTGGCCAGGCTGAGGTCCCAAGCTGGTCATAGAAGGGATGGGGGCAAGCCCACAAACCATGTCTCCAAAGGGAGATCGGGGCACTGCTACGAGGAGCGGGAGGTCTAGGTGGTGGGCACGTGGAAGCAATCCGTGCCCACCACAGTGCACCTCTATGAGGAAGGACGTGAGGCAGGGGCCTCCGGAGCCGCTGGGACACCACGACCATCTGAGTGGTACTGATGGGGCCCCTCTCAGATGCAGCACATGCTCAGGGAGGGGGAACAAGACCTGCGCCACCTGCAAGGGCGAGAAGAAACTGCTGCACTTCCTCCAGCTGGTCATCGTGTGGTACGTGGCACCTCTCAATGCCATGGCCTGGCGGGGTGGCCGGGGGGGACGTGGCCTGGATTGGTTTCTGCAGAGAAGCTCCACTTGGTTGGGGCTTTCACAGTGCAGGGACCTGCTGGGAGAGACGGAATCCCAGGGTCCTAAGGCCCCACATCAGGGAAGCTCCCACGCATTAAGGGTTTCTCCTATCGGGTACCTTGCTAGAACAGAACTGTCTGTACTTTACTAGTTTTCCATCTTACGCGTGAGAATGCTGAGGCCCAGAGAGGCTAAAGCCCTTTCCCAAGGTCCCACCGGTAGCACGGCAAGCCGTCCAGCCCCTATCTGCCTGATTCCAAACCCAGGTTCTTAACCCGACCCCCGGGCTGTGTCTCTCATCCTCTTCACTTCCAGGAAGAACAGCCTGTTTGAGTTTGTGTCTGAGCACCAGCTGGACTGCCCTGGGGACCTGCTTGCTAAAGCCAGAGGAGAGACGCTCTTTAAGGATGAAAACACGATGGTAAGGAGGGCTTTGCTACCGCCCTAAACGGAGCTGGGTCCCTCCTCCACCTGTGAGGCCGGGTCTTCTGGTTCTGCAGGCGATGCATTCGTTCAGAAAGGCTGGGTGGGGACAGAGGCTGCTGGGACCCCATGGGGCAGTTTCTGTCTTGAACTTTACATATTCAACCCTCCTTTCTTCCCCTGTTCATTTTCTCTCCCTCTTTTCCTCCCTCCTTCCCTTGGACAAATCTTGAGACCCTCCTCCTATACCAGGCACCATCCTAGGCCATGGAGATACCACAAAACAGAATCTCTGCCCTCCGATCTCACAGTCGGTGAGGGACAGGGTAATAAGAGCATTTTCACCACACTGTCAGCCATTGAGAAATACACAAGGGAGGCAGAGAGACAGGAAGGGGCAGGGTGTCGGTCGTGGAGAGCAGTGCAGTGGGGGAGTGGATGGTGTGACAGGGTGTCCAGCAGAGGAAGCAGCACGACAGAGGCCTCGAGGAGCGGCAGAGGGCAGGGGGCTGGAGGGCAGCGAGCTGGGCGGAGCAAGGAGCTAAGACATGACAGGTGCCAGCAGCCAGATCAGGGAGGGTCTTGTACACTAGCAGTTGGCAAATTCCGGCCCTTGGCCTGCTTTTATAAATAAAGTTTTATTGGAGCACAGCCCACTTGTTTATGTATTGTCTGTGGCTGCTATCGTGCTTCGAGGGCAGAGTTGAGTAGTCGAGACAGAGACCCTATGGCCTTCAAACGTGAGTATTTACTCTGGCCCTTTACAGAAAAGATCTGTGGCTCCCTGCTGTTGGCCTGGGAAGGGAATTTGGCCTTTATGGGACATCCTCAGACAGTTTTCTTTGGTTTTGCTTTCTTCCCTTTCTTCTTCCCACCCTTCCTTCCTTCTTTTTTTTTTTTTTAACAGTATGTAGCTGTTTCAGATTGGCTTATTAGTTTCAGGTGTATATCATGATTTGCTATTTGTATATTACTGTGAAATCATCACCACAATAAATCCAGTTCACGTCCATCACCACACAGTTAAAATGGTTTTTCTTGTGATGAGACATTTTTATGAGCTACTCTCAGCAACTTTCAAATATCCAATCCAGTATTATCAACTGTAGTTACCATTCTGTAGCTCACACTCCCAAGACTTATTTATCTCATAATTGGAAGTTTGTACCAATTGACCCCCTTTCACCCCTTTTGCCCACCCCTCCAATCCCCATCTCTGGAAACCATCAATCTGTTCTCTGTATCTAGGAGTTTGTGTTTAATTCCACATGTAAGTGAGATCATAGGGTGTGTATCTTTCTCTGACTTATCTCACTTAACATAATGCCCTCTTCCTTCCATGTTGTTGAAAATGGCAGGAATTCCTTCTTTATGGCTTCATAATAGTCCTCAGCTTCCTTTCTTTGCCCCAATCACTAGGCTCTCTAAAGGCTCACTTCAGGCATCACCCCTCTAGGAAGCCCTGCGCCCAATCCTCGCCTGAGTTAGGCAGCAGGGAAGGCGCGCCGGGTGGGCGGGTAGTCTGTCTACGGCCCTCGTTTATTGGCTGGAGTTCCCGACGCTATAAGGTGGATGATCAATGGTCCTCTTGGGTTTAACAAGCCCCACCCATCCCGCTCGCCCCTGGCCCGGGCCCGTCCCTTTCTGGCCTCGTGCTCCCATCAGCCCGCCAAGGCTCCAGGTGCTGAGGCTCCGGGTCAGGTGGTCTGCGTCTCCCCCCAGGTGTACCCCATCGTGGACTTCCCCCTGCGGGAAATGTCTCTGGCCTCCCAGCGGGGTATCGCCGAGCACAGCGCTGCGCTGGCCTCCCGAGCCCGCGTCCTGCAGCAGGTGAGCTGAGGGGGGGTGGGGTGGGGACCGGGGCTGGTGGAAGGTGAGGTGCCGGGTCTGCTGGGGCTCCAGGACACTGTCCCCGTGGACGTAAAGGAGGGAACGGGCCCGTCCCTTTGTGGGGAGGTTCCTTCTTGAGAGTGGCAGGGCAGAAGGAAGGGGGGGAGGGGTGGAGCCCCACTCGGAGGAGCACAGAGGTACTAGGCACTGACGTGGGGCCAGAGCGACCGGAGGTCAGAGAGCAGGGCTGGTCAGACATAAGGCCACGGGGAGAAGTTTGGACTGTTATATCCTGCGAGCGACAGGGAGCTTACAGGGTTTCACGCAGGAATGTGGCTCAGTGTCGTTTCGATTCTCACCCCCCACCCCCCCCACCCCCGGTTTTCAGGGAAGGGGAGGGAAAGCTCGAGATATAGGGTGCAAGGCAAGTTTGGAACCCAGCGTCCGGCCCCTCGGGGCACTTCCCAAATCCCAGGCCCCCAAGGGCAGGGCTGACGGCCCGCGCTGCTGTGCGGCTCTTATCCTGCTGGCCACTAGGTGGCGATGGTGCCCGTCGCGTCCACGGGAGCCGCGGTGGGCGGGGCGTGTGCGGCAGGCGACGGGGGTAAAGGAAACGGAGATGGAAGATGGGGCGGGGGGTTGGCAAGGGAAAGCCCAGCGCCTGAGCTCCGTGAGGGCTCTGTCGGGGGTCCGAGTCTTACAAACTGGGCGCAGATCCTGGCTCTTCCACGTCCCAGAGTGGTCCCGGGCCAGCTACAAACGCCTTCCTGAAGTTCAGTTTCTCACCCGTGAAAAAGAGGTATTACTACCGCCTCAGAGGGCTTGGTAGGGATGAGATCATTTGCTTTAAGTGCGTGGGACCTGGTGCTCAAAATGTCCCTGTGCCTTCCGTTCCCTTTGCAATGAGTATTCCGCTTCTCGTCCTGCACGATTACCCTGTTTGCAGGAGAGAAAAGGATGCATTTAATTTAAAATTAATAATGACCGTCTTGGAGCTGGAATGCACCTCAGAGAGGATGAAACGGGGGCACTGCAAACTGAAAGGCCTGGGTTGGGGGTGCTGTGGGTAGGAGGCCCCCTTATCCAAAGGGCCCCACCTCCCCTCAGCTCTGTGCAGTGCAGGGGCAGAGATTTCAGACCTTCTGAAATACACATTTTTACATGAAATCTTCCAGTTTTTCAATATTGAAAGCAAAATTTAAAAAATGCTAAGAGCACTGTATGGGCTGCTGGGCCAGCTTTGGCCTGTGGGCATCCTCGGCTACCCCTGGTCTAGTCCAAACCCATGACTTTGCCGATAAATCAGAGGAAGCCCAGACAGTGGAAGTAATTTAGGCGAGGTCACACAGCTTTTCAGTGGAAGAGCCCGGGAGTAGAACTCAGATTTCCCAACTCCAAGGGAAATGTTATTATCTGCTGCACTCAAGGCACACAAGCGACTCTGAAAGCCAGCGTAGGTTTGCAGGGCTATCAGCCGGACGAGGCAGCGCCCTTTTCGCCTGGCAGACACTGCAGGGCAAGTCACTTCCCAGGTTATGTCCTGCTTCCCAGCTCTGGCACATAGTCATGGCTCCTGGCCCTTCCATTCACGGGCCTCGATGTCCTCATCTGTAAAATGGGCGCGGTTGGACCTTACCTTGGGTTGGGCTCTGCAGAAGCAGCTCTGAGATGAGGATCCGTGTGCAAGTCATTTTTTGTTTGTTTTATTTTTTATCAATTTATTTTATTTTTGGCTGCTTTGGGTCTTTGCGGTGCGCGGGCTTCTCATTGCGGTGGCTTCTCGTTGTGGAGCATGGGCTCTAGGTATGTGGGCTTCAGTAGTTGTGGCATATGGGCTCAGTAGTTGTGGCTCATGAGCTCTAGAGCACAGGCTCAGAGCTTAGTTGCTCCACGGTGAGTGGGATCTTCCTGGACCAGCGCTCGAACCTGTGTCCCCTGCATTGGCAGGTGGCTTCCTAACCACTGTGCCACCAGGGAAGCCCAAGACATATGTTAAGGAAGGGCTCCCAGGGGAAACAGGTAAAGGGGTGGGGGAGCCGGAACAGGAAGAGGGTCAGACAAGGGGGCGGTGAGGGTAGTGGCGCTCTGAGTGTCAGCCATACCTCAGCGGCTGTTTGCCTGGAGCTGGCGTTTATTCTTCAGCCCCATCCACGGAGGACCCCAGCCCGGTCTCTAAGGGGCCTTGCTCCTGCAGCCCTGGTACAGTCTGGTGGGCATTACAGTGAAGACCGCCCAGTAGTGAGCTGTGTACTGTAGGACTACTGTAGGACTGGCCGGAGGACAAGGCATGATTGCAGCAGCTTCCGGACACAGGTGCTTCTCCTGGAACGTTTCTGCTGCCGAGGCTGACAATTTTGAGTCCTTTGTGGACCCTTCATTTGGCAGAGGGGCAGTGACTGACCAAGATCACACTGCGTGTTGGCGGCAGGCCTGCGTCTAGACCCTGGGGCTCCTGGGCTTTCCCTGATGGCACAGCCCCGTCTCAGGTGACACAAGCCATCTGTGGACCAGACCTGGAGCAGGGAGGGGTGCACCAGGGGCAGACGTGCATGTTTCTTTAAAAGGGAACGTAAAGGGAGGAGAGGCCACTTCTGTGACTCTTTGTCCTAAATTGTCCTCGGGCCCAGGATCTACAGACAAAGGTTCATGCCGATATTTTGTTCAGGGTTGGGAAGTTAGCGAGTAGAATCCAGTGAGGGGCCAGCTGTCACACGCGGGGCCCCGGCCCCTCCTCTCAGACCTGGAATCTGCTCATCCCAGGGGCACAGTCAAGGGGTACCAGCAGATATACGTCCGATTACGAGATGACCGCTGGATGGCCGTTGATGTCCTGGCCAACCTGTGGTCTCCAACCTGGAGACCTTTAGAATCCAAATGGAGGCACGTGGGGTGGGGCTGCTGTGGTTTTGCTCTGTGTCGGGTGGTAGAAGAGTTTGGAAACAAGAGTGGTCTGACTCGCGGCCCAGGCTTTCTGAGCAGAGGTTGGCTCCCCTCCCTTCTTGCCCCGTGGTTCTCCTGTACCAACATGGCAAGAGGGATCGTCTACCTTTTCTTCCCGTAGTTATCCCCCTTGGAGGCCGCTCTCCGGCACACGGAGAAAACTCAGTCTCATTTGGTTTTCTCAACAACTCCATGATACAGAAGTTTTTGTACCCATTTCACAGATGAGGAAACGGAGGCCCAGAGAGAGGAAGTGGGAGGTCACGCAGACGGCTTCATGGGAGGTGCACGCCCTGACCCTGAGTCCCCCGCCTCCTGCTACAGTGTCACTCCCTCTGCCACCCCTCCAACCCGTACCTCCCAGCGTAGGGAGCCCTCTGCTCAGCATCCTCTCCCGGCCTGTTCCCCACTTTCCCCAGGGGCCTCAGGACCATCATCTCCCACGAGAGGACTTGGGCTCTTTTCCCAAGGAGGGGATCTTCCTGTAAGTAGGAGGCTCTGACCCTGGGCCAAGCACACCACCTCCCTCTGGGGTTGGGGTCCCCACATCCGAGTCTGGGACAGGGGAGCAGCTTGTGCACAAGAACTTAGGGTTTGGGCACCGAGCCTGGCCCACGGTACGTCCCGAGAAAGCTTTGCTGGGGCTGAGGAGTCACTTTGCTCTGTGGGTTACACCCGTAGTTTTCCGTAACAAATCAGTGCCAAAGCCAATGACCTGGGTGTGTCAGCAGGAGTCAGTGTCAGCTCCCAGGCGGCAGGGCATTCTGTTCACTGTCCCGTGATTTTGGAAGATTGTTGAGTAAGTGCTCAGAGAAGGGGCCAGAGAACGAGGGATTTAGGACCCCTCTGCAGGGGGGAGTGAGTGCCCCGGGCTCTCAAGTAGACAGGGATGCCAGGGAGGAGATTTGAGCCTGAAATAGGTCCAGCCAGGAGGTGGGGTTTGACCTGGATGATCTTGCAAGCTTGAAATTCCATGGGCCTCAGTTTCCCCATGTGTGATAGGAGGGGAAAACTTGAGAAAGACTTTTCTCAAAGGAGGGTTGGGGCTTCCCTGGTGGCGCAGTGGTTGAGAGTCCGCCTGCCGATGCAGGGGACAGGGTTCGTGCCCCGGTCCGGGAGGATCCCACATGCCGCGGAGCGGCTGGGCGCGTGAGCCATGGCCGCTGAGCCTGCGCGTCCGGAGCCTGTGCTCCACAACGGGAGAGGCCACAACAGTGAGAGGCCCGTGTACCGCCAAAAAAAAAAAAAAAGGAGGGTTGATGCAAAACTCTGGTGCAGGGAGGGAAGCGTCTGAGAAAATAGCCTGAAGCAGCCCACCAAACTTTGGAATTTCTTTGGTGTCAACATTTTGTCTTAAAATTTAATTCAAATTGCATAATACATTCCCTAATATCTCCATGGTTGTTTTAATAGAAACATTTTTAAAATGACTTTGTCCTCCACTTTTCTCCACTCTACTCTGCCCACCCTCCCATCTAAAAATTACCACTTCTGGAAGATGTCCTGTTCGGCTGGTGGATTGCCATACATCCTGCAACTCCCCTGGGGATTGCCTGTGGGGGGGCCCCCCCCCGCTTCATGAAACTTAGAATGAGGTGGTGGTTAAAGATGAGAAGTCGGTTTGGGCCAGAGCTTAGGGTATGTGAAGGAGCGTAGTAAGAGATACCTCTAGGAGGCAGGTTGGAGCCAAAACACCAAGTCCAGAGCCTGAACTTCATTCCACAGGTAGTAGGGAGCTACTGAAGGTTCTTGAGCAGGTGAGTGACTTGAACAGAACCCTGAGGTTTTTCTTGGCCAATTGTTTCCTCAGCGCCAGACCATTGAACTGGTCCCCCTCACGGAAGTTCGTTACTGGTACCAAGGAAAGACTTACGTCTACTACATCTACGGCACCGACCACAAAGTGTACGTGGTGGATTACCCCGAGAGGTACTGCTGTGGCTGCACCATCATCTGACATCGCACATCTGCCCCCAGAGCCCGCCACTCACGTTTGCCCAGGAGATTGGCCGAGGTCTCTGAGTTGACTCACGGTTGGCTCCTCTGGACAATTGCATGCAAACCCTGGTGTGTCCTTCCAGAGAATTCAGCTCCTCTGTCAAGCTACAAGTCCTTCTGGAGCCCATCTGGCGGACTCTATCACGTGTCTAACCTACAAGAATTCATCTACACACATTGCTTTAGGAGAAATAACTTAAGCAGTGGGGGCTTTGCCTCTGGCCTGTGAACTAAAGCCCTGATTGAGCGTGGGGTTGATTTTACTTTTCCCTCGGTCAGTCTCAGTTCTGGTGTGTCTCTGCTAGTCTGGGCCTTTTGTGGAGCTGAGTGATTCTGAAATGTTGAAAGATAGACAGAAATTCGCTGCCTCTTATGCACACCAAATAGTGCACTTAGGCAAAAATGTACACCATTTTACTCCTCATTCTGTGGGCCAGGAATTCAGACATAGCCGTGGTGGGATGGCTTATCTCTGTTCCATGACGTCTGGTGCCTCACCTGGAAGTATCAGAGGCTGGGGTGGCTCAAGGGCAGGGGCGCTGAAATCATCTGAAGGCCGGTTCACCCAGATACCTGGTGGTCGATGGCGGCTTTCGGCTGGAACACCTACATGTGGCCTCCCCATGCGGCGTGGGCTTCCTCACAGCATGGCGGCTCTCAGGGTAAGCACCCCACATGTGTGCCCCAATTAAAGAGACAGAGATCTGTTCCCAGACTGGAGAACAAACCCGCTGTGTTGGATAGACCAAGGGTCTGTATGCTAATCTCTAACATGGTGCCTGTGCATGGGTAGATTTTAGAGAGTGGTTTTGGATATATGCCGGTTCTTACATCACGTGCTGACCTTGGAACCTGAGCACCGAGTAGAAGGTGACCTGGATGTCCTGTGTACCCAGTCCCAGGCAGGAACTCCCACCTGGTGCAGTGAGGCTGGGTGGGTGGAGGGGACACCCTGCACACTGAAGGCCCGGTTAGCTTTGGAGGGGTGGTTCGGGGGCTGCGTGAGCCACCGTGTACCTGATTGTGAGTAACCGGATGTCCCTGTCATCTTACAATGCCTGCCCCCACCCGGAAGGGGAGTGCTACACCCCAGGAGGGCCAGTCCGTACCCTCTTGATCCCCAAGCTCCTGCTGGCCTGCAGCCCTCGTCCCCCATAGGGTAGAAGCACGTGGACATAAGAGGCCTGGTTGGGGGAGGCTCAGGTGGGGGAGGGGTGGTCTGAGGCCATTCCCCTGGGGCCTCGTACAAATGGAGGGGACGGTTTTTGGCTGTTGCCATCATTGGTGGACGGAGCCCAGGAAAGCAGAGCATCCCACAGTGCTCGGGGACATCAGCGCAGTGCAGTGGCATTCCACGTGCTGCATGGCTGGCAGATGCCCCGCTGACACTCATGGAGAAATTACTTCTACAAGCTCTCATCGGTTATTACTTAATGCAGTGCGGGTTTTTATTTGGTGTTCGCCTCTGTTCTTTGATTTTCTGGTGTGTCTTGTTTGAAACGGCTTCTGATCCTCTCCCTTCTCTCAAGTACAAACTTGGAACTCTGACGCCTTCATTGGGGTTCCACGGGCCGCTGTGCTTGAGCCTCACAGATTGAAATACATGTATTAAAACACTGCTTTCTTCTTATTTCTCCTTTATGTTTCCGTTTGGGCATTAAATTGCTTTTTTAAAATGGTCTGTAAGTGGGTTACGTCTAAATGTCATTTTAGGGTAAAAAGGGAGCCTCACGTATGTTCGGGTGGAGGCCACGTGGCCTGTACACGCTGTTGGCATGTGAACTGGACCCAGCAAGAAAATCTGGCTGGAATAAAGTGGGTCATGGGGACACTGTTCTAATTGAGCCTCAGTGAGCCACCAGCCATAGGGCCCCTGGTGGTTCTGGTGGTTCTGGCAAAATCCCAGATGGTTACTGGGTCCTCCGGCTATTTGATAACTGTTGCGTGGTTTCCCCTGCAGTGTTGTCTGTTTTTATGACCTTTGCTGCAGCCAGGATCTGACTTAATTTGCTCTTTCTGCCTGTTATCCTGGGGCTGAGTTGGCTGTTGCTGGTAGGCCCAGACCCAGCTGAAGTCCCTGGAGGGCAGAGAACAGAATGCAAGGGCAGCTGTAACCCCCAAACAGGCCACTGCAGAAGGTGGCTCTGGTCCCGATTCAGTTTTGCTGTAGAAGGATGTGAGCCTCAAGCGGCTGGCTGTTTCTTTATGGCCCTGCCAAAGGAGAACACCAGCTCTGTTCTTTACCAGTCACTGGCAGACGCTGGGCCTCTGCCTGGCGGCCAGCGCCACTCAGGCCTTGGTGAGGGTTTCCCACGGATCTGATGTCTCTGCCCTGAGACTACAGGATGGGAGGAGAGGCTGTCTGTAAGCAGAGGATAAGGAAAGAACCCATGTGAGTCAGGTGGCTTTACAAGATGAGGCTGCCTAAGAGGCAGGATGGCGGTAGTGGTTACAAGCATGTGTATGAATGTGCCTGTGTGTATATATGTGTGCGTGCATTTGTACGTGAGCATGTGCATATGTGTATATGTGTATGCGCATGGTGTGCATGTTGTGTGTGCGTGCATGATGTGTGTGTACTTGTGTGTACTGCATGTCGCGTGTGCGTGGTGTGTGTGTGTGTGTGTGTTTGCCAGGCGGAGAGGATCACTGCTTAGAAGGCAGGAGGGACTTCCTCCCCCACCTGGTTTTCCTCCCTTCTCTCCTGGTCCCTGTCGTTCGCTCTAGTTCCCTATACCCTGGCCTTCAACACCTATCAGCTTGTTGTACCACAGCCAACTTCAATTTCTAGGTCATGTGCAACCCTTGATATGGAGCGTGATGAGAGAATTGTGTTTTCTCAGGACTGTGGCGTTACGTTTCTCAGCAGGAAAGACCCTTCTAGATTCAGTGGCTGGGACCTTCAGCTTGAATTCCAGTCTCCTTTTGCTGACATTTCATAGTCAGGGATTGTGGAAAGAGCATACACACTCTGGTTCAGATTCTGGCCCTGCCTGTTAATCAGCTGTGTGACACTGGGCAGTTCTCTTAACCTTGCTGAGCCTCAGTTACCTCATCTGTGAGATGGGATGGTACCACTTGCTTTGCAGGGCGGGTTGAAGAGAGATCAGGCCGGCAGAGCTCAGCCTCAGTAGGTGCTCAGTACCTGGAAAGGCCATCTCTTCCCAGAAGCAAACTCATTTTCGGCTATGGGCAGGGCCTGAATGCTTGTCACAGCGCCTCTCCAGGTGACCCTTGAGCAGGGCCTGGTGCACCAGAGTGAGTGCGAGTGACGTCTATTCTGCCAGCTCCCCTTCTTCATCCTTCAGCACAGCTCACACACACTACTTCCCCGCGTTGTTTTCAACCATGCCCTCGGGTCAGGCGGCATCCAGCGGCCCCTCCTCTGCGCTCACGTCTCGGGGCACGTGCGCGGCGCTGGTCCCTGATTTGCCTTGTCTCGGCCTCTGCTGGACCACCGGCCGGCCGGCGGCCAGGTTTTTGCTCGTCAATGCCTTACGTGAGAGTGGTGCGTGTCAGTGATGACCGCCAAGCAT
Organism: Phocoena sinus; assembly: GCF_008692025.1. Lineage (NCBI taxonomy): Eukaryota > Metazoa > Chordata > Mammalia > Artiodactyla > Phocoenidae > Phocoena > Phocoena sinus. The sequence goes on from NC_045773.1 coordinate 7,996,963, forward strand.
GACCCAAGGACTAGGAGGAGGTGCCACACGTTGATTTAACACAAAAATACCGGATTTTAATTCCAGTCTGGCCTCTTATCAGCTGTGTGGCCCTGGACAAGTCTGTTCAGGCTCCTCTGGGGCTTCAGTTTTCTTTCCGTACTTTGGAGAGTTGCATTTGATCCCAGTTTTCCTTTTAAAATTTCACCTTTTCTCCCGCGAATCTGTGGGACCCAGATTCATAAACCCGGCTCACAGATCAAGTGGGGCTGCTATGGTTGGTGAGGGGGGCCCAGCGGCCTCCCGGGCACCTGCCCCCTCCTTGTCTCCAACCTCCGGCATCCGGGAGCCCACGGAACGCGGCCAGGCGAGCCTCTCACTCCTGTTCTGGGAGGTGGGTTGCATCTCTAACAGACCACAGGCCAATCCTGAGAAATTTCTCTGTCTTTTTTTTTTTTTTTCCTTCCAAGAATTAAACCTTTGACCTGTGCTTATTTTCTGATTGTATATCCCTCAGAGTGAAACACGCATAGAGGAAAGCACCATAGACTGTTCTGCCTAGCGGTACTCTAAGCAGTTGATAATTTTCCTGTACTTTGGAGCAGAATGGCCCTGGGGCGTTCAGATTTGGGGTCCCGTCCCTCTAGCCTGGTCCCCAAGCTGTAGGAGCGTGTTGCTACTTGTCTTTATGTCTTCAAGTCTGGGGCATGTCTTTGCTTTTTCCCCATCAGCTGATGGAATTGGGATTTCCTGCTAAAAGAAAGATGGGACCTGGACATGGGGAGCTCATCTTTTAGGCCAGAATGAGTCACTGTCATTTTAGTGGCAATCTGTTTTTGTCCCATGATCAGAAAATCTGGCAGAACTTTAAGGGGGCTGGGACACAGGATGGGACATTACAGTGTGGCACAAAGCCACGCAGCGTGGTCTCCGTGGTCACGGCCTGGGGTTCACAGCTTGCAGCTCACTCGTGCTTGCCCGGAGGCCTCCATCTGTAAGATGGGAGTACTGACCATTAGGGCTGTGGGGAGACTAAATGAAGAGTGTGGGCGGTATGCATGGCGCATGAGTTCTCAAGGGATTTGGGCTGTTAGTAGTATGAGGGGATCCAGGGAGAGGCGCGTGTTGGGAGGAAGAGATTAGACCCTTAGCACTGGGGGTAGAGCAGAAGGAGGGTGCTGTAAACTGAATGTTCCCCCCAAATTCATATGTTGAAATCCTAACCCCCTAAGGTGATGGTGTTTGGAGGTGGGGCCTTGGGGAGATGCTTAGGTCATGAGGGCAGAGCTGCCATTTATGGGATCAGTGCCCTTATCAAAGAGACCCCAGGGAGCTCCCTTGTCACGTGAGGTTAAAGCTAGAAGATGGCTGTTTCTGAACTAAGAAGCAGACCCTCAGCACAAACCGACTTGCTGGCCCGTTGGTCTTGGACTTCCAGTCTTTAGAGCTGTGAGATACGCATTTCTTTTGTTTATAAGCCACCCTGTCTGTGATACTCTGTTCTAGCAACCCGCACAAACTTAGAAGGTGTCTAAGCACAGAGTCTGAGGCTGTGTGATATCAGGCAGTGTTTTCCGAAAGCCAGGCCGAGTATCTGGACCTGACTGCACTTAGTGTCCCCTAAAAGTTGGTCGAAAATGCATATTCCCAGTCCCAGCCCTAGATATTTGGGGTTTTAGTGGCTGAGATTCTGTAGTTTTACCCAGTGTCCCAAGATGATTCTTACAAATGGCTAGAACAGGAAATTGACATTTGGAGTCAAAAAACAGCTTTGGAATCAGAACTTGGAGCCTGAAATTTCAGTTCTTAGCTCACCGTGGGTTGACCTTCTCTAAACCTGTTTCTTCATCTGTGAAGTGGGGAGAATCCCTGTCCTACCTCCCTCGCAGGGTTGTTTGAAGGCTCATATAAGACAGGGAATGGGAAAGAGCTTTGCAGACTACAGCACTGCACACGTGTTTTTCATGTTAGGAGTGGGAAAGACAACCTCCACAGTTTCCAAGGCTTCCTGCTGCCTTCGACTCTCTCCACCAGGGTGCCACAGGTGCACACACGTGAAACCTCAGAGCGTTTCTCCTGCACGCGGGAGGAGTGCCTTATCCGGTAAAATCAGAACCCTGTGAGGGCCTCTCACTCTCAGCGGTCCTTGGGCTGTCGGGTCATCTCAGGGAACTCAGGGTGGCTCCAGGAAGTTTCTTCAGAGGTGTATTTAATATATCTTCCATTATTCATTGGTTGCAGTTAAAACTGCTTTATCCTTCCAAAAAGACACCATGGAAATCAATAGTGACGTTTAGGAAGGCAGACTTGAGATGAGATCCGGACTGGAAGGGCTTTAGGTCAACACATTAGCTCTCAAATCTAAGGGACAGGGGAAGCAGAGGTGGATCAGGTCCTGATCTCACCTTGAGGACCCTCGGTGTTCAAAATGGTGGTGAGCATTTCGGGAGTACCGCCCACGTGTCAGATGCTCTTCTGGGCTCCTGACGTGTCGTCTGATGTCAGTACTGCAAGGGAAGTATGAACCGGACCTCCACGTGAGAGAGGAACGACTAAGGCCCAGAGGAATTAAGTCAGAGTCCCACATCGAGGGGAGAAGCAGGGATTTGGACATTTGGACAGGGGCAGTCTGGCTCCAGAGCCCATGCTCTGTTTGGTTTGGTGGGGGAGGGAGACGTGACCGTGACTTAGCAATAAGCATGATGGGAGACTCATGCCTTTGTCACTCCTTGTCCCCAGGCCTGCTGCTGACGGCTTCCTGAGCTAGACAGTGGGGCTCTCATCTTGTGAAGGAAGGTAGCTCGGTGACTAGCTGCCCACCTTCACCCCCCTCCCTGGGTGCCGGGTAGCCCTTCAGTTTGATCCTTGCCCTCACTGTGGCGCTGCGGGTTCCTGCAAGAGATCAGAAGGAGAGAGACGCTACTTCTTGCTTGTTGTTGTTTTTTTGTTGTTGTTGTTGTGGACCATTTTTTAAACTCTTTATGGAATTTGTCGCAATATTGCTTCTGTTTTATGTTTTGGTGTTTTGGCCACGAGGCACGTGGGATCTTAGCTCCCTGATCAGGGATCGAACCCGCACCCCCTGCATCGGAAGGTGAAGTCTTAACCACTGGACCGCCAGGAAGTCCCATTCTTCTTGCTCGTTTTTTTTTTTTTCCTTCGGCTGCCCCCAGGTACCTGGTAGAAATCCAAGCCTCTCACCTTAGGGGCTTGTGGCCAGTCATCGCAGTTCCATGTAGGAGACCCAGCCCAGTGTCCGAACCTTGTTATACTGACAGAACTGTTGTCTCTTCCCACCTCAGTCATATTACAAAGCTCTGTGAGATTCGTCTAATCCAGCCTTGGGAGGTGCTGTGACCCCTCCCAGTTCCTGTTTCGCTTTTTTACTGATTGCAACCGGGAGTAATTATGGCAAATATAAGACTTTACTAAGCTTATGATGTGCTGCTGTAACCATTTTATAAGTGTTAGACCCTAAATCTTCTCAACAGTTTTAGGAAGGAGGGACTTTTTTTTTTTCTTTATCATTATTAATGTAATCCTCCAACACTTTCTAGTGATTATTTAAGGTATTCCTAAACTGTTCTGTTTGTTTAGGAAAACCAGTCCCCTTGTTCAAAGCCTTAACTCTAACTTTATTATTAATTATTATTGTTGAAGTATAGTTGACTGACTTCAGGAATAAGTTGATTACTTATTGTTGAAGTATGGTTGTGTTAGTTTCAGGTGTATAGCAAAGTGATTCAGTTATACATATATACATATATCTGTTCTTTTTCAGATTCTACTCTATTGTAGGATATTACAAGATGTTGAGTAGAGTTCCCTGTGCTATACAACAGGTCCTTGTTGTTTATTTTATATACAGTAGTGCGTATCTGTTAACCCCGAACTCCTAGTTTATCCGTACCCCCCCTTTCCCCTTTGGTAACCATAAGTTTGTTTTCCATGTCTGAGTCTATTTCTGTTTTGTAAATAAGTTCATTTGTATCATTTTTTAAGATTCCACATATAAGTGATGTTATATGATATGTGTCTCTCTCCGTCTCATTTAATTCACGTAGTATGATCATCTCTAGGTCCATGCATGTTGCTGCAAATGGCATTATTTCATCCTTTCTTATGGCTGAGTACTATTCCATTGCATGTATGTACCATGTCTTCTTTATCCGTTCATCTGTTCGTGGACATCGAGGCTGCTTCCATGTGTTGTTTAATTGTAAACAGTGCTGCTGTGAACATTAGGGTGCGTGTATATTTTCGAATTAGAATTTTTGTCTTTTCTGGATATACGCCCAGGAGTGGGATTGCTGGGTCATATGGTAGGTCTATTTTTAGTTTTTTAAGGAACTTCCATACTATTCTCCATAGTGGCTGCACCAATTTACATTCCTACCAACAGTGCAGGACGGTTCCCTTTTCTCTGCAAGGAGGGACTTTTTTTTATCCCCATCTTACAGGTGAGCAGATTGAGGCATAGAGAGTTTAAATCACTCTCCCAAAGTCACAGAGCAAGGGCGTAGAGCCAGGCTATCTTTTGATCCTGGGTACACATGCAGTGTGCCGGTGTAGATGGTATGCTTCTGTGTGGGTGTGAGAAGGGCCGAGCCCCTGGCACTCCTGGGGATGAATGTGCAAAGCAGCCAATGCGACAGCAGGCTCCCCGTCTAGGGCCCGCCCTAGGCTGGGTGGGCAGAGCAGCCCGGGGGGTGACTGGGGGCAGCTGCTGAGTGGAAGCGAGTTGTTCTTCTTGGGTAGAGGTTTGGGCCCCAAGTTTCTCCAGGTGGGTTGGTTCCAGGTCACCTCTTCAGCTACACAGGAACAGCTTCATTTTGGAACGCACGTAAGGGTCCTGTCTGTGGCTTCCTGTTGGTGTCATTGTCCCTGGCGAGGTGACCGACAGAGCCCCGTGTCATCCTTCTCTTGCCCATCATTCTCGGGACTAGAATCGCTTAGGTATCGGACGGTATATGATGGCTGTAGCACACACGTTCACAATGTACATATGATGCGTTGGAGAACCAGCCCTGCGTTTGAGTGAATCCCAGCTGTGCCGTGCTTGGCCCCGAGACCTTGGCTTGTCAATCCCTGTGAACTCAGCCTGTCCAGCTACAGGATGGGGAGTTAATTAGTACCTACTCCTCCTAGAGCCACTGGGGGAGCTAGAGGTAGGAATTACCTGGAAAGCCCTTAGAACAGGCCTAGTGCATGGCGAGTGCTCAGTAACGAGTCCTGTCATCAGTCCAGCGTCAGCGGTTGTCGTTATTACTGCCGTTCCATCTGGGAGCGTTGCTGTGGGCCGTAGGTGAGACAGTGCTTGGCCCAGAGCAAGTGCTTATTAAAGGGTAGGTACTGCTCTTTTTCTGTTACTGTATTTTACTGAATTCTTTTGTCTTCATTTGGTCCTCACTCTAGATCTGAGGGAAAGCTGGAATTCTTTTTCTCACTTGAAAAATGTTGAAACAGATGCAGAGAAACCCAAAATGTCGTGTTCCAGGTTTCCTAAAGAGTAAGGGTCACAGTCACGTCTAAAATTCCCAGTACTCAGGCTCAGAATCCTTCGTCCCTCTTCCCAACCGCCATGCATTCCTACTTTGGGGTAAAGCATTGAAGGATCCTTCAAGGGGCCCTCCTGTTAGGCGGGAAAGAACGTTTTAAACCATATCAGCTACCAACTGCCTATTTACAAAACGTTTTTCTGTCTGCCGTCTCAGTCTGATTCACTTTTTAGTCCTCTGAAGCCCATTTACTTTAAGACCCGTTTCAAAGATGAGAAAACAGGTTCACAGAGGTTGAGCTTCCTGCCTGCAGTCACGTGGCAGGTCAGACTGGGGCCAGGTCTTCTGGTTTCTAGTTCCCTTGTGTGGAATTGAAGGGAGCTCCTTTAAGACCAGAGGAGGCTTGGGACTTCCTTGGTGGTCCGGAGGTTAAGACTCCACGCTTCCACTGCAGGGGGCGCGGGTTCGATCCCTGGTCGGGGAACTGAGATCCCACATGCCGTGCAGCATGGCCACAAGAACTAAAGGCTTGCGTGTTCCAAGAAGCTCCTCCCTCCATGGAGTATGGCGCTTCCTTCCCCGTCTTTGCCTCCCTGGCCACCCTGGCTGCTCTGATTGCCCATGAGGTCACTGCCTCTGATTCTAGCTCTGTCCCCTCTTGTAACTGATGATTCCTGGTGAGCCAGCCATGACCTAGAGCCCAGACCCGCCTCACTTCTCAGGGCACAGACCCCTTTAGACATCCCCAGCCTCGTTTCCTGGTGTCTGACCCCCGATCATCCCTGGGTCCAGCTTCCATGCTCTCGTCCCGGAGCCCCCAGCTTGCTGTCACCTGTCCACCGTGTGGCTGAGCTTGAACTCATGCCCATCACGTCCCACTGCCTGTAGATCAAGGCAGGATACCCAGAGATGAAAGAGGAGGGTGCGCAGAGGACAGATGTCACTTAGAGACAGAATGAGGTCAAGCTGGGCTGCAGAGCCAGTGTGGCGTGGCGCTGGGCAGGTGGCTCTGGGGCTGTGTCTCTTGGTGGGTGCCAGGGAGTCTAGATTCTTGCAGGGGACAGACCAGATCTGATGATACCAACATGAAACTCCTTCCAGCTCCAAGCACCTGCTTATTTTTCTCGTTCCTCCAGCTTGTCTCGGAGAGGACTTTCTCAAAGACAGATCCACTGAGCCTGCTTGGCGTTGCCCTGGGGTGTATAGCTGGAGACGCAGCAAGTGATCCGTGAAGGGATGGGATCTGTATCAACAGACACATGTTTACCCAGATCAATTAGGGAAAATTATGTTTTGCAACACTCCCCAGATAAGGCTTTGCAGCGAATAAGAAGTTTGAGCTGTGCAGCGCAAATGACAGAAACGTGAAATGAGACAAGAAAACAATTTGCCAGAGAAGACAGGTTGCCTCCTGGGGAGAGCGCTGTATGGTCGGGAAGACAGGCGTGGTGACGCCTTGGACCAGAGGGCAGGATGCTCTCTAAACTGCTCTGCATGATGAAGGAGGGAGAGGTTTGCAGCTGGGGAGGAGGGAGTGACTGGTTTACAAGGCTGTCCACCAGGTGGAGGAAGGGCAGGAGAGAGGGAGAGAAATAGCGTTGCTGAGGTGAGAGGGGCCTAAGGAACGTAGACTGCCAGGTGGGGAACTTTCCAAGGGAAGCTCAGGGTGTGCTGGCTGACATGGGCCTTTCCTGTGAACACACACGCTGCCGTTAGAAATTATTAAGAAATCTCCTAATGCTTGGTGGGCAGCATCTCTTCTCTTTGCTCCCCTCGCCCCGGGAGGCCAGCCTGCATGGGCTCCTTGCCCTCTGGCTTCCTTTGGGTTTGGCCAATAGGGAGGTTTGGGTTCGGCCAGTGGGGCGCCCCCATTTACATCTGGCCAGGGCATCAGGGGGAAGGAGGAGAGCGATGAGGAGGGATATTTGTTTTCCTACATCCTCATCACCTTGGGTGGGCTGTTGCTAATGACAGAGAAGCGCATGGTCCCTGGGGGTGTCTTTGCACCCTGCCCACACCTTTGTAAAATTTCCCTCAATTAAACATTCCCTAAATGATCCTAATTTGAGCATGCTGGCTGTTTCCTGCCAGGACTCTGGCCACCCCACATGGGGTGAGTGCACTTCTCTTGGAGGTTTGTAAAGGGATGGCTTCTGCATCCCAGGCAAGAGGCTGAAGCAGGAGTTCACTCAGATGAAAGAAGAGCTGACTTGGGTTACAGCAAACACATTCAGAAGCTCTCCGGGGATCTGCTGGCATCCTGGCTGCCCCTTGTGGCCATGGTCACTCGGAAATGTGAGTCACAGAACATCAGAGTGGCTCCAGGAGGTCACCCAGGCTGGGACTCCTTGGGCCATTATGGAGTGGTCCTCCTTTGACGAAGGCTGGGAACAGCCAGGATCTTAAGACACAGAGGGTGGGGAATTGAGATTAGCTGGGTGTGGTCATTTCACTGATGTGAAAACTGAGGCTCTAAGTGGTTCAAGGTTACATGTCAAGTAGAAGACAGCATTGAAGGAGCTGGAGTGCAAACGGGGCCTGGCCCAAGATCAGAGGAGATGTCAGACGTAAATTCAGAATGGGGCCGCTGGGAGTTCCCTGGAGGTCCAGCGGTGAAAGCCCGGGTTTGATCCCTGGTCAGGAAACGAAGATCCCACAAGGTATGGCCAAAAGAACAAAACAAAAAAAACCAAAATAAAAACCGCACCCAGAATGGAGCCCCCAGGTAAGGGAGGGGCAGAGCCAGGGCATTTACAGGGCTTGCAGGGCAGGTCAGCTCAGAGGGCTCTGCGGTGCTGAGAGTGAAAAGATGTGCCTCCCTTTTTCTGATTATAAAAGCAATTCAGATTCATTACAGGCCATTTGAAAACCACAACATAAAATAGAAATCATCCAGGATCTTACCACCTAGGCATACCATAGTTACTATTTTGGTTTATTTCCTTAGAGGCTTTTTTCTTCCACAAAGTAGTTGTTCTCTTCTTATAACTTTGCATTCTTCTTCTTTCTCCTGGCGTTATGAGCAAACATTATAGATAAACATGATTTTTTAAGCTTTCAGAAATTTTAAATATCATATAAATTGACAAAATTTGTCTGTGTAACTCTTCCTGTGACAGGAGGCATCTAATTTTTTTCTTTTCTAATTTTTATTTTTCTGTTATTGTAGATACATATATATATATGATATCTATATATGCACATATATATATTGTTCAATATATAATATATGTTGAATATAAATATATATTGAATATATAATATATTGAATATGTAGTATATATTGTTCAGTACACATATATATGCGCGTGGCCTTTGATGCCGTAATTCCACTTTTAAATTCTGAATGAAGGAAATAATCAGATAAACACAAAGTTTGTGTGCAGCATTGTATGTCGTTTCTGAAGTCTCCTGTTGTATGCTGATGTCGTGCCTTGCAGACGAGCTGTACCAGCCCCATTTCAACTGCCTGTCAGCCAGGAGGGTGCAGGTCTCAAGGTAGCTTTGCCTATGGGGAATTTGGTACGACCTCTCCTCAGGGCCTGGCCCCGCCCCCAGGCCCCAGCCCCGCCTCCCCCAGATCCCACCTCCATAGATCTTGAAGGGGAGCCAAATGCCTGTCGTGAGGTGCGGTGGGTGAGAGCTGCTCTGCTTCCAAGAGTAATACGTATCCATTTTCTACTTCCCAGATGTTTCTTCTCTCTGGGGCCAATTCCATGGCTCCCTGGAAAGTGATGTGATGACCTTGGACTTGAGCCCAAAGAACACAGGAGAGTTTTGGCAGGTTGAGAGTGGGTTGGTGCCAATCCACTTAGAACAAAAAACACTGTATGTTGTGCTCACGTGGCAGAACGTGTCTGCACCTGCCTCCCATGGGCTCGGGCATACCAGGAGACTGAGGGGGCAGCCAATCCCCATGGAGGAGAAGCAGCGGGATGTGTTGTAGAAAGAATTCATGGGTGGGAGTTTTATGAGAGAGCAGGCACGCACTGGCTGCGGAATCAAGACACCTGGGCTGTAGAGACCATTGGTGCAAAATCAGTGGTCACGTCAAAAGCAGGTATTTGAGACTTTCTGAGTCTCAGTTTCCTCACCTGTGTGGGTTAGTGCTGGAAGGGTTTCTAGGGCCTTTTCCATTGAGTGCACATACACTCATGCACGCCTGTGTGCGAGCACACACGCGTCCAAAATATATGTTCTTAAAAAAAAAAAAAGAAAACAAAATATATGTTCTATTGTATAATCCACTTGCTGGATAGTAGCTAGATCCCAGCTCATTCACCTGTAATTTTCAACTTCCTCCTGCTGCCCTGGTGCTGTAAATGCACTTGGTGGATTCTTAGTAGCAGCTATGGAAACCCAGGGCTACCTTTCTCCTGAACAAAGCCCTCTTCCTGTGAGTGCCCGCCGTGGCCCCATCATTTCTCTTGGCTGGGTAGAGTTCATTTTAATGAACTCTAGAGTTTATTTAATTTTAATAAAATGAGTTTATTTTACTATTTTAACAGTAACTCAAAATACAAGTGAGGAAGTTGATTCTCAGAGCTTGTGTTTGGATTTATCCAGAGTTTATGCAATTACCCTCCATTACTTTTCCCTCTGAGCACCGGCAACTTGGAGTTGCTGGATGTGGCCATCTTACAGACGTGGAAACTGAGGCTGAGAGAGGGGACGTGTCTAGCCCAAGAATGCCCACCCAGTGAGTGGTGGAGCCAGGACTAACGTGTAAATCTCCAGGTTCCAGGCTGCTGCTTTACTTATTTTACCTGTGAATGTTTTCTGGGAGTCCTTGCAACTCAGAAACAGATGGGAGTAGTGGGGAGGGGGCTATGTGTGGTTCAGAGCCTCATCCACTAGGGGCTTTTGAAGCAATTCCAAATCGGACTAAAAACGAATGATGTTCACCAAGCAGCCTGCCCTATTCATTCTCTTATTCTCTCATTCATTTATCCATCCAGCAAACGTGAGATGAGTGCTTATTTTCTCTTCGGCCCCATGCTTAACTTAAGTGAGCTACCTCGTGTCTTTCTAACACATTCCCTGCCCTTGCCTTTCTTTCTTTCTTAAATTACCCAGAATCTTTGTATCACTTTCTATCAAGGAGCCCCAGTAGGTGCAGGGGATTTATACCATCTAGTGGTGAAACAGCTTTGGAAGATTTTAGGCAGGGGAGTCTCTGGGGCAGATTTGAGTGTTATATAGGTCAGGCTGGTGCCGAACAGTGGATGGCTTGGTTCCTATGGGGATAGGGGTGGGAGATAGGAGGCAGGTAGATTGGTTAGATAGTTTTGATGACCAGAAAAGAAATGCTAAAGGCCTAAGCTAGGTCAGTGATTGATTGCATTAAAGGCAGGAATTTGTCATGGTTAAGAGCTTGGTGTCTGATGGCAAACCTGGGTTCAAACCCTGACTCCACCACTTACTTGGTGTGTAAACATGGGCGAGTCACTTAACCTCTCCAAGTCTGTTTCATTATCTCTAAGATAGGCTGGATGCGATTATCTCTGCTTGTGGAGTTGGGAGGATTTACTGAGATAAGTGCCTGGCTCTTAGGAGGCATTCAGTAGATGCCCTCCTTTGCTGACGGTGATGCTCCAGAAGATGACGATAATGGTGAGAATGATGGTGATAACAGGAATGGGGATGGCAAGTGGGGTTTGAAGGAAAAGTCAGGGATGACTCCTGGAGTTCTAGGCCTGGCGACCGAGAAAATAAAACCCAAATAGAATATATTCAGATGGTTCTGTGCTTTTGTAGAATTTGAAAAGTTGGCTGTGGGATATCTTAACCCCAGTCAGCGAAGATGCCTTCCCTGTCCTCTCTGATCTCTGCGCACTGTCCCTTGTGTTGGATGGAGGTGGGGCAGCTGCTGGAGGGGCCCGTGCAAACTTCATTAGCTCCATGTTAATTGTGTCTGTTTCTTCACACTTTATAGAACACCTGAATTATATTTGCTGAACATTTCTTTGCCTTGTCTTAACGGTTGTGCATGGGACGCCAGCATCATTTCCATACATGGAAAGCGGCTGCAGAATTAGACATGATGAAAATCAAAGTTGTTCTATCTTAGCTAGATCTTGTTGTCTGCAAGGACCCCAAACCTGAGGTTTGTTCTCTGTTTGTTAAAAGGGAAATTAGCTATTGTTAGAATTAAAGACTTACTGGCAGCAAAGTGAGACTTTTCCCTGCAGTAACCAGCATGATTTGGAGAGAACTGACGATGAAAATGGTAAATCTCCTGCTGTGTGAGCCAGTGTCATTTCATGCTGGGTCTGTGGACCACCCAGAGCCACCTCTGAGCTGCCAGTGGAATTCACCCTACACCAGGGACAGTCCTGTCCTGAAGTCAGGCTCTCCTATCACCACACCACATGGCTGCATGATTCAGGACCTCTGGAAATTGACATTGACAGGTGGATGCAGGTAAAAATAAGCTCAGGATTAATCAGCGTGGCCTGCCGGCCTGGCTTCCTCAAGCAGGCAAAGGGAGGCATCATCACACAAGCCTTCTATTTAGAGAAGGCATCTGAGCAACTGGGTTTGGATGGGCCAGGCTCTGTGGAGGGGTTGCTGGAATCTCCAAATCAGGCTTGCTGGTGACGTCACTGGAGCCAGGGTACAATAGCCCTGCTCTGAGACCACCACGGAGCGATTAAAGGGACAGGAGACCCGCCACATCTTCTAGGAGCTTCCCCAGAGGTACTCCCTTCCTATGAAGGAGGCTGAAACCAGCACCTTGGTCTCCTGGAAAAGAGAAGTGAGGATGAACCACGCTTTGGCCGTGTCTTTAATGAGCGCTTTTCTCAATTCCCGTTCTGCTCAATCGGAATGTGCTCACATGCCTTCCAGAAAGACTAAGAAGCGCTAACATAATCACGGACCCCAAAATTGACCTTGGCACAATATTTGCATCCTTTACAGATTCTCTTTCTAGGCTGTGACATTAGCAGTGATGCTCAAAATATTGGCGACATCTCCTTTCTAAATCTTCAATTAGAATAAATTCCAAACATATCCAAGAGTAGAGAGAATGGTAAGTATAATGAGCCCCTTGCACCCGGCACCTGGTCTCAGCAACTATTAACGCAGGGCCAGTCTCGTTTCATCTCTTACCACCTCCCTCCTTCTATTAATCCCACTGGGTTATTTGGAAGGAAATCCTAGGATTGTGTTATTTCATCCACAGATACTTCTGAATGTATAGTATTAGACGGAACCATATGCAATTGCTAATCGACAAACATATTTCTGTATAGTTGGTTTGCTTGAGTGAGGATTTGAACGTGGTCCTTCATGTTGCTTCTTCTCCTCCCACCACGTGTCATGTCTCCATCCTTTTTCTCATGTCCCCCAGGTTTAATAGTCATTCCAAGATGGGAATTTGGGAAGGAGGTATATTTGTCTCTGGAACCCCCAAGCTCTTCTGGGGGTTATCTGCCCTGCGGGATTCCCACCCACCTCCTTTACCTGCTTAGGAACTTTGATTCCCAGCAAATTCTGATCCCCTGAAAAAGAAGAGGATCCAGGGATGAGAGAGCCAGTGGATTGCTTGGTAGAAGGGCCTCCTTGGTACTTCTGGGCCTAGTGGGGCTGACAGTTCTGTTTAAGAATTGACTGAGGCCTCGGCACTGCTCTGTGACCCTCGCCAAGTCACTTAACCTCTCTGGGCTTTAGTTGCCTCAAATGCAGCAAGAGAGAATATCTGTTCACTGGTTATTCCTTTCTTTTCCTACTGTTAGACTCGAGTCACTGTAGCAGAATGCCTAGCGTGTAGGGAGTGCTCACTCATCCGCTGGGTGAGTGGGTCAGATGCCCAAGACGTGCCAGTCCTGCCCCGCTTCAGGATGTTTCTCGTCCCACTCCTGGCTGTGGGGCATCTCCCATATCTGACTTTGCTTGGCTGATTGAGGAGAAAACAACTGCATACAACAGTGGAGGGAGAAGAGGTAGGCAGGGATGTTGGAGGCCACGTTCCCAGTGTCCTTGACTGGACGTCCACTTCCTGGGTGACGGCCTGTATCCCAGCACTCAGCTCTATTTCGGTTGCCATTTGGCATGGGTCGCCTTACAGGGCCTGGGCTCTCGGGGACAAAAGGCCAAAATCTGCTACAAGAATGGTAATTTGAGGACCCTTGGCGCCCTGCCCTTGGGGCTTCGGTGTTCTTGGGACAAGTCAGTGCTGATATCATGGACTTAATTACTTTCTAGAGCACGTAGGGCCCTTGTCTCTGGTCTCCAGCCGGTGTGAGGCCCCAGGGAGCCTAATTTAGGAAAAGGAATCAGTGGGATGGCAGCTGTTGAAAGTGCTTGGCTCCTGCCTTTAGCCAGGGAATTTAAGGGAAAGGCCTTCGGAGACATGCCGCTCAAGAGAGAGGTCTTCCCTCCCGAGGTCTCCCAGGAAAGGCTCAACTCGGAGATGAAAGGTCCCACAGAGGTCATCTTGGCTGGCCAGTACCTTTCCCAACACCCCTAAGGAGGTGGTCATTCTTCTTGTACTTGATTACTTCCAATGACAGGGAGCTCATTCTCTCTGGAGACAACTCGAAGTGCTAGACAGCACCAACCTGACTTCTGACAGGCCAGTTTGCCTTGATGCCACTTCCGTTGCCCTGGTTTCACCCTGTGGAGCCACAGGGAACCCACTAAAATCCCTCTTCATGTGGCAGCCCTTCAGATATTGGAAAGCTGCTCTCCTGTCCCCTCTGAGCTGCTTCTCCAGGCTAAACATAGCTCTTGCTGCGATCGCTCGTATGACATGACTTCAGTCCACCCCACCGTCCTCATCATTTTCCTGTGGATGGGTACCAGCTCTTTGCTGTCCTTCTGAAAGCGTGAGGCCCTGGAGGCGCTGCTCGGAGCAGAGAGAAGCCGGGCACTTCCTTTATTCCGACTCTCGCGTAGCTACAGTCACAGCCCTGCTTGGCAGACACCCCGGCTCTGGACACACAGCGCACCCCCCGTGCCTTTCTCACACACGCTGCTGCTGTCAAGTGCTCCGCCCCCTCTGGGATTTGGGCAGCTGCATTTCGGGGCCCAAGTACAGGGCTCCCGAGCATCTGTCCCATTAAAGTTTCGCCTTGTTGGATTCATTCTCTTCAGGCTGTCTGGATATTTTTGGGCCCTAATCCTCTTGAGGTTGGCAGCCCCTCTCAGCTCTGTGCTCGCCCCGTGGCTGAGAAACACGATCTGTGGGGCTGGGCACGTGCGTCCCTGTCAGGCTCTGGTGAAGCCATCATTAAGCGCCCTTTTGCTGGGTGGTCATTCAGCACCTTACAGGCCGGACATCAAGTAGCTCCCGTTTCTTCACGCACCCACGGGTGACTGGGGAAACCGGGCTGTGAACCAGGTAGTCTGTGTGTATGCATAACCCCCACCAAAGTGACTTGTCGTTGTGTTAAAGCAGGGAGGGGGTCGTCCTGTGCACGGTTAGCTGTGCTATTCCTGGTAGCCCTCGCCATCTGTCTGGAGGACCAGGTCTTCAGGTGGCCCTGGAACCCAGAGGGAGGCAAGCCCGACACAGCCGCCGCCTGTGTGGGTCCTGGGGCCTGAGGTCACCAGGAAGGGCTGGGTCGGGGGGTGACAGATGCAGGGAAAAGGGAGCCTCCTGCCTACAGGTCTGTTCACGTGTGGAATCTTTTCCAGGGGTTGGACTCAGTGGTTTTATAACTAGAGTGACTGTAGGTCTCACATTTCTCGGGTTTATTTTTTCTTGCTCCTTCCCTCCTTTTCCGCTTTCCCTGACTTCCTTTCCTTTTTCTCCTTTCTTTCAGTGCCCCCTTCCCCAGCGCCCCCAGCATAGTTTGTCTCTGTACTCGCCATCACCCAAGATGCCTCTGTCCTCCAGGTTGCAGGCCATTGGGTGAGGCACATGTCAGTCACCAGCATCCATGCCCCGGTGAGAGGCGGGCCCAAGGTGTCACAGGATGCTACGGGAACGTGGTGTTTCTGGGTAACCCCAGTGTCTGAAGTTCTGTCCCGTGGTCTTCGTAAACCGTTGAACTCTCCCTGGAAGCCTCACACTTTGGTGTCCAAATGACACCTTCCTAGATTGACTTCACACTTGAAGGAGAACAAAATTCATCTGTTAGACTCTGAGCTTGTTGTTTGGTTTGGAAAATGTGTCCCTGTAATAGGTGACCTTAAAGTCAGCCCAGGTCGTTTTGGGATTCACAATGCTGCTGAACTTGGGAACAAAGCCTGATAAACTACAGGTCACTATGATAAATTGGAACCAGGACCTCCTGGGTCGCTGGGAGCCTGGGAGAGCCAGGAACTCTTAGGACCTTCTGGGAAGAAAACAGATTCTCACATCAGTCTTGAGTTTGTATCATGGCTCTTCCTTTCACTGTCTGTGTGACCTTGAGCCTCTTAACCTCTGTGAGCCTCAGTTTTCCACATCTGTAAAATGGGGGTAGTACTTTGCAGTATTAATTGTGAGGATTAATTGAGTTAGTGCAGTTTCTGGTATATAGCAGACATTGTATTTATAACTTCACTCTTATGCCTCTAATAATACTGTGAGCTCTTTCAGAAAATCCGACTCTTCTAAAAAGAAAAAAAAATGTTGGAGAACATGAATAATATAGATCCCATAGGGTGCTTGAATTACGGTTTCAAAGTGATTTCTGATTTGTGTTTTTTATGTAGGTAACTGTAAATTGGCCTTTCTTTGCTCTTAGGTTTTGTTAGAGTCTTTACAGAGGGGAAAGTACAACTGCCTCTCAAAAGAAAAATGCAGGCCTTGCCTTTGTTTGGGACAGCTGGACACCACGGAGCAGAGGTCTGGGAGTTTGTCCTGATGACAGCGACAGGTGGGCCAGGGCTTGCCCTGACCTGTGCTATGAGATTGGGGGAAATCAGGGCGCCCCCGGGGTGCTGAGCTAGAAGAGCTTTTGCATGGCTAGGACAAGAGGACAGATCAGTGCTGTGGAGTGCCGCACAGGAGGGACTTGGGGTTTCGCCACTGACTTCTCCTGGGCTCCTCCTGTCTAGGGTTTGGAGTGGAGGAGTATCAAAGTGGGGACTTCCTCGTGCTCCTCTGACCTTCACCTCGCCCCCCCCCCCCATTTTCAAGGCCAAGATCTGAGTTCCATGTTCTCCATCCCAGCCACTATCCCCACTTACCTCCTCCCAGGACTCAGCGCAGCCTGGCTGCCAGTTCGCTGGTGGTCAAACGGACCCTTGTCTGAGGGTCATTACTCTCCTGGAGTCACCTCCTTCCTTCCCCTTGCTCCTGGGTCCCGGCCGTGCACCATTTTATTAGCATTTCCCAACTCCGAATTCCATGACACGGTCAGCCCATGCCATTCCTCACTGGGCCAAGGCAGCAGATTTCATCCTATTTATAGGATGAGGCACTTCAGACCTGGCAGCCACAATGGACTTTGTTTTCTTTCCTCTTTTTTCTTTATTCTCTGAGGTTTTAAAAGTAACTGTTCTCACAAGTGATATGCAAATATATTCTCACCAGAAAAGATTTTAAAGATAGAGAGATGTAGAAAGAAAACAGAGTGAAATATTCAGGTTACCCTTCCTTCTATTCTGACTGCACAGTCTGTAAGTTTCCTTCCAGTCTTTCTTCTAGGCATTTATATATGTATCTGTGTAAGTACAAGCAAATATATGTGTGTATATGTAGTAAAGAGTTTCGCCTTGCCCCAGAGGAGGTCTGACCTTTACCCTCGGCTCCTGGGAGGCGATCTTTGCTTGCCTGGGTCAGCCAGACAGTAACAGTGTGATTTAGGGTGGGGCTGGCCATTCCAGAAAGACCAACAAGGTGATTTAGGGTGGGTAGGTCAGTCTACCAGTTGACCTGAAGATTAGACCAACCATGGGGCAATCAATTAATCAATCAGGTGTGCCTGTCTAATGGCACCACAATGAACATCCTTAACTCTGAGGCTTGGGTGAGCTTCCCTTGCTGGTGACACTCTGCATGTCGTCCCATGTCAACGTCGGGCGAATAAACTGTCCGTGACCCTGTGCAAAGGGGGCAGTGGAAGCTCCACGTTTGGCATTTCTCATGGACTCTGCCTTACGCACTTCCTCTCTTGGCTGATTTCAGTCTGTATCTTTTCCTTGTAGTAAACCATACCTGTGAGTCTAAGAGCTTTCATGAGTTCTGTGGGTTCTAGCAAAGTATTGAACCTGAGGGTTTCGGGAACCACTCTGAGTTTGCAGCTGGTGTCAGAAGTGAAGGTGGTCTTGGGGACAGTGCCCTCTAACTTTATATTTGACTTACACTCATCGCAGTGTGTGAATTTACATGTATGTGTGTGTGTTGAAAATTGCATAATTGGGAATTCTCTTCATAGTTCTGGGACTTGAATCCTTTCATCTTTCATATGCTAGGAGACCTTCCTTGAGGCTCCTGTGTCTTACTTAATGTGTAAAATGGGGTTAATAGCAGCACAGGCATCCATAGGGCTGCTCTGATGAGTAGATGAATATTTGTAAAGCTCTTAGGACAGTGACTGCCATGGAGTTAGAGCTACGTAAGTGACGATGATGGTGATGATGATGATTTCCACATCAGATCATTGAAATCTAGCTTATTGCTTTTATCAACTGATGCAAGGATATCACTTCTGTTAGTTCCCTCTGGGCTTCCCACAAAGACAGTAGCAGGTTGGGGGCTGGGCTGCTTTATGGGAAAGTAGTCTTTTTGCACGACAAGGTCGGGTGAATTAGCCAGCTGGTCTCGAACAAGTATTGATCAAACACCGATCATCTATTGAGCAAACATTAATTTGCCCACTCTCTGTGCAGAGGCCCTGCCCTGATAACTGTGGGGTCATAAGAACAGTGTATTAGGGGAAGAACGAGGAGAAGAGAATGACCCTCCATGGGAACTTTTACTAAGCGTCACACACTGTCAATCCCAGATTTCATTTTATCCTCACGACACTCTAGGAGGAAAATGTTATGACCCCCATTATAGTGAGAGTTTCACATTAAGAAATGGGCCCATGTTGACACAGCCAGAATATGGCAGGGATAGAACTGAAGCCCAGGTATGTCTTGTGTCAAAGCCTGTTCACTTTGGGCTGTGTTTCGCTGCTAGATAAGCCATGGACCTGGCCCTGAAAGAGCTCATTGTTTCTTTGGAGGAGGGGTGGGAGAGGGGGGAGACATGAGACAGTTAAAGCATGCCCAAACTTGGGGAAGCAAGGTCCCACTTCTAAAGTTGCCTTGTCACTCAGCGTGACACTGGACTGCTTGGAACAACTCTGACCTAGGCAAGCATTATGATTCCCATTTACAGACGAGAAGACTGAGGCCCAGAGGGCTAAGCACCTTGCAGCTGAAACATTTCACAAGGACTTGCAGTTGAGTCTGCCCGCTGTGTCGTGTGGGGGTAATAATATTGTGAGTGACCGTCTCTGTGACCGGGAAGGTCGTGCTCCTTCAGGCAGGAGGCTCTTGTTCAGCCCCAGGACCTCTCCCGCTGTCCCTGGAAGGCGGTCCGCATCTTCTTTGACTCCCAGCTCCTTCCTCCTCCATCTTCCTTTGACTCCCAGCTGCTCAAGCCCTCAGGACCCTGAAAGTAGATTCCTCTGGGCTCTTGGTAATGGAGCATTCCAAAATTGAACCAAAATTAAAAATAGAAGCCTTAATTAGGTTCCTTTGCACCTTTATCTGCAGACAAATGAATGGCTGCCTCCGGAGGGTTTCCTTCGTTTTTTCCAGGCATGATTCATTGTCAGATATACACATCCTCAAGATACAGTAGAAAACGAATGAGAATTTAACCTCTGCTGAGTAGAGTAGGAAAAACCCAAGTTGAAAGCAAGGATGGCCGCAGGGCAGCCAGTGAGTGAGTTGGAACGCTTCTCTACATGACCTGAGTGTGGGCTTCGAAACAGGGGCTGAGCTCTGAACTGCTAAAATAAGGTCCTGAGTGAAATTGGCATTTAGTTTTCTATGTGAACTTCAGTTCATGAGACACCCCATAGACTCTCCCCTCCCTGTGGAGGGGGCCTCCGTGGGCAGGCGGGGTACAAGCGCCACGGCCTTTGCAAGGATACCAACCGTTCCTCCCTCTGGCACAGCTGCTGCCGGCAGAAAGGTGTCCTGATCTCTCCTGGATTTTTCCTCTTTGGAATCACAGCTAGACCTGGGACAGATATTGTGATCACCCTCTCAGGCTCTTGTCCTGAGAACCACAGGATTGCTGGGATTTGGGGAATTATTCAGGAAACTTCCGCTCGGAGCAAAACAATGAATTTGCCCATTCATCCAGCTTCTTTAAATTGGGTACCTGCTACGTCCCCGTCCAAAGTGCTAGCCACTGGGAGCACAGCCAGGAACACAACAGATGCAGACCTCCCAGGCAGCTTGCGTTCTCTTTCATCATGACAAAGGGTTGCACAGCCACAGTCTCAGCAAGGATGCTGAGGCTGCAGGGATCCGTTACTCCCAGCTTCCAGATGAGGAAACAGGCTGGGGAGAAAGCAGAGTGACTTGCTGACAATCACAAACCAGTGTCGGAACCAGGTCCTCCAAGTCACAGCTTTTTCTAAACCCTGAACTTCTCAGCCAATAAACTGTGCAAGCTTCGGGGAAGTTTATTTAATGTTTCAAAACCTGAGTTTTCCCTCCGATAAGGGGGATGAGAGAATATGTTCTGCAGAGTTGCTGAGACGGGTTTAATGAGGTAGCTGGATATTAATAGATAGACGTCTATCTGTAGAAAGAGAGAAAATAGACAACGATATGCTTAAAGCCCTTGACATACTGCTGAGAACGTAAGAATAACCACCAATGGGCTTCCCTGGTGGCGCAGTGATTCAGAGTCCGCCTGCTGATGCAGGGGACATGGGTTCGTGCCCCGGTCTGGGAAGATCCCACGTGCCGCGGAGCGGCTGGGCCCGTGAGCCATGGGCACTGAGCCTGCGCGTCCGGAGCCTGTGCTCCGCAACGGGAGAGGCCGCAACAGTGAGAGGCCCGTGTACCGCAAAAATAAATAAATAAATAAAAAGAAAAAGAAAAGAAAAGGCAGTTATTTTGGAACCACCAGAGGAAAGGATACAAATTTTCCTCAAATAATTTTTAATACACATAGACTTTCCAGGGCTCGTGTAGGCTCCCGAAGGAAGACTGGGGCCTGTTTTCTTATCTGTTCCATGGGGACTATTGTAATTCTCTCAAGGTGGTTTTGAATATGAAGTGAAAATGCCTTGCCCCGGAAGTACTGTCCACACTTTGTATGTCTTTGCATGTCCAGCTCCCAGGACCACGACGTTTTGTGTTCTAAGTGGGTAACGATGCCATTTGACACAGACAGAAATCATTCTTCTGAGTCTACAGCCCAAAAGATGATACCTTACTGGGGCAAAAGGACACCCAGCTGGCCACCCTGGGAAAGCTCAGGTAAACTATTTAAATTAAATAAAGTAGATCACCCGAGGTTATTGATGCCCCCGCTAGTCAAACGGAAGACCTGGCTTTTTTTTTTTTTTTTTTTTTTTTGCGGTACGCGGGCCTCTCACTGTCGTGGCCCCTCCCGTTGCGGAGCACAGGCTCCGGACGCGCAGGCTCAGCGGCCATGGCTCATGGGCCCAGCCGCCCCGCGGCATGTGGGATCTTCCCGGACCGGGGCACGAACCCGTGTCCCCAGCATTGGCAGGCGGACTCTCAACCACTGCACCACCAGGAAGCCCATTTTAACCATTTTTAAGTGTACAATTCAGTGACATCTGTAAATGTACAACATTTACAGTGTTGTACAACTATCATGACTATCCATTTCCAGAACTTTTTCATCGTCTCAAACAAAATCTCTGTAACCGTTCCATACTAACTCCCCATTCCCCCTCCCCTCAGCCCCCGTTAACCTCTATTCTACTTTCTGTCTCTATGAATTTGACTGTTTTGGGTACCTCATATAAGTGAAGTCACATAATATTTGTCCTTCTGTGTCTGGCTTATTAGTGTAACGTTTTCAAGATTCATCCATGCTGTTGCACGTTAGAGCAGGATTTGGTGTCTCTCCTCCCCCCACCTGCTAAAATTCATAAGCTGAAGTCCTGACCCTCAGTACCTCAGAATATAACGACATTTGGAGAGTGGGTCTTTACAGAGGTACTTAAGTTGAAATGGGGTCATGTGGATGGACCCTGATCCAGTATGACTGGTGTCCTGACCAGAAGAAGGAATTTGGACACAGACATGTACAGACGGAAGACCATATAAAGACACAGGGAGAAGAGGACCACTAAAAAGCCAAGGAGACCCTTTCCTCACAGCCCTCAGCAAGAACGAACTCTACCAGCACCTTGATCTTGGACTTCTAGCCTCCAGCACGGAAGAAAATAAATTTCTGTTGTTTAAGCCACCCAGTCTGTGGTACTTCGTTACGACAGCTCTAACGAACAGCATGTAATAGAAAGTCCTTCCCTTTTATGACTGAAAAATACTCCATTTGTATGTAGACCACGTTTTGTTTATCCATGTATCTGTTGATAGACACTGGGTTATTTCCATCCACTGGCTGTTGTGAATAATGCCACTTTCAATATTGGTGTACAGGTGCCTCCTTGAGTCTCAGCGTTTGATTCTTTTGGGTATATGCCCAGGAGGAGAATAGCTGGATTGCGTGGTAATTCTATGCTTAGCTGTTTGAGAAACTGGCAAACTCTTTTTCTGCGGTGGCTGTGCCATTATACATTCCTGCCAGCAAAGCACAAGTTTTCTAATTTCTCTGCATCCTTGCCAACACTTGTTATTTTCCTTTTTTTTTTTTTAAAGATATGTTTCTTTTAAAATTCTTTGTTCCATCAGAGATGTTAAAATCAACAAGGACTTCCACTCTGGGATGGCAGAGTAGGCTCCTAACAGGCTGATCCTCCCTCAGAGAACAACTATAAACTCTGAATAAAATACTTAACCATGGGCTTACCCGGTGGCGCAGTGGTTAAGAATCTGCCTGCCAATGCAGGGGACACAGGTTCGAACCCTGGTCCGGGAAGATCCCACATGCCACGGAGCAACTAAGCGCGTGTGCCACAACTACTGAACCTGTGCTCTAGAGCCCTCAAGCCACAACTACTGAGGCCCACGTGCCTAGAGCCTGTGCTCTGCAACAAGAGAAGCCACCGCAATGAGAGGCCCGCGCAGTGCAACGAGGAGTGGCCCCCACTCGCCACAGCTAGAGAAGGCCCGTGTGCAGCAACAAAGACCCAACGCAGCCATAAATAAAATAAATTTATTTAAAAAAAAAAAGAAAGGTCAGCCAGAGGAAAGCTGACTGTTTAAAAACAAAACAAAACAAAACATAACCAGGACCTCAAGCCTCTGGAAAGTGCACAAAGTAAGTAGATTTTGGAGAAAACTTGAAAGAAGGGACCCAACGTTGAGTAGTTTCCAGTTTTTATGGCTTTAGCTTGAAGGTAGGGTGCAGTCATGGTGAAATAAACAGTAGCTAAAACTCCAGTAGAAATCCTGCCATATCTCTGGGCTGGGAATCAGAGCTTGGTTCTGTGGGGCTACTGTGGCCACTGGAGAGTGACGGAGTCCCGGGCAGGAGAGAGCTGGAGGGGAGAACCCCTAAATTCTCCATATTCTCCAAAATGTCTCTGGCTGAACACTGAAAATACATGTGCAGGGCAGATGTAGGCGGCTTCCAGCTAAGGCTAAACAAGATCAACTGTGTTTTTATGTATTGGCAGTAAACAATTAGAAAGTGAAATTTTTAGAAATTACAGTATCACCAACAATTTAGGAATAAATTTAACCAAAGATAGCCAAGACTTTTGTAATGGAAGACATCTGCAATAAGAGAATGAAGGAAGACCTGAATAGATGGAGTGGTATACCATATTCATGGATTGGGGTACTCAGTGTTGTTGAGATAATTTTTCCCAAATTGAGCAACACAGTCCCAATCAAAATCGCAGCAGGTACTTTTGTAGGAATTGATGAGCTGATTCTAAAGTTTATATGGAAATGCAAATGACCTAGAATCAACCAAAACAATTTTGGAAAAGAACAAAGTTGGGAAACTTCTTTTTCCTGGTCTGAAGACTTACTATATCAGAACAATCAAGACAGTGGTGTAGTATTGGTAAAGGGTAGACACATAGATCAGTGGAACAGAAGAGAGTCCAAAATAGACCTACATACATATGATAACTGATTTTCAACAAAGGTGCCTAAGCATTTGGATTGGGAAAGAATGGTCTTTGCATTCTGTTGGCCAAAGCAGGTCCCAAGGCTAGTCCAGATTCAAGGAATAGGGAAATAGACTATATCTCTTGGTGGGAGGGCAGCACATTTGCATTGCAAGGAGTGTGGAGACAGGGAGACACAAAGGACTGGAATCCTTCATGATGAAGGATGGATGAAGATCCATCTTTAAGATTCATTGGGAGCTCTCAGGAGATAACTCTGCCCATGCGAGTTTCAGGTCAAAGGCCACCTCCTCTGAGAAGCCTTCCCAGATGGCTCTACCTCAAGGTGACCCACAATTACCATTTATCACACTGCCCTGTTCAGCTCTTTCATATCTCTTTTATAATCTTGTTCATTTGTTTCTTTGTTTATTCATTGTCTGTCTTCCACATTAGGGTATGATTATAGTTTAAGATGGCTTTGAAGAAAGTCAGAAGAATTGAGGCTGGAAAAGTAGCCAGAGGCTGGGCCATAGCGGGTTAGAATGCCCCAGTAAGGAGTTCAGATATGAAGTTGTAGAGAAACAGAGAATCAGAAGTTCACAGCAAGGGCATGACCTGATAAAATTGATATTTTCTAAAAGATTCTTGCGACAAGGGCAATGGTGTAAAATTCTTCTTTGGGAGATGTCTGAAGGGAGGATTAGAGGGGGTGAAAACAGGGGCATCTGAGGCTGTGACAGTGTGAGTGAGGGTGGACAAAGGGTCAGTGGGAACGGGGAGGCGGGTCTGTGAACTCTGATAAGACCAGACCTTCTGATTTTTCAACAGAATGTGGACATTTAGATGTTTTCTGTGGAATCTCACAATTTTTCATTGTTGGCAGCTAAAAAATGCTTAAACTCTGTTGGTGGGGAGTGGGGCTGGGCTATGGCCTGAGTCCCATTGGACAGCCTCTCTGCCAAGCATAATATACTCATGATTTCACAGGTGTAATTGTAGTTTAACTTGAACACCCGGAATCCAGGTCATGGCTCCGAACGGCTTGTGTGTGCAGCCCAAGATACGGCACTCGGGAGAGCAGGTCAGGAGGTGGGCGGGCGAGGAGCCAGAGGGGGCTGGGGGCCCTCAGGGGGGTGGAGGCCCAGCTCTTGGCCCTGACTGGAGGAACCTTGGATTCTAATACACGATGAATAGTCAAGGTACAGCTCTGCCACTTCTTCGCTTCAGTGTCTTTTTCTGCAAAATGGGAATAGTAATCTGTCCTCAGAGCTGGTTGGTGGAGAAAACAAGGACATGTAATTACATATGTGGTGGTGCCCACGTGCCACACGCAGCTCTGTACCCCCTGCCTAAACAAATTCACTTAACAGTCACAGCGGCTCTCTGAGGGCATTATTACCTATCCCTTTTCCCTATGGGGACGCACAGAGAAGCTAAGTAACTTGTCCAAGTCTACACAGCTAGAACATGGCAGAACAGGGTTCAACCCGGGCTTCGAGACCCGTGCTCCCACCCACTGTGCTATCCTCCCAGATGGGGATGTTCCTGGCACTTAGTCCGCCCTTATTATTCATTTATTCAACTGGTATTTCTCATGTGCCCGCTGTGGGGTGGGCAGTGCGCTAGGCTCTGGAGGTAGAGCGGTGGGCTGGGTGGGCATGGCTTCTGCCCTCGTGTGACCTTTGTGGCATGTTTGCTGAGTGCCAGGCTCTGTGTTTGGGGGTAGTAGACTGCATGAAAATGTAGGTTTCATTACTATTTATGTAGGATGAGGCCAACAGATCAGGAGAGGATGGCCATTGAAAAGAGACTTGGGGGACTTCCCTGGTGGTCCAGTGATAAAGAATCCGCCTTCCAATGCAGGGGACGTGGGTTCAATCCCTGGTCGGGGAGCTAAGATCCCACACCCTGTGGGGCAACTAAGCCTGCACGCCACAACTACTGAGCTTGCACACCTCAACTGTAGAGCCTGTGCGCCGCAAACTACAGAGCCCACGCACCATGGAAACCCGCGCGCCACAACTAGAGAGAAGCCTGTGCACTGCAATGAAAGATCCCGCATGCCTCAACGAAGATCCCATGTGCCACAACTAAGACCCGATGCAGCCAAAAATAAATAAATAAGTAAACAGATAATAAATCTTGAAAAAAAAAGAAAATAGAGTTTGTTACTCATTCCCGAGAGGAGGGGGCACACCACGCCATGGGGGGCTAGGCAGGGAAGCGCCACGTTCATCAGGAGGCGAAAGGAGAGAGGAGAAGGCGTGGGCAGGGTCCTTTACTGTGGTTTTCATGGGAAGGCACGGGAGGCAGGGTGAGTAAGCTCAGCTGCCGAGGGCTGGGTAGTTTGAATAGTTTGGGAGGGCTCTGGGCTACAGGAGGGTTTTGTGAATAGCCAGCACCCTGAGTTGGACAAACAGGGTTTTCCTTTAGTCGGTGTAGAGGACTTTTTCTGTCCCAGGGAGGGATATGGCGCAGAATGACCAGGGACGGGACTTCCCTGGTGGTCCAGTGGGTAAGACTCTGTGCTCCCAGGGCCTGGGTTCGATTCCTGGTCAGGGAACTAGACTCTGCATGTATGCTGCAACTAAGAATTCACATGCCGCAACTAAGAGTCTGCATGTTGCAACTAAAAGATCCCGCCTGCTGCAACGAAGATCCTGTGTGCCACAACTCAGACACGGAGCAGCCAAAATAAATTAAGAAAAAAAAAGAATGACTGGGGACGGCCTCTCTGAAGAGCTGGCATCTGAGTCGATGCCCAACGGCAAGATGTGTGTGACGATCTGGGGAAGAAGGAGCATCCCCTTACACAGCAAGTGCAAAGGTCCTGAGGCTGTTACATCTCAGCGCCATGGAGAGGCCTGTGTGACTGGAGCATAGTGAGTAAGGGAAGGAGGGGTGGGAGATGAGATTGGGGAGGTTGGCGGGCACCAGTTCATCCAGGCCATGACACGGAGACTGGACTTGATTCTATGGGAGACACCACAGGGCTGTGAGTAGGGAGGGACTTAGGCGTGTCAATCACCAGCTGTGGAGAATGGGTCATGGGGGGACAAGGGTACAGACCAGTCGGGAGGCAACCAAAGTCACCAGGTGAGAGGCGACAAGTGCCAGGCGCTACGTCGGACGATGAGGGTGCCCCAGGACAGGTTCTCCGGACTGAGTGGAGAACAGAGCACCAGGGAGCAGACCCGTACAAACCGGGGACAGAGACATCCCCCCACCCCGTGCTGACTTGGTGAGCTCGTCTTTCTCACTGGGCCATGGGGTTCCCAAAGTGCTCAACTTTCTCTTCAACATTGCTCCCGTGCCGGGAAACCAGCAAAGCTTCTTATAAAGTGGCCCCTCGCGGAGCCTTCTTGAGGCCTGGCAAAGCTGGGCTTTTCCCTGAGTGCCAGGGAAGAGCCCGTGATGGAACGTCCTGGGCCCCGAGCTTCCCGCTCCACTGCCCTTGGAGTGAACTGTGAACAGAGTCCAGGAACCTGGGCTGGTACCTTGATCTGGGCGGCTCAGCCGGGGTCGTGAGCCGTTTTTCTTGCCTCCTGTTAACATGTCCTCATTGGAGTACAAGGCTCAGAAGTGTTTGCCGGGCCAGCCAATATTTTAATGTGGATTCTGTGAGAATGGAGCTCATATTTGCCTCTCGGTTCATTGAACTGCAGTCAAAGTGGCTAACAGGGTTTCTGTGAGCCCCTGGGGACTGGGCCAATGTGGATGAAACTAATTGGGGTGGTGGGATTTTGTTTACTTTTAAATTGAGAGCAGAGGACCAAATTGAACTGCAGGCAGAATATATGGGCAGAATTACAATAAAACAAGAAAAATGAGTGTGTGTTTAGGATCAATTCCTCCTTTGCTTGCCAACCTCAATTAAATTCTCTGACCTTTGGTCAAAAAATTACAAGGAAGACAACAAAAATAGTGACAAACACATCCTTAATAATTGCTACTTGCTTCACCGGTTATTAGCACTGCTTTTACAGAGGAGGTGAAAAATCTCAGGACCAGGAATCAGGAAAACGGGCGTCCAGTCCCAGCTCTGCTACGTCCCAGTCGTGTGGTCCTGAGCGAGTCACAGTTGTCTTGGGGCTTCAGTTTCCTCATGTATAAAATCCCTACCACACAAGTTACCACCTCTCCTGCTTTGCCAGCTCTCCACCAAGTGACCCTCGGCTTGTTCCATAACCTGTCTGAGCCAGAGTTTTATCATTTGCAAAAAGGAGATGAGTCACCCCTACTGCAGTGTAGGTAGAACACGTGTGAGGGTCCCCAGAAACAGTGTTTCTAGGCAGCGTTACAATACAGTAACGCCTGCCTACTTGAACTGTCCTTACATTCTCCCCGGTGTAATCTTCCTCGGCTCCACACTGGATATCTGGCAATGTTCAGTGACACAATCAAGGAAATAAACACAGTTGTTTTGAGCTTGCTTTTGCAAGAGCCACAGGGTGTGTCGGTTTGGGGGAAAACCGGGACTGAGATAGTAGCCCTTGCTAATTATGTCAGGCCAGGAGCTGTGATCGTGTTTCACGTTTAGGACCCGTTGTCTCCTGATCGAGTCTGAGGTCGGTCAGACAGAAGGGGCGACCCCCCAGGGTAGCTCCAGGTCCTTTTCGAGGCT
Source organism: Phocoena sinus (assembly GCF_008692025.1). Taxonomy (NCBI): domain Eukaryota; kingdom Metazoa; phylum Chordata; class Mammalia; order Artiodactyla; family Phocoenidae; genus Phocoena; species Phocoena sinus. The sequence continues at coordinate 8,025,177 of NC_045773.1, forward strand.
AGCTCGCCTCCTGACGTCAGCATCGTGGGTGGGATGGGGCCCCAGTCCTCTACCTGCAAGACCCTGAAACTGGCCTGCGAACCGGCTGCTCCAGCACCGAAATGCTTCTCCACCTGGTTGGCTGGCTAAGAAAATCGAACACGTGGAACGTTCCCTCAGTTCCCCTCTCATCCGTCACCACGTGGGTTGTCTGGACAGGGCTTGGGTGGTAGTTTTCGCTTGCAGCGTGTGACGAAAGGCTGAGCTTGACAGGACTTGAAGGGGAGTCATGAACCTGACCTTTACAACCTGGGCCCAAGTTGCCAGCCTCGTTTCAGGCCATTGGACGTTTCGGAGTCCTCTCCCCCAAGGACACCCCTTTCCGCCCGTCTGATTTGAACCATGTGGTCAAATAAATGGTCTGTTTTGCCTTCTCTTCCCTCCCAACGTCCTTCCTTAAGGAACTTTCAGAAGGAGATGGGTCTGGCTTCTGTTCCTGTCTCTCAAGGATGAGCCTTAGGGCACGATCTCGTCTAGAGCTCCCCCCCCCCCCCCCCCCCCCGCCGGGAGCCCTGGGGTCTGAGGGGAGGCCTCAGCTGTTGCCGTCAGTTTGATGCATAAGTGGATTGGGTGGGTCTCTGGCTGCCTGCCTGTAGCTCATGCTACAGCCCTGCTTTAATTTATTTCATATACGAGGAAGCTGTATAAATATCATTGACATGAAGAGTTCGAAAAATGTTTGCACGTGCCTGAGTTAGCCCATTAGGGGCTGCTGAAAGAATGTTCATCTCAAACCGGACCAGGAGAAAGCCAGTATTTCTTCTGCGAATATCAGATAAGCAGACTGTGCGTGAACAGGGCTCTTTACGATTTACACACGTCCTTCCTCTCCGATCTCCCACTTGGTCCACAGCAGTGCTGGGGCGTGGGCGTGATGGATGCTCAGCCCCATTTCGCAGGTGATACTGAGGTGAGGGAGCTCCGGTGACTTGCCGGGGAGCAGGAAAGCCCAGGGCTGAGCCCAGGCTTTCTGCTTTCTGGGCCGGTTCCCTGTTGTCGCCTATCTAAGAACCCCCGAGAAAGAGGGCCCTGGCTAGAAAAGGTCTAGGTTAATGATGCTTGTGGGAATGCACCACCCCCAAATGAGCTGAAGGCCATGAAGAAGCAGCAGATGCAGGAAAAGCTGTGAAAACAGGGCGCGGAAGGACATTTGGATTCACAAAGGAAATTTCTATTTGTAAAGGTAGCTCCCTGTCTCATCATTTGAAGAGGAGGACTCTTAATAACTGTTATTAATGGAGAAAGCTTGGCCTTAAACCTGCCTAACAAACCCTCCTAAACAGCTCTAGTTCATTGGACTTGTCCCGGTTACCTTCCTGTAACTGCCCTGCCCCCATTCCCCAAAGCCCAAACCCCTTTGTTTTTTGTTGTTTGTGGCACGCGGGCCTCTCACTGCCGTGGCCTCTCCCGTTGCGGAGCACAGGCTCCGGACGCGCAGGCTCAGCGGCCATGGCTCACGGGCCCAGTCGCTCCGCGGCATGTGGGATCCTCCCGGACCGGGGCACGAGCCTGCGTCCCCTGCCTCGGCGGGCGGACTCCCAACCACTGCGCTACCAGGGAAGGCCCAAACCCCTTTGTTGTGTCTAAGATGCTCCGTAAGCCTCATTCATCTGGATGCCTTCTTGAGCCACAGTTTTCTTTGTGAACTCCTGGGCACAGGTATGAAATTAAAAGATTTTGTCTCCTATTAATCTTTCTTTCATCAGTTTGATTGGTGGGCCCCAGCCAGTGAACCTAAGATGGGTAGAGGGGAAACGAATTCTTCCCTGCCCTACCCTAGTCTGCCAGCAGGGCCCAGATACCAGGCCAGCAGAGAGATGGGTGCAGAGTGGTGTCCTCGTCATCAGGAACCTCAGAAAGTTCCTCTCTGTATGTAGCAGTTGGGATTCACTCCTCCAGTGGGTCATTTGGGGCTGGGGTAATAGTGTGAGTTGTGTTTCCTCTTCCTAAACCTTTTCCTGCAACACTGCAGCTAGAGTGTTTGCAGAAGGGAAGGAGAACCCAGATGTCTGGCCTCCAGATGTTACCGAATGCAAGTTCGTGTGCCTGACACACGTCGAGACCAAACCAACTGAAATGTCGGAGTTTGGAGCAGAGAAAGGTTTATTGCAGGGCCACGCAAGGGGTGGGGGGTGGCTGGTGCCCAGAAAAGCCCAAATCCCTGAAGGGTTTCAGCAAAGCACTTTTAAAGGCAAGGAAAGGGAGGGCGTGGTTGGTTGGTGCAGACTTCCTTGGTGTTGGAATCCTTTGTTCTTACAGCTGTCTACCTAGGTCCGTAGGTCAGGCCGTGATGTTCCTGTAAATTTCCAATAAGACAAATGTTATCCTCTGTTCTGCAACTTTTTACCTCTCTATGAATGGAAAAGTGTAATAACCTTAAAGGTCAGAGCCTTGAGCATGGGTTTATCCTATATATTTCAGGCCATTTTTTAATATATATATATAAGGTTTTCTATATATTTTATATATTTATGTATATATATTTTTCTGTATGTTTCAACATTCTTAGCTGAAGCAAAAGCAATAGAGCACAAAGGCTAAAGTAAAAGAAACAGATCTAATAGGGAGTCACATTTGTTCTTCCCTATTACAAAGTTATCTGGGAGGGGGGATGACAACCCGTCTTCTACCCCGCCGACAGGAAGCCCAGCGCTGCATGCATTTCTGATAGGGTCCCTGGAATAATCATTCAGGTCACTGCACGGTTGCCCGCAGATGACTTAGCCTTTTGAATAAAAGCCATCTTATTTTAAAGAATTAGAGAAAATATCTGTAGTTCTTCATTATAAATGGAACAGATAAGGTTCACCTTTGCTCTCTTTCTAAAGACTATTCCTTTCCTCTTGGAAAGTTTCCTAGCATGGAGGATGTCACATGGTGTCATAAAACCTTTGGAAGTGGGTTTGCCTTTGGGATAGAAAGAAGTTTCCTAGAGCGAGCAGTGCCCCGACACCAGCGTGAGCTTCATCCCCAAGTCACTCTCCGTATGAAGCCGATGGCCGATTTTTAGGGCCATGCGTGCATTCTCCTGCAGGATTCTCTCGCCAGACGTTAGAAGGCAGTCACAATTTGGGCAAAATCTGGAAGATCTCACCCTAACTGGCAGATGGACAGCGTCTCAACCACCAAACCGAAACAGACACGTTTACCCATCAGAAGGCACTTGACACTCTGAATATGGAAGAAGCAATAAGAGTTAGAAGAAAAGCCGGCCTCCAAGGCCATGGCGGGCTGCCAGGTATTTTCTGACTTCACACCAGTTCAGTGGACGCGTCTCTGGAGCCACGTAAACTGCTGTTCGTCCTTCCAACATGAGGTGTTTTCGCTTTAGGATGTGGGTGTTTCATCTAGAACATTTGGCATTTTCCTCCAGGTCCTTATTTTAACAATCTTTTGATTCTAAAAAAATGCTTTCTTTAAAAAAATGGGAATATGTAGGTGCAATCGTGGCCCATTCCCTCAGGCCCACATGCTCATTCGGAGCTTGTGAATTCAGCCTGTACTGAACTGATGCCTTTTAGAGAAGTTACACCGGTCATATATGGTGGGAAAACCACTTTGGCGGAAGTAGGGCGTTGTGGTGGGTGGTGGCGGGGAGACGTGCAACTTCTGAAGTCGACGACAATTTTCAGTCTCTGGTTCCACGTGAATCCCGTCCGGTTACCAAGCCAGCCACGTGGTTTCTCCTAGATGGAAAAGCGCTGGTTGCCCTGACCTAGAACTCGGGCTTGTCACACTCTTGTCGTGCTGTGACAGAAGCCAAAGAACACCATGTCTTAGAGCAGCGCCCTTGGAGGAAGATTCCTTACGTGAGTTGTTTCCAGTTGATGTGATGTCACCTCATCTGTGGATTTCAGCTCACTGCACGTACCATTCACTCAAGTGACAACTTTGTAGGGGCTGGAGGGGCGAAACTCAACCACGGTGAACGTGCATCGTCCCTCCGAGATGAGTCCCCATTCTAGGAATGCCGTGTTTTCATTTCATGTGTACCTTGGAACCAAGGAAACAAGATAGTTAACCTCTACAGATTCACAGAGGACAGCACTTACATTCACAACTCTGTGTGTGTGGTATGTAGGGCAGGATGCCGGAATGTCTCTCTCCGCGGGTAGGTTGGTCATATTTGGGTATTCGCCAGGTCTCAGAGATGAGAAATAAGAAAAGGAAGTTTGCTGATGAACTTAAAAATACAAAATTGAAAACAACAGCAGAGAAAGCAAACCACTGTTTCCAAGAGTAGAGGAGATTCCAATTAAGCCATCTTCTTCCAAGGTCCGCTGTTGGGTAATAGAAGCCACAGCGATGATGAAAGCCAGTACTTACTGAGCACTTACTGTGTGCCAGGGGCTGTTCTAGGTCTTTTAACATGCATATGCCCACTTAATCCTCAGAACAGCCCTGTAAAGGAAATGATATTACTATCCCCATTTTATAAAGGAGAAACTTGGGAACAAAGCGAAATGACTTATCTAAGTGACACAATGGAGTTGGGTTTAGGACTTGAGGTACCTAGCTCCCAAGCCCGTGCCGTCAGTGGCTGTGCTTGCACTACCAGACGTGTAGGATCTATTTGGGGAGCAAGGGAGAAAGACCAGGCCCCCTACTGACCTATTTGGCGAGGAGGCTGGGGAGAACTTTGGGAAGGAACGGAAGCTGGGATTCTGCTGGGCTGCAGGCGTGTCTGAGTAGATGATGGTGTGTTTACTGGTTGCTCTCCTCTGATAGATGTTGATGCCATGAGTGCAGACACCATGTCTCCTTTGTTCACTATTGTATTTCCAGGCCTAGCCCAGTGCCTGGGGCATAGGAGGCTCTGGGTAAAAGCATGGTGCATGAGTGAATCAAAGAATGAACCAGTGAACGCGTTGCCTGTTGTTCGGAAGACAAACGTGGAGTCTGACGTAAGTACAGTCTGGTCAAGGGCCACATCAGGTGCACAGTTGGTTGAGACTCCTGAACATCTGGAGGAATCAGGAAGGGCTTCCTGGAAGAGGGAGCATTCCTGCTGAGCCTCGAAGTGGAGGCAGCTGAAGGGTGGCTTTTTGGGTGGGAACAAGCGCTGAAAGCTCAGTGTTTACAAGCTCTGGCCTAAGATGTCACAGACACCTCCCTACAGAGGGGACCACACAGGCCACGTATTGAACAAACACCTTCCTCCTTGGCCGGGGGCTCTGGCTGGAGCATATTCTTCTGTCCAGCTTTTGGCACAGATGGTCTCTTTGCATTGGCCAAAGATGCCCGCCCACCCGCTGGCTCCTGCTTCCTCTCCCCTTATCAGCTGAAGATGAACTCCACAGAGCTCTCCTGTCAGACAATGCACAAACATTCCCTTGTAGGGGCAAAGGCTTGCAATTCCTTGCAACAATCTTGCATAATTTATATATTTGACTAAAACCCAGAACCTGTGCCAGCAGCCTGCATAATCTAGCATATTGGGATCATTAGCTGCTTGTGTCACTCTTCTATTTTAAAACTTGCCATATTTGAACTCATGGAAGTACATCCTTCACATTTATTAAACTTTTCCCATAAAGACCGTTTAGTCAGTCTCCATCATCTTTCATGTCATTAAAAAAAAAAGGTCCCAATAAAATCCTTTAGGGAATACCATTTTATGCAGACCTTTAAAAACATGTCTTTTCTTGCCCGTAATTAAAAAAAAATCAAGACAAATGAGAGTTTTAGGAGCGTGATAATTAGTTCAAGGTGAGTGTTGTGACTTGGCTTCTACCCTTGCTGTTTGCTGTGCTCCCCCGGGAGCCTGCATTCCCCAATCCCGGGATGGTCTTATCCTTAGATTCCTTGGCTTGGCTCTCTTCCAGCTTCTCGAACTGCTCCTTCTCTGTGCTTTGCTCCTGTAGTTTTATCCATCCTGCCTCTCTTTGCCCGGAAGGATTTCCTTTGCCACCTGCAGTTCTAACAGGGACTCTCTTTTCTACAAGGGGCCTGATTTACGTGATTTGGGGGTGGCTGTCTTTTCTTTTCTTTTTAAAATTAATTTAATTAATTTTTGGCTGCACTGGGTCTTCATTGCTGCGCGCGGGCTTTTCTCTAGTTGCAGTGTGCGGGCTTTTCCTTGCGGTGGCTTCTCTTGTTGAGGAGCACGGGCTCTAGGTGCGTGGGCTTCAGTAGTTGTGGCACATGGGCTCAGTAGTTGTGGCTCGTGGGCTCTAGAGTGCAGGCTCAGTAGCTGTGGTGCACGGGCTTAGCTGCTCCATGGCATGTGGGATCTTCCCGGACCAGGGCTCGAACCCGTGTCCCCTGCAATGGCAGGTGGATTCTTAACCACTGCACCACCAGGGAAGCCCCAAGGGGTGGCTGTCTTTTCAAATCCCTTCTCCTCCCCTCAGGGGTTGGCTGGTTGGCACGTGATCAAGGCACTGCCAATCAGGGTACCCCGGCTGTCTGGGCACAATCATTGGTCGAGGGATAGGCACATGACCCATGTTGGGCCAATCAAAGTCGTTCCCAGAAAGCCCCAGAAAGAGACACTCCCCTTTCATTGGGCTCACTGGCTCCAAGGGTGAATGTGACCTTTATTGGGTTCTGGGGCCCGCCATCTGCTACCATCTGGGCTGGTCTGCCTGAGGACGAAGCTGACATGGAGGAAAACAGAGGCGAGAGATGGAGAAAGGAAGCAGATTCTCAACGAGAGCGTAGATTCTAGAATGTGGATTCCCTCCAGGTTTTTCTTTTCATTGTTGTTGTTTAAACTGGTTTGCATTGGACTTCCTTCCCTTGCAACAAGAGAGACCTGGATAATATTTCTTCTGTCTGCAAGTCCAAATCCTTTCTGCTGTTTAAGAACCAAAGTTGTGGGACTTCCCTGGTGGTCCAGTGGTTGAGACTTCACCTTCCAATGCAGCGGGTGTGGGTTCGGGGAGCTAAGAACCCACATGCCTCGTGGCCGAAAAACCAAAACATAAAACAGAAGCAACATTGTAACAAATTCAATAACGACTTTAAAAATGGTTCACAAAAAAAATCTTTAAAAAAGCACCAAAGTTGTCCCAAACTCAGACCAAAGAAACACGATATGCTGATGCGTGTGGATTCTATTATCATAGGACCGAGGGAATCGGTCCAGGAGATCATTTTGCTTCAAACAAGTAGCATCTGAATGAACACAGATCATGGTTGAGAAGGAGCAAACACACTTCTTCCTTCAACATCATCATCTCCGGGCTCAGCTCGTCAAAGGCACGGGTGGTCTGCACACGTGCCGTGGCACCCTCTCCGCTTCCGTGGAACTGTCTCATGTTTGAAGCCAAACTTCTGGAGCCAAAGTCTGAGAACCCAGTGAGTCAAGCCCTCATGTCACTATCGCCTGTGTCCTCCCCAGACAGATTTGTTGAAACATCCAGATGAAGCAGAGGGTGTAATGGCTTCAGAAATGTTTAATTCACTCGAGCTAAAATGTGAAACTTCTTGGGTATTAGTCCCATCGTTTCTGGCTACAATGAATAAAACCTCACTAAAGAGAAACTATATGGTGAAGAAACGTATTACACAAGTAATAAATGTACAACGCAGCTTTAAGAAGAAGGAAATTGTCTCATGTAACGAGAAAGCCAGAACTAAGTTCACTGGCTTGATGATATACCCAAGGCTCTAGACTCTGTTTAAGTCTCAGCTCCATCACTCTCAGCTTATTAGCTTGGTTCACTTGTGTCTTCAAGGTTCTAAGACGTTCCAGCCTGACAGCACCCAGCTTAAGAAGACGAGCCTCCTTGAGAAATGGCTGGATCCAAAACTGGGGCAGGAGAAGTATAAGATGAACTGAGAGTTCCTTGTGGGGCCACAATGTAAAATTATGTTCAAAGGATGATGGGGACCTGTTAAAAGGACATAGCAGCCAGCTTGTAAAAGCTTTTCATTGGCCAAATTTGGGACAGTTTGAACATCAAGATAAATCATGATAATAACAGATTATAAACAATTTAATAAAATAGAAATCCGTCACTCCAAACTGATATAAAATATGAATAAATACATAAATAGGGAGAAAACAGAGCTTTTCCTTAGAGTAGAATGCTAAGTAATAAACATGGAAGGAATGATCGAATTAGAAAAAACATCAACATTTGGCAACTGTCATAGTAATAATTCAGTCAAGAAACCTCAGTGGATCCTGACAACCTATGGGTGGAATTTTGACGAGGAACCAGGATGTTAACATAGTCTCAAAGCACCTTCCCACAAAATGCTCACTAAACACAAAGGGAAAAGGAGTAACTTGACAATGGAAAAACTCAGTATCATCAGGTGTCGAAAATTAATAGCAACACTAATGGAACAAAGAAAAATCTTGTATTATCTGATAGGATGCAATGAAAAGAAAGCAGCATCACTTCCATGGCCTTCCTGCCAAAAAAAGCATAACCTGAATCTAATTATAAGAGGATATCAAACAAAGCCAATTTGAGGGACGTTCTACTCATTTTGTGGCTTTTAATCTTTTAAGATGTTGAGATCATAACTGTCAAGGAAAGAACTAGAAACACTTCCCAGTTTACTAAATGCAGTGCAGAATCCTGGAGTGGACCTTTTGTTTTTTATAAAAGACGTTATTGGGACAACTGGTGAAATTGTCATAAAAGACCTTATTGGGACAAGTGGTGACGGGGATCTGAGGATTAGACTGGTGGAATGTTAATCCCTAATTTTGATGGCGGTTTCATGGTTAGGTAGGAGAATGTCCTTGTTTGTAGGAATTACACACTGAAATATTGGTGGGGTGACGGGGCATAGTGTCAGCAACACCCTCAAATGGTTCAAGAAGACAAGTTCTTTGTTGTGGCTTTTTTTCTAAGTTTGAAATAATATCAAAAGAAAAAGAAAGTAGGGCTGTTCCCTCCAGAGCAGCTCTTTTCATCCAGGAAGAGAATATTTCTAAGCAGCTCCCCAAAGGTGAAGCCCCGTTGGCCAGCCTTGAGTCACGTGCTGTTCCTCCAGCTGCAGAAGAAGCTGGGAAAGTGAGTTTGTATCGCGGGAAGCGGGCTCTCCCCACAAAGAAGAAGGAAATGGGGCGGAGAATGGCCGCACACAGGCAGCCAACGGTGTCTGCCTCATTCTGAAGTTTTCAGAGTTGATTTAGGCCCTTTTGGAATCCAGTGCCATTAGCAACAGTGAATCATCGAAGGGCCCTCGGCTGTTTATTCTCTGATTTTGTTGCTAGGCATTATTCTAAGGATTGGAGACTAAAGACGAGAGTATTTTCTCAAGAAGTGCACGGGGGAGCGTTTCTCGAACTAATATTTATAGCACAGTAGAATCAGTGCAATTATCGCCGTAAGCCTGGGGTATTTTGAGAGCACAGATGAAGGGCAACGGCACCTATAATACCCTTGTAGGGAGGGTGAGGCTGGAGAATGGGAGTGATGAGAATGGCAGCTGTGCTTCCTGCCGACATGGGGAATAAACCATGCAAGAATTAACGCTGTTACATGGTAGAGCATGTGTCTTTCCAATTTTGGTGCAGCATCCCTCTCAGTTATGGCAGCCCCATGGAAGAGGCAGTAATAGGGCGCCGTGTGGGGAACTCCAGGCAAAGGGAACAGCCGGGGCAGCGGGCAGAGGTGGGGAAGGCTGGGTCACATAGAGGAACCTGCGTGCTATGCATTTGGCTTCTGGAAAGGGAGCAGTAAGCGAGGTGGGTTGGGGCCAGGAAAATTCAGAAACTTGACTGCAAAGCTAAGAAGCTTTGACTTTCTCCCATGTGTGAACAGGGAGCCCCTGTTCTTTAGAGGAGAGTGCCCGGCGAGGATGTGTTTCTGAAGGGCCCACCTGAGTAGTGTGTGGACAGGGTGAGTTCGTGGCAAGGAGACTCACCAGGAGATCGTTGTCAGTCTGGGCCGAAAATGTTCAAGGTGAAATACGACATTGGGGATGGAAGGAAGAGGTGATGGGAGAGAGGGCGGCACTGAGTGACCATCAAAGGGGAAGGGGGGTGTCAGAGAGGATTCGGTGTTCCAAGTGCAAGGTTGGCGTCATTAGTAGACACCAGGAAGGCAGGAGCACGTTCTGGGTGGCATCCACTGGGGTCTGTGGGGGACATTACTCCTGTCCACAGTGGTGTGGACAGAGGCACCAGGACAAAGTCGATCACGCTGGGGTTTCGACAGAGGAGAGATCACGTATCCCGTAATCCCTCTGTCCCGCCATTACCAACCCCTGTTGAAAACTCTCGGAAGGCTCCCCGTTGCTCGTAGGACAGAAACAGGTCTTTTCTGTTGCCCACAAAGCTGGTGACCCTCTCGTGCCTCAGCATCCATCCTCCGTCTGTGGACCTGCCACACCCATCTTCTTTCAGTCCCATCCATGGTCACCACTGTATCTCCAACAGCAATAAGTAGCTATTGAATAAACTGTGCTGCTTCAGCCACAGGGTCTTTGCACATGCCACCCATGCACCCATCTTTAACCATCTTCCTTTCCCTCTTTGGCTCCTCGGCATCTACTGCCCTTTAGATCTCAGTTCAAGTGTCACTTTGCCAGGAGCACCTTTCCTGACATCCCGGATTAGGTCCAATCTCTTTCATTTGCTTTATAGAGACCTGATTCCCCACCCCACTACCTTCATACCATCCATAGAAGCAGTAATTTTACATCAACTTGTGGGAATATTTGCCCGAGGCCCATCTCCTGCACAGACTGTAAAGTCCAGGGGCATTGTTCTTTCTGTGAGCACTGTACCCCCTGTACCCAGCATGCGAATTGGAATTCTGTAGTGCTCAGTGAATACTTGTGAATGAATGAATGAGGGAATGAACAAGTGCCTATTCCATTGGCGCTTCAGGGAGGGCTGCTGAGAAGCAGGTTCTGTTTCAGAAGCTCCTTCTAGGGCAGGTGGAATTTCTGTAGAAGGAATTGGTCTTCAAGGACCCAGCACAGACCAGGGCGGTGGTGGCAGGGGAGAGGGTCTTGATCAAAAGGAGTTTCTGAATGTTTAAGTGAAATAGGGAAATTGAAATCTAGAGAAAGAAAGGGTTTTAAGACCAGAAGGACAGTTAAGCCAAGTGTTGGAAGGACTCACATGTCAGGATGAGGACTTGGTTGTTAAGTTGAGGGGCAACAGGGATCCTGGAGGGATGGGTCCGAAAGCTCCTCTTTGAGAAGGTGGACATGGCAGAGAAACACGGGGGCTGGAGAGATGAGCTGGAAGCAGAAAAACACCTGCGAAGGATAGGGCAATAGCTTTCGTCCAGCTTGCAACCACATGAATGGAGGTATTGTAGACGAGGTAGTGCGAGCAAAATTTGGGTGGTGAAATGAAAGAAACTGGGCAATAGATGGGCAGTTTAAGAAAGAGAGGCCAGGACTTCCCTGGCGGTCCAGCGGTTAAGGCTCCGCACTTCCAATGCAGAGGGCGCGGGTTTGATCCCTGGTCGGGGAACTCATGGCGTGACTAAAAAAAAAAAAAAAAAAAGGAGAGAGAGGCCGTGGTGATGAGGCTGTGAGCTCCTAAGCCTCAGGTCTTTTTCACCTTTATATCCGCAGTAGAAAAAGAAAGGTCTTTCTTCTGAAATTGTGGGGAGGAAACGAATTTGGAGACTGTAAGTGCACAGAGAGGCCATAAAAGAGAGACAGTCTCACCCGAAGAGCTGTTCTGTTCGGCTCATTCAGTGTTCCGTTGGCAACGTTTAAAAAAGGGAGCGATTTCTCTTAAAAGCCATATTTCTTCAGGTTGGCCTGCACTGGCCACCGTGTCCCATGTGGCGCCCATTGGTTGAGCTTAGGTGGCCCTGTTTGGTTGCTTTGAGTCCCCTGCCTGGTCTTACACCCAGAGGGGCTCACTCGTCACCTGCCGGGACTTGGAGAACACCTGAGTTGCTGCTCCCCGGTTTTCAAGAGGCTGCTTTCAGGTGTCCCATGAAACACGACACGCTTGTTTCCATCAGTGCTCTGGGGGTACCCAGAACTGGGGGGATGGGAGTTCTGCCCCGAGGACCTTCAGTCCCCAAAGGAGTCTGATGAGACACAATTGATGAAGAGGCACACCTGCATTTCCAGTGCCTTCTGCTAGCACCGGCACTCAGGATCTTGGTGCAAAACAGATGCTGTGAAATGACTGCCAGGTGTAAATAATGAGATCAGGGCATGTGCGAACTTCGTAAAACTTTTATTGATATATTTATCATGCCAACGTTTTTTTATTTAAGATTCAAATTCCGTTTGAAAGGGAGGCAACAAACGAGCATCGGGATCCCAGGCTGCTCCTGGAGGAGCCCCAGCTTCACGAGAAAGCACGCACATCCTCCAGCTGTGTGATCTGATCACTCAGAGTTGCATTCTGGGAAACTCCTCCTAGAGAGCCCGGGCGGGATGTGTTTCGTTGGTAGCTGGGAAACAACAACAGCAGCAAAAACAAAATAACTGCGTCCTAAGACTTCTCAGAACATCTCCGGCTTTGAAACTATTGACCCTCAAGGATCCCTCCCCACCCGATCTAGAATATGTGTGTGTATATATATATATCCACTGAAGAAAGATCACTGTTTTTGTTGCTTGCTGGCTGTCTCGCCAGACCCTTAGGATGGCCTTGGCACACTTGGCTGTGCTTCTCGGTGGGATCCTGTGGATTCCAGCCGTGGGTGCACAGCCCTTCAGGAGCGTTTGGACTTGCTGCACGCTGGGCACAGAAGCTGAGCCCTGGAGATGATGTACGCCCGGCCGCCCAGCTGCTGCTCGCAGCCCTCGCAGACAAAGTGCTCTCGGTGCCAGGCCAGGTCTTCCACGCACTGGTAGTCCTCTGAGAATATTATCTGGGGAGGGGAGCAGAAGAATCGTTCAGCTCAGGTTTTGTCCCTAGTAGACAGGGTGTGGGAGACAAGCCGTCAGATGGTGGTCCCTCGTCCCCCATGCTTGTTTTGACCTTTCAATGCCTCAGTGGAGAAATCTGACATAAATCTAAGACAGTAAGTACAGTATTTGGCGAAGGTCATGGTTGCATCTTAGCTTCTGGGATCAAAAAAAAAAAAAAAAAATCCTCCGCTATTGACAGGTTTTACGTATCTGACATCTATGATGCTGTCTGGGCCAAATCCAAAGCCCAGTTGCTTGGGCTTGGAATAAAGTAACACTTCGGAACATCTGTACAATCTGGCGAGGAACCAGAGAGCAGAACAGCATACTGGTTAAATGTGCTTTCTGATTTGGGGGTCAAACAGGGACCAGGTACGTGTTTTCACTTAAATACCAGCTGCATGACTTTGGGCAAATTACTCAACCTCCCTGTGCCTCAGTTTCCACATCTGTAGGATGGGGATATAAATACTACCCATCCCGTGGGGTTTTATGAGGGCCGCGTGTGTTGCTACAGATGGAGTACTCGGAATGGTAACAGAGACAAAGTCAATGCTTTGTGGTTATCACTGACCTCTCTGAGCTGCACTTTTCTCAAATGTCAAATGGAGATAATGATTCTCTGTCCCCGAAAGACTGTTGTGAGATGTAACGGCACATCACATACAACGTCTGTAGCGCATTAGGATGAGGTGTTGTTACCGCGAGCATACTGTTGACCTCACAGAGATGAGGTGGGTGGGACCAGGCCTGCTGACAGCCCTTTTCCTTCTGTAACATCCTTGCCCACACAGTTATGAGGTAGGAGGATTACAGGGTCTTAACTTCACACGGAGACCAACACGTGAAAGGTGGGAGGAGGCAGGTATTGGCTTAAAGTGAGGAAGACATTTCTAACCCTCGTATGTGCCAAAGGTGAAGGTAGTGAGTTTCTCGTCACCAAAGGCATGCAGGCGGTAGTTATTATTGTCATAGCCATTATTGTCACTATTCATACACCTTAGAGTTTCTCTACTCTAAACCCACGTTGGAGAGCTGAACCCCTTTCACAGCATCTCCTAACTGTCGGATTGTGTTATGTTAACGCTACGTGATTTTATTGTATCATCTTGTATTACATTACCCTAAGACTCACAGCAGCTTCCACTTCTTAGTTACTTGGGCCCCGTGCCAAGCATTTTCAGGCATGATCTCATTTATCCTCACAGCAATTCCATGGGATGGGCACTGTTACCCTCCCATTTGGTAAGTTATAAAACGGAAGCACAGGGGTTAGGGACACACATGCCTCACAGATGCAGAGCCCAGTTTGAATGCGGGTCATGTACCTCCTGGCGGCAGCCCATAAGGTTCTTCTGAGCCCTTAGTGCCAAGCCTTGTGCCAAGGATGAGACTTGACAGGTCCTCTGTGTCTGACCCATCCCAACAGGCCCCGGGGGTGGGAACTAATTTCTGCCCCACTCTGCAGATGGGAAAACAGAGGCTGAGAGGTGTCAAGAGGGATCTGAGCCTCAGTTTTCCTATCTGTGGATCACGAAGCTACACTCCCCTGGGCCTCTGGGTCCCCTCCTGCAGTCTGGGGTGCCCATCCCACTCGGTCCTCACCTCGTCGCAGCCGGAGCACCGGGGCCGCAGGCTCTCGCAGTAATGACGGCCACACCAGGGCGCCCCGTCCTTCCAGAAGTAGATGAGGTTCCACCAGCGGCTCGGAGCACTTGTTGCACACGAAGCAGGCAGGATGCCACTGCTTGCTGTAGCCTGCCCTGTCCGAGTAGACCACAGGGCTGTCGGCGGGGGCCACCCCCTTGCAGAGCTCACAGACCTGGAAGGGTGGGGGAGGAGCCCCAGGACACAAGGTAGGTCAGGAGTGCATGGTGACCTGGGTTCGAGTTTCAACTCCAGTCTCCTTTACTTCCTGGGTGACCTTGAGCAGTTACTGTACCTCTCTGTTCCTCAGTTTTTCTCATCTGCAAAGTGGGATAATAATAATACTGCCTACCTAGTAGGTAGTCGTGAGGACTCAATAAAGTATCGGTTTGGCCATGAAGTTCATTTGGCTTTTTCTGTAAGATCTTATGGACAAACCCGAATGAACTTTTTGGCCAACCCAGTATTTGTTTAGCACGGTCATTCTCACGCTTTTTGTTCTCAAGACCCTTTATACTCTTAAAAATTTTTGAGAAGCCCAAAGAGTTTTGTTCATGTGGGTAATAGCTATTGATATTTACCATACAAGAAATTAGAACTGAGGAAAAAAATTAAATAACTATCAATTCATTAAAAAATAGTAAACAACAGCATGTTAACATAAATCTGTGTAATTAAAAATAACTGTATTTTCCAAAACAGAAAAATTGAGTCACGTGTGGCATTGTTTACATTTTTGCAAATCTCTGTGACTGGCTCAGTAGAGGATTTCTCGATTCTTACGACCTGTTTTAGCTTTTTATCTTTTGCACCATGTGGTTTTCTTTGAAATATATGAAAAAAATCTGACCTTACGCTGATTAGAAATTGAAAAAGGGAGGCAGGCATTTTCAATAGCCTTTCTAGATAGCTGTGGAGTATTTTCCTTTGCTATTACATCAACATTAGACAAATGTTAGTTTCTCAAAAGTTAGTTAATGTAGAGTATCAACCAACCTTTCATCCCCGGTTACATTAAAACCCACCGGTCCACCTTGTACTTTGAATGGATCTTTTACCTATGGAGGATAATTTTTAATAAACTTAAAATTTTAGAACAGTTTTTCGACTTACAGAAAAATTGTCGTCATAGTACAGAGAATTCTCGTATACCCCACACCTGCTTTCCTCTGTTCTTAGCACCTTACGTTAATACGGTATACTTGTCACAGTCAGCTAACCAGTATTGATATGTTGTTATTAACCGAAGTCCAAACTTTATCCAGATGTGCTTAGATTCTACCTACTGTCCTTTTCCTCTTGTAGGATTGGATCCAGGATCCCACATCACAGGTAGCGATCATGTCTCCTTAGGCTCCTCTGGGCTGTGACGGTTTCTCAGACTTGCCTTGTTTTTCATAACCTTGGAGGAGTACCAGTCAGATATTTGGTAGACTGTCCCGCAGTTGGGATTTGCCTGTTGTTATTATCATGACTGCACTGGGAGGAAGACCACAGAGCTAAACGGCCGTTCTCATCACGTCCTATCCAGATGACATCCTCGAGCTGTAAAATCCAGTCATTTTGGAGTTCTCACCTCCTCAGAACTCTGATGACGAGGATGATGCGGGCTAGCATCTCCCTGGGGGCAGTTGTGTGTCCAGCTCAGGTGTTTTCCCTCCCGACTGACACCCTTACGGAAACCCGAGAGAGTTACTTTCCCTTCTAGACTTATCTCCCTTTTAAGGAGACCTATATTTCCCCCCAGACATGGCCAAGCCCAGGTTCACAGAGATTCAGTGATTGCTGAGTAGCAATAGCTGACAAAAGGCAAAGCTGGGATTTGAACACAGGTCAAAGCCTGACCCCAAAGCCAAGGTTCTTTCTGCTCCACCGTGCGGCCTTTACATCAGAGTCGGCAAACTACCTGCCCCCTGCCTGTTCTTGTAGGAACCATCAGCGTCGAATGGGTTTTTACATCTGAACTCTAATTTAGTGAAATGTTTTCTCCCAAAAAAGAATTCCATTTTTCTCATAGTAGAACGGGGTTTTGGACTGAATGGTGCCCCTCCCCCAGTTAACATGTTGAAGCCCTGACCCCCAATGTGACTGTATTTGGAGATGGGGCCTTTAAGGAGTTAACTGAGGCTAAAGGAGGTCATTAGGGTGGGGCCCCTAATCAAATAGGACTGGGTGTCCTTATAAGAAGAGAGACCAGAGATGGATGGCTGTCTCTTTCTCTTTCTGGGTGTACACAGAGGGGAGGCCATGTGAGGATACAGTGAGAAGGAGGCCCTCTGCAAGCTAGAAAGAGGGGTCTCACCAGAACCCAGCCCTGCCAGCACCTTGATCTTGGACTTCTAGTCTCCAGAACTGGGAAAAAAATACACTTCTGTTGTTTAAGCCACCTGGCCTGCGATATTCTGTTATGGGAGCCTGAGCTAGCTGATACGGCCTGTATTGCAAAAACCTGTCTTAATTATACTACTGTACTTTGAATTTCAAAAAAAATTTGTGGATATTTATTTTCTCTCTTGTTACATAAAGTACCTACGTGATATCATCAACTCCAGCTCTTGGTCCACAACACCTGAGAGATAGATCACCTGGCCCTCTACAGAAAATATTTACTGATCCCTGGCTTGAGACGAACACTCTGTCTTACCAAGCACAAATTATGTGTCAGCCCAAATAGAGATATTTATTTGTTTTGCTGTGTAAAGATGAATAGGCCTATATGCAGAGCCTAAACACTTAGAATTCTTTACATACTTTAACTGCATACTTAATATACTCTTGTGTATGAAGAGGAAATAAAAATTAAAATGGTGGTAATTGGGGAAAGAAAACCAAATGACAGAATATGTCCACGTACTGAGTGTGGTCCCTAAGCACGGTCGTGGCTGAGCTCGTGTTCAGGTGAGGCGTGTGTTTGGTTAACTGCTCCTGGCCGTCTGATGAGGATGTTCCTTAGAACGTGCTGGGTTTTGGTTTCAGTTATGCCCACAAGAATGACGGGTGTGAGTCCTTCACCAAAGTGAACCCTGTCCTTCTGTACGTGGCTGAGCCCCAGCTCACCTGGAACTCATCAGAGGGTCTGAACCAAAATATAGGTGATGGGGAATTCCCTGGTGGTCCAGTGGTTAGGACTCCACGCTTCCACACCAGGGGGCACGGGTTCGATCCCTGGTGGGGGAACCAAGATACCGCAAGCCTCACAGTGTGGCAAAAATTAAAAACAAACGAACAAAACAAACCAAAAATAGGTGATGGATCCGCGTTCATTGACTGTCACATCCTCCAGAAGTGTAAAACTGTCTGGTGAGGGCTGTTTGAGAAGCAAGTGAATTTTCTGTCTGTTGGTCTTTCTAAATTTCACAGAATGAAATTTCCGGCCCCTTTCCTCCCACACAGAAGGGGCTTACTGTCCATCCACCACACCTGGTCGAGTATCACCAGGGATACATCAGCGGGGCGCCTGACTCCAAGTTTCCAGATGTGCCTAACACAGAAGTGGGGAAAGGGGGGGATATAAATGCACCTGGATGTGTCTGGTGGGTACCAGCAGGCGCCCGCGACCCACAGAAGGAAATAGAGGGACGTGAGGTCAGGAAGCAGTTTGGGGGTGATCGCGGGTGACTCTGAACTGTGGGTTGGGACTTCGCTTTGGAGATAATGGGAAGCCATTGTTGGTTCTGGAGTGCTGGGGTGTGGTTTGCACTGTGTGAGGGGATAACTCTGGGAGCACTGTCTGAAAGGGCTTTGTCAGGAGCCTCTCTGAGGAGTGTCTCTTCCCTCCTTGTCCCCCAGCATCCCTGGCTGTGCACCCTGTTACCACCAGTAGCCAGTCCTTTTCTAAGCAGTGTCATTGACATTTTATGGAAACATGCTGTCAGAGTAATGAGTCCTGTCAACATGCATCAGGAAGCAATTTCTTCTTCTGGCCTCTGAGCTATTTTCCATGCCCCCTTCCCTGTGGTCTCAAAGGACAAGAGATCTGACAGTGTCTCGGCTCTGTCAGCTGGTGGCCCCTCAGCCACTAGGGGCAGCCTGACAACCAAGAGTCCGACTGCCCAGCCTGCCTGGGGTCCTGTGATCCCGGTCCTGCCCTTCTCTGCACAAACTTATTCTCCTGCCATCCTTGGAAGGGAGGTTTACAGTTTCTAAATTGCAGTGGGTGGTTGAGAGGGGGGCTAGCTGTGTGACCTTGGGCAAGTTACCCAACCTCTCTGCACCTTAGTTTTTTCACCTGCCAAATAATACTCGGAACATCACAGGTCTGTTGCATGGATTAAATGAGATAATAGAATGAATGAACTTGACAAGGGTTCAGTAATAATTAGCGAAAATCTCCTGTTATCCCTACGAAGCCCTCCTTATAGAAAGCTGAGGAGCTAAATCCATTTCCTAAGATGACAAAGACGTCGAAGGCAGCATCTGCTTCTGGTTTGGAGGCCTGGGTTCCTTTCAGTAGCACCATGAGCACGTAGATTGGCAAGAGGTCATTCCTCCCACCCATGAGCTCTGTGTTTTTCCATCTCTGTTCTTTCCCTCTGTGCAAGGCCAGAGAATCACATCATGTGAGCTTCATCTTCTGTCACTACCCCAGACTCAGCTACAATCAGTGCCCACCTTGGTGGGCCTGCTTTTCTCCCTCTCCCATCCCACCCCCTCCAAGACAGCGTTCTCAGCCTCGAGTCTGCCCCAGCATCCCTAGAGGGCCGCTCAGAGTGCTGCATCTCCCCACCCCGAGTGTCTGATTAGTAGGTCTGGGAGAGGGTGGGGGAATTTTCAGACTCCCAGGGGATGCTGGTATGGTCAGGGGACCGCACTTCGAGACCCACTGTCATAGAGCGTTTGAACATGACCTTATATAAAAACTCAGCAAAAATGACATGACCAATTAGGTTCCATGACAGCAAAAGCCAATGTGAATTCCTGGTATGCTTAAATTGTAGACCATTTTGAAGAAAGCCCAATGTGGTCATTCCCAGGTGACTTCCCCTCTAGAGGAGCCACTTTTGGTCGAGTAGAAGTCCTTTGGAACTAGGCTAAAAGGCACAGAGAAGACCATTGATCATGAGCATGTCAGTGGGTTCTCATTCAAACTCCCAACTGTCTAAAACTAGAGCCTTCTCATGGGAATCTGTCCAGCCTTTGCCACGTAACCTAGTTTGCAGACTGGTGCCTCCGGGGGAAGGAGCTGTAGCACAGTCCTTTTGTAGGTAGAACACATGTGACGTTTCTCCTGGTGCCACTGAAGTTTTGTCTTGCCCTGTTCAAATGGTGAGAGATTCTTCATCACAAGCGTCTAAATGAAAGAGTTTGTATATTCTGTACTTTGGGCTTATTGTAAACACTTGCACTGAGAAAGCTGAGGAGCATTCTAGATTCAGCTGCCTGCAAAGCTCAGACCCTGCAGGGCTGGGGTTCCCTCCGCCGTGAGGTGTGGAAATGATGCCGGCAACTTCTTGGACCCTCCTCCAACCAATACCCGTATCCCCTTTCTTTGCATATGTAACTCGCTTCTGTAGAACAGAATGTGGTGGAAGGGATGCTGTAGATCCCTGAGGTAGGTCATAAAGGCAACACAGCTTCCACTGGCTCTTTCTTGGGAGTCCTGAGACCCACATCCTAGGGCAGCCACACGGAGAAAACACAGAGATAGAGGGAGAGGCCGGGGCCCCTGCTGGTCCAGCCCTAGCCGTATCTGTCTTCCAAGCATCAAGGCCAGATGTCAGGGACAGAGACAAGCTCTCCCGCTGAGCCCTGCCCAGGTTGCTGATCTGCGAGAAAACAGACGTCTTGGAACAGGTGTTCTAAGCCGCTGCATCTCAGGGTGGTTTGCTGTGCGGCCCCAGGTAACAGGAGCAGCACACGTGGGCACGCAGAGTTATTCAGGCTTCTGAAACGGAAGTAACCAAGACACAGAGTGTTTCAGGAAGCAGCAGATTCAGGACAGTGGCCCCGGGTTCCACGGCCAAAGAGCTGTCTCCAGGGATGAGCCGAGCTGGCCTTCAGGGACAGATCTGCAGATACTGAGAGCCCTGTAAACCAGCCGAAATCCGTCTGCCGCGGTTGCCAGCAGTTCTGTTCCAATCATGTGGTTCTTTTCTGGAAGGCCTTTATCCAAAGGCCTCCCCAGTCTAAACCCAGATTGCCTTGTGAAAAGCTCACCGTTACAATACAGTAAATATTGACTCAGGGGCCTTGAATTCAGGCACTGGGTTCTCTCCAACACAAATACTCAACAATTTATTTATAAACAGTATCACTCCGTTTCCTCTTATGGCGATTATTCACCATCTTTGCTTGCAGCCTCGTCTATCGGCAGTCTTTTGTTTGTTTTTTCCTCTTTTCTGGCCCAGTGTCACGGCTGGCATCTTTAGCCTCTTGCGTTCTCTTGCCCCATACGGGCACCTTCCCGAGGTTCCTTATGGTGCAGAATAGGTGGGTGGCCGCAGGCGCTGTGGTTAGGGTCCCAGCCTTTGCACGAGGTCCTGCCGTAGCTTCATGTGGGGGGATGTCCGAGCCTCAGTTTCCGCATCTGTGACACAAGGTGGGCCCTGATCTTGGGAATTGCTCTGCACGTGGGGTCAGTGCTGTGGGCCCACCAGTGCTTTGTCTCCCGCATCTTCTAGGGGCAGGTCCTTAAGGAGGGGGCTCTCTCCCAAGCAAGGCAGAATGCAGGCGTTTCTAACCGCATCTCCCTCACTGGTTATCTGGTGAAGGGGGAGGATGGGGCCAGGAAGGCTTCCCAAATTCGACACTTGCAAGAGAGAACGTCGGCCTGGGGTGTTCCCGAATCCGGCTTTGACAAGTGT
The DNA here is from genome assembly GCF_008692025.1 of Phocoena sinus. Lineage (NCBI taxonomy): Eukaryota > Metazoa > Chordata > Mammalia > Artiodactyla > Phocoenidae > Phocoena > Phocoena sinus. Next base: position 8,046,473 of record NC_045773.1, read on the forward strand.
ATCCCTACAGCAGGATGCTGCTGAGTAGGGACAAGGCTTATGTGTGGTCATCTCTGTTGCAGAGGGCCTCGCAAGGTGTCTGGGCCACACTGGGGGCTCTGGAAGCGGGAGCTGCCGTCCTTTGGAGTCTGTGCGGGGTTTGAGGTGAGGCAGGCCTGAGTTCCAGTTCTGGCTTCACGGCTCACCAGCTAGACAACTAGAGAGGGGGATGATATATCTTGCCAGGTAGTTCTTGGGATTGAATGAAACAACCGTGTGAAGCCTCTGGCGTGCTGCATGGCACAATGTAGGTCGTCGACGAATGGCAGATGACACCATCCTCAGAATTATCAGCGTCACCAAGTAACCTCCAGTAGCAAAATAAAACGGAACAAAGCCCAGGTCATTCATAAACGGTGAAAACCATTTTTTATGGTTCTTCTAGTTCCAGGGTCAGCAAAGTACATCCCTGGGGCCAGATCCAGCCTGCTGCCTGGTTTTGCAAATAAAGTTTTATTGGGACACAGCCCTGGTCATCTGTTGAGGTATTGTCTTTGGCTGCGTCAGTGCCACAAGGACAGAGGCCAGTGGTTATGACTGAGACCTCGTGGCTCGTAAAACCTGAAATATTCACGATCTGCCCTTTGTAGGAAAAGTTTGCCAACCCCTGTTTTAGTCAATGGACTCTTACGTAGCCCACTTTGCGGGGGGGGGGGGGGGGGGGGGGAAAGATAGTTGTGAAGCCTTATGAGGCAACATGGCAAAGTATTTATAGTATGAAAAGCAGGATAAGAGGAATTTTCTGTGGCAAATAAATCTCCTTTAATGTCATTAAAATATCTCCCCTGTGAACAAGGTGGCAGGCAGATGCTGAGAAGCCTGGTAACCATGGCAATCTGGGGGGGGAGCTTCCTTTGATCCTCTGTCCTCCAGCTCAGGCATGGCTTGCAGGCCTGGGGGCGCACGGTGGTTTCGAATTCGCAGAGAGGGGCTGGCAGGAAAGCCAGCCTGCCGACCCACAAGCCAAACATCTGCTCGGACCAAGCTTTGGAAGTCCCTTGCCCACAAGTATGTCCCTTGTCGGGGCTGGAGTCGGGCTGAGCCGCCAGAGGCTGTTAAGTTTCCATCTGAGAGGCCCACCTCGTGGGAGGGAGGGGACCCACACCTCCGGTCCCTCCTTTGTGCATTCTTGTGGGGAAAGGGGGCAGGGGCATTACACTGTAATTTGGGACCAAATTAACACATCTTTACGACTTCCAGCAACGTCTTCACTTCTTTCAGTCTGTTCTCCTTTTAATCATTTTCTCTGGGGCCACGGCTTGGCCCATGAGGCAGGAGCTGGGGTCTCCCGGCAGGGATGAAAACTACGAAAGGGCGGAGATGACATTAAATGCTGTGTCCTGGCTTTCTTTCGTCTTTCTTCGGTTACAAGTTTGGGGTGTAGGGAAGGGCGGAAATTCCTGGGCAGGATGACCATGCCCAGGAAATTGGTATATTTAATTTCGGAGAAAATATCCAGTAAACTTTCTAAACGCAGGGAAATGGTCTGGTAGAGCTGTTCACCGTCCGAGCATTGAGGTCCACTGTCCGTAGGATCCATCCAGGTGGGAGAGGTCGGGAGTGGGGGCCTGGAAAGCAGATATGGGGCCCCGCCGTGCTGCTGTGGAATGGTCTGGGCTGCTGGGGTGGGCAGCTCCACGGCCACGGAACGCTTCGAAGTCCCCAAGACCCCTGAGAACCCATGGCGGGTGGGACTGGGGCGGGGCAGGCACGTCCTTCCCTTGTTCTTGGCTCACAGACAAGAGGCCCTCAAGTTCTTCACCAGGCTGGGCTGGGAGTAACTCTGCACACTGCCACCCACTCCAGCAAACATAAATGCACATGCCCTTGCTTTGTCCCCACCCTGCTGGGACCCCGCGGAAGGACCTGGGCTGGAACCTCACCGGCAAACCAGTTAACCTCTCTGTGCCTCAGGCTCCACGTCTGTGAAATGGGCATAACGACCCCAAGCTGTCTTGCCGGTCGTTCGGAGGATTCGAAGAGATGAACGAGCCTGCTGTGAAGTAACAGTTCCCCACCACCCTCGCCGCTCCACGCACACACAGAGGGGCAAATCAGGGAAAGAGGCTAAATACTGGGGTGTTTTTACTTGGCCTCACTGATTTAAAGGGCCTGCTTTGGGAGTGACAGCGGTTGGTTAGTATCTGGGATTTTTGTGCCGTGGCGTTTCCTCATGAAGAGGGATGACTCTCAGGGCACTTGCCATGCCACTGCCTCTCCTGAGCTCAGGGTCAGGATGACACTTGCAGGGACCGGCCCTGAGGTCGGCTATGGGCGGCCGCAGCTTTGGGGTTCATTCCCAGACGTGCCACGGCTGATTTCAGCTTGCCCGTCCTGTCACGGGGCCCATGGGAAGGCCTGGCGGAGGGCCTTACTCAGATCCGAGTAAGTGAAGAGTCCTGGCCACGAGGATGGGTCGGCTCAGAGGGTGCTGCTCCCGTCACCCAGCTGGCCCACCGCCCTCCGGCTTCACCCAGCGCTCAGCCCGTGGGTGGGGATTCCACACAGGCGACTTGGAAAAGCCTTTCGGCGATAATGCTTCTCTGGTCTGGACTGTCTGGTGGAGGGGCCTGGGGTTGGGGGGAGGACTTGGCGGCCAGGGTCTCCGAGGAAGGGCACGACTGTAACAGCAGTCCAGCAGCAGGACGGAGCCGAGCGAGCTCCTGGGAGAACCGCCGTGGGGTGTAGGCTACCGGCAGCTCAGAGAAAGCAGGGCTCATGGCCTCCGGCTGCCAAGTGTAGAGTGTCGTACGCTCTAGGATGGGGCATTCGGGGCGGGTATAGAGCAGGGGGCTATGTTCCGTGCCTGTGTTTCCACCACTCCCCGTGGAGAGTTCAAGGAATTCAAGAGTGCCGTGCAGTGTTCTCAAAGCCGGACACCCTAAGCCAGGGGGCCACATAAATCTAGAAAATGCCCCCGTTAGCATCTCTTGGACCCTCCCTGTATACCAGATCGGCAGTATCATTTTGGCTGAGCTTAAATGTAAGGTCATTTTTAACCCTCTTTAGCAGTGGATCTCAAAGTGTGGGCCCCAGCGTTGGCATCAACCTGGAGACTCGTTAGGAATTCAGATTCTCAGCCTCCACCTGCACCAACAAGTCTGGGGTGGGACCCAGGCCTCTGGATTTTAGCCAGCTTCCAGCTGACTTTGGTTTGAAAACCACTGCCGTGGCCTCCTAAAGGCTCTGAGAAGTCCAGCCCTAAAGAAACCCATTTTGTTTCGTTTAGTCTGATGTCCCCTTTACATGGCCACATGGCCCGTTTATAGCTTCATGGCCATGAGCTTTCTAGGAATAAGCTTTGGGAAACAGGAAAGAGGGGTTTGGGGGCTGAGTTGGTTCGAATCCTACAGCCTCCCTTGGGCGGTTGGGAGCTTTACATCAGATACCCTCCTGCTTAGCTCTGTCCTCGGTCCAGAGAAAGCCCGCTAAATGGTAGCCACTGACAACAGTAATAACGTCACCATTAGGATGATAAAGTGCGATATGTTACCATCGTAGCTCCAGTGTGATCCATTTCACACGTCCTTCTTTTTGCCGCCTTTTCTTTCATAAATCACTGTTTGATTTGGGGTGTCAGTCCTGTGCTTCCTCCCTGTACCTGGGTTCTCAAGTTGAATGCCCTGACTACTTCTAGCAAAGTCTGTGGCCCTCGTCAGGGGAGCAAAAGTCAGGCCTCGTGCCCGATGCTTGTCTGTGGTAACTGTCCTACCTGCCCTTTTACGAGAACAAGGGGAGCCCAGCACACAGGACAGCCAGCGCCCATGTCCCCTTGATATGCCGCCCCCTGGGGTAGAGCAGAGCAGTTCAGGCAGCGAGCCCACAGCCAGGCCCAATGGCAGGGCTGCCGGGGACAAGCCATCTATGGCCTGACAGGCCACTTAGCTACCTTAATAGAATCTGCTCCCCGGCTTCAAGGAGGTAAACAGGGAGTTAAACACAGATAACAAGGAGGGTTTTATAACTCAGCATCATGCAGTAGAAAGAGCCTGATGACCCAGCTTCTGCCCTTGAGAAACCATGGGGCCTCTGACAAGCCACCATTCTTCCCTGAATCTCTGACTGCTCACCTGTAAAATGGGGCTGGTGAAATCCACCTACCAGGTAACAGTTCGAATTAATCCAAGACCTGGAAGTACTGAGCATAGCACGTGGCACACAGCAGGTGCTTAAGGCATGTGAACTTGAAATCTCATCGTCCTTTCAGGCAAAATGGCCACCCAAGCGGTCCCCATCTTTTGAGGATCAGTTTAGTTCGAACATGGGACTTCCCTGGTGGTCCAGTGGTTGAGAATCCGTCTTGCAATGCAGGGGACGCCGGTTTGATCCCTGGTTGGGGAACTGAAAGCCCACATGCTGCGGGGTAACTAAGCCTGTGCGCCACAACTACTGAGCCTGCGCACCACACCTAGAAAGACCTGCGTGCCGCAACTACAGAGCCCACGCGCCACAACTAAAGAGAAGCCTGCACGCCACAACGAAGGATCCTGCGTGCTGCAACTGAGACCGGACGCAGACAAAAACGAAAACAAAATTTAGTTTGAACATTCATTCATTCATCCCCTTGTTCAGTCATTCATGGGTCGCATGTTTATCAAGCACCTATTCTGTATATTATATTGATGACTGCTGCTGCAGATACAGAGATGGACAAGACAGGACCTCAGCTCTTAGAGGGGGTGATGGACGTGAGTCCACTAATGACATAATTTGTCATCTAATTAAGATTGGGCTTAGGGTCAGGAAGGAAAAGTCTGTCTTCCCAGCCAGCCCGACCCACCAATATCGGCTTCCTTCGCATTCCCTATTTACTGCCTGGTCTTGTTTAAATGCTTCTGAAGTGTCACAGCCATTTCCTAAAGTTGACTGTTGCCAAGGCCCTGGGATCTCAGGCCGCCTCTGCCCCAATTCCACACTGTCCAAACCCGTGGGCTGAGTCCAGGATAAAATACGTTCTCAGATCAGCATTTCTCTCTTGGGAATGGCAACTGGGAAACGTCACAGACTTAAAGACGTTGCGTTCCAGCTTGGAATCACGCAGTACTGATGTGTTAAAGATCGATGGCTGCTGGAGGGTGGATAGAAGGCAGGGCTGGGGACGAGGCTAGTTGATGAAACATGGTAACTGGATCTAATGTTTTCAGAAGTTCCTGGCATGTGAATTCTTCCTGAGAAATGGGTCTTTTCAAGACCATCACCAATTTGTGCTAGTGAAAATCAATTTCATTCTTTTGTCTCCTTGTTCTTTGCGTTGGATGGCAATCCCAAATGAACGGGCCCAGGGGGCGGGGGTGGGAGATGCAGGACACAGGTTTTGGATAACAAGTGTGAGTCACTACAGAGAAGAAAGACCCGGCCCCTTCTGGACGTACTGACAGCATCGTTCGGGCTGGCATTTCCCTGGGGTGTCTGGCTCACGTGGGTGACGGCTAGCCTGTTCCCAGCAAGGCAGGTGGTTTGCTTGAGGACCCTATACATTGGGACTTTTATCTCCAAATGTCACATAGAAGCATGAAGCCTCTTGGCTGATAGGGGTTGGGGGCCCATGAAAGTTAGCAAACAGCCCCACGTGGCCCGAATCTCAAGCCCGCCACCTCTCCCTACGGCCCTTGGAGTAAAGTCCTAAATCTATAGCATCCCAATACGGGGACAGTGTCCTCTGCTTGTTTGATTTCCTGGGGGCTCGGCGGACAGTACAGGCCAATCAATGCTTGAGTGATGGATGGACGGAGGGCGTGCCCTTCCGGAAGCGTGCCCCTGCCGACCTCGCCAGCCTTGGGCCCCCCTGCTCCCTGGTACCACACTTCCAGCCACCTGGGACTTCATTCAGTCCTCTGTGCTGTGCTGTCTGAGACTTTCACCTTTTTTTGCACATGATCACCTCTTTAAGGCAACACAGGTCTTCCCCGAAGAGCCCGAAGGCCTGGGGCACTCTTAATTATTCTTCCAAGGCCAGCGTGGGCCTCACCTCTCCCCCAAGCCTACCCTCACCCCCAAGCAAGGACAGATGCCCTTTCTCCGCACTGCGACGGTTTGCTTGTCTGTGACCTCTCCTGGACCATGACCACGAATGAAGGCAGGAATGAGGGAACAGAGCCTGGGGCTGGGAACCTGACCCTGCAGCCCTGGCCTGGGCGGTTTCAGCCAGACCCGATGGATGGATGGATGGACGGGAGAGACTTACGTGTTCCTTGGACGGGTCGCTGATGCTGCCGTTGGTAGTTGGGGCGGCCGTCTCTGCGCCCTCGGGCTTCTCCTGCTGCTTCCCCTCCTCCTTGGGCAAGCCGCCCTGCCCGGGAAGGGCCACTTCGCCCACACCCAGGGCCTCGCTCTTATACTGCTTCACAAACTCCTCCATCACCTTCAGCTCGTTCTCCAAAAGTCCGCGGCAGCGAGAGGGGTCCTGGTCGTAGATAGGGAGCTGACGCAAGAGCTGGCGCCGGCGGTAGTAGGCGCCCTCGGTGCCCGTCACTGGCTGCTTCTCCTTGGGGATGAGCTCCATGTACTGCAGGCCCTGGGGAAGAGGAGACCCAGCACCATGACTCCCAAGCACCGGGCAGAGATCTGAGCCCTGGCAAGACCTGGGCTTCTTCAGGTCTCTGCAGAACCCAAGGATTATTCTCAAGGAAGAAACGGGGTGAATTTGGGGAACACTGGAAAGAGACCTAAATAAGCTTCCACTCTCCCGAGTCACATTCACAGATTCACATTCTTGATGAGAATCGGGTAATTTCAGTAGACGTTCCTTTTAGATTTGCTAGCTTTGCAACATGGATTTTTGTTTCCTTCAAAACTGAATATTTTTACCTCATTTACCTCATGGCAATGCTTCTCATTTAAAAAAAAATGTCGATCTAGTTTAAAATCGCTTTTCTTGGCAAAGTGTAATTAAATCACTATAGGCAGAAGGTATTTCATAGTTTATTAATTTAAAAATATGCAAAGGCACCTTGTAACAGTAGAATCGACAAGGTCTCAGGTCAATCACATTTCCACACCAACAGGGCTGGCACAGATGGTAGACCATCTGAATATTAATATGTCCATGGATGGCTGTCCAATGGCCTTCTGTTGGCTTGCTTGCTTGCTTTTTTGAAATGAGCAGAAATCTTACACTTGGGTGGGTCCCAGGGACGGGGAGATTAGGGGAAGGTAAAGGTCGAGGCCACACAGCATGAGAAAGCGTGAGGGGCCAGTTGTTTGTCCTGGACTACTGTTCTCCACCACTGTGCCCGACCCTGACCCTGACCCTGACCCGTACCTGACTCGCCCACCAGACGGCCTCATTCCCATGCCCCCACGGTCGCTGCCGTATTGACCGTCTTAGAATCTGCCTGCCCCATATCTCGTCCTTGAGGCTGGACTCACCCTGGAGTTGTGTTAACCAACATGGAAAGTGCGATTCATAATGGACAGTCCCAGCTGCGGCCTGTCTGTAGGGAACAGGGTATGAGAACCTGGGGGTGGGGGGTGCTACTCCAGAGCCTGGTTTGCTGAATTTCATAATAAATGAATTCCGGATAAGAGCCTTTTTAGAACAGGGAGAGGCAGGTGTGGGAATGCAGTTGAGGGGGGGGCTGTGAGGGCCCCACCCCCGGCAGCTCAGCCCTGGATCCCGGAGGACCCGGCTGAGACCTCCTGGCCCTGCGGGCTCACGCATACCCTCTTCGTCCCTGTTCCTCTGCACAGCCCCTCATACTCTCAGGGCACCTTCTAGACACAGGAAATGGCCTGGGTGGTGCACAGAATTCTGGGGTGCTGGGAAATTTGGGTTTCTAGCTCCGGCCCTGCTGCTACTCTCTGTGTAAGATCAAGAAAGCACCCAGCCTCTCTGGGCCTCCGTTTCCTGATCTGCAAAGTTCAGGGTAGAAACCATGATCGTTAGGGTCTGGGCCGTTTGTGAGAAGTCAGCGGCCACCTCACTTGATCTTCCTCACAAGTAAGAGGAGAGCAGTGTCACTCAGCCGAGTCCGCAGCCCCGAAAAGGGTCCAAAGTAGGCTGGCTGGCCAAAGAGTCCCAGGCCCTTCACCCAACACTCAGAAGAACCAGAAGCCCCGGGGGGTCCCCCAGCTGACTACACGTCTGGCAGGGGCTGATTCCTGCTGTGTCTTGGGAAGACCGTGGCTTTTCTCTTGATCAGTGTGAAACTGCAGGTGGCCTCCGACGAGAACAGGCCAGACGGGTAGATCTGAAGACCCTTGTCTCAAACTTTGCGGTGCATAGGACTCACTTGGCGACCTTGTGGGAGAGCTTTCCAGGCCCACTCTGTTTTAGGAGCCTGCAGGGGCCTGGAAGTGAGTGCTTGTATAGGTCCTCCTGGGGGAGTCTGAAGTAGGACATCCGAGGGCAGTGGGTGGGGGAAGGGATGGGACCAACAGAGGACGGGAAGCAGCAGCCCAACAGCCAAGAGGCTGGGGTGGGGCACAGGGCCCTGAGGAGATGGATGAGGGTACGGTAGGGCACAGGACCCTGGGGAGATGCAGCAGGGGCGGGGCAGGGGAAATACCCCCGCCAGCCCTTCCTATTTCTTGCCCGGGGCCTGCCCGGCTCCTAGAGTCTTAGGAAGGATTTTGCAGCCGTGGAAACACGAGCTTTGCTCATGCTGTCGGAATGGGCATCCAGACCTGGCCAGTATCTCACTTACTCCGAGTGCTGAAGCAATCCCGGTCGCACGGAGGATTCGGCTGATGGGAGAGCAGCCTCTTCTAGGAAGGCTGCTTTCTTCCCCCAGGGGAGTGGTACGAGGAACGGTAGGGACAGCTAACACCTACGTGCTGCTCGCTGCGTTCCAGACCTTCTTCTAAGTGTCTGACCTATGTTAACCCATTTAATTCTCACAACACCCCTAGGAGAAAGGTACTAATATTATCCCTTGGGAAACTGAGGCACAGAGAAGTTAAGTAACCTCCCGAAGGTCACACAGCTAGTATGCGGTAGAGACAGCTTTGAACTCAGCAGCTTGGGTCTCGACTTCTTCTATACTGACCGTCTACAAATTGGATGATTTGCAAAGAGAAAAGAAATGTCCCCCAGTCTCTGGGGGAGTCTCCTTTTGTCATCATTTCAGGGTGAGGGGGCTGTGGAAGCATTGCCTGGTGCCAGGAGGCTGTAGTCCCTGGATCTGTGTGTGGCTCTGGTCTTCTAGGGCCTGCACCCCTCCCTGCCCGACTTTATAAGTCAGCCCTGTGGTCGAGGTTGCGCCTGCACTCACAGTGTCCTCAAAGCCCCAGCTGGGTACCGGCTCTCTGCCTTTGCTCTGGCAAGGCCCCAGCATCTGGCTACCACCGGCATGTGTTTCGGGATGGCTGGCCTTGCCTGGCTGGCCTGAGGCCCCTCCCACACTCCCGAGCCACACGCTGATGGCAGACATTGCTAATCAACCCTGATGAGGGTCTCAGAACCCACCTCAAGGCAGCCCTCAGGCAATCACGATCAGTTGGCATGGACTCGGGAAGGGGAGGATGGGGAGGGAGGCCGGGTCAGAGTGAGCTGCCGGTGGTGCTCAGAGCCTGCAAGAGAAGCTCTCAGGTGTTTCTCCACGAAGCCGACTACGGTCATGTTCCCCAAACCTTTAGCAAGATGACTTTTCTAGGATCAGTTGGAAAGATTGGTTTAGGTTTTAAGTTTTTCGTGAGAAACGCTCTGAATCATTTGGTGCTTTGCTGTCTGGCACAGCCATACTGGGTGAAGAGGTTCCTGGAACCAGGCTTTTTCAGGAGAGAAATCAAAAGAGCAGAGAGAAAAGTGGAGGAGAAGGATGCTCTTTTCCCAGGGTTGGGCAGTGGGACACACACAGACTCTGGAATCAGAAAACCCAGTCCTGATTCTGCGCTTCCTGATTCTTCTCCAGCTGTCAGACAAAGAGAGCAAATGGGCTTCACGTTACACGTTAATCCTGGTCAATCATGGCAGCCTGGAGTGCTGTGTTGAGTAGGATTCTGAGGCCCAATGAGGGCTCAGTGGGAGACAGTGCGCTGACTGCCACGGGTAAGGGAGCAGAGGATGGGGTACGAGTGAATGCCAGCCCTGCATGCGCTCCTCAACAGCTTCTGTTTGCCCTCCTGTAAAAAGGGGGCAGTAATGCACCCAGCGCACAGGGAGTGGTGAGGTGTTGATATCCTTCGTATATAAATACTCCGTGGATGCTGGTTCCCTTCATCTTCTCCGTCTTGCCTCCTCACAAATTCCCGGCTAGTTTTCAAAGACCCATTCACCTCCCCGAGCCTCGGTTTCTTCTTCTGTAGATGAGGGTAATAATAGTACAACCCTAACAGTGTTGGAAAATCAGAGGCAATCGTGCATGTGTGGCTCTTAGCGTAGTGCCTGGCTCATAGTAAGTACTCGATACGTACTAGCAATTAGGTTTATTGTGACTTTAGTCTTTGAAGACTTTAGTCAGCGTAGTGCCTGGCTCATAGTAAGTACTCGATACGTACTAGCAATTAGGTTTATTGTGACTTTAGTCTTTGAAGACTTTAGTCAGCGTAGTGCCTGGCTCATAGTAAGTACTCGATACGTACTAGCAATTAGGTTTATTGTGACTTTAGTCTTTGAAGACTTTAGTCTTTGAAGCATTTCTCTGGCTTTTATTCTGGTTGGGAAGGGTGACAGCAAGATTCAGTTCCATTTCCAAAATATAATCAGTCCCGATCACTTGGTAATTAAAAAAAAAGTCGGAAGGGTGAGTGGGAAGAAAGTCGTCCAATCTCAGAAATGTGATTTGCTCGGGCAGGCCAGACGCAGGGCAGACAGAGCGGCCTTTATCCCATGTGGTTTTATGAGCCGGCATTAATCACGGCCCGACGATGCCTTCCTCTGATTAGACTGGGGCTGAAGCGTTTGGGGTTTTCACCGGTCAGTTCCTGACGCCCACAGCTGGCTCTTTTATGAGCTGCTTGTTTTAGTTTCCACTCACATCTTGGAGACCCACTGATGGCTCACCCAGGCCCGGGTGCTGGAGGGCAGACCCGCGTTCCGAACCACCTGGCACTGCTGCTATTCCGTGCCGCTCTCCGTGGCCCCCGACCTGCCCCTGCCTACCCACTGGAGCTGTCAAAGTCCAGTTCAGCATTCTGTGTTTCCTCACATGTAAACTAACCCTCACCTCACAGGGTGGCTGAGCTCATGCAGGCTGAAGTGTTCTTTTAAAACATGCTTCTCAAAAAGCAAAGCTTTAAAAAAAAAACACACAAAAACTTTGCCTCTCTTCGCTTTATCTAGAAGGGATTTTTTCCCCCCTCTTAAGCTCCAGCTTAGCACTGCGCTGCTCGAACCTTCTATGGTGAAGGATCAAGATTTGTTTGGTGTTTTTTCCACGGATTGCAGGATGATTTGTGGGCTCAGTGCATGTGGTGAGAATGTAGCTCAGGCCACGTGAGATTTCCACGTGAGGCTGACCACGCAGCGCTGCTCAGCCATCACGCACTTGGATGTCAAGTGCTACAAAATTTTCCCAACATTTATTCTCAATTTCTGTGCTTCCGATTGGGGACCAGTCACAAGGATTTTGTGGAGCAGTGCCAGTCCCCAGACCACACGTGGAATGTCCTTGGCTGGGAGGCGACGTGGCACAAATACGCCTCGAGCCTGCTGCGTGCCCTGTGCAGTGCAAGGCGAGGAATGAGATGGCACACGGGACAGGCATGCGTGTGCTCTCGTGGGCCTCGCTTCACTCCAGTGTAGGGGAGAGGTGATGCCGAAGCACAGACGCGCATGCGACAATGAGAGCTCGAAATAAGAGCTTCTAAAGAAACCATGGAGAACTGGGAGAGAGGAGAAATGCAGTAGAGGGATGGGTGACATCTTCCACAGACTGGGTAGTGCGGGACGGCCTGTCTGAGATAGGACTGGCAGAAGGAGCCAGCCATGCAGAGAACCGGGAAAGGATGTTTCAAGGAGAGGGAACAGCATGTGCAAAGTCCCCGAGGAGGGCAAGAGCCTAGGGAGCCCAGGCCTGCCATAGAGTGGTCCAGGGCAGGAAGGTGGGAGGTCATTGCCATGCAAGGTACTCAGGGAGGGGGCGTAGCAGGAGCTGTGGGGGGAGCCCGCGGGGACAGGGACACACGGGTCTCAAAAGGCTCTCCTTTTCGCCCAGGAGAGATGGAATTCAACGTCAGGCTTGCATCTCTAACACTGTAGGGTTTTTTAAATCGCACTAACCTGTAGAAATCATCTGGGTCCTTGCTACTCCAGGTGTGCTCTGGGAGCTTGGCGGGACTGCAGATACTCAGAATGGCCCTGAGCCTACTCGATGTGTTTCTGCATGCTCTCCAGATGGCTTTTATGCTTGTGGAAATTTGAGGGGCGCTGGTCCACTGCTCTGGGTCTTGAAGGGGGCCCACATGGGGTATTACCTGGGGCTTCGTTTAAATACTCGTGACTGATAATTCTGATCCTGCAATCTGGAGCTTCCGATTTAATGGTCTGGGTTGAGGCCTGCGCATGGAGACTTTTCTTGGGTCCTCTTAGTGGGCAGCCACGGGGTGACCTTGTGCAAGTCACCTGCTCTCTCTGGGCCTTGTCCTTCTCTGGGTGCCTCTTCCCTAGGGTTGTGTAAAGCCAATTTACTTCTCTCTTTTAAGCCCAGGAGTTAGGGAGAAGAGAGGAGTGTTCCTGTGCTCTCCCCGAGACTTGCAAAGGGCGCATCCCAGGCCACTTTGAGGGAAAATGAGGAACTTACGGACGAACATGAGCACTCTGAGAGTTCTGAACAATGAACCATCCTCTGTTCAGAAGTGGGGAACCTAAAGGGAACCATGAGCAACCCTGTACTAGAGCTGAAAGGGCCCCTTAGAATTCACGGGAACACCTCTACCCATTTCATGGATGAGGAAAACTGAGGCCCAGACAGTTTTCACTTCAAGATCACGGAGTGAGGCAGGAGCAGATTCGAAACCAAAGCTATTTTCCTACCATTTTTGCAAACTGGCCCACTTCTTACCTCGTCTTTGACATCCAGGAACCTATGGCATGGCTCCTATTTACAAGGGTAGGGAAACAACCACTTGGTTGCAGGAAGCTCTCTTACCAGTTTCTGGGTGACTCCAGGGGGAGCCCACTCATAGGTGATGGTGTCAAAGGTGGGATCTTTCCCGGTGGCAATGGGGTTGGTCATGATCATTCGGTTCCTCTTGTAAATCCGGATGCCGTCCCCGCCTTTCACTCGGGCCGTGAGGGTGGAATACTTGGAGTCCATCAGCAAGCGGCCAATTTTCCGATCGTCTTCCAGGTCCGAGCTCAGGCAGTGGTCCTCCTGACTGCATTTGCATGACTTGCACATTTTCCTGGGGGGTGGGATGGGGACAAGTGAGATCAACCTCCAGAAAAGAGAGGCAGAATCTCCCGCTGGAGCACCTACGCTTTGGAAAGCAAGCTCAAAGTTTAACTTTAGTAACTTGAAAATGTTAGCAGCAGACAAATGGTAACCGGAGCCCAAAAGGCCTTTGACGTCAGAAACTCACGTCTTCCTATCTATCTGTGGGGAATGTGGGTATGACTTTCGTGGGTAAAAAGAGCAGCACATTTTTCCTCTTGGTCACTGGGGTGGCAAAGGCTGGTTCATCACTGGAGATGTTCTACAGTAGGAGTCTTCACAGCCTGTGGGCTAAACCCGGCCCACAACTTGCTTCTGTAAATAAAGTTTTATTGGAACACAGCTGTGCCCATTCATTTACATATTGTCTTTGGGCGGCATTTGGGCGGCAACAGCAGATAAGTAATTGCAGCAGAGATCACGTGGCCCATGGAGCCTAAAATATCTACTCTCTGGCCCTTTATTTTTAAAAAGTCTACTGATCCCTGCTCTAAAGAATTATTGAAACTGTCTCCCAAGATTCATGAGCCTCAGAGCTTCAGCAACTTGTAAACTCTTTAGCACTCATCCTGAAGTTAAAATACAGCTGGAAATTTTCTTCAGGAAACTGGTGGACAGGACCTGGGGGGAAGGGAATGAGTTTAGGAAACCCCTCGGGCTGGAGAGATTGATGTCCCTTGCCAAGGCTTTGTCCTGGGGCTGGGAAAAGAAAAAGCGTCCTGGGGAAGCTTCACAGTGACTTGAGGCCTGACACTTCCCTCTGACAATTAAAAACAAAAGCAGTTGGCTGCTTTGTGTCCTGCTGTTAAGGTTTAGATATCCAGAGCGTTCCCAGTGTGAGAGGAAAACCGCTCCCCTCCCTTCCTGGCCGTGTCCCCTTAGGCGTGCTGTGTCTCAGATGCCGGAACACACGCGATTTAGAGCTTGTTAGGTCAAGTGAGCTACATGAAGACCTACCGCGGGATGGGGCAGGCCTAAGCCAGAGACATGCCAGGGCAGTTGCATGGGTGCTTCACAGCCAGACCCGCCTGGAGGAACCCTTCTTTTCTAAACTCAGGAAACTGATGCATTTAATCATTTAGCACAAATTTTGACTGTGGGGCTACCAGACGCATGCCTTGATGGTCTACATCAGTGGTTCCCAGCCAAGGTCAGATCTGTCCCCAGGGGGCATTTGACAATGTCTGGAGACACTTTTTTAAAAAAAACTTTTTATTGGAGCATAGTTGATTTACAATGTTGTGTTAGTTTCTGCTGTAGAGCAAAGTGTATCAGTTATACATATTCCACTCTTTTTTTTTTTTAGATTCTTTTCCCATATAGGCCATTACAGAGTATTGAGTAGAGTTCCCTGTGCTATACAGCAGGTTCTTATTAGTTATCTATTTTATATATAGTAGTGTGTATATGTCAATCCCAGCCGCCCGATTTATCCCTCCACCCCCCATACCCTGGTAACCATAAGATTGTTTTCTACATCCACGACTCTACTTCTGTTTTGTAAGTAAGTTCATTCGTACCCTTTTTTTAGATTCCACATCTAAGCAATATCATATAATATTTGTCTTTCTGTGTCTGACTTACTTCACTCAGTATGACAATCTCTAGGTCCATGCATGTTGCTGCAAATGGCATTATTTTGTTCTTTTTTAAGGCTGAGTATGGAGACACCTTTGATAGTCCCAGTGGGGTGCTATGACGTCTATAGTGTAGAGACCAGGGATGCTGCTAAACATCCTACAATGCACAGGACAGCTCCCTCCACAGCAAAGAATTATCCAGTCCCAAATGTCAGTAGTGCTGAGGTTGAGAAATCCTAGTCTAATATGAAAAGAAGGAGGCCCCATCACAACCTTCGAGGAGACTGCAGTTGGGGTGGGAGAGGGAGAGAAAATCAGGTGGAAACCATAACATAAGGAAGAATCAGGTTGGGCCACGTGGGAGTTGCAGATGCTCTGGGTGGGGGGGCGGTTCTGCTGCCTGGACCAGTTCCCCCAGGAGGTCAGGATGTGGCCCAGGGAAAGGGCTCAGCGGTGATGGAGGTCAGCAGGCTACAGAAGGTTAAACACATTTCTTCAGTGCAAGGCTGCTTCTTGTTTTTAACGCACGGGTGTGCAGTGTGACATTAAGGGGAAGAGAAGGCAGCATTTCCAGCGTTATTTGGAGAGAAGCTTCCAGTCCAAGTTCACATTCAGTGGGCTGCCATTTGAGACATGTTAAAATCGCAGATCTCAATGATAATTCCAGAGACATTATCTCTCAAGATGAATAGGACCCTAAAAACGGTACAGGGCAAATGCAAGAAGGCTTTTCTTTTCGTGCTCATGAGAACGGGTTGCTTGTTTTATGGAACTGGGGCATTTTATTCATGACCCAATAATATTCTGTATGAGCCAGTCATGGAGGAAACTGATTCTTTAAGAAGACAGGTGAGGGCACTTTTGGTTTATGGGGCGAGGTGAGGGAGGCAGCAGCAGAGCAGGAAGCGGAGAGAGGAAGGAAGTGGAGGAAAGCCCAGTGTCCCACCGGGTCCTCTGACGTCCCCAAACCTTCCACACGTGGAAGTGGGGGAGGAAGCTGCCCTTTGCTCTGTTGGTTCACGTAGACGCTCAGGGTGCTGTGCGAGGCGTTGGGAACGCAGAACGCTTTGAAATGCAAAATGCTGACAAATCGATGTTCTTTGAGATTGTGTCCACATTATTCTTCCTTTCTTCATGCTCTTCATGTCACCAGACACGTTTCTGAGGCAGACACCCACTTGGTCCCACCTCACTCTTTCCAGGCACCCAGATTGCAGGGGACACAGACACATCTGGAAAGATCCTCAGCGGTGTCACAACGGCCATTTCTGCAATCTGTCATAGGCAACCTGGAATTATGGAAATGGCATGGCCTTGGGCTCTAATCCCAGCCTGAACACTAGCCCACCACAGACCCCTGGCAAGTTTCTTATCTGTAAAATGGGAGGGTTGGTCTATATCAGGGGTTGCCAAACTACAGCCCACTGGCAGAATCCAGTCCATCATCTCTTTTATATGGCCTATGAACTCTTTGGGGACACATGAAAATGATGAGAAATTTGAATTTCAGTGTCCCTAAATAAAGATTTATTACAACACAGTCACATTCATTCATTTACGTACTGTCTATGGATGATTTCCTGCTACAAGGGCCAAGCTGAATAGGTGTGACAGAGGCCATGTGGCTTGTGAAGCCGAAAACGATTACTATCTGGCTCTTCATTTATTTTTATTTTTGGCAGTATGCGGGCCTCTCACTGCTGTGGCCTCTCCCGTCGCGGAGCACAGGCTCCGGACGCGCAGGCTCAGCGGCCATGGCTCATGGGCCCAGCCGCTCCGCGGCATGTGGGATCTTCCCGGACCGGGGCACGAACCCGTGTCCCCTGCATCGGCAGGCGGACTCTCAGCCACTGCGCCACCAGGGAAGCCCTATCTGGCTCTTTAAAGAAAGTTTGCTGACCCTTGATCTAGTTGATGAGTTTTCAAGCTTTGCTGCACGCCCAAATCACCTGGGGAGCTGTGTTAACTTGGGGATGCCCCGCTCGGCCCCCGCCAGTTAGATACGTGCGTCTGGAGTGCGATCTGGGTCCGGGCACTCGCGACCCTGTTCCAAAGCGCGAGAGGCGTGAGTATGTCCCTTTCAGGAACTTAGGCACCTCAGGCTGACTTTCTATAGGTTGTCGCTCCAAAAGCACAGGAAGCCCAGCTATTGTATTACTGCGCAGCCACCTGTGAAGATCCTGACCCCGGTGAGAGGAGCAGAATTAACATCAAAGGGGTGCCGCAATGAGGAGATTGGGGGAATCTGTCCAGAGAGACCCCCAAAGGGTGTAAAATTTTGTAATTTGCAGAGCCAGTGGTCTCCCTTCCATTTTTCATAGTATGTCCCCTGCTTCCCTGAGATCAGGTTTTTTTCCCTATACTCACTGGAATTGGTGTGCCTTTAAAAAATAAAGCTGTTAGAATGATGATGATCAGTCTCTGCATGCGAGGAAGAAGCCTTGCCCTGGGCTCTCTCTGAAAAGCTTGGCCTTCTGGAGGCCCGCTTCCCTCCGCCGTGTATGGCAGCTCAGCATCCTATGAGGTTGGCCCCTGCGGGCAGGGACTCCGGCGTGGCCATTTGGAAAGCGGGATGCTGAAGGCTGCTGGGGGGACCTCCCCTTCCATTTCCATGATATGTTTGTTCTGAAAGTCTGCTTTTGTCTTCACTCTGTACCCTCCTCTCTAAGTAATTCTACTTATTCTGTGCTGCGAATATGAAGACCATTCTAATTCTACCAACCATGTGAATCCGTAATTGGATTCCAGACAGTTTGCCTGAAACTATGGAATTGTAAAGCTGGAAGGGGATCCTTGGGCCCACCAGCTCCAACCTTCCCATTTTTCAGATGGGAAATCTGAGGCTTAGAGAAGGGAAGTGTCTTATTCAAGCAGAGTCAACACATGAATTCTGTCCTGTGATTATTAGTTAGGAAACTTTCCCATGAAACCAGACTGGCTGCCACTCTGACCCTTTAAATATCTTTCTAACTATTGAGAACATGAGAACTGAAGCATAAAAACGGTTTGACACAGTTTCCCTGCTAGGGCTCTGCGACCTCACTGCTCCACGAAGCATCAAATTTAGGTCCCTATTAAGGTTGTTCCAAGGTGACACTGGATGGGCAGGACCTAAAAGCTGCAGTCTGTGTTTCTCAAGGACAAGTTCGCTTGACGTTCAAAGAACTTGTAGGATGATGAGGAAATGGGATGAAAACAATGCTGAGAGGCTTCTGCTCCTAGCCGAGAGGAACAGTGTCCAGAATTGCCCTCCTGCCATAAACAACTAGGAAACCAGACAAAATATATCAAACACCCATTTTCAGATGCCAGATAGCAGCGCGGGGACTGTGGTCCTTGAGAGAATGGAAACATTACTGCACTGACGCCATGTGTGCATTTAGGGAACATTATCCCTCGGCTCCGAGAACTCTGGAGGGAGGCATCCTCGCTTGTCTTCAGAGAGCTGATGAAGGGCCAGCCTTGTTCTCTGACACCCTGGTGGCAGATTCAGGACCAACGGGGTGAAATGATAGGGAGGCAGCCTCTTTGCAAGGCCAGAAAGAGCTCAAGTGGCCAAAATAGATGCGTGGGGAGCTCTTCGTCCTGGAAGGACATCCTAGCTGTGGGAGGAATTTGTGCAGGGGACGGGTGTTGGGATTGGATGACCTTGACGTTCCCTGGCTCCTCCGAAGCGGGGACTGCCTGGGAATAGCGTCAAGGAACAATCTTGTGCCTGGACCCCAGTACTGCATGCAGAATGGTTGACAGTGTGGGATGGGGCTTCATACAGACCTGAGTCCGAATTCTGCCCTCTGGTAGCCGTTCCCCCATTACCCACCCTCAGTTTCCTCATCTGTAAAGTGGACATACTAGTACCTCCTGCTTAGCGTTATTTTAGCATTTAAGTAGAAAAGACTTAGCTCAGCTCAATAAGTATTTTTGGTAACTGCTCTCTCACAGTGGAAATCAACTTCTCTGAGACAAACATCTCCCCAGTTTTGTTCTTCCACTGAGTGCCCAAGGCAACCCTCTGGCAGTGGAGACAAAAGCTCCTTTTTAGCTCTCGTGCCCTACAGGGCTTAGCCTCTCTCTCCCAGGGCTGCAGGGACGGTCCCCCAGGCTGTGCCCTGCACACCTCCAGGGCATACGACCCACACAGACGCTGATGTGAACAGTGCCCAGGGACTGTGCAGAGCGGCAGCCCTGCCTCTTGTTTTCAGAGTCCTCAATGAAAAAAAAAAAGAACAGCGCTGTGAGTCCAAGTCCAGCTGGATCTCACAGCCCTCCTGCCTTGGATGTGAATATCAGGTCCTGGTTTTTAAGTACTGTGGACACAGTGATTTTTATTTCTGTCCCAGGGGCACTCTTTGGTCAGAACCCCAGGGGGATGATGGCGCAGGAGGGGGAGATGAAGCCCATACACCAAACCCCAGGACAGACAGGTCTACCCAGCGTGGACCAGGCACCAGCTAACAACTGTCCACCGCTTCCCAGAGCATCCTCACCGGGCTGAGCTTGGCAGCCTCCACCTGGAAATGGTTTATAAAGCCCTGAACTCCCTCTTCATCTTGGCCCCTCAAGGGCTTTTCTGTCATTTCTGAATTAAGCCAAGCAAGAAGGCATTCACCCCGGAGCCAGTCCACCAGCAACACATGCATTCTAAACGGTCCCATCAGAGAATGACCAGGGTTCCCAGAGAGGACAGCCAAGAAATGAAGGCAGGCAGAGCCTCTCCTGACAAACTGCGTTACCTCCATGAATGCGGCTCGAAGCCCGAACACGTCCCCTTGCATCTCAGACAAGGCACACCTCTTGCTGACTGCTGCTGGCCCAGGGACATCTGGAAAAGGAGACAGAAAAGAGGGTGTTTTCCTTCCAAACGTCTTGGACCGGGGAAGCTTGACCTCTAAAGACTTGGCATGCCAGCAAAGCGATTGTGTGGGGTTCAAAGGTCTCGAGATGAATAAGCCATCACTTCACTGTTTACCAGGAATGGAGGAGACCAGTCAGGAAAGTGGCCATGGGTTAGGCGAGTGTGGAAGGGTGGAACTTTCCCAGCAGAAATGCCCTGGGGCTCATCCGCGCCTTCCCCAACCCTCACCCGCTCCCCTGATCCACTTGTCACTGGAATGGAATCTTCCAGTGAGTGCCTCCTGTCTCTCATTTATTTGTGATTTACTGATAGGGTGTGATTAAACCAAAGCTACAGGCACAAAGGTTCATGCTGCCAAATGTTTACAGCTCAAAGCATAGCTTAAATATTTTGCTAAATCACGGAAAATCAGGAGCATTTGAAATCTGGTCGTCTTTTGGGAGGAGCGCAACGCATGAGACAGGTTTTATTGTTCGTTACCAGCCACAGGTAAGGCTGCTGCTCGCTGATGTATTTAGACCCGGCTGGCTCTCAAATGGGGTCTTCAAACCGGCAGCATCACCAGAAGCCTGCAGGAAACGCCCCACCCATGAGGGTCTCAGCCCTTTCGAATTAGAACCTGCACTTTAACACAACTCCCAGGAGATTCATAGGACATGAAACTTGGAGAAGCGGTGGGTTGGCATATGGATCTGCCAGCTGAGAAACTGACCTGACTCTCCACTGGGGGTGGGCGCTGACTTGGGATGGGAACCACGTGTACTAGGATTTTATCAGAAGCAGCGTTCCATCAACTTGTGGGATAAAGGGATAAGCTTCTCATTCAACAAACTATTGATTCATCTAACCATTTATTTAGCATCTGCTATGTGCCAGGCACAGGGATACATGGTAAGACTCGCGGTGCCCTAGAGGAATACACAGTCTAGGGGGAGATGGAGAAACACATACTTATCCCCTTTCCTGGGAAGGGATTAGTTTGAGGCAAGGACAGCTGCCTGTTGTGTAGTAGAAAGACATGGACTTTGGAGCCTGAGAGACCTGGATTCCACACCCAGCTTCGTGACTGAACAGCCGTGTGGCCTTGGACAAACTGAGCCTCAGCTGCCTTACCTGTCAAATGGGTACAGAGATAACGCATGTAATGTGCCCAGCCACCTTAGCCGCTACAAATGGTAGCTGCTATTATTGTGCACACAGACTTTAGGAGCATAGAGGAAGGTGTTAACCCGAATGGGAATTCCAGAGAGAGAGGCGTCTCAGAGGCGGTGACTCAGGATTGGGGCTGTGCATGGTGAGTGGGCAGAAAAGGAGGAGAAGGAGGTCCTGGCAGAAGGAGGAGGTATGCAAGGGCAGAAGGGTACAAAAGGGCTGGATGGGTAGGGTGTCACGATCTGAGCATGCTCTGTGGGGCATGACACCTCTACTCTCTCTGCTTGTAAGTGGGGAGAAGACAAGTCGTGAGGCCGTCCTCATTGCTAGTGTCAGAATTCAAAGAAGGACATAGGAAGAAACAGTTATCCTTCACGATATTTCTCTTCTCCCGCCCAAGTCTTCCCGAGATAATACCCAGCTCCACACCTCCTGCGTGGTGACTGTTGTTTATACCACGTCCCCGGACACTTCACTGTTCTGTCTAATACACCTTCACAGCCTTGGGAGTAAGAGCCATGTGGCACGTATTTGAAGGGATGCATGTTTATATTTGTGCCCATTCAGTGCTAGAGTCACGTTAAAATGGAAAACGAAGACGATGCTCACCACTGTCTCGTTGTCTGAGCTGGGGAACTTTCATTCGTGGGTGGAACTTTGCTCCCTAAAGCTGTTGGCATGGAAAACCTTGCCTGTTTGTTCCTGACACGTTGGATTCTACTAGCTGAAATACAACGATCCCATAACACTTCACGTTTAATGATTTGAAGTTTTGGCGGGGAGGTGTATGATGTATGAATCAGGCTTCATCGCTGGATGGTTTTAGGTTTACCCGGAGGCAGCAAAGCCTGAAACAGAAGAGCTACGCGGGAGAATTTCCTAAGTGGCAAATCAGCCCGCCCACTGGAGCACTGTTCTAACGACTGTCGGATTTAACAGCCAGCCTACAAGGGGATTAGTCCTGATGCTTGGCCGGGAGAGCTGAACTGCTGGCTCAGGGTTTGGTTTAGATGCAAGGCGGCCCAGTACAGCCGAGCTCGGGCCCGTGGGTCGTGGGGCTGGCTCTATGGTGTCAACTCTGACATTTATTAGCTGTGCAGCTAGAGGCGAGTCGTTTCCCTGCCCAGCCCAAGGTGGTCCTCTGGGAAATGAGAAAACTGGCCTGGATCGGGGTGGCCCATATCCTGTTGCATGGAATCCTCGTTCTGTGGGCTCTTACAAAGTGGCTTATGGCGGAGGTGGGAAGGATTGTATGATCAAATAAAAATGGTGGATGCTGGATGGACCGGGGCGTCCAGCGCCTTTCAAGAGCTAGCTTATGACAGAGGCAAGAGAGATAGGAGAAGGCAGCTGTTTCAAGTCAAGAGGTCTGGCTTCAGGGTCAGAGGTGTGCATTTTCGTCCCAGTTCTGTCCCTTTCTTCTGTTGGACTTGGGCCAGTGAGTGATTCGTGGAGTCTGTTTTCTTCATCTGTGTCATGGGGCCAGTAAGAACCACCCTGCCCCCTGGAGTCACTGAGAGGGTTCAATGGGCTGCCGCACGGAAAGGGCTTAGCATGCACTTATTATGCACCGAGTGTTTGCTGTTGTCAGTATCCTCATATAAACATACTCTGAATCAGATGTTCTCAAAAAAAATTTTTTCCCAGCTTCAGAGTTCTAGGCAACTTCAGAGGAACTACTTTTCTAACTGTACACCCCATATACTTTCTTATTGTCTACTTTGTTTCCTGATTATAAATGTTGCCTCTCTCACTGGATGCAGGAAGCAGGGTTGGGCTGAGTCTCTATCCTGCTAGTGGGACAGTTTCCATGACAACAGAAGTCCGTGGGTGAGAAAACTAAATGGCCTTGCGAGGAAGAAACCGATTTGGGCCATCAGGCCACACTTGCTGCCGGTTTCCTCGCAGACAGTTTAACACAGTAAACAGACATTTGTCCGCTACGTGCCATTCACCAAGGAGGCAGACAGACCCAGCTCTCCCTGACACAGAAAGTGACCATCCTGTTTATCGACGAAGGGAAAACGTCAACCAGAACAGGTGTTTCAAATGAGATATTCCGGTTTGTAAACAGTGGGTTTCTCTGATGTGGATGCCCTCTCAGACGAAAGATGGCAAAGTGGCTCACAGTAGCTGAGAAGACAAGCGCTTGAAAGGAGCCACCACTTAAAAAAAATCGGTTCTTGGAATACAGCATCCATTCTGTCCTTTTTCCCGAGGGGAGGATAAAGTGTTTGGACAACTTTCTTTGGCTCGGGGTAGTAGGATGTGTGGTTCATCTAATGCTGTGGACCTGAATGGTGTCGGGGACTTAAAAGGACTTGGATGAGACCAGAAGCTCCTGGGATACAAAGGGTGGGGAGTGGCAGGGTCTCCTCCCTCCTCAAGCATTTACCTTCAGTGAACCCCAAGGGAAGTCTGAAAGGGGAACAGTGCCACCGAGAGCAATGGGGGGGCTGAAATGAAGGGGAGCAGAGAAGGGCAAGGGTGAGATGGAGTTTCAGCATGAGACTCGGAATTAGAAAACGGGATTCTCCTCCAAGCCCAGCGTCTCTCTCTCCTCGTGTAACTCAGTTTTCTCCTCTGGAAATGAGTTTTCTCTGCCCTTTTTGCCTCAATAGGGCTGTTGTAAAGCATCGTGTAAGAGAAAGGTTGTTTGTAAAGTGCGGTAAGTATTTACCATTGTTTAAAAAAAAAAAAAAGTCCAAAACTCGGATGGAAGGCAGAAAAGGTGGGTGGCACATCCTTCAATGTCGTATGGTGGCAATATGACATTTTCTCCACCCCACCCCATCCCTGCAGGGATTATCTAGAGAAATTTACTTCTTGCTATCCTTAGACTCGGTGAAGTTCCATGTTAACATGTAGCTTTTTGTCCAGTAGAGATACCAATACAAATAGTTTCTGTCCTTTTGAAAAAGACGACCCAAGGGTTATGGTTGATGGTCCTGCAGGACATTAACTAGTTATGTACCTAAGCTATCAATCTTGTCCTAACATTAAATTACCTAGGAAACCCCTAACTCTTCAAATGCTTTTTGAACTGCTCTAAATAGCTTACTGGTTCCTTCATTATATAATGAGTTGAATATAATCTTTGCTAAGTTTCATTTTATAGTTGCCCAAGAATCATGCTTTTACCTCTTGAAAACTGTATCTTAACACCGTCACATGCCCTCCTGACTACCCATGGGTTTGCTTTTTGAGCTGGGGCGTTCTGAACTGACACTAAATTCTCTTCCAAGCCAAGTATTCTGACTTGTCTTTTACAGGTAAACTCTATAAGCATACCTGTGTTACTGGTCAATGTGCTTTGTTACTTAAAAACGTCCCTTTTCCCCCGGGGTCCCAGGAGAGAAGGTGTAGAGAACCTCTTCCTTAACAGTGATGACACCCCTGTGAGGTATAGTCATTATTCCCAGTCAACAGGTGACGTAGGCCCGTGAGTCTGAGAGAGGAGAAGCACCTTGCCTCTTCAGAATGGTCTGGACTGGAGCCCCTCCGGGGAAGGGCGGTCTCCTTAGTCTGTCCTTATTTGTATTAGAACTTTAAGCAAAACTGTTTTGTCTTTCCTATGGTCATGATTGTAGCTAACATTGCTTGAGTACATCTTATGTGCGGGGCGTACACCAAGCATTTTCATATTTAATTTAAGCTTCTTGATGAAGCCACCAGAGAGGCACTTTTAGTAACCTCATTTTTCAGGCGAGGAAACAGGCCCAGAGAGGTTATGCCTCCGCTTCGAGATCCAATAGCCAGTAAGTGACGGAGCCAGGAAGTGAAACCATGCATGTGTTACTTCCTTGCTATGCTCTCCTCGACTGTTCTATGGGCACCTTCCACACAGGTACAGCACTTTAGAGTTTACAACGTGTATTCACATCCCTTATCTCACTTGGTTTTCACAACAACCCTAGGATGTCAGTATCTTGCATTTGCCTCAGGAGGAAAACAAGCTCCAGAACTGATAAGGTACAATGCTCTGGACATGATTCACACTCATGTCTTTGGAATCTAGGTCCTGTGACTTATTACCGCACTGGGCGTATCCAGACCCCAGATAGCCTCCCACGAGCTTCAGCCTCTTAGCCTTGACTTGGGGCCTCGGGCCACTTGGGTCCAAGGGGGTGGGCAGCGTTTCTGGAGGGATGGGAGGTCCTGGAAGGGTTAGGGGCAAGGGCAGTAGGACAAGGTCATGCTCACCTTGGTTTCAGGATTTCTACCAATTACCCTGTTTCTGCTAATAAAGTGTAGACGTTCAAGGCAACAGACAGGCTTCAGTGGGAGAGGTGGCAGCCAGAGGAGAAGGAGAAATCAGAACCACGGGCAGTGCCTATGGGAGAGAAAGCCAGGCCCTGGCTTCACCTAGTTTATCTGCCCTGCACTGGAAGCCTGAAATGACTGCTGGTCACGAATGCATAGGACCAGGCCAGGGAGCTGGCACTCACTGAAACTCTGACTGAAGTTTACGTTTTAACTTAACCCATGCACTA
Source organism: Phocoena sinus (assembly GCF_008692025.1). Taxonomy (NCBI): domain Eukaryota; kingdom Metazoa; phylum Chordata; class Mammalia; order Artiodactyla; family Phocoenidae; genus Phocoena; species Phocoena sinus. The sequence continues at coordinate 8,071,905 of NC_045773.1, forward strand.
TAGGCCATGTTAAGGAACCTTTTCTAGATATTTTGGGGCCCGTACACTGACTTCTGTAATAACTCACATAGATATACAATTACAAATGCGATCCATGCCAGGAAGGAGAAGGATTGACCTAGTCTGTGTGTGCTCGCACGTGTGTGCGTGAAGCAGCGCTTCGCAAGTTATCAGACACCCTGATTAGGCATACAGATCACCTGGCACCTGGCTAGTGTGCAGATTCTAGTCTAGCAAGTCCGGGGGAGCCTGATATTCCATAGTACTCCCGGTCTCCCAGAGGAAGCCAGTGCTGCTGGTCTGGGGACCACACTTGGAGTAGCCAGGGACTCCATCAGTGGTTCCCAGACTTGTCTGCCCATTAGAATCACCTGGGGATCTTTTCGCACTTCCAAAGCCTAGGCTGAATCCCAGAGCAGTTTAGCTGCAATCTCTGGGGATGGACCACGGGCTGTAGGCATTTTTGGAAGTTCCCCAGGGGATTTTAAAGTGAAGACAAGTTTGGGAACATCCAGGCCTCACCACTGGGCCCTCAGCTGTCCAGCGTGGACTTGAAGGCTCTCAGATCCTTGCTTAATGTCTCCCCCTCCCATACTCCACTCGCAGACCACCACCCCTCCAATGTGAGTTTTACAGGCCGCCTGAATTTTATTGTTGTCCTTTCATTTGGTCCCATCTGCCCTGGCACAGGCCTGCCTCCCAGGCTTCCTTGCCAAATGCAGTAACTTTCTTACAGCCACGCAGAAAGGAAACCACACCCTTCCTCTTCCTTTAAATTTCACTGGCTGCTGAAGCCCCTCGGGGGCTCTCACGGATCCTGAGACCCTCTACCAGGCCTGAGGTCAGGGGTGGTCCTCCCCTGCCCCACCCGGGGCCAAAGCACAGGCTGAGGGGTCGTGCCAGGTGGAGGAGCCCAACCTGGCTATGGCTTCAGGTCTTGGCCAAGAGAACCCTGTGTCCCCAAATAGGAGAGGAAAGACTGGGATGTGTAGCCCAGACCCTGGCGTGTTCTGTCTTTTATTCCCTCCGCCTTAAGATGACTGGCTCAGAACATGGTAGCCACAGACAAGAGTGTGCACAACTGAATGCTGGCAGTCTCTCATCCTTTTCCAAATTTCCATCCTGCGCCATCTGACCCACGCTCTCTATGATGACGTGTAAGTCACCATGGAGACAGGTTTGGATAAAGTGCCCCCTAAAACCACAGCGAGTCCCAGAAGCAGAAGCAACATCCTCGTCTACATTAGAGGTCATATCTGGGGGCAGTGGTGTGGTGTGCGCGTGTGTGTGTGTGTGTGTGTGTGTCCAAATCTACTGTTTCTCCCCACGTTTGCTGCTTGGGAACTTCTCTTCCTCTGTCTGGACAAGCACGGATGTGAAGAAGTCTCTCCAATTAGGAAAAGAGACTCTCTTTTCCTAAATTGTGCAATGAGGATAAAAATGCATAGACTAAACAAATTCAGATGAGCCCTACTGATCTAGTGCTTAGAATTCTGTGCATGGAAAACTTTCTTTCTGGTTTTAAAGACCAATCCTATTTAAAAGTGACAGAAAAGGAAAACATTGGGTGGGCGACGAACTGATTGCAGAAGTGGCTGAGTTGCTAGTATTTTAGGGTAAAGACTCAATTATTTTTCCTATTACATGTGTGTGTTGAATTTATCCCATGGACTGGCTGTGGTTGGAAGAGTTAGTCTGAGGGATTTAGCTCAGGGTGTTAGGAGTGTCTGGTGTCCCAAAGAAGTTGTTACAAATGCCCAACAAGAGTACTTTTCACTCCTATGAGAAATGGTGTTTCATCTGGGTTTTGTTTTGTCCATCAAGATAGTTTGTACAGGTTCAGCTCTAGGGAGAATTTGGGGTAAAATATACCATGTTCTCCTTTGCTGTCTTTTTTTTTTTAAGTTGAATATAGTTCCCTGTGCTATACAGTAGGACCTTGTTGTTTATCCGCTTTATATACAGTAGTTTGTACCTGCTAATCCCAAACTCCTAATTTATCCCTCCCACCCCCTTCCCCTTTGGTAATCCCAAGTTTGTTTCTATATCTGTGACTCTATTTCTGTTTTGTAAATAAGTTCATTTGCATCATTCTTTTTAGATTCTACACGTAAGTGATATCATATGATTTGTCTTTCTCTTTTGGACTTGCTTCATTTCATATGATCATCTCTAAGTCCATTCATGTTGCTGCACATGGCATTATTTCACTCTTTTTTATGGCTGAGTAGTATTCCATTGTATATATGTACCACGTCTTCTTTATACATTCTTCTGTCGGTGGACACCTAGGTTGCTTCCGTGTCTCGGCTATTGTAAATAGTTCTGCTATAAACATTGGGCTGCATTAATTTTTGAATTAGAGTTTTCTCTGGATATGTCCCCAGGAACTGTCCCCTTTCTCTCAATACCATCCATGTTTAACAGGTAAAATTAAGTTAAGATCAGGGTGGCCAGGAAGGAGCATTGAATTCACAAGTGCTCTAGGGCACGTGAAAAGGTGAACAGGAAGCATGGCGGGCCCAGACCCTTTGTGGGGTAAGGAGCCTGCTCCTTCTGTATCTCCCACATCAGCTGTCCCCTGAAGTGGGTCCCAATCATCTACTCAGGGCTCCTCGATGAGCATGTCCCAGGAAAGTTCTAGAAACCACCATCCAGTTCCTCTTCTTGCTTCCTTGATTTCCTAGACTAGGTCCCCTCCCCCCTCCCCCCTTAAGTTCCTGACCGCCATATACAAACCATTTACAGAATGTTTCTGATAGTTGTAATCACTTATTTGGGTTCTGTTCCCTCCGGGGGAGGAAATGATCGGAGATCCCCATGGTTCGCATCATGTGTGAACAAAAAAGGGTTAATCTGGCTAATGAAAACCAAGTACGAAAAACAAATCCATATGTGGACAGGGAGATATAAAATGAAAGCCTTCTCTGTTTAAGACCCTGCTTTAGCCTCCCCTCCCCCAACCCTTGTCAGAAAAAGCCTCACTGATTTGAGGCTGGTTCCAGAAAAGCACGAATGCCCAGACCCCCTGCCTTTGGGGTGCTGGTTCTAAAACCGCACATCCACCCCAGAGCTGACCCCAACGCTCAACCGGCTGCCTCCTGGAAGTTTCCCCCCGATGAAAAACGATTATTGCCGTCGTGATTGCCTCAGCTATCTGGCCTGCTTGGCTGAGTCTATTAGTAATGTCTGCCTTGTACCACATCATCACTTGGCAGGACGGTGCGGACACCGAATGCTCAGGCAGCCACGATAGGGGATTATCTACCCCTTTTTTCTTTGCCTTCTTTCTGTCTGCCTTTTCGATAACTTGACTCTTCTGTGTTTTTAGCACTTTCATCAAAAAATAATCCAAGAGGCGACAAGACTCAAATCAGGACATTTTTCAAGGGTTGGCAGCTCATGGAAAGGCCTGACAGTAAAGGCTGTTTGGACCGAGTCGCTGTAGCAATTCTGTGAACCAATTGAAGTGGCAGGGCTCCTCTCTCAGCTGGCACCGCCAGAGCCTTGCAAGGGAGCAGCCTTGAAATATTCGCAGAGTATCCTTTATTACCTTTCACAGGTGATGGGGCTGGGGTCGCTTCGAAAAAGAGCAGTTCTGAGGCGGGGGCAAAAAAGTCCCATATCCTAAATTCAGCCGCTGACGCTGGGGGCTGGATCTGTGCGACAGCTATGGAAAATCTAGGGAGTCGTCAGCCCCGGCCCAGGACTCTGACTCCTTTGTTTTAACATTCTATTGGCAGGGCGGAAAGCAAACCAGCCTCTTGGGCTGCTAGCTTCTCGCTGATAGCTGATGTTTACGTGTGGTTGTATCCAAAGCGGGTCCACAAATCTTCTGTGTGGGGGGACCCTGCTGGACTCAGGTGATAGGATTTTTAGGACTGAACTCTTATTTCCCTTTGACTCTAGCTCCCTTTCAACCAACTGCAGACGCTGCCCAGGGTACCGTGCCTAGCGCATCGCCAAGCACAGACAGATCAAACCAGCCCGGGGGCAAAACCCTTCTCTCCCGTTTTTGAGAATCGCCCGTTTCTAGAAAAGCCCGCCCATGATCTGAACATGTCGCTGGCTGCTTACTTAGTCATGTGAGGAGAGGTCCTCCTGCCTCTCGCCCCGCCCAACCCCCCCGACTTTTTATGGACCTTTTGAGACACTCAGCTTCCCAGAGCATGCGCACTGTTTCTTCAGCTGTGAAAGGGATTTCCACAGGGCAGGAGCTGACCTGGCATTTCTTGCCTAACTTAAGTGTTTCCAGAGGCTCCGACACAATCTTTTCTTTCCTTGGAGTTGTCTTTTTTCTTTCTTAGATAGGGGCCTGCCAGCTTTGGGGGAGATGGAAGTAAAGCCCTTGCTAAGCCCCTTGCTCAGAGCCAGAAGTTATCCAGTCCTCCTGGGAATCTTATTTACAGGTTTACGAAGTAGCTCGGGGTGGGGGGGGGGGGGAGTTGAGATAAAAGAAAATAAAGTCCTTGCAGGGAGTCTTTACTGCCCCCCGCCCCTTTCCCAAATGAGAGCAAGCTTGGTGCCCCCAGGTTACCCTCGGAAGTGAAAATCTCGCTGGCTGCGTGGTTCTTAGGTTTGGACCCTTAGTAGACTCTTCCTCAAGTGGTAAAACTGTAAGCTTGAGGCTGGCAATATTTACTCATTATATCTCTCCAGTTTTCCTACGACTCCCTGATTTTAGAGGCCTGATGTCTCGAGAACAGCTTCCTGTAAGGGTGTAATTTGGGGTGTGTGGTTGTGTGCATCTGAATTCTGAACTTGCAGCATCACTGAGCTTTCCAAGGATAACACACTGTTATTGGGGTTAATTTTGGAAACGGGGGGCGGGGCACTTAGCAAACCAAAATTGGAGAATTTTTTATCTTGCCTATCTGAATCTTAAAATCTTAAAGGAAATGCGCGTGTAAATGTACAACTCTGTTATTAAATGTCTGAAGGCTTTGCTTATATAAATGATTCCTGCTGGGAATCTCACGGTTAACGTATAGGACAAGGGAAGCAGTGAGACACACGTTCCTTCAGCCAACACTGGTGCCTTGATGGAAAAAAGCACTTGTGTTTTTGGGTGGTGTTTTTCATGAGACATTTTCTTGGTTTAAATCAAGTATCCTTCTTATAAATGACTTCTCTCTTCTCTCTTTATTGCTATTAAACTAACATTAAATACACTTTCAAATATTTCATCCTTCCTTGATTTCCCCCTACATAAAGCACTAGTTGTCCATGCTCTATAGAGTTGAATTCAGCGTTTATAAAAACCTGACACGAGAAAATCACTGATTCTTAGAAAGGGAAACACCTTAGAGAGGGTTTTAGGCCAAGTTTTTCACTTTTATGAGCAGAAATTAGCAGATGGTCATTCACTTTGCCACTTTTCAAGGTCCCACCTTTGAAGGTCATGGAACACAATGAATATGTAAAATCAGAGATACTGAAGCCAAGTTCCTTTCCAGAAAATTATCTCTGGAGTAATTTAGAATTATTCATTTAACCATATGCCCTAGAAAAGATGCCAAATTCCTCTATACCTCTAAGCCAGCCCATATGCAGTTCCCTCTGCTTGGACCATCTTCCTCATCTCTCTCCCTTCACCTAACACACTCCTGTTCGTCCTTTAGCTACCCCTATCACAGGGTCTTAGAAAAGGCTGTATCTTGTACTTCTCTGTGGTACCCATCATGATTGTAATTATTTAATCATGGATATAACTCTTTCATGTCATTCTTTCCTGCTGGGCCGTAAGTTCTATGGGGGCAGGGTCCCTGTGTCTAGTTCATTTCTGTATCACCAGTGCCTTTGGCAGTGCCCTTGCACATAGTAGCTCCTCAATAAACATGGGTTTCATAGCTTCCTTGGTAACGCTTGCTTTCAGTTGCCTTCGAGCGATGCTTCTTGGTGCCGTAAAAGCTAACACATGATAGAGATCTTCCATTTGAGGCGGCTGTCTGCAGGACAAGTTGGAAGAAGGTCCACCCTGGTTTCCTGTGGGTTTCCAGAATTCTAGCCTCCCCTGGTCACCCAACCTGCCTGGGCAGCCTTCTCCGCTCCCTCACTTGCTCCCCTCCCTCCTCCAAGGTTCCAGCACTGGCTCTGGTCTCCCCTTGGTTCTCAGGATGCTTCTCTCTTAGGGCATCAATCTGCTCAAACGGCTTCAACTCTTCCCTCCGGCTCTTGGCATCATTTCCAGGAGTGTGTTCAGCTCCTGCAAACTCTCTGTGGATCGACTGATGGAACTGCCACTCACCTCCTTTGCCACCCAAACCCACTGGTTCTCCCACGTTTATGGAATCCCTGCTCATCCAGTCACCTGGACCTGCAGTCTGAACCCTAGTCAACTGCTGGAAGAAATGCTCTTCTTACCGGGCGGAGGCTGGCTTTTCCTCCTTGAGAGGCCCATTTCTAGTTTGTGTCACCCCTTCTGTAGTGGACCCCAAAGGTAGGAGATGTTGCCCTGATGGGAGGACCAATATCTGAACCTTCTGGAAGGGGACTCACTAGAAGGAGAGAGAGTCAGACTTCTCTAGAGAAACTCAGAATGGCGCAAACGCAGGCTCGTCCATGAAACAGAACATATACAAGCACGGGGAACTTGTGAAAAACTCAGGCCAATCGGGAGAGTCACCAAGTTCTGCAGACTTTCCTTGGCATTTCTAGGCTTGGCCCGTTGCTTCGCAACAGCCCTTCATCTGCTCCTGCCCTTGACGTGATGCGCCGGCGGAGTGCTGGCGGAGCACCATACATGTTGGAGTTGAACCTGAACTCCGGCTGCTTTCTTTCACTGCCTGTGTGACCACGGTGAGCAGTTCCTGCTCTCTGAACCTCGAGTTTTTAAATGCATCATCTTTAAAACGATAATTCCTACCAGCTTCATGGGGTTGTTGTGAGAATCCAGTGTGGTAATTTATATAAGAGATACTGAAAATTGGCAAGTGCTGTAGAGATCAGGTATTATGAGTATTAGGTGTTTATGAAGCCCTATTTCCTTCTTCCTAAATCCTATCCTCAGTATACCATCTGTGAGATTGTTTACTTATAATTTTTCTTCAAACAGATCACTTTTAAAAAACCTATTTCTTAAAAAAAACCTTTATCCTAAAATGTATAAAAATAGGAATTAAGCCACAGACCTAGAAAACAAATTTATGGTTACCAAAGGGGAAGGGCGGGGGGGGAGGGATAAATTAGGAGTTTGGGGATTAACAGATATATACTATTGTATATAAAAGAGGTAAATGACAAGGACCTACTGTACAGCACAGAAAACTATATTCATATCTTGTAATAACCTATAACAGAAAAAGAATCTGAAAAGAATATATATATACACACACGTAGTGTGTGTGTGTGTGTGTGTGTGTGTATAACTGAATCACTTTGCTGTACACCTGAAACTAATACATTACAAATCAACTATGCTTCAATAAAAAGTTGTTTTGAAAGAACAGGAGGTAGCCATAAAAAATACAATAAATTTGAAACAACAACATTAAATTCTAGTTAATACTCTTGCCGTTGTAAAGCTCTGAACCTGAGGACCACTCTCCATCTGTTTCAAAGTGACACTGGGCAAGTGATGCAGGTGTTAAAGCCATTTTAGCACCAGGTGCAGAGTTCCTCCTGGATATAATCCAAAGGATGAAAGAACTGAAAAGGGAGACAAATTCTGACATAATGTGATTCAACATTGTTAATGCATGTCTGGGTACCAACTCAATGCATCTGTACCCAACAGGTTCATGGCCCATAGTCCTGGAACCCTGTAAACATGTTCGGTATAGATGAGAAATGGTTTAGAGGGAAGACGGGGACCTGAACATTTAATTCATGTTCATCACATTAGCTGTGTCACTGTGGCAATTTACTTCATCCCCTGAACCTCAGTTTACTCATCTGTAAAAATAGGACTTGCGTAAAGATTAGGAAGAAACTATGTAGCACGATGCCTGGCACGTAGCCTGTGCTTGATAAGTGCAGTTAATATGCCAAGTGCAAGGGCAAGGGCTTCCGTTTTTGCCCCACATACCAAGAGCAGAACTGGTTCAAGTTTCTGGTGATTTGGTTCGAGGAGTATGGAATGACTAATAAAAGTGAGGAGAAAAATGTGGGGCCATTTTTCTACTCACAGAGTAAAAAAGAGAATTAAAGTGATTAACTGGACCATTCAGATCTTCAAAAGATGGGAAGAAATAGCAGCCAACAAAGCAATTTCACCCAGCGGAGCTCTGAATAGGCTTATCTACTCTTTCCAAAAAGCGTTCATGTCAGCACAGTGTCAAAGGCTGGGCTAAAACTCTAAAGTACCGAGAGGTGTTGATATTAAGCATTTTTAAAGAAGGGAATGCCGACTCTGAGCCTTCAGGATGAGAAGAAATATGATGGGTCCAGGGCCCTTCTCAGAATTTCTTGCACTTCAAAGAGCATGTGCTTGGCAGTGATTCTGCCACTTTCCTGAGTTTGTTAACGTGGCTGAGGGAAGGCAAAACTCTTAAAATCCACACAGATGGAACTTTTCCACTGGCTCTATTTTGGTATAAATATTCATTAAGGACTAGAAACTTAAAGTAGATATCGGCCTGAGCTATGAGTGGTTTGGACTAAATTTCAGCCAGTTTTCAGGCGTCCCTCTGGATCTTATCTCTCAGGAGGGCCAACCCTTCTGAGATGTGGCTGCCGTCGCTTAGAGGTCCCAGCCAGCTTCCTCCCCAGATCAGAGAAATCACTGGAGTTTGGTCTCAAGAGACTTCCAGCCAGAAACAGGGGGCCTCAAGGTTCAGATGAAGGTTTCAGTTTGTTGTCTGAAGGAAGGAAACAAATGAAAGCTTGGCTCATCTGCCATCTTAAAGTCCATCCTTTTATAGATGAGTTTGAAGGAGGATAATAAAACTTGGGACCAGACTTCAAAAGTTCCGAGTCTGCTTTGGAACGGTGCCTTCCCCCATCCCCCTCAAGAAGGTTTAGATTAAGCAACGTGTATGGGCTGTGAAGAGGTTAATAGGTCTCACCTACTCTATTCCATGTCTGTCTGTGTCCTCCGACCCCATCTTCTCTCTCCCCCTTTCTATCCTCTCAGGATTCTTGTCTCTGTCAGGAAGGAGACCAACCTGCTCTCACTTCTTTTGATACCTTTCCTTCTCTCTCCTGTATCCTGATTCCATCCCATTTCCTTTTCTGTCCATATATTACTGAGCCCTTACTGTACGCCAGCCTTTTCTGCGGTGACACAAAGGAGAATTAAGACACGATCCCATGCCCTCAAGGAGCTTACTAATGGAGGATGTAGGGACAAAAAAGATGTTACGGGACAGGAGTTAGGCGGGTGGGACAGTGGTAATGTGTTCCGGGACCATTTGGGAAACTAAACGTCCATTCAGTAGGAGAGCAAAATCCATGCTGGGAGTTCAGAGGAGAGAGAACTTTGTCTGCACTGCCGGCTTCATGGAGGAAGGGCACTGAGGAATGGATGGGGCTTTGGCCCATGGAGAAGAAGTCCTTTTAGTATGCGAGTGAGGAAGAACAAGTGTTTTCAGGGAAAAATTGACAGATCAGGTTGGGTAAACAGAAGGTTGTAGTGATGGATAAGGCTGAACAGGGCCCCATCATGCAGAAACTTTAATGCCAGACTAAAGTCACTGGAGAGATTCTAAAGTGTCCTAGTGGCAGCTCCCTGGAACAAAGCTGTCTGTTACAGTGGTACCTCCCCGGGGCTGAAGCAAGAACTCAGCCCTCAACCTCTTTGTGCCCACATCCTTCTGCTTGAATATGCAGCCCTTTCCAGTTATTTGTCAGATATTGCCTTGATTATTTTCTAACAGTGCTTCAAGGTAAAATTTACATGCAGTAAAAATTCAGAAATCCCACGTATTCACTTGAGTACTTTATATGTATATCCCCTGGGACCACATCCAGATAAAGAACACTTCCTGTGCTCCAGAAAGTTCCCTCATGCCCCTTTCTAGTCAATAACAACC